>NC_044032.1:560527634-561727634 GCF_901765095.1 Microcaecilia unicolor
TATGATAGAGACATTTAAATACTTAAGTAGTGTTAATATACAGGAGGTGAGCCTTTTTCAAATGAAGGAAAACTCTGGAATGAGGGGGCATAGGATGAAGTTAAGAGGAATCTAAGAAAATACTCTTTCACTGAAAAGGTGGTGGATACATGGAATGGCCTCCCACTGGAGGTCGTGGAGACGAAAACTGTGTCAGAATTTAAGAGAGCATGGGACAGGTATACGAGATCCCTTAGGAAAGGAAAAGTGAGTGGTTACTGAGAATGGGCAGACTGGATGGGCCATTTGGCCCTTATCTGCCATAATGTTCTATGTTTCTATGTTAAGGCAAAATATGACCATGTTGGGCACAGATATGTAAATCTCTGGGAGACTTTCAGGCTTATTTTCGAAAGAGAAAGGTGCCCATCTTTCGACACAAATCGCAAGATGGGCGTCCTTCTCACAGGGTTGCCCAAATCGGCATAATCGAAAGCCGATTTTGGGCATCCACAACTGCTTTCCATTGCGGGGATGACCAAAGTTCACGGGGGCGTGTTGGAAGCGTAGCGAAGGTGGGACTGGGGAGTGCCTAACAAATGGTCGTCCTCCAAGCCACAAAAATGTGCCCTAAATGACCAGATGACCACCGGAGGGAATTGGGGATGACCTCCCTTTACTCCCCCAGTGGTCACTAACCCCCTCCCACCCTCAAAAATGTTTTAAAAATATTTTTCCGGCCTCTATGCCAGCCTCAAATATCATACCCAGCTCCATGACAGCAGTATGCAGGTCCCTGGAGTAGTTTTAGTATGTGCAGTGCACTTCAGGCAGGTGGACCCAGGCCCCCCCCCCACCTGTTACACTCGTTGTGGTAAATGGGAGCCCTTCAAAACCCACCCGACATTCACCAGTGGTCATCTGGAGGGGCATAATGGAACAGAAACGCCTATCTCCATGGGCGTTAATCTCCGAGAACGGGTCCGTGAAGGGGCGGACCAAACTGTATTTACGAAAAAAATAGACGCCCATGTTTTATTCGCCAATGTGTGAGCTGGGCGTTTTTGCTTTTCAGCGATAACGGAGAATGAAAGCGCCCAGCTCAAAAACGAATAACTCCAAGGCATTTGTTCGTGGGAGGGGCCAGGATTCGTAGTGCACTGGTCCCCCTCACATGCCAGGACACCAACCGGGCACCCTAGGGGGCACTTTTACAAAAACAAAAAAACAGGTAAAAGAGCTCCCAGGTGCATAGCACCCTTCCATTGTGTGTTGAGCCCCCCCAAATCCCCCTCAAAACCCACTGCCCACAAGTCTACACCATTACTATAGCCCTAAGGGGTGAAGGGGGGCACCTACATGTGGGTACAGTGGGTTTGGGGGGGTTGGACGACTAATAAGCATTAAGCAGCACAATTGTAACAGGTAGGGGGGATGGGCCTGGGTCCACCTGCCTGACGTCCACTGCACCCCCTAACAACTGCTCCAGGGACCTGCATACTGCTGCCTGGGAGGAGGGTATGACATTTGAGGGTGAAAATAAAAAGTTGTGAAACATCATTTTTTTGTGGTGGGAGGGGGTTAGTGACCACTGGGGGAGTCAGGGGAGGTCATCCCCAATTCCCTCTGGGGGTAATCTGGTCATTTAGGGCACTTTTTGGGGCCTTATTCGTGAAAAAACAGGGTCCAGGAAAAGTGCCCTAAATTCTAGCTACAAACGCATCCATTATCGGCGAAGGGCGCCCATCTCTGTTCGGGTGATAACCACGCCCCAGTTCCGCCTTCGACACGCCTTCGACACGCCCCCGTCCACTTTGTCCGCATCCGCGACGGAGTGCAGTTGAAAGCGACCCAAATTCGGCTTTTGATTATACCGCGTTATTCGTTTTTGTGAGATAAACGCCCATCTCCCGATTTAGGTCGGAACTTGGGCGTTTTTCTCGTTCGATTATAAGCTGGCTGGTCATTTTGGGCACCTTTTTGTGCCTTATTCGTAATAAAAACAGGTCTAGCTCAAAACGTCTAAGTTTTAGTCCTGGACGGTCTTGTTTTGTTCCATTATGGCTGAAAAACGTCTAATTCTTAGAAATTATAAGTATACTTTAAAAAAAGAGACTATGATAAAATGAGAAGAACGGTGAAAAAAAAACTTAGAGGAGCGACTGCGAGGGTCAAAAATTTACATCAGGCGTGGATGCTGTTCAAAAACACCATCCTGGAAGCCCATGCCAAATATATTCTGCGTATTAAAAAAGGAGGATGGAAGACCAAACAACAGTCGGCATGGTTAAAAAGTGAGGTGAAGGAACTATTAGAGCTAAAAGAATATCATTCAGAAAATGGAAGAAGGAACCGACTTAAAATAATAAGAAACAGCATGGGGAATGTCAAGTCAAATGCAAGCGCTGATAAGGAAGGCTAAGAGGGGCTTTGAAAAAAAGATTGCGTTGGAGGCAAAAACATATAGTAAATTTTTTTTTAGGTATATTAAAAGCAGGAAGCCGGCAAAAGAATCGGTTGGACCGCTAGATGACCGAGGAGTAAAAGGGGCGATCAGGGAAGACAAAGCCATAGTGGAGAGATTAAATGAATTCTTTGCTTCGGTCTTCACCGAGGAAGAATTGGGTGGGATACTGGTGCCAGAAATGGTATTCAAAGCTGACGAGTCGGAGAAACTATTTGAATTCTGTGTAAACCTGGAGGATGTAATGGGGCAGTTCTACAAACTGAAGAGTAGCAAATCTCCTGGACCGGATGGTATTCATCACAGAGTACTGATAGAACTAAAAAATGAGCTTGTGGAGCTATTGTTAGTAATATGTAATCTATCCTTAAAATCGAGCGTGGTACCGGGAGATTGGAGGGCGGTCAATGTAACGCTGATTTTTAAAAAAGGTTCCAGAGGAGATCCGGGAAATTATAGACCGGTGAGTCTGACGTCGGTGCCGGCAAAATGGTAGAGACTATTATTAAGAACAAAATTACAGAGCATATTCAAAAGCATGGATTAATGAGACAAACAGGCTTATTTTCGAAAGAGAAGGGCACCCATCTTTCGACACAAATCGGGAGATGAGCGTCCTTCTCCCAGGGTTGCCCAAATCGGCATAATCGAAAGCCGATTTTGGGCGTCATCAACTGCTTTCCGTTGTGGGGACAACCAAAGTTCCCGGGGGCATGTCAGAAGCATAGCGAAGGCGGGACTGGGGTGTGCATAACACATGGGCATCCTCGGCTGATAATGGAAAAAAGAGCGTCCCTGATGAGCATTTGGCAGACTTTACTTGGTCCATTTTTTCTTGCGACCAAGCTTCAAAAAGTGCCCGAACTGACCAGATGACCACCAGAGGAAATCGGGGATGATCTCCCCTTACTCCCCCAGTGGTCACTAACCCCCTCCCATCCTAAAAAACTTTAAAAATATTTTTAACAGCCTCTATGCCAGCCTCAAATGTCATACCCAGCTCCCTGACAGCAGTATGTAGGTCCCTGGAGCAGTTTTAGTGGGTGCAGTGCACTTCAGGCAGGCGGACCCAGGCCCATCTTCCACCTACCTGTTACACTTGTGGTGGTAAATGTGAGCCCTCCAAAACCCACCACAAACCCACATGTAGGTGCTCCCCTTCACCCCTTAGGACTATGGTAGCGTTGTAGAGTTGTAGGTAGTGGGTTTTTTTTTGGGGGGGGGGGGGTTGGGGGGGCTCAGCACCCAAGGTAAGGGAGCTATGCACCTGGGAGCAATTTGTGAAGTCCACTGCAGTGCCCCCTAGGGTGCCCGGTTGGTGTCCTGGCATGTGAAGAGGACCAGTGCACTATGAATGCTGGCTCCTCCCACGACCAAAGGGCTTGGATTTGGTCGTTTCTGAAATGGGTGTCCTCGGTTTCCATTATTGCCGAAAAACGGGGACGATCATCTCTAAGGATGACCATATCTAAGGTCGACCTAAATGTTGAGATTTGGACGTCCCCGACTGTATTATCGAAATGAAAGATGGACACCCATCTTGTTTCGATAATACGGGTTCCCCCACCCCTTCGAGACTGGGAGACTGGGCATCTAAATGGCAGATGACGTTTAACGTGAGCAAGTGCAAAGTGGTGCATGTAGGAAAGAGGAACCCGAATTATAGCTACGTCATGCAAGGTTCCACGTTAGGAGTCACGGACCAAGAAAGGGATCTAGGTGTCGTCGTTGATGATACGTTGAAACCTTCTGCTCAGTGTGCTGCTGTGGCTAAGAAAGCAAATAGAATGTTAGATATTATTAGGAAAGGAATGGAAAAGAAAAATGAGGATGTTATAATGCCTTTGTATCGTTCCATGGTGCAACCACACCTTGAAAATTGTGTTCAATTCTAGTCGCCGCATCTCAAAAAAGATATAGTGGAATTAGAAAAGGTGCATAGAAGGGCGACGAAAATGATAAAGGGGATGGGACTACTTCCCTATGAGAAAAGGCTAAAGTGGCTAGGGCTCTTCAGCTTGGAGAAAAGGCGGCTGAGGGGAGATATGATAGAGGTCTATAAAATAATGAGTGGAGTTGAATGGGTAGATGTGAAGCATCTGTTTCCAAAAATACTAGGACTAGGGGGCATGGGATGAACATACAATGTAGTAAATTTAAAACAAATCAGAGAAAATGTTTCTTCACTCCACGTGTAATTAAACTCTGGAATTCATTGCCAGAGAATGTGGTAAAGGCGGTTAGCTTAGCAGAGTTTAAAAAAGGTTTGGACAGCTTCCTAAAAGGAAAAGTCCATAGACCGTTATTAAATGGACTTGGGGAAAATCCGCTATTTCTGGGATAAGCAGTATAAAATGTTTTGTACTTTTTTGGGATCTTGCCAGGTGTTTGTGACCTGGATTGGCCACTGTTGGAAACAGGATGCTGGGCTTGATGGACCTTTGGTGTTTCCCAGTATGGCAATACTTATGTACTTATGTATTGCAACTCTGATTCTAAAGTAATTCTTTATACTTTCTTAGCAATTATTTGATCATGTGTGGTTCTGTCATCATACTTACACTACAGCATTCAAAAATTCATTTAGAATAGATATTTCTATTATAACACAATGTTGAGGAATTCGTAAGAAATACTGCATCCTGTGTGATTACATTATGACATGTTGCACAATATATTTTACTAATACGTCATTAGGGTTAGTTTATGAATTAGTAGTAGCATAAACCCACGCTTCAGTTTTGCATTGTGGCCTGTCTAAATGAACATATTCTGCCCTCAGAGTGCAAAGTTGAGAAGTTCACTCAAAGTAATGAGCCTTACAATGGACTTTTAAGTTCAACTGTTCTTTCCAGCAGAGGGGTAGGGATCTGGACATCATGTATATGGCATTTTTGTCCTTATTTTCTTAACTGAAAACGAATGCTAAAAACTAAAGCTGGGCAAACAAATTATGCTACTTAGAAGGTTCAGTAGGATCCCTCTTACCTGCCTTGATATGCAATATGCTAATGACCTGTGTCATTCGATTACATATACATGGATTGTGCTGGTTTGTACCATTACAATTCTTTGCTAACTGTGGATTTAGGTTGTGTAAGGTGTCAAATATACTCATCAGTCAATATTCAGTCTGTGGTGATCAGCATTTTTTTTTTAATGCTGACAACTGCAGGCAGAATTAGTCCCAGACATTCAATCCCTGGCCATGTCTGGCCACTAGTATTGAGTATCTGGGGTCAATTTTCAGGTGCTAGCTGCCGGAGCTTGTGTGGGCCCCAGCTGATATTCAGCTGGGACCTGTATAAGTAGATATGTCCCCCTTTAATGCCTACTTCCTCCCACCCCCCTGGAAGCAAAGGAAGACTCCCCCCCCCCAGGGTAACTCTTCCTCCATCCCACCTCCTGAAATGCATGCTTCCTCAGTGGTAGCAGGCTTACCAGCCCTTTTGCCTGGTGGAAAGAAGGAGTTCAAATTACACCAATCTAACAAATCAGAACAAAAAGCACAAATGGACCTTCAGGAACAGGACAATGGGAAATTCTTTATTGAAAGACCCGACACAGGCCGTGTTTCGGCAACAATGCGCCTGCATCAGGGATCTAGCAAAATACAAAAATCATAATAAGTAAAAACATATGCATAATAAAGATTGATACCATCTATTCATAATGTTTTTGTTTTTAATTTAGCCCTGGCAAATCTGCAAATTCAATCGCAAAGAATACTGCAAATTGCAATGGTAAGTTAGGCAGTATTATTTTTTTGGTTTATAACCATAATAATAACCATATCACATTTATTTATAGTGATTGAGTAGAATAGAATATTTACAGGTGGTGTGTATTCTCCAGCTAAGCAACATCTCTTCCAAGTATTTAGTAAAACAATTCACTTTTGCAGCTGTACAATTCTATGAATAACACATTTGTCTGCTTCTAAAAGGGAAGGAAATTAATTTTCCCCAAAGACTGTTGTTTCTGACATATGATAAGTAAATATGGGGGTGATCAATGAGAAGAAGGAATTTCTTTTTAGATGATGACAACTAAGGTATATTGACAACTGAGAGTATATTCCTGGACCTGTTTCACTACAATAATTTTGATGCTGTAGATCACTGAGGGGTCCTTTTACAAAGTGGCGGTAAACCCAACACGGGCTTACCAATCGCTAAAAGGGGAGTACCACCGGGCTACTGCAGCAGCCCAGCGGTAGTTCCCACCCCCATAGCGTGTCATATCTGACGCTACAAAAATATTTTAATTTTTGTAGCCCCAGTGTGTACCCGACAGTAATCAGGCAGTGCCGTGTGCTGCCCAGTTACCACTGGGTTAGTGCAGGAGCCTTTACCGCCAGTGGTAGCTCCAGATTGACGTGTGGTAGGCCCGTGTTGGGCTACCACTGCTTTTTAAAAGGGCCCCTAAATTAAATAGTTCCTTAGATGGAATATATAGATATGTAAGAGAGTAAGAGGAGTTAGAAAATAAGGGAGTAATTTAAAGAAAGTTACACATGAAGTCAGAGAAGTCTTTAAATACTATCTCAGCTAGGGTAGGAGTGGATAAACATGTCCTGCTATAGTATGTGCAGCCGGTGCCACTCCTTGTAAGTGTGTGTCTGTGTAAGACTAGCAGTTAGTTAGATCTTCCATTAATAGCCTGGTTGAAGAGTTAAGCTTTCACATGCTTCCTGAAGTAGACTTGTGTTAAGTGAAGCCTTTCAAGGAGTGCATTCCAGAGTGTGGGGGCTGCTCTGGAGAAGGCTCACTTACAGTTATCACATTGGGTAATGTCCTTTGGAGAGGGTGTGGTTAGAGATACTCCTTGAGAGGACCTTAGTGTCCTTGGAGGTGTGTAGATGGTGATCCTGTTCTTCAAGTACTCGGGGCCATTTCCTTTTAGGGACTTGAAAATCAGGTATAGAGTTTTAAATTTAGCCCTTTATTGTACTGGTAGCCAGTGATATTTTTGCAAAAATGGTGTGATGTGGTCACATCGCTTACAACCTTCTATTAGTCTTGCTACAGCACTCTGAATCAATTGAAACTGGTGCAGACCCTTTGTAGTCAGGTCAGTGTAGAGTACATTACAGAATTCCAGTCTTAATGTCATGGCATGCACAACTGAGACAAGATTTGCCTTCTCAATGTAAGAAGAGAGGCAGCGTAGTTGTCACAAATGGTAGAGGCAGCTCTTGAAGGTTGCTTGGATTTGGGGGATCAGAAGTGCTTCTATTGTTGAACCTAACTGTATTCCAAGGTTCCAGACTTGTGATTTGGGGGGGACTTCATACTTCCCAAAAGAGATGTTGATGTCGGTATATGCCCACTTCTGTTAGGGACCCAGAGAAGCTCGGTTTTACTTGGGCTCAGGCAAAGTTAAATTTTTTTTTTTGCCCATTCTTGAATTGATGTTGAGAGGAACATAGGGGTCAGGAAGGGGAGTACAGAGTGAGAAAATTAGACATATATTCAGGAGCGTTAGGGAGTAAACGTTTATAAACCAGTGAAAGCAGTTTGTATGTAATACTGTGACATACAGGTAGCCACTGTTCTTGTTTGAGAAGAGAGGTAGTAATAATAGAAGTAGTAGTAGCATGAAATTGGGAGATTAGGCCTAATGAATGAATGGGATCAAGAGACGGGATTCAAAAGCAGAGCACAAGGCTCTTGCTGGAACATAGGTAATGATCAATGAGGAAAGGCAAGTTGGAGCAGATGACAAGAGAGATTTATGAGTCAAAATTGAGATCGTGAGTTAAATCTGATAGAGGATTAGAAGCTATGTAAGCATTTCAGGAGGGGGCTGACATGGTCAAACTTCTTTGCATGACAAAGGATATAGATAACTGTATTTGAATTGATTGTAGTCTTTTAATAAGACATGCATTACTTCCAGCAATAATCAAGGTGTACAGTGACTAGAGTATATAGTAAGGAAAGACAAATTGAAGGGTCAAAGAAGGAATGGATGATGTAAAATTGATAAAGGGCTATGAAGTTAGATTTTATAGTGGGTGCCACTTGGTGATCAATGCTAAATTTTCAATCAAGATAAACACCAAAATATTTAAAGGTTGTTAAGGGGAATGGAGTGCCATCAATTGATAGTGTGACTGCAGGACAACGCAGGCAGCCCATTAGCCAGAAAGCTATAAATTTGGCCAGATTAAGAACCAAATGGTTGTTTTTAAGCCAGGTGGCAACAGATTCTAAGCAGAACTGAGTTTGTAACAGATCCAAGTTGTCCGGATCGTAGAGAAAAAGAGAGAGAAACAAGTAGGTTATGATGGCATGGATGGGCAGAATGGATAGGCCATATGGTCTTTATCTGCCTTCTTTTTGCTTTTTTTTTTTGTTACATTTGTACCCCGCGCTTTCCCACTCATGGCAGGCTCAATGCGGCTTACATGGGGCAATGGAGGGTTAAGTGACTTGCCCAGAGTCACAAGGAACTGCCTTTGCCTGAAGTGGGAATCAAATTCAGTTCCTCAGTTCCCCAGGACCAAAGTCCACCACCCTAACCACTAGGCCACTCCTCCATCTGAATAGCTAAAGGTGGTGATGTTATGGTCCTGAATAATATTACAAATGGGCCTTAGAAGGATGTTGAAAAACATTGGGGCCAGCACTGATCCCTGTGGGACCCCAGATGGAAAGGAGAAGGATGAGGAGCTTGATATTGGCAGAGAGACAACAGAAATGCGACCAGAGAGGAATGAGCGAAACCAGGAAGTCATGCTTTATGAGATTAAATGCAGAACTGAAATCAAAGAAGATTACCAAAGTGATCTTACCAGCATCAAAAGCACTCTAAGGTGACCATAATTGCTTTGGTAATATGCCTAGGATGGAATCTAGATTGCCATCAGTCAAGTGGATCCACATCAAATAAAGAAACATTTAAGAACCTTCTTAGTGCTCACTAATTATTACTGATATTGCATCCCAAACTTTGTGGAGAAAGCAGAACCAGTAGCCCACTGGTTATTGAAGAAGACACAAGAGCAGTTTTTCTGTTATGAAGAATCTGAGGAGGCCTAACAAGAATTGAAGAGGTTCCTATTTTTAAAAGCAGTACTGGGGAGTACTGACATAGAATGTCCCTGTGTAGTGCAAATTGATACTTCAAAGGGGAGCTTGGGAGTAGTGCTGACCCATGAGGAGGATAGCCAATAATACCCAGTAGTTTTTATGTGTTGTGGACTATTCCCAGAAGAAAGACCATACACAATAAATGAAAAGGAAGCAGTGGCTAGAAGATGGGTGCAGGAGGTATTTCACAATTTTATGCAGGGATACAGGTCAATCCCAGATATAAAACATCAGCCAACTAAGTGGACAGTTTGAATCCAAGACGAATACCAGAGTGATACGTTGATTCTTGAGCCTTCAGCCCTCTATCTTTGAAGTGTTAAATAGGGTAGGCAAGGATCACTAGCATGGATTTCCTCTCCATAGAGGGGGTCCCAGTACAGGCAGGCACTCAACAAGGAAAGACCAAACATGGGCTCAACTGACCTTTTATATGATGTATAGGGTCTTTTCCACAGACCCAGAACCCAGGTTGCTTGCTTGGGAAAGCAATGCACCTAATTCCCTCCAGTCTAATCTGGAAAGGTGAATTACAAGAACTGCTATTCAGGTATTCCACTGTTGGCCCTCTAAAGGCCAAATAAAATTGAATTGAATTGAGCCCATGGTAAATGCATTTTTGCTACATGACACAGTTTCTGGAACAAAATGATTTTCTCAAGTAGCAAGTACCAGTTTTTTCAGCCATGGGTATTTTTAACTTTCCCAGGGGAATGGTTGAGAGTGTGAGAGCTAACTGAACTACCCATGGAGTCTGAGTTTATTCTGAGAAATTAAACTTGTAATACTTTTCTCACTAGAAGTATCTTTACATATTAAGCCAGAATATTTGTGAAGATAGAAAAATGCACGTCCACAAACAAGCTACAGGTGACACATTTTTTTTTTTTAAAGAAGCAAATTAATTTCTGACTAGATCTTGGAAGTAATAATGTCCTTCTCTAACAGGCTCATTTGTGCATCTATCTGAATTTAGATTCCACCTGGATAGATCTGGAGCACGAAAATCAAGGGATCTGTTTTACAATGCTTGTTGTAATTATAATTGTAATGAAAGTGGGAAAAAATATCAGGAAAGGTTAGGAAAGTGGTATAATGAAAGTCAGTATGATTACAAATAAGGGAATCAACTGGAAAGCAAAAGTGTATATAAAAGACCAGTGTAATTAAACCTTATTGAATAAGGTGTTATTACCAAGAATAGAGCAGGATTTTAATGTCACAATTTAACAAAGACATAAGCCTATAGAATGTAGGTTGGACTGCATCTTTTCCCAGTTTTAATAATCACTGTGAGATGCCATGTTGATCTCTTCAGGTGAGAAACTATTTTTCCTTGCCTAATGAAACATTTCCTAATGAGATAAACATAACTAAAACATACAGAATCTTACAAAGTTCACTACTAAAGCCATCTGGCTTATATACCGCTAAAAGCCCCGTCAGGGTTCAGTGCAGTTTACAACAATTAAATGCTATATTGCAACTAGTGCAATTTACAACATGTTGCTAATATGCATAAGTAATATGATAAGCTTATGGTTAGTGAAGGAAAAACAGGAGATCATAATCAGGTCCATAAGAGTATCAGGAATCTCGAGAGATCTTTGGAGTTGAGCAGTTATTTGTTTGGCTGTGGGAACGAGAAGGTTTTTAAGTTCTTCCTTCTGTCAATGAAATGCTTTGATGTTTCACTTATATATACTGTCATCTATCACCATTTGCTTATTTCTGATCTGACAAAGAAGGGCTACCTTTGAAAACTAATCAAAAAATGTATTACGTTAGTCCAATAAAAAAGGTATCATCTTATTTGCTTTTCTATGCTTTATTTTCTTTTATTTCTATTGATTACCTAAGTTCTTCCTGAAGCTTTGGTAGTTACAATACAATCTAATGCTCACAGGAAGTGAGTTCCATAGAGTAGTCCCTAATACTGGGATGAGAGAGAGCTAAAAACCCTCTGGAATCTAGTTCCCTTCTGTGGTAGAGGGGAGAGGTACAATTGATCCTTATGTCTCATTGATCGGGCTAAACAGAATGCTGATACCTTAATTAGGAGACTGGATGTGAGGCCATATAGTACGTGAAAGACTATACATGTGGCTATGAACCAGACATAGATATAGAGTCTTATAAATAACCCCTCCCGCCTGAATTTCTGCAATTGATATTGGGGCTGTAGTGATAATAGACTGAGGCTTTCACCCTTTTCGAAGGATTCCATTAATATCACAAGCTCTGCTTTATAGAGCGACAGATAAAAATCTGACTGGGAGACCAAAGAGTTGGACTGAGGAAGAGTGCTAGATGCGGTGTATTTAGATTTTAGGAAAGCCTTTGACAACAGTTCCGCATAGACAACTTATAAACTTGCTGGCCTATATTCAAAACTATTTAACTGGTCAGGAACAGCTCCTGGTTAGTTAAATAGCATTTTAGTGGCTAACTGCGGATATTCAGTGGAGATAACCAGTTATCTCCCACTGAATATTCGTGGTTAGTGGCTAGCCCCTAACCAGATATATCGCATGACATAGCCAGTGTTCTCCCATATTCTCCAGCAGTGGACAGAGTTCATTCAGCAATTTGGAGACATTGGTCTGTGTTGAGTATTCACACGAATTTACAATCATCTCCTTTGTTCACCTTTTGTCGGAGGAAAAATTTGGAAGATCTGTTAGTTCCCTTGTATTTGCAGAGTGCTGATGGGACATTTATTCCTGCAGTGAAAGGTCAAATGTAGTGTTTGTGTTGTTTCATTTTCAGGATCTACTGTAAAGTTGAATGCACATTGTATTGCCCTTCAAATACATACTTCCTGTATGCTCAAGTGGTCTATACCATATGGTATCTGTGTGGTCTAGTGTATGTGGACAAGACCATGCATTCTGTTAAAACCAGGCTGTTGAAACACAGGAGCTGATTGAAATGCCAAGACATTGCTGCCCCTCTAGTGGAACATTGAAACGTCAACATACTTTTGAACAGCTGAGGTTTGTAGTATTGGAGCAGGTTTTCCAGTCACCATGGGGGGGGGGGGGGGGATCTTGATGCTCATTTACAAAGAACGTCATTGCCTCGTGGTTAGGGTGGTGGACTTTGGTCTTGAGGAACTGAGTTCAATTCCCACTTCAGGCACAGGCAGCTCCTTGTGACTCTGGGCAAGTCACTTAACCCTCCACTGCCCCGTGTAAGCCGCATTGAGCCTGCCATGAGTGGGAAAGTGCGGGGTACAAATGTAACAAATAAAAAATTATGTAGCTACCCTTACTCCTGGGGTTTTAAACAGGATTTTGTGATTTCGTTCCCTCCCCTTGGTGTTGGTGTTTTCATTTATTTTTTGATTTACATTTTTAGTTTTAGTTTTTTTTTGTCATTTGTTGGTTACTTTAGTGTTATCCTATTATGGCAAGCTTTTTTTGTTTCCTACCGGGTACCCCACATGGATAATTTGCATATGCATGCATAAAAATATCATCATGTTGGATGTCGATTTCTTATTAGTACTTGTGTTTGAACTGTTCAAACTGTTGCCATCTTTCTTCAGTTTACCGCCATGCTGGCTGATTGACTGTGAGCAGATACATGTATATCTCTTGTGAGTAATGTTTTTTTTTGAGAAATTAAATGCCTGTGAGTGTTGTTATAGTGGCAGTGCTCATTTGTTTGACAAAATGTTTTCTATTCTTTTTGCAGCGACTGTGTCAGATCCCCAGAAGCAGGTCGTGTATACCGAAATACCTTTTCTAGGCAGTGGGCGTTGGGAGCTCTTTAGACATTTAGGTGCCCTTTTACTAAAAAGGGTTGCCGTACAGCAACGGGCTTGCCATGCGGCAACCTGGAACTATCGCCAGCCCAATACGGCCACTGCGATAGTTCCGCCTCCAGCGCTTGCCATTTCTGGTGCTGCTGGATCTAGCATGGGAGCTCTTATCGCCACCCATAAGTGCCCTCCCCCCCCCCCCCCCCCCCCCCCGCATGGCCATGCGGTAAGTGGAAGTTTACCACATGGCCATGGTTTTTTTTGGCCTTTTTACTGCAGCTTGGTAAAAGGACCCCTTACAGTGTTGTACCACAGAAGTGGCTTAAGTAGTCACTGGATTGCATATTTGCATTTATATAATTATATGTTTTGCTGGTGATTTTACATTTTTTTTGTTTACTTTTTGCAAGTTTTTCATGTTTGAATATAGTAAAAATTCGGAGGCAAATGATTGAAGTCTGTGAAGGGAGCTTGGATTTGGAATAACTTTGCTCTATAAGAGATCCAATAGCACATTGTATATGTTTATCTGATGCCTCCTATCTTGTCCTCATAGAACAACTTTTCATATATTTGTTGTTTTGTTGCTGCCATGTGAGTTCTACTCCTCTTTTGTCTTTGTTTTCCTATCATAATTTGCAATCTTTTGCAATTTTGTTTTCCAAACTGCCTTCTTATGGTCAAAGGAAAGGCAGTATATCAAATAAAGTAAATCATACACCTTAAATCATAAACCACGTGCCATATATATAGGGTTCTGATGGAGCTGTCTCTGGGGGCTCCTGTCAGGTTGTCCTCCAAACCCAGCTATGTTCCCGAGGGGGTGTTGTAATAGGGAAAGGAATGGCCAGCAGGAGAAAGGAGGTGATAATGTTTCTGCATATGTCTCTGGTAAGAACTCGTTTACATTACTGTGTACAATTCTGGAATCCACACCTTCAAAAGATATAAATAAATTGGAGTCGGTCCAGAGTGCAGCTAATAAAATAGTCATTGGTCTTTGTCATAAAGTGGGGGTCCTAGAAAACAGCAAAAATTCTGAGGCTCCCCGTTCACTAAACAATGTTGAGTTATGAATGAATATCGTGGGTACACTGTGGGAATATTTACTATCCATGAAAGTAATATGTTAGTGTTTGGGATAATATGAAAATTGCATATAATATTTCTAGGGCATCTACATGGTTAGCTCATGCTAAATTTTAGCACGCGCTAAAAATGCTAGCACACCGTAGTAAACCTCCATGGTATAAATGTACAGGAGCTGAATCTCTCTCACTTGAAAGGAAACTCTGGAATGAGAGGGCATGGAATGAAAGTGAAGGGGATAGACTCAGGGATAACCAAAGGAAATGTTCTTTCACTGACAGGGTGGTGAATACATGGAATGGTCTACCAGTTGAGGTGGTGGTGTTGAAGGTTACATCCAATTTCAAGAAAGTTTAGGACAAATACATAGGATCTCTATGGGAGAGGAAGGGATAGTAGATACACAGATGGGCAGACTGGATAGGCCCTATGGTGTTCTGCCTTCATTTTCTATGCTTCATTTTCTAGAATTGGAACAAGGCAGAATTAAAAATGAGCCTGCAATTGACAGAGCCACAAAGTTACCTTGCTCCAGGAAGAAGATTTTAGGTCAGTCCTGCATTTCTGACAACTCCATCCTGATGAATTGTTGTAGTTATAATGCTCATTTCAATGGATAGAATCAAGGACTACAAGTATCACTATGCATTGAATATAAGTACAAAACCAGAACTAAATGAAAAAGTCTCTTTCCTGGAACTAGGTATCTTGGCAGCTCTGAATTTATCATTTTGCAGGCCTTCTCAGATATAGTTGTACAGGAAGTTGTTGGTATTTAGATTTTGATGAGTAATGAGACAGGAGCTCATCAATTGGGTTACCAAGTCCTTAATTTGAAGAAGGAACCAACTTGGCCATGTTTTAGCAATGTATACAAGCACAAAAAAATATATAAGTACATACACAAAACATATAAAAGTGAAAATATATATGAAATTAAAAATGAATTAAAAATAAAAAAATAATTATGTATGAGACACAGAGGGGCATAATCGAACGCGAACGCCCATCTCCATGGGTGTCTATGTCTGAGAACGGGTACGTGAAGGGATGGGACAGACCGTATTTTCGACAAAAATGGGCGTCCATCCTCCGCTTCGAAAATACGGTTTCCATCTTCCGCTTCGAAAATACGGTTTGTACGGACCAAAATGCCACGGATTTAGTCGTTTCTGAGCTGGGCATTTGTTTTTTTTTTTTAGCAATAATGGAAACTAAAAACGCCCAGCTCAAAAATGTCCCAATCCAAGCCATTTGGTCGTGAGAGGGGCCAGGATTCGTAGTACACTTGCCCCCCTGACATGCCAGAACACCAACTGGACACCCTAGAGGTCAGTGCGGTGGACTTCAGACAATGCTCCCACATGCATAGGTCCATTACCATGGGTGCTGAACCCCCAACCCCATGCCCCCCAAACCCACTACCCACAAATGTACAACACTACCATAGCTCTTAGGGGTGAGGGGGCACCTACATGTGGGCACAGTGGGTTTTGGAGGCCTCCTATTTACCAGCACAAGTGTTACAGGTAGGGAGAATGGGCTTGGGTCCGCCTGCCTGAAGTGCACTGCGGTACCCACTAAAAGTGCTCCAGGGACCTGCATACACGCAGGCCTCTAGGATTTGTTGCTGCTGTATAACCTTGGCACACCAGTTGACACCTGAAGACTAATGTCTCAGAAAACGTCCATTATTGGAATAAGCACGTTTACTCACAGTTAACTACAGCTCAGAAGTTGTGCCCCACTGGCAAACAGTCTCCCTGGTACTGAGATTAGCAGTAGGTCAGAGCTGGCAGAATCCTGTACAATGCCCTCTTTCAGCCATATTCAAGGTAAGAACTAAGTTCTGTAACGTGGCTAACCCATGAAAGGGATCTAAAACTGGCTTACAAAAATGGCCACTACCTCATGGACTACCGGAAACAAAACAGGGCACACTCTGACCCAGCAAGCAGAGGGAAAAGCACCATGGGAGTAGAGCCTACCAACTACCAACATCGTGAGCATGTATCACAAGCTAGTGGAATCACGGAGCCCAACACCCTACACCCACCACAATGCATTGCTGATGTGACTCTGCAGTGCGCATAACAGAAAAGGTGTCACACTCACCTGAGAGCCACATCACAACTAGGGAAAGGCTGTCAGAGGATAGAACACATTCTGCTTTCATGGAGGTGGGTACGGCATTTGAGGCTGGCATACAGGCTGGAAAAAAAAGTTTGTAAAGTGGGTTTTTTTGGTGGGAGGGGGTTAGTGACCACTGGGGGAGTCAGGGGAGGTCATCCCCGATTCCCTCCGGTGGTCATCTGGTCAGTTGGGGCACTTTTTTGGGACTTGGACCTGAAAAAAAAGGGTCCAAATAAAGCGGACCAAATTCTCATCCAAAACGCCCTTCTTGTTTCGATTATCAGCTAAAGACGCCCATCTCTCCTTGGCCGATAACCACGCCCCAGTCCCACCTTCACCACGCCTCTGACACGCCCCCGTCAACTTTGTTCATTCCTGCGACGGAGTGCAGTTCAAGACGACTAAAATCGGCTTTCGATTATACCGATTTGTTCGCCCACGGGAGAAAGACGCTCATCTCCCGCTTTGGGTCGAAACATGGGCGTCTTTCTCTTTCGAAAATAAGCTGAACAGTGATTCATAAACCATAACAAATCAAAAGCACATAAAGCAATAATAAAAACAGAGTGGTTCATACATTAAAAGGCATATAAATAACATGGAACTAACAAATACTAGTACAAAATATATTACTGAACATAATCCTCCAAATTCTATATATGGTGCCTTAAGTTGTACACACTAATTTGGCCACATGGCCAAATTGCACACAGAACTTAATTGATTAACAAGTCAATCAGCACTGATAATTTATACTTAACTAATTAGTGGCACTAATTGACTTTAATTAGAATTTACACACACAGCCTTCTAGGCGTATTCTACAATGTGGTGAAAAGGGGGCATGGCCATGGCCGTGGAATGGCAACTATACGCACTATTATGGAATACACCCAATCTGTGCCTAACCTAGGCCCAGATATTTAGGTCCGGTTTTAGGTGGCCTAAATGGGTGCGCCTAAATTTCAGTTGCAAGAACGGCATGAATCAATATTCTATAAACTATGCCTAACTTTAGGCATAGTTTATAGAATCACACTAACCACATGGTTTTCGGCACCAATTTTTAAGGCACCATTTATAGAATTTGGCCCAATGCCAACTAGCTGCTGCATGAATAAAATGCTAAAAATAAATTTGTTCAGCTCTTTATGTGGTGATATGTTATTGTGGAGTCTGGTTCTTCGTTGTATGGTGTAGAATTTAGACTTGATCGCAAACAGTATTATAGCTTTGTAAAACTGACTTAGAAGAACCACTGTATGTGAATATCATACCAAAGTAGTATGAATGATCAACAATTTAGAGACCTACTTACTAAGCTGTGGTAGCTGTTTAAAACAGGAATTACAGCATGTTAACAGCTACTGCAGTGCATTAACTGGTAGCACATGATAATTCCTGCATTAAACAGCAGTTCTCTTAAAAATGCTAGGATCATCCTGTTAAGGCAGAGGTTTTACAGCTATTGTGCATTATTTTTGGCAATTACTATGTGATCTTAGTGAAGATTAGTAAATTAAGCCCTTAGTAAATCTTCTATGGTCAAGTCTCAGATATCAATATTCTGGTAGTAAAAATATGAAGCAATTTAAACACACACTTTAAAGTCAGAATAATCTGTTATTGAGTGGGGTCCTTTTACAAAGCTGCGGCAAAAGGGGGCCTGTGCTGGCATTGACTTGTGTTTGATGTGCTTCAAGGCTGCCTTTTACCACAGCTGGTAAAAGGCAGGTCTTTGTTTTTTCCGAGAAATGGCCGCGTGACAAGTGAAGCACTTGCTGCATGGCCATTTTTTTTTGGGGGGGGGGGGCACTTACTGCCACCCATTGAGGTGGCGGTAAGGGCTTCCACGCTAACCCAGCAGTAACCGGGGTAGCACGCAGCACTGCCTGATTACTGCCGGGTACATACTGGCACTATAAAAATTGAAATATTTTTGCAGCACCAGAAATCAACATATGCATCCAGCTTCTCTTACATAAGCACGCAACTATGGAATGCACTACCAAATGTTATAAAAACAATGCATGACCTAACAATCTTCCGAAAACTACTGAAAACCAACCTGTTCAAAAAAGCATACCACAATGATCCATCCTAAATACTAGAAACAAAACTTCACCAAAACTAGACAAAATGGAACTCTCTATACTTGACTGCTTCATTTACGCAGCTACTAATGAACATTATGCACTACTCACTACCACTCTACTTCTTATGCAGGATATGAACTTTCTATATTTGATTGTCTAACTTACTCTATAATCTACTCTATAATTTATGAACTTTAATGCAAAGCTACTTTGTAATTTACCTTATCATTTATAAACTCTAATGCATTATCACTTTGTATTTCTCAACCCGTAAATGGCGATCGCCACTCCAGCACAATGTAAGCCACATTGAGCCTGCAAATAGGTGGGAAAATGTGGGATACAAATGCAACAAATAAATAAATGGTGTGCGCTGGGGGAGGGAACTACCACCGGGCTGCTGTGGTAGGCCCGGCAGTACTTCCCTTTTAGCGAGTTGTAAACCTGTGTTGGGCTTACTGCAGCTTCGTAAAAGGGCCCCTGAGTGAATAAGCCCCCATGTTTACTTGCTATTATTACATGTTCATCACAATTTAATGCACGTAACTCTAGGCGCCATATATAGAATTTGGGCATATGTGTATAAGTTGTTCATATAAAGTTACATGATTGCTTGTCCTGCTGAAAATGTTTTCTTGAAAGCAGTCATGCCTTCTAGTAAGTTCAGCAGAGTCGAAAATTGAATAAGACTCAGTAATCTGCCTCTGTGTAAATAACTCCATTGATATATATATATATATATATTTTTTTTTTTTTGGTCAGTAGGCTTTCCGAAACTGATAGAGAAAAATGTTAAAATACTCATAGCGGCTATAGTTTAAGCAAGGCTTACAATATAAACATCTCCTGCATTGTAAAAGTGAGTTTCTGATGGCTAAACTGCTATGATGAGGCGATTAATAGATATGACTACATGGCAGAACTAACCACGAATGAAAAATGCGTAGAGTAATAAATGAAAAATTCAGAGAAAGAAATACAGAAAAATATTCTGGGGATGAGGAAAGATATGTGTGATGCAAGCCATTAGATAAGTACAAATGCTTTTATTTCCATTTTAGGAAACTGAAACCCTGCTGATGCACAACACGATGTGGAACAGTCATTTTATGGCTCTTAAGTTACAGTCTAGACATAGTTGGCAGTCTGCACAATTTACAGCTTAAAGCTGTCAGAAAAATGTGTCGGTGCAATTTGCATAAATGCTGTTCAGTATAGTGCTCAGCCAGCCATCTCATACTTAATGGCTCCTTTCTTTATAGAGCTTATCCTAAATTCTTTTCATACTGTTCAGAATCCTCCAAGTTTCAAATCAAACACGGTGAAAGTCTGTGGGAAAATGTCCCTTAGATGCCAAGTGGCCCAAAATATTATGATAAACACAAGAGGAAAAGCTGCATGCAATCTAATTACACTAGATATAAGATCCCATAAACTAATGCATTCTACTAATTTAGCTATCACCGTGCCAAGCTACAGGTACAAGTATGTTTTATCAAACTTTTTTTTACATGGTTAACTGGATTTAAGAAATACTATACAAGGTGATCCCAGCCTTTGAGAGGAAGAAAAGGTAACTTAAGTAACCTCTAAACCTGGTCACATTCAATTTCTATTTCCAGTTGGGAAACATCAATTCAGTATTGTGCATGAGGGCAAATAAATTGTTCCTAATGATTTTTCTATTTGATCTCAAAATTCAACCCAGGAAATTCTCTCCATTCCATTGGCAGATCTGTAATGAAAGGAAGTTTCAAAATCATTTATCTAGAAAAATATAAGGGCTGCACATTTAGGAGCCCTTTTACTAAGTCGAGTAAGCGTCTTCGCGCACCCAATGTGCACCAGTTCTGAGTTACCGCCCAGCTACCATTTGGTCTGTGCAGTAATTCAATATTTGGTGTGCATCTGATAACGTGCGTCTGAAAATATTTTTATTTTCTGGCACGCAGGCGGTAATTAGCGTTTGGGCGCGTGTAGACCATTACAGCTCGGTTACCGCATGAGTCTTTACCACTACGTCAATGGCTGGCAGTAAGGTCTCAGACCCAAAATGGACGTGCATCAGTTTTGATTTTAGCTGCACATCCATGTTTGGTCCAAATTTTAAAAAGGGCATATTTTACAGGTGCGCTGAAAAATGTTTCTGCGTGCCAAAAACATGAGCCTACACTACCGAGTCCATTTTTCAGTGCACCTTAGTAAAAGGACCCCTTAGGACTTTATTCTGTGACTGGTGCCTAAATTTGGGTGCCAAAAACAATGCATGCTAAGCATTATTCTATAAACAGTGTTCAACTTTGAGCACCATTTATTGAATAACGCTTAGCACCAGGATCCGCGATCAATTTTGGGTGCTAGGATTTACTCCAACTGAACCTTGGTATAACTTCCCATGCCTAAAGTAGGCACAGATCCCCCAAATTCTATAACACTGCGTGTAAATCCTAGAAATGCCCCTGACCTGCCCATGCCCCTCCCATGGCCATGCCCCCTTTTCAGTTCTACACAGAAAAATTTATATGTACATCTTTATAGAATACCATCTATAAAAATGTGAGCGTAAATTTCAATTATTGCCAATTAACACCAATAATTGATTATTTGCGCCCAATTATCAGAGCTAATTGGCTTGTTAAGCAATTCAATTGCATGTTTAACTTGGGCACACAATTTTGAGTGTTATATACAGTGCTTTTTTTGTAGAAAAAAAGGTGCCGATACTCATTATGGGCGGGATCACCACATATGGCTCCACCCCTATGATAGCCACACCCACATTAACCACACCCCCTATACCAGCCAAGGCACATATAAACAGACATCATTGAAAATATTATAGTACTATAGGAGAAAAAAATAACGTGATTTTTTTTCATGATAAATAATCTCTGTAAGCTCTTACAGCTCCAGTATACCCAGTGCAAAATAAGACAGCCAATGTAAATTCTCAAATTGGACATATTACAAACACTAAAATGAAAATAAAATGATTTTTTTCTACCTTTGTTGTCTGGTGACTGTTTTTCTTCCATATTGGTCCCAGTCTGTGATTCTGCTTTCCTTTGTTTTCGCTTAACTCTTCTGTGCCATTTGTCATTTTTGTCTCCTTTTTCTTTGCTTTCTTCAATATTTTTCAGGCTCTCTCTCTGTCCAGATTTAATTCATTCTTAATATCCATTCTTTAATTGCCTTCATCTACCTGTGGCTTTTCATCTTTTCCTCACCCTTGTTCTCCCCATGCCCCTTCCTCTTATTCTCCAGTCTTTCTCTATTCCCCTTTTCCATCCAGCAGCTCTGCTTTCTCTCCCCATCCTTCCAGTGTCTCCCCTATTTCTTTCTGCATTCTTCCATCAGCGTCTTCCCTCTTTCTCTCCCCATCCTTCCATTTTCCCTCTCTCTCTCCCCATCCTTCCATCTGTTTTCCCCCTCTCTCTCCCCATCCTTTCATCTGTTTTCCCTCTCTCTCCCCATCCTTCCATCTGTTTTTCCCTCTCTCCCCAATCCTTCCATCTGTGTTTTCCCTCTCTCTCCCCATCCTTCCATCTGTTTTCCCCTCTCTCCCCATCCTTCCATCTGTTTTCCCCTCTCCCCAATCCTTCCATCTGTTTTTCCCCTCTCTCCCCAATCCTTCCATCTGTTTTTCCCTCTCTCTCCCCATCCTTCCCTCTGTTGGTTTCCCTCTCTCTCCCCAATCCTTCCCTCTGTTGGTTTCCCTCTCTCCCCAATCCTTCCCTCTGTGGTTTCCCTCTTTCCCTCTCTCCCCAATCCTTCCCTCTGTTGGTTTCCCTCTCTCCCCAATCCTTCCCTCTGTTGGTTTCCCTCTTTCTCTCTCTCCCCAATCCTTCCCTCTGTTGGTTTCCCTCTTTCCCTCTCTCCCCAATCCTTCCCTCTGTTGGTTTCCCTCTTTCCCCAATCCTTCCCTCTGTTGGTTTCCCTCTTTCCCTCTCTCCCCAATCCTTCCCTCTGTTGGTTTCCCTCTCTCCCCAATCCTTCCCTCTGTTGGTTTCCCTCTTTCCCTCTCTCCCCAATCCTTCCCTCTGTTGGTTTCCCTCTTTCCCCAATCCTTCCCTCTGTTGGTTTCCCTCTTTCCCTCTCTCCCCAATCCTTCCCTCTGTTGGTTTCCCTCTTTCCCCAATTCTTCCCTCTGTTGGTTTCCCTCTTTCCCTCTCTCCCCAATCCTTCCCTCTGTTGGTTTCCCTCTTTCCCCAATCCTTCCCTCTGTTGGTTTCCCTCTTTCCCTCTCTCCCCAATCCTTCCCTCTGTTGGTTTCCCTCTTTCCCTCTCTCCCCAATTCTTCCCTCTGTTGGTTTCCCTCTTTCCCTCTCTCCCCAATCCTTCCCTCTGTTGGTTTCCCTCTCTCCCCAATCCTTCCCTCTGTTGGTTTCCCTCTTTCCCTCTCTCCCCAATCCTTCCCTCTGTTGGTTTCCCTCTTTCCCTCTCTCCCCAATCCTTCCCTCTGTTGGTTTCCCTCTCTCCCCAATCCTTCCCTCTGTTGGTTTCCCTCTTTCCCTCTCTCCCCAATCCTTCCCTCTGTTGGTTTCCCTCTTTCCCCAATCCTTCCCTCTGTTGGTTTCCCTCTTTCCCTCTCTCCCCAATCCTTCCCTCTGTTGGTTTCCCTCTTTCCCTCTCTCCCCAATCCTTCCCTCTGTTGGTTTCCCTCTTTCCCCAATACTTCCCTCTGTTGGTTTCCCTCTTTTCCTCTCTCCCCAATCCTTCCCTCTGTTGGTTTCCCTCTTTCCCCAATCCTTCCCTCTGTTGGTTTCCCTCTTTCCCCAATCCTTCCCTCTGTTGGTTTCCCTCTTTCCCTCTCTCCCCAATCCTTCCCTCTGTTGGTTTCCCTCTTTCCCTCTCTCCCCAATCCTTCCCTCTGTTGGTTTCCCTCTTTCCCCAATACTTCCCTCTGTTGGTTTCCCTCTTTTCCTCTCTCCCCAATCCTTCCCTCTGTTGGTTTCCCTCTTTCCCTCTCTCCCCAATCCTTCCCTCTGTTGGTTTCCCTCTTTCCCTCTCTCCCCAATCCTTCCCTCTGTTGGTTTCCCTCTTTCCCCAATCCTTCCCTCTGTTGGTTTCCCTCTTTCCCTCTCTCCCCAATCCTTCCCTTCTGTTGATTTCCCTCTTTCTCTCTCTCCCCAATCCTTCCCTCTGTTGGTTTCCCTCTTTCTCTCCCCAATCCTTCCCCCCCGCCCCGCGACACTCCGGGCGAGTCCTGCACTTAGTTGTTTTTTTTTAAGACTCAGAACGTGCGAACGATGCAGCCGGCAGCGATTGAAAGAGGCTGTCTGGGCTGGCGTCTGCGTCGGAGCTTCCCTCACCCTCTGCGAGTCCCGCCTTCATTGTTACAACTTCCTGTTTCGCGGGACTCACAGAGGGTGAGGGAAGCTCCGACGCAGACGCCAGCCCAGACAGCCTCTTTCAATCACTGCCGGCTGCATCGTTTGCACGTTCTGAGTTAAAAAAAAACAAACCTAAGTGCAGGACTCACCCGGAGTGTCGCGGGGGGGGGGGGGGGGCAAAAAAAGGTGCCGGTACACCGTACCGTTGCGTAATGGCACAAAAGCACTGGTTATATATAGATTTAGGGATTTAATGCATTAATAACATGATTAACGTGTTAGATTTTTAATGTGCATTAAAAATTTTAATACGATTAATAGTATCATCCCTCTGTCTCTTTCCCCCACCTGCAACCATCCAGATTTACCCTGTCTCCCTCAGTATCCTGCTTTGCCCCATATGTCTCCTTTTCATCGCCCCCTCCCGCTGCTCACTTCCTGTTTCTGGGTCCGGCAGAGCCAGCGGCAGCATATGAAAGGGAATATCTCTGCACCAATGGTCCCTCTAAGTACTGAGTTGGCGTGAAGAAAAAATTTTCTTTGCGAGCAAAGGACTGAGTTAACATGAGCAAACATTTTCCATTACATTACTTTGTCAGCACTTCTTACAGATACATACACAGACATGCATACATAAACACTTTTACAAAGCTGCGGCAGTGATTCCTGGCACTGCAAATGCAACAAAGCCCATTCAATTTCTACAGGCTTCGTCACATTTGAAAAGTGGGAATCACTACTTTAGCTTTGTAAAAGGAGCCCTTAGTTTGCCGATGAGTTACCAAATATGGTTAGAGCAGCAGGCTGAGAACAAGGGAAGCCAGGGTTCAAATCTCACAGATGTTCCTGGAGATCTTGGTGAAGTAACTCAACTCTCCATTGCCTCAGATACAAAACATATAAGCCCTCCAAGGACATGAAAATACCTATTATATCTGAATTTAACTTGCCTTGAGCTATTACTGGGTAAGATATCTAAATCCAAAATCCAATGTCATGCATAGTGTGAAGTTATACAAAACAAGCCACATTGAGCCTGCAAATAGGTGGGAAAATGTGGGATACAAATGCAATAATAAATAAATAACACTACAAATGTCACTCGTGACCTACAGAACAATTCCAACATACCATAATAGCAGTAACTTCCACAAGTCACACAACAAACACCTGTCTAGGAAAAGATAGTACCACAAACACTGTAGTGAGCACTAGAACATTGATAAACCAACTGGAAAATTAGATTAGAACAGATTGATCATGCAGTCAATAGAACACCTAGGTGAATGAGCCAGTGAGAGGGGATAAGGCAGAGGAGATAGTTGGGGCAAAGCAGACTATGAAGAAGACAGAACAATACAGAATATGGGGGGAGGGGAAGAGAAAGGGCAAAGCAGAATATAGAAGGGGGGAGTAGAGATGGAACAATACAGGATATGGGGGTGTGGGGAGAAACAGAACATTGCAGACTATGAAGGGGGAAGAAATGGGGCAATGTAGGATGTGGTGAATGGGTAGTCTGGGGTCACAACTGGAAGGTATCCAAGTATGGCCCATAATCAGTGCCTATGACTGGACAACTATCTGGATAAATTAGGACAGTAAAATAGCTGCCCTAACTTATTCAAATAGTTGTTATCAATGGTACCTACATACGTACATAAGTATTGCTATACTGGGAAAGACCAAAGGTCCATCGAGCCCAGCATCCTGTTTCCAACAGTGGCCAATCCAGGTCACAAATACCCGGCAAGATCCCAAAAATGTACAAAACATTTTATACTGCTTATCCCAGAAATAGTGGATTTTCCTCAAGTCCATTTAATAATGGTCTATGGACTTTTCCTTTAGGAAGCTGTCCAAACCTTTTTTAAACTCCGCTAAGCTAACCGCCTTTACCACATTCTCTGGCAACAAATTCCAGAGTTTAATTACATGTTGAGTGAAGAAACATTTTCTCTGATTCGTTTTAAATTTACTACATTGTAGCTGCATTGCATGCCCCTTAGTCCTAGTATTTTTGGAAAGCGTGAACAGACGCTTCACATCTACCCGTTCAACTCCACTCGTTATTTTATAGACCTCTATCATATCTCCCCTCAGCCACCTTTTCTTACCATTGGCTGTACCAGGGTGCGGAAGATGTATCTCGGGAAGAACGATTTTACCTTTTTGAGTTTCCACATGGAGTAGAACATCTTTTTCGTCGTGTTTTTCACGTGGGTATCAAGAGTGAGGTTTCGATCAATGGTGACTCCAAGAATTTTCAAGTTTTGTGAGACAGGGAGAGAGCAATATGGTGTGATTATGGTGGAGAAATTTTTTGTATTGTGTTGTGAGGTGAGTACAAGGCATTGTGTTTTTTCTGCGTTGAGTTTTAGTTGGAATGCATCTGCCCATGTGTGCATTGTGTGGAAGCTTTGGTTGATTTTGTTGGTGATTTCATTTAGATCATGTTTGAATGGGATGTAGATTGTGACATCATCTGCATATATGTAAGGGTTGAGGTTTTGGGTGGCTAGAAGTTTGGCTAAAGGTATCATCATTAGGTTGAATAAGGTTGGTGAGAGGGGGGATCCTTGGGGGACTCCACATTCAGGTGTCCATGTGGGCGATCTGTCCGCGTTCGTTGTTACTTGGTATGATCTTGTAGTCAGGAATTCTTTGAACCATTTGATAACTGTGCCTCCTATTCCAAAGTATTCTAGTATATGTAATAGTATTTTATGATTAACCATGTCAAAGGCACTGGACATGTCGAATTGTAGGAGGAGTATGTTGTTACCAGTTGCAGTTGCAATTGCTTGCTTGAATGAGTTCATTGCAGCCACTAGAACAGTGGCCGCAATGAACTCAGTTTCTGTGCTATGATTTGACTGAAATCCTGATTGGGCTTCTTGCAGAATTGAGTGTTTATTTAGGTATTCAGTGAGTTGTTTCGTCACTATGCCTTCCATAAGTTTGGTTATGAGTGGCTCATAAGTCTGGTTCATGCACAAATGTTCTTCACCCCTTAAAGCTCTTATGCTCACTTTCAAGTCTTTTAAGATAGGTCTCCCTCTTTATATGTCATTCCTCACGATTCTGTATTCCTCTGCTCGCTTGCTTCACTTTTTCAATGATCACAGTCTTGTTCTACCAGGCTCTAAACAAGCCTAACTAGAATTCACCAGACATCAGGCTTTCTTTTTTTTGCGGCCCCATTTTTTAAGGAACTCACTGCCTCTCCCTCTTTGAGCAGAATTGTCTTTTAAGAAATTTAAATTTGCCATAAAACCTTGTTTTTTTCACCTTGTATTCATTCCCCCTTAGGCTGTCTGTGGTTCTTCCTCTATTCTTTTTCCCACCTCCTTCTGCTTTCGCTTTTTGTCTTTGCTTTAGACTTAATCTTATTTGGTATGAATGGAATCTGCACACTGCAGTTAAATATTTGTAGTTTCTTTCCTCAAAATTTCTTGTATTGTTTTTTTTTTTTTACTGTAAACCACTTTGAACTGCTAGCTAGCAAAGGTGGTATAGCAAATATAAATAAACTATAAACTACCATTCCCTCGGGTTTTTGCAACCCTGCTTTTTTAGCATTAAATCTAAGCTGCCAAATTCTTCCAGATGTTCCCATCCAGACAGCAATTCCTTAAGGTAATCCCCCAACTGATCACCAGATAGTGTGGTTTAATATTAAGATAAGTGTGCAGAGGGTTCATTCAAAAGTAAAGTTATTTTTTTTTTAAAGACTAGAACCTTTACTTTTGAATGAACCCTCTGCACACTTATCTTAGTATTAAACCACACTGTCTGGTGATCAGTAGATGCCATATTTATTTATGTATTTGTTGCATTTGTATCCCACATTTTCCCACCTATTTGCAGGCTCAATGTGGCTTACATTATGCAGTAATGGTGATCGCCATTTCCGGAATGAGAAATACAAAGTGGTATTGCATTAAAGTTCATAAGTGACAGAGTAAATTGATCACCTACTATACTACTTCTCAATTGCCTCCCCTTGTTCCTTTTCACCCAGTACTTCCCTCGCACTTAATTGTCTTGTCTGTGTATTATTTTTAGATTGTAAGCTCTATTGAGCAGGGACTATCTCTCTATGTCAGGTGTTCAGTGCTGCGTGCGTCTGGTAGTGCTATACAAATGTTAATAATAGTAATAATAATAATAATAATACTATAACAACAGAAACACTCTTCCTATTAGTAAGCACTAAATCCAGTATGACCCCATCCCCATGTTTCCTTTATCAACTGCTGGAATAGTCAGCCTTTGAAGTCAACCCAGACCATGGTGTTTAAATACCAATGGGCTACAGATTTTATAAGATGTAATAGTGAGCAGTCAATGCTGCACTGGAAACTGTGGAGATGACCCATGGGACAAACATCCAGTGGTGCAAAAAAGCTTCAGTTTAGCCTCAATTGCACTCAAAACCACTTTAATTCATCTTCTATTAGACTCAACATGGGCTGTGTTTCAGATGATTAGCCTGCATACCAAAGAGCAACCCCAGTGCTTGAAAAACTACATTGGCTACCAGTCAAGGCAAGAATATTTTTCAAAGCGAGCACCCTAATCTTTGATACTATTTGGAATGGTACCCAAATATATGCTTAACATGATTGAACTATCCTCAAGAAATGCCAGTCCAGTAAACAGAAACTACCTACTCCTACATCTACCCAACTGCAAAAACACGATCTACAAAACTATCTACAGTACATAGCAGGATTTAGCTCCCAGGGTTCCAAATGGTGGAGCTCGAACCAAAAACCATAAGAAGCATTACAAATCTCCTCCAATTCAGAAAATAAATGAAAACCTACCGCTTCAAAAAATTCTACAGCGAATCACAAAGATATTGTCACTTTCCTTTCAAATCTACCTCTTTAAAAACTATATGAATAAACATCACCAAAACTCTACAACTGAACACAAAAGCTACCACTATCTTTTCCTCTTCAAATCTATCTCTTCAAAAAAATCTATGAATAACCATACGAACTATAGATGCCCTCTCCACATTGCACAACACTATTATAACTCCACCAAAATGTAAATTGTAAGCTACTTTGAACCAAAATTTGTTTTTGGATAATAGTGGGATAGAAGAATGCATAAATAAAATAAAAATAAATAAAATCAGGAGTCTATGTAAATGTCATGGTTGTGACTGTATCCCATGCCTACACTCACTTCCTCACCTCCTGGTGACCAGGCCCTATGGCTGCTGTGGTTGTCTTCTCCCTGTTTCCCAAACATGTTCCAGAATCCGGTTTCAGCCAAGCCCATTCCAGTCCTATTCTGATGTTCCAGCATTCCAGACTTACATGTGACCACACCTGTAGTTGCCTTTATTAAGCACCTGGGAACTTTCAGGCTTGCCTTTGCAACAGAGGTCTTCAGATGAGTTTTCGTCTGTGTGTGTTTGTTGCAGTTCCAGCCCTGCTAGTTCTTGTCTTCAATCTTCAAATCTCTGCTTAAAACTCACCTCTTCAATGCTGCCTTTGGCACCTAACCTTTCGAGAAATATAGTATGCCCTATCAGATTGACTCTACATTTGTCTTTTAGATTGCACACTTGTCTCTAGATTGTACACCTGTCTTTTAGATTGTAAGCTCTTTGAGCAGGGACTGTCCTTCCATGTTAAATTGTACAGCGCTGCGTAACCCTAGTAGCGCTTTAGAAATGTTATGTAGTAGTAGTAGTAGTCTTGCCAGTCTTCAACTTCTACTCCAATCCTGCTTGTTCCAGCCCTGCAAGCCTTCAGCTTCAGTTCTAATCCTGCTTCTGTTTGCCCTGTTTGTCTTCAGCTTCAGTTCCTCCACTGTTTGTTCCAGCCCTGTCTGCTTTCAGCTTCCATTCCAGCTTTGCCTGAATCCTGTTCTAGCCAAACCTGTTTGAAAATCCTGAATCCTGTTTGAGAATCCTGAATCCTGTTCCAGCCAAGCCTGTTTGAGAATCCTGAATCCTGTTTGAGAATCCTGAATCCTGTTCCTGCCTTGTTTATTGTCTTGCTTCCAGTCAAGCCAAGCCAAGCCAAGCCCATTCCAGAATCCAGTTCCAGCCAAGCCTATTTGAGAATCCTGAATCCTGTTTGAGAATCCTATCTACAGTTTCAGCTCCAGTCTGGTAGTTCCAGTCCTGCTTATTCCAGCCCTGCTCATCTACAGCTTCAGTTTCCATCCTGCTAGTTCCGGTCCTGCTTGTACCAGCCTGTCTGTGTTCAGCCTCGCTTCCTGTTTGGGTGGTTCACGTGCTGCTGCCGGTCACTGGCAGTGGCCCAAGGGCTCACTACTCTGGACTCCTTGACAGTAAAACAAAATAAAAAATAAAACATACACCTAACAATAAGTACAACAATAACAATGAAAATACAAAAATATAAAAAAAATACATCATTATTAAAACCTATAAAACATATACATTAGAAGGTAGCAATCTATTGAACAATGTGTATAAATAATTAAATCATGCATTATAAATATAAGACTATATAAATATTTATAAAAAGGAAGATATAACAAAGTAAGGTTTAACAAAGCAAAATATTAAAATGGCGAAAAGGACAAAACCATAAGAGTTACAGGAAAACAAACAACATAGCTAAAGTCACGCACATCAATTTAAAAGTTGATACTTCTAAAAGCTTGAAGAATCCATATAAGCCTACAAACATATCCCTCAGTAATCAATTAGGCTGCAGATAAGAAATAGTGTAGATGAACAAGATTAAAGATGCAATAATATTTTATAGACTCTTCTTCAGAGATTTATGAAAGGCAAATATTTTGTTTAAAGACTAGACCAACAATTAGATTCAACTTAATTGCTCTTGAAAGATAATGCTCCTTTGAATGTTGAAGCTTTCTGTTGACCAGGAACTCTGTGATAGGTCTCATCTGTCAGCAGTTGGAGCATGTGGAAGATCAGATGGAAACAGAGTTGAAACAATCATGTTCAACATCAAGTCTGCTTCCTTCCTTTATTGTAACCTCATCTAACTCTACTAGTTCTAGTAATACTATTCCATCCTTCAACAAATATTTATCACTCAGAAATGGACAGTATTCTTCAAACCACATTACCTGGTCTGAATTACATTCTTTGGCTACCTTAACACTATAGAACTGAGTTAAATTCATTCCAGATGCTATTCACAAAGTATCCTCTGCTGGCTTCCATTCCTACAGTATCTCATATAACATCATCTACTAGAATATTTCCATCCCTCAGTGCTGATTCCGCAGTTCCCAACTCTAAGTCTACATTTGATCCTACAATGTAATTCTGTCACTGTATGCTACATTCTCTCCTGGATTGCTGGAGATGTCTTAACAATTGTAAACTGCTCTGAATCCTCATTGAAAACACAGCGGTATAGAAAACTCTGATAGTATAATATAGTATAGTAACATTTTCAAACAATATATAGTATGATGCTTGCAGAAAATAAAGCAAAGTTTGAATCATGTCTGAATATAGATAACTTAGGGGTCCTTTTATTAAGCTGCAGTAAAAGGGGGCCTGCGCTAGCGAGTAAAAGGCTGTCTTTCTTTTCTCAAAAAGAAATTGCTGTGCAGTAAGTGAACCACTTGCCGTGCAGCCATTTTGGGGTGGAGTACTTACTGTCACCCATTGAGGTGGCGGAAAGGGCTCCCACACTAACCTGGCGGTAACCGGGCAGTGCACAGAACTACCTTATTACTGCTGAGTATGCACTGGCACTACAAAAATAGAAAATATTTTTGTAGCAACGGAAATGGTGCACGCTGGGAGTGGGAACTACCACCGGGCTCCTGCATTAGCCCAGCGATAGTTCTAGGTTGGCATATGGCAAGCCTGTTGCCGCACGCCAACCGTTTAATGAAAGGGCCCCTTTAGGCAATTACATATTTAGTGCAAGGTCATATACCTAGTGTGTGTTTCATTTATAAATCTAGTGCTACATTTCAAATGCTTAGAAGTCAGAATCCAGAGAGAACATTAATTAGGCATCTAATACATTTTCAGGATAAAACATTAGACATCTAAGGTTAACTTGATCTTTAAAAGGCTGATGTATTCACCTCAAGTGACCTAACAAAATTATAGCCCTGTTTATTAAGCTGCGCTAGCATTTTTAGCACATGCTAAATGCTAGAGAGTTGCCCATATGTTCCTATGGGCAACTTAGCGTTTAGCGCACACCAGAGATGGGTAGTAATAAAGTACTTGTACTTTGTTACAGTACTTAAGTACAATTGGCAGTACATTTACTTGTAACGATTTACTTTTTTTTGCAATATTTGTACTTGTAACGAACTACATTGAAGTTGTACTTTTGTACTTAGTAACAAAGCACAAATTTGGAAAGTAGTTAAAAAACAACAACACATTTTCCATCCTTCTGCTTCTCCTCTCTACAGGCTTTCCAAATGATATCAGACATGGCTTGCAGCTGATTGAGACCAAACCTCCGGTCCCAAAAACAGCTGAGCTGGAACCAGAGGTTTGGGCCCAATCATATGCAAGCCAGGGTCTGACATAACCTGGAAACTCTAACCCCCCTCCCTCTACACCTGCCCAGAACAGCTGTAGATTGGCTATTACTTTCTTGTTGCCAGGTTCAACTGCCTAACCAACCTGAACCACACTTTCACTGCATGCACAGCCCACTTAATCTTCCCTCTCATCCACTATGGGCCTGCAGCACAGTCTTGCTCCCTCCCTCCTTTTGCACCTCTGTTGGGCTCGCACTAATAAACTACCATGGGAGACGCCCAGGACCCTGCTCTCTGCATCGCTGCTAGTGCTTCCTGTACCAAGCCCGCCTCCTCTAATGTAAACATACAGGACTGTGTGAAAAAGGTTGGGTATTCTGTTAGCATCAAGTGTCTGTGTAGGCCTGATCTATACTAATCCAGCTAGGGTCCATAGGAATAAAATGGATCCTGTGGGAGATATCATAGGTCAGAGAACTAGCCTAGTGGTTAGTGCAATGGTCTCTGAAACAAGGGGTCCATGTTCAAGTCCTGTTTTGACTTATGAAGGAGTAGCCTAATGGTTAGTAAAGTAGCCTGAGAACCTGGGGAACTGGGTTCCATTTTCACTGTAGCTTCTTGTGACTCTGGGAAGTCACTCAGCACTCCATTGCTCCAGGTACAAAAACTTAAATTATGAGTCCACTAGGGATAGAGAACGTACCTGTATATATTAAATGTAAAGCACTCTGGTTGTACCACAAAAAGGCGGTATATCGAATCCATGACTCCTTTTACATTAGTCTGTTATTGAGACAGACATGGTGACGCCACTGCTTGCTCTGGGATTGGTAGCATGGAATGTTGCTACTATTTGGGTTACTACCAGGTACTTGTGACCTGGATTGGCCACTGCTGGAAACAGGATACTGGGCTAGATGGGCCGTTGATCTGACCCAGTATGCCTTTTCTTATGTTCTAACGTGCTGTTTTAATTTCCCCCTCTTGGACCTCTTTCTGACTCCAGATCACACGGGGGACTAAAGATACCTATTTCACATAACAGGCTCTGTCTGATTTCTCCCACCTTCATTGTCACCCAATCACAAGGAGGTCTGCTCTGGGTTTGCATTAGGGGCTGTAATCTAAATCTAATTCCCATAACTACTGCTTTCTGTCTTCCTGGATCTAGGTATACTCTGGGCCATTTATGTTCCCAGATAATGCTTATTAAAAATCTGTCTAAGTTTCTCCAGAAACTTAGTGTATGTGATCTGCCTTGTAAGCTAAATGTAAGGTAAAGAGAAGATAGAATAAAGACAGAGATAGGTTTAAATAGATAGATACATTTTATTTCTTACCCAAAGACAAGTCTTCAAGTTGGTACAAGTACAGGCATCAGACTTTAATCAGGTACATTCAGCAGATAGATTCTGGGTACAACCGGACAGAGCTTCGCCGTCTGAGATAAGCGTTGGGGCGGATACCAAAGCTATGGCAAATTGTCCCCTCTTTTATACACAAACTCTCCATAGAAGTCAATGGTGAGATACCTAGCTCTCAATTTCTGAGATGATACTTTCCCACACAGTCTTATCAGCATGTTTTGAGAAGATTTGAGATAACAGTTCCACATCTGTCTGTGTCGCAATACTTTTTACGCCATCTTAAGAACCCTGTATAACCTCTGTAGCCTTCTATACAAAACTAATAGACTCCATTTTGTTCATCTGATTTAAAGTGACAGTTGTACCTGTTTGTGTCAGAACTCATGGTTCAGACCTGCTTTTTACAGATATTTGGCCTAGTCAGTACTTTAGTTATTTTAGGCTTCATAGCCTTGGCCCTCACTATTCCAGTGGTAGATCCAAAGCTAGACCATATATTAACATTCCCCTCTTCACCCTATCCCATAGGGTGACACCAGGGTTAACATACCGTGGTACCATCCATTCCAGAAGGTATTCTAAGAGGCCATCAAATTATCTGAGTCTTAAGGTCAACTGGCACAATGTGGTTCGTTTTTGGTGTGAAATTATCATCTTGGCAGTACTTCTATTATGCCAATCCTACTAAAACTTATAGTTACTACTACAATATTTTTTCCAACCTTTTAATATGCAGGTTCTATTTTATTCTTATCTATATGATTGTAAATACATTGCTATAAATCAAAAATCTTTGGTTATATACTGATTGTATCTTAATTATTCATTTGCATACATTTGCACAATTTATCACTTATAAAACTTTATATGGTTATATTATATCCCTATGTGCTATTATCTGATTATACAGTTGTAGACATCTCTCCAGTGTCTCTAACAATTGCATAGGGATTGGTCCTTCTCAGAGGGAGATAGTCCAATTTGTTAGCTCCTGTGGTGTTAGGAAGGAGATTCTCATACAGGGCATATTGTCCTGCTGTTGTTTTTTTCATTATTGCGGTTTCAATTAAGCGTTCTACTAAACCTCTAGCACAAGGGATTATGCAACATCCTACTAAAACAAAAATTGCTACCACTATGAGTATAGTCGTGGCTGCTGAAATGATAAATGTCTTCCATGTACCAAACGCTCTGTCCATCCAACCTGTCCAGGATGTATCGACACCAGAGTTTTCTGCCAATTCTTGTGACAGTGAGGTTAAGCCTTCCAAAGCTCTGGTAATCGATCCATCCGGAGCGGTATTGTTGGGGATAAAGGTGCAACACTGGGTACCTAGCTTGTGGCACACCCCTCCATCGGCTGCTAGAAGTTGGTCAAGAACTAATCTATTTTCCAACGTCATCCGGCTAGTGGCATCTAATTGTGTTGCAATGCCTCGAACTGCATCCCTAGTGTAGTTCACAAATCTCTGCTGGTTGTAATATATATAGTTGATCCAGTCAAGATTCTTATTGATAGTCGCCCACCAAAAGAAAACTGATTCAAATCCTGCGGCTATTTGGTTTCTGGCTTTGAACTCATCGGGAACCCCTCTTGGAACTCCAATAGCATCTATATAGACCCGATCATCAAAAGATCCAGGCATTGCATTTCTCTTCACTCGTGAGGAAGAGCTGCTGTGAGGGGGAAGCAAGGATGCTATAATAATTGGAATGACCAATTTGACTAGGGCACATCTACCTGTCCAATTGTTAGGAAGTGTATGGAGGATAGTACGAGTTCCACAGTACCACCATATGTCTGCTCTAGCTTGTGAGAACCGAGTTAGGTTCATGTTATGCAGAGTCCCCTTTCCTAAGGTTGTGTTACAATTGGTTAAGTTACCTAAAAACCGTGTCTTTTTAATCCCATGGCGCTCCAGACATGTATGATATTTGGTAGCAGGATGTGGAACCCTGAATGCAGGTGGAACCCTCATCCGTGGGGGTAAGTAGGGGTGGTGCTCGTCAAGATGTTGACAAGACTGATTTATGTCGTCTTTAACCTGCAATAACTGCAACATACACCAAAATCCATCTGGATCATTGTGGAGATCTAAAGGGAAAGGAACTACTGTTGGTTCTGCTCTGGCATGGGAACAAAAATAACAATTAGAGACGTTCAAACTCTTTGTAGTATAATGTGCCCATTCAAGCCATAAGTTTGTCTCTCCAAATCCTGTTTCCAGTGCCACCAAATCTTTAGCATTATTAATTGGTACTATCTGGTAAGGAATTTTTATTTCTGGGATCTTTGTTGGGACCAAGGGATTGGTCGCTGTAGGTTGGGCTGGGGGTGGAACAATTTTGAATTTTCCAATAGGGTCTCTACCCGTGGCATCTATTCCTATGGAATAGGTTCTGTATGTAACAATCGTTACTCCTCTGAAAGTGATAGCCACTTGATTACATTTGGTCATATGGCAAAGGCCAGTGACTCGCAATTTCATGATGGAAATACTCTTTTTGAGATCTGGGCTCTCACTACCGGAGTAGGGAACCCATGAGCCCAACTTCCGCAATTGGGGAAGGGACACAGGTATACTTCATAAGCAGACAAATATTGCTGCACAGGTTGTTCCCCACACACTGTGTAAGCACACACATCAAGGATGATTGTGGTTGTGTCCTTAGTAGTGGGTAATGTTATTTCATAAGTGGTTGTAAATTGGGGTAGAGAATTTGCTAGGTACTGTGTTCCAGGTAGCATGGGTGTGGTGAGCACACATACCAGGAGGGCTAAGCACTTCATGTTGGTAGGTGACATCCCTAGTGTTTTAGCGAGAGATGTATGGGTATGGGGGGTAAATTCTAATAGCCCCTATTTCAGTAGGATCTGGGATTTCGAAAAGACCATATATTTCCAAGGGTTCCAGTCCAACCTCTCTGATGAACAGGATGGGAATCTCAGCAGTGCCCAATACGGTGTATGTAATTACCCAAAAATCTACGACGTCACCAGTCTGTGGTCTTATTAGGAGGTCGTCTGTTTGTTCAAGGTGTAAGCCTAAGGTGCCTCCAAACAGTACCTGAGTGTGTATAACCGTACGGCTAGGACCTAATGTCCAACTGTCAAACAAAGGCTCACACAGTATGTGGTATCGGGTGAAGGGGTCCCAATTGGGATCGTCTTCTGGAGCAGGGTCCCAATGAGGATGAAGTAATTCTCTTAGATATTCTGGGGGTTCAGGGATCAAGTGTGCACTTAAATTTAAAGGCGACGGTGGGGGAGAATCTGGTGGAGAAGGCGGAGTGTCTGGTAAAATCTGGGACATATATGGATGGTCAATTAGGCGTAACTATGAGGACGAGTGACTGGGACGGTGATGTTTGGCGTAACTACAGTAGTATTCGTGGAAAGAGGAGCGTCACTAACAGGAACCAAAGAATAAGGAGAAGGGGTGGGTCGTAAATCAAGCAAGGTGATATTATCCTCAAAAGTACTTGTACGATTGGGGACAATATGAACCGAGCTACTGATAGGAGTGGGAACAATTGTAGAATACAAAACAGGAGGATCAGTGAGGAAAGGAGTAGTCGCAGAGGTTTTAATGGGCTCTGGAGGATTGCCAGTTGAAAAGTCTGTTGTGGCAGATGTGTCTGCCCAGGGGGTGGGATGACTGGTGGCAATGGGGTTGACCTATATCGAAATGTATGGGGTGTACTGGTGGAGCTTTGTGTAGGTTGCTGTAGTAGGTGGTGGAGCAGGAGTGGAGGCAAGTACAGAAGTAGTTGCAAGTACTGTAGCGTTTCCGGCAGGCAAGATAACGTTGCCAGTGGGAAAGGCGGTGAATGTGATTCAAATAGCAAAAAGGTAAATGTCAGCAGTATAGGTAAACAAAGTAGTGAGAAACAAAACCAAACCCATACACAGTAAAATCATGCACAAGAGTCCAACAGCAAACAGTCTGGTCTATGGGAAGCAGAAGAAAAGGGTGTACTGATGTAACACCGTAGCTGAAGAGTGTCAATTTTCACAGTTGTAGTACAGAGAAATAGTCTGTAAGGGAAGGAGTGAACAGCGGAAGTTGCGGTGGCATTAGCTGGCCTGATTCGGAAAGTACAAATGCAGAATGTCGAGCAGCTCACAGGCGTTGCTGTGCAAAATGGTTACTGTTGAAAACACAATGGACTCCTGGTGTACTGGATTTAACTGGCCTGCTAAGTTGCGGACTTGGAGGAGATCTTCTGCCAGATTACGGATTCTGATGAGACGGATGCGAAGATCCACGTAGGGAAGTGGAAGAGCAAGAACTGTGGGAGGTGGAGGTGAGGATGGCAACTCACGTACGGGTTCGGATATGGGTGGTTGTTCAGAAGGTGAGTCTGGAGAATCTGTGAAGGTTTGGAGGACTATATCAGCCAGATCAAGGAGTTGTGATTCAGGAGATTGGATAATGTGGTTAAGTCTTTGGTCAAGTTGATCCAAAAGTGTTGGGTGCGGGGTCGGTGGTCTCGGGCTCAGTGGCGGAGGTGACCGGGTTCGTGGTGAGACTGGTCTCTCCAGTGGCTGCTGTGCTGGAAACAGTGGCGGTGGAGATGGGGTTCGTGGGAACATCAATGGAAACATCCAGGAGACCTGATGGGATATTCGGATAAGCTCGTATATCTTTCAGGTGGACCCAAGATGTGTGGTCCTCCAGCTTTGCTGCAGTGGCTGACAAGGCTTCTATCTTGAAGGGCCCAACATAGATGGGATCTCGCCAGGTCTTGTGCGTATAATAACGCCGGTGCACTAGATCACCCACTTTGTAAGGGGGGGATCTAGTGTCATCACAATCCCCTCTTCTGTCTGAAATAGCCTGTGGAATTGAGGACAGAGAACTTACAATAGTCTGCAAGATATCCCAATATACAGAGTATTGATCGGGTACTTGAGTGTCTGGATTGCCGGGTAGCAGTCGCATTTGACGACCTGTACATAATTGGAACAGCGTCAGTTTAAGGGAAGAGGATGGAGTGGCACGGAGAGATAACAGTGCCAAAGGGAGGGCATCAAGCCAATTCTTTATCCCATTTGCCATAAGCTGACGCATTTTTGTTTTAAGCAATCCATTATACCGTTCAACCAAACCATTACTGGTGGGTTTGTAAACACAGACAGTTCTGTGAGTAATGCCAAGTGCAGGAAGAAGGTTTTGCAGAAGTTCATTTACAAAGTGGGTACCATTATCTGTGGTAATTTTGCCGGGAATACCAAATCGAGGAATAATTTCAGTGCACAGTAAGTGTGCCATAGTTTGGGCGGTTTCTCTAGGGCAAGGAAAAGCTTCCACCCATTTCGAGAAAGCGTCCACGCAGACAAGCAGATACCGTTTAGCACGAACGGGCGTCTGCATATCTGTGAAATCCATATACCAATGTTGGCCAGGTCCCTGGACAACAGGCAAATGACCTGAAGGAATGACAGGTCCTCGTTTAGGTGTGTACAGAAAACATTTGTAACAGTTATGCACTACGGTGTGACACATGGGCATCATTTGGGGAGCCCACAATCTGGAAGACAATTGATCATACAGTGTAGTAGCGCTTAAGTGTAAGGGGTAATGGAGGGCATGCAAAAGAAGAGATAAAACATGCTGTGATACACACAATTGCCCATTAGGATGGGTCCAAATGCCATTCGGATTTAGGAAACATCCAGCCTGTTTCCACAAAGTGAGTTCTGCTTGTGAAAGGGAGGACGTGAGGACAGTAGAGAAGTCTGAGATTAAGGATTCTGATGGCGGGGGTGTTACAGGGGGCTCGGATGCAGGAGATAGTAAGGAGGGAATGACAGGAGGGGTATTGAAAATAGGTGGGATGTCAGGAGAGGGGGACGCAGAGGTTGGTGATTCTGAAGGGGTTGAAGGGGGCGTGTCAAAGGGAGGTGGTTCGGACGCGAGCACAGGAAGTGCAACATCGGAAGTGGATACGGTCGGAAGACTGGAAAAAGAAGTGACTTCACGGGCTAGTTCATCTGCAGCATGGTTACCATTAATGGCGAAAGAGAAAACTGTCTCCTGATGTGCTTTAATCCAGGAGATACTGGTGCGAAGGCCTTTTTGATGGCGCTTCTCCAGTGCTTCAAAAAGAGTAGTCCACAAAGGTAAGTGACTGAGAGGTTGTCCAGTAGAGGAAATCATACCCCTCTGATTCCACTTACGAATATGGGAATGCAGGGAAGCAAACACATAGTCCGAATCGGTGACAATGCTTAAATCTGAGCGAAGTGCTTTAAATAGTAAAACATACAAAACCGCTGCAAGTTCTGCGGTTTGTGCTGTGAATGAATCAGGCAACCTGAATTGTATGGGATCCAGAATATCTTCTTCTGGTGTATAACGGAGGGCGGCAAAGCCGGCAATTCCGTTTTGCTGAGAACCATCTGTAAACCAGACCTCGCCACTCTGCAAGATTTCTGAATGCAGATGGAGAGATGCGGGTACAGACAATTGGGTAGTGCACTCATGGGGAAAAATAGCATTCTGTGCTGTTTCTGTTACAGTGAGTAGTGGATCTAAGCGTTGGAGGTCAGTTAAAGTTAATGGGTGAATAGAGTGCACCACACTGAACAAAAGTACTTGATACTTTTGTAAGCGGCAGACAGTCATATGACTAATCTGTTTATCTAACAGATATTTAACGTCATGGGATGTGTGAAGAATCACCGGAAGGTGAGGAATGTAGCTGTATAATTTTGTAACAGCTGTACTGGCGGCAACAAGGCCTTTCTCACAAGTAGCAAAGGCTCTTTCAACAGGTGAAAAAGTACCCGAAAGATAACCACAGGCAAGATCATCATGTTCTTGAGTGATCAGGCAAGACCAGGTATTCTCAGTATGCACAACCCAAAGGTGCACATCCTGAGAAACATCAATAGTCGCTAATGGTGTGGAGAGCATAACATCCTTCACAAGGGCCATTAGGTCAGCTGTTTCTTGGGGTGTAAAGAGGACGGGGTCATGTTTTGCTTTTTGTTTGCCTTGTAGTTTTATATAAAAGGGCTGAGTCCGGGCTGAATAATTTGGTATCCACAGGCGACAAAAATTTAACATGCCAAGGACACCTCTGAGATCAGAAATGGTGGTGGGCATACGCAAGGAGGAGACATGTTGGAGAGTATCTGGACCTAGGCCCTTCTGACGGGGGCCAATATGATGGCCAAGGAAGGTAACATGTGTCTGAGCAACTTTTAATTTTTTTCTGTTAACCTTGTAACCTTTCGTAGCAAGAAAGCCAAGAAAGTCACAGGTGACCTGAACGCATGTATCAAAATCAGGGCAGGTGATGAGCATGTCATCCACATATTGGACAATGGAAGTGTGGGGTGGGAGATCATATCTGTACTGTTTGAATTCCTGTATGTGTCCTGCTAAAGTCTGAGAAAAGACTGTAGGACTGTCAGTAAATCCCTGAGGGAGACGGGTCCACTGATATGTGGTGTTATTGAATTGGAAAGCCGTTAGCGGGCGGCTTACGGGGTCAAGGGTGATGGAAAAGAAGGCGTTGGATAAATCAATGGTGGAATGATATGTCTGCAAGGAGATACTATTGAGGAGTGTAGTTGGGTTTTCCACGTTCGGGAATACCGCGTAAGTGAGGTCATTTAGCGCGCGTAAGTCCTGTACTATACGGAAGGCGCCAGGTTCCTTCTTTGGAACTGGGAATAATGGAGTATTGTATGGTGAATTACATTTTTCAATGATACCTTGCTGTAATAGGGAATTAATTTGTTCTTGAGCTCCAGCAATGACTTCAGGTTTCAAAGGGTACTGGGCAATTTTAGGACCTGTACAACCAGGTAACAGCTGAATACGATGGGGAGGGCCTGCAACTTCACCATAGGGTTTTTCTGGTGTGGCCCATAGAAAACCTGGTAAAGCATTCAAAGCTTCCTCTATTTGTTTTTCAACCATAGAGGTGACAGCCATCAAGAGTGAAGTGGTTTCAGTAGGGGAAGGATCAAAATGAATTTCAAAATGAAACAATGTCAATAGATCTCTTCCAAGTAAATTAACAGGGCACAGCGGAGCATACAAAAAGGGAGCAGATAGTTGTTGGTTGGCATATTTAATTGGCAGGGGCTCAAGCAGTGGTGTGTCCGTAGGAACACCATCAAATCCTGTGGTGGTAACATTGTCTGGGGAAACTTTAAGAAGTTTCTGTAGTTTGTGTGGGACGTGGGCTAGCACAGAGCGAGAGGCGCCTGTGTCAATTAAGAAGGGGACAGGAACTTCACAGATAAGCAGGGTGATCATTGGATCATCAAATCCTGCATCAGTGCGGACTACGCCTAGTCACTGTGGGCGGCGTTGATCCGGGTTCCATAGAGGGAAGGATTGGCGTTCTGGAGGATTTCGGCGGAGTTGATTTCTAGGTCTATTTGGTAATGGTTGTGAGCATTGACGTGCATAATGGCCATATTGCAGGCAACGAAAACACTGAACATCTGGATAGCGGTCCGGACTAGGACGGGAATAATCGTTTCGGAACCGTCTGTTATCACCGGGAGGGCCCCGTAGGGGACCTCGCTGCGGTTGCCCGCGCCGACCTCTTTCTTCTGGGTAAGGAGGTCTACGGTCTGGGCGGTATGGCCATGGGCCCTGCTTTCGGGTGTCATTGTCATATTGTTGGTCTGCATACATGACAATAACAGGGGGAGAGGTTTCAGGGGTATTAGGATCTCTGTCAGAGCTCTTAGAGGCTCTTTTCTCTTTGAGATCTTCAGTCTGTAGCACTTCCAAGTTAGTGTGTACTGTCTTACGATGTTGGGCTTCATCTTGCTTGCTTTTAATGAGCCGTCTGCAATGATGAAGGATGTGTTCACGAATTTTAGGCCATTTTTCCAGGGGATCCTTCGATGGATGACAGTATCTCATTTATTAGATTTTGGGCAGACTTCCATTCCATTTTCCGTTGTCGTACAGGGCGAAAGGTTATTACCGGAGATTATTAGAAACAGGATAGTACATTCCTAAGCTAGAGATTAACAGATACGAGAGACAGAGAGGGCAGAGAATGGAGGGGAAGTTATTTATAAAACAGCCACAGAAAAAGAGGAAAATAGACAGCTATGCACTGGTAAATGGGGAAAGCAAAAATACAGAGAAATGAGACTGCAAATATAGGGCGAGAGGAAACAGACCTTTCCTTTATTAGAGAGAAATAAAACAAAAGTGGCTGGAGAGCTGAACGCCGTAATCGGTGCATCCAGCTAACGGTGAAAGAAAGTTATAAATAAACAAATAGAATGAGGAGACATACAAGCGGGTACGAGGAAAAAGGGACACACTCCGAACAGCAATCTTATCAGGGGTGTGCACAGAACGAAACTGTAATAACAAGAGGAAACAAAGGTAGCTGTGCAGTTTTAAATAGAATGCAGGAAGTGTGGTTCACAACTAGAAAGGTAGCAAGAAAAAATTTTGTTTTAAATGGAGAAAAACATGTAAGCTCTTCGGGTAAGGCACCTTAGTTTACAGTGTATACCAAGGTTGCCACACAGCAAATTATGAAAGGAAAGCTTGAGGGTAGTAGAGCAGAACAGACCTGCTTTTTACAGATATTTGGCCTAGTCAGTACTTTAGTTATTTTAGGCTTCATAGCCTTGGCCCTCACTATTCCAGTGGTAGATCCAAAGCTAGACCATATATTAACAGTGCTAATATTTAGGAAAATACCCCCTTAATGTGTCTGGTAAAATAGTTACTCTGGTAGAACTCTACATACAAAGTAAATTGATTCAACAGTGGCTAAAGAACTTGCATGACATTAGCCCCTCTAGACAATAAGGGGGTAATTTTATGACGTTGCCTATGGGTGAAGGCAAAATAGGCACCTTTTCAGGAGTATTTTATAAAGCCACACATGATGTTCTTTTAATAAAGTGCAGTAATTTTTGCAATTACAATGTGTGGTAAGTGCAAAGCCTATGTGGTAAATGTGAGGGGTGTGCCCAGCATCTGCTTTACAGTTACCACGCAGCACAGACAATTACCACATGGCACCATGTTACATGCAGTGCTAAACAGCATGGGAACACCCATGTTATCAGGCATTGTGGGTCCATTTACTGTAAATTAAATAAATAAAAGGAACTGTCATGGCTAAGACTTACTCCTCAACTTACAATGTTGATTAATGTATCCTTTGTCCCCTTCCCTATCTAGTTCACTCTGTTAGATGCTTGCATAACCTTTAAGTTTGTACTTTTATTTAACTTACTGTAAGCCACATTGAGCCTGCACGAGTGGGAAAATGTGGGATATAAGCAACAAATAAATAAAATAAAATAAAATGCACCCACCCCCGAATCTCTCCTCAGTCCGATCCACCCTGAAGTCAAATTATCTTGATACTCCTCGGCACCCCCTGTCACTTCTGTTCTCTCCTACATACTCTCTAAAACCCCTAGTCCCTTCTGAGACTGCTGCTAGGGGTTATCAGCACATTTTGTTTCCTGGCGCTGTCTTGGATGGGAGCAGAGGGACATTGCTCCTGCCTGGGACTACTGGAACCAGAAATGGCAACCCCAGGGTAAGTTCTGGGTGTGCTATGGGGTGGGCAAAGGATCAGGCTGTGAAGGGGAGGTGTTTATATCCAGTGAATGGGGCCTTTTACCTAGGGGTTGGGTTTGGGACTTCAGGGGCGTATCCAAAGAATATGGTGGTATCAGGGAGTGTGGGGAGGATCGGAAGAATGTGGATTATTGCAATTCAGTTTACACTAGAATCTCATTGAAGCTGCAGAGGAAAATTCAATTGCTCCAGAATACAGCAGCTGGATTAATTTTTTAAATTAAAAAATGTTTGATCAACAAGGAGTCAAGATGGTGGCAGAAGCATAGCTCTGCTCCTGACATGCTGACTATGTCTGAAAAGGTGAGGGTTTATCACCCGGAGCCCACACCTCTATCTCCGGTTATTCTTACTAGCCCGATGGATGACTTTATTTGGCAAGGTAAAACAGTTCCTTCAGAGGTCAGTGAGCAGCCGGCTGGTGCTACACTGCTGCCCTTAAAGAGCGGTTTTAGACTTTGGCTTTGATTTATCTTTGTGTCCCGACACATGGACCTCCCCGCCTCAACTGACAATGAGAAGCCCTTAGGATCCTGCTGAGCTCACCCAACGTAAGATGCTGGAAGTGCCCTTATCGAGAGAGAAGGCTCCAGGTGCTTTGGAGAAAGTGTTCCAACAACCTCTCTGGATCAACGAGTCATCGATTGGTAGGTGGTAGGTGGAAGAGCTACTGTTCCTGGAATGGAGTTGGATCCTTCTGAGAGCAGAAGCGGGTTTATACTGCCTTTGTCGACACCCAAAATAGTGTTGGAGAGATCTCAAGTTTTTACTCTTGAGAACATAAGGACAGCAGTTTCAGAATTAGATAAAGCCCTCACTGTGCAATTCTCTACTATGAATGCTAATATCCAAGCTAACATGAGTAATGTACCTTTGCTTCAGAGTCAAATGTCTCAAGTGACTCAAACTGGAGAACAACATATTGAACAGGTTAAGAGTTTTCAGTTATTCAATTCTTTGTTAATGAATGAGAATAATTTACTTTGATGGAAAGTTGAGAATTTGGAGAATACAACAAAGATCTCTAATTTTTGTTTAATCAGTTTTCCCAAAGGCTCCTTTGATATCTCCAAGGAATATGTTTAAATGATATTTGGTAGATATCCTCAAGATATCAGAGGCATCTTGCCTCTTTTGTGTTATATATTATTTTCTGATGGCTAAGAAAGAGACATTGAAAGATTAGCTGATCTTGACTCTGTTGTCGATGTTCTAAATGTTTCAGAAATTTTGGAGGCTTCTGACTCACAGTCTGTGGTGCCTTGTTGTTACTTGGCGTTATCTCCTGACCATAATTGGCTCTTGTGCATGTTTAAAAAAAAAAAAAAAAAAAAAGAGAAATACCCTTTTTGGAATGTCAGGTCAGAATGTTTCCTGACCTGACAAAGGAAACCCAAAAAAGATGGAAACATTTCCTGTTATTAAGACCCAATGTGTTACAGCTAGGCAGTCTTTTCTTTTTAAAGTATCTTTATAAATATATTGTAAAATGGAAATCTGTGAAGTATATTTTTTGAACCTTCACAGCTTTCTGCTTTTGTTAACAGTAGGAGAATAATCTCCAGTTCTCCAGGGAGAGATACAGTTTAAGGTGTCTGCAGATTAAGGGGCCCTTTTACTAAGTGGCGGTAGGGCTTCTGCGTGGACAGTATGCGGCAATACAGTACTAACACCAGGCACGCCCAGGCACCTGGTGGTAGCTGTTTTTATCACATGCCATTTCTTGCACCAGCAAATAATTTTGTATTTTCTAGCATTGGGTTAGTACATGAGCCCTTACCACTTACTAAATAGGAGGGAGTAAAGGCTCAAGCAGTAAATGGCTGTGCGCCAATTTTTTATTAGTGCAAGGCCATCAATGACTTCCATATTAGAAATAGGGTTTTTATGGCCACGGCAGTAAGTGGCTTCGGTGTGCGGCAATTCCACGCCAGGCCACTTCCTACCACCGCTTAGTAAAAGGGCCCCAATGTATACTGAAATGATTATGCTTCTGTTTTGCTAATGTTTAGAAACACAGAAACGTGGAGGGGCATTTTCGATATGACGTCTAAGTCTGACTTTGGACGTTTTGCAAAAAACTTCCAAAATCCGAATAGGAAAGAAGGCCATTTTCGAAAAAGAAAAACGTCTATCTTTTTTTTTTTTTTTTAATACTGTGGACATTTTGCTTTTTGGACGTTTTGTGGCCTAGTGGTTAGGGTGGTGAACTTTGGTCCTGGGGAACTGAGGAACTGAGTTTGATTCCCACTTCAGGCACAGGCAGCTCCTTGTGACTCTGGGCAAGTCACTTAACCCTCCATTGCCCCATGTAAGCCGCATTGAGCCTGCCATGAGCGGGAAAGCGCGGGGTACAAATGTAACAAAAATAAATATGCTGCTTATCCTAGAAATACACAAATTGAAAAAGGAGAGCTACTTGACACAACAGAAATATATTGGAAATCAGATACTGCCTATACTGAACGCCGTTAAAATATATGCCTATTGCCCTTGACAAAGCAAACAATAGCGAAACAGGCTCCTGTCGGGCGGGCACTGTTTTTGGTGATCTGATCAAGTTTCTACAAGTGAAGCGCGAGGGCTACAACAATCGCTGGATTGAAAGCAACAAAGCAACCCGCAGCTTCTAAGAAAATGAGATAAGTCAAAATATATACTTATCTTTTCCATATTGCTTCGTTTGACTACAACAGCATAAAAAGTTTTTTTAAAGTAAAGACTCTAAACCCCATGTATGCACTGGAGAAAAAATCACACTAAAAAAAGAGTGACGATCACAATAAGACATTAAAGCACATTCACTTAGAACGCAATTCCCGTGCATCACAGGTGGTTGGGGGCAGTCTATGATTACATTTTGTCACAGCTACACGGGCTCAACAAAAGCCAGACACATACAAGTGTCCATGTGACTGTATGAGACGCTCCTTATATCTATACACATATTGGTATTTCCAATATATTTCTGTTGTGTCAAGTAGCTCTCCTTTTTCAATTTGTGTATGCTACAACTATATCAAGGTAGAGTTCAGCCATTAATTTCCTTCTTTTTTTGTATATCCTAGAAATAAGCAGTGGATTTTCCCAAGTCCATCTTTATAATGGCTTATGGACTTTTCTTATAAGAAAGCATCCAAACTTTTTTTAAACCCTGCAAAGCTAACAGCTTTACCAGATTCTTTGGCAACAAATTCCAGAGTTTAATTACACATTGAGTGAAGAAATATTTTCTCTGGTTTGCTTTAAATTTACTAGTTAGTAGCTTCATTGTGTGCCCCAATTTGAAGAGTTAATTGAAACAGATTCTTCTAAAGAGAACTTGTTTAAGCTGCATCTACTTAAGGCCACTATTCAAGAGACACATCTTTTTCCAGCTGAAAAAAATCTGCTATAAATGCTGTACCGCAGATTAGTACATAAGGCCGAATGTAGAAACTATTCATCATCTCTCATTCCTATATTTGAATACACAGTTGCAGGAAACCTACTATAGGCCACAGTGAAAGCATTTCAATTTTTAGCCCCTCAACTCTGAGGCCCTTTAAGCTTTATATCTATAAGCACAACATTGTGAGATGGAGTTATAGACATGGTGAGTGAAATTGAGCAATTGACCAATGGAGCATTTTAAGACAGAAAGACTTTCATTGTTGCCTTCTCTGCTTACAGTGCCTGAAAATAATCTTCTGGTTTTTAAAATCTAAAACATGAAATTACTAGTAACTGTCAGTATGTAGCATATTAGAGAGTTTAAGTCTGTGTAAATCTTGAATTAGTTAAGCCAATCATGTAAAGAGTTTGGCAGGATGCAATCCATGCTGGGATTTAGTAAACCCATACCATTAGGAAGTAGAGACTTAAGGAACAGAGTGACAGAGGGGAATACTTGAATTACTGAACAAACAAGTCTTTTCCAAATGAGAAGCTCTAGAATTAGAGGACATGATTTGAAGGTACAGGGAGGTAGAATGAAAAGCAGGAAATATTTTTTCACAGAAAGGGTACTAGTTGTCTAGAATGCCTTTCTGAAAGAGGTGGTGGAATGCAAAAGGGAATAGGCTATACACATGGAAATCTAAAAGGCAAAAGGATATAAACAAACATGGAGCACATCGGCTATGTAATGATGTTTACACTTCTAAAAAATCACGGGGAACGTAACTTACACTGCACAACAGGTACAATCTTAACAACCCTCCTGGGCAGACTCAAGGGGCCATATTGGTCTTTGCTGTCATTAGCTTATTTCAGAAACACTATTTGTGTGTTAGATGTTTATAAACTGGTACTTAGACCTCCATACTGCATGGATGTCTAAATCCCTATTATGCAAAGCAAGGATACAAACCTTCAAAACTGCAGAACATGCATCTGGAAAAGGGGTGTATTATGGCCACGTTTAGGGTGGGACCTGGCAGGGACTTTAGACAAGCTTAAAATATGGACGTTCATTCCCCATTGCAGATGAGGAAGGAATGTCCATGACTAAAGGGGTGTACACAAAGTGACACAATTTTGAACAATGTTGTGTGATTTCGTAGAAATCCATCTTAATGTTACTGAGATGTCAAATTTTAAATAACACTACCCAAAAGTTAATTTCATAGAAGCAAGAGATTAGTTTTTCTCAGAAATTCAGCCATTAATCATTTAGTGCCTTATCCTTTTTCAACTCTGAGTATTTTAATTAAAACTCAGTCTTCTTTGACAACATTTTGTTTGTTTATCAATAAGCAATGCTATCACAGATGACATCAGTGAGTAAGTAAGTAATTAAGTCATGCCAGAAACTAAAAATCTCTTAAACAGGATGAGGGATTCCTATGTAATTGGCGTCTATGACACAAATAGATGTCACTTTGTGCACGTAAACTTTTAATTATTCAGTACAGATTTGAGGTTGTTATTACAAAATGTTTAGGGGGCTCACTTTTTTTATGAACACAGTCGCCTTAATTCTATAAATGGTGCCTTAAGTTGTCCATGCTAATTTGGCCGCACATCCAAATTGTATACACAACGTAACTGATTAACAAGCCAATCAGTGCTGATAATTGGCTTTAATTACAATTTACATGCACAACTTTCTAGGCATAAGGTGGTGTGCGTAAAGTTTAATGTGTGCAGCCCAAAAGGGGGCATGGTCATGGGCGTGGAATGGGCAGGTCATGGGCATTTCAAAACCTATGCCCACAATTATGGAATACACCTGATCTGCACCTAAGTTAGGCGCAGGTATTTAGGCCTGGTTTTAAGTGGCCTAAATGGGTGCACCTAAATTTTAGTTGCAAGAACGGCACATGAGCATATTCTCTAAACTGTGCCTAGCCAATTTTTAAGGCATCATTTATTTAATTTGGCCCAGTCTATCTATCTATCTATCTATCTATCTATCTAGACACTTAACAGACTTACATTCACATTGTATTCCCCAATAATACTTTAAATATAATACTGATCTTTACTTATGTAATATATAATACTTTCCTGGATAACTATCTTGGCAAGTAGGACCACAAAAATGGCAGTACAAACTTGTTGGGTAATGGCTCTGAATATTGGTAATACCCTTACAACTTCTGGCAACCATCCAAGACCTAGATATTCAGTGTCAATAGCTGGATGTGACCTGACACTGTGTATCTAGGTCTAAATGAGCTAGGTTGGCCAGATTTAAAAACAAAACAAATAACACATTGACTACCATGGGCTGAATATTGCTTGGTATAATGTCAATATTGATCATGTGCCAGAGCCGGTGATGGGAGGCGGGACTGGTGTTTGGGAGGCGGGAAATACTGCTGGACAGACTTATACGGTCTGTGCCCTGAAAAAGACAGGTACAAATCAAGGTAAGGTATACACATATGAGTTTATCGTGGGCAGACTAGATGGACCGTGCAGGTCTTTTTCTGCCGTCATCTACTATGTTACTATGTTACTCTGTTACTATGATCAAATATTAACGCAAGCCAATAAATGTTAATAGTACAGAAAAGATAAATCTGTATAGGCTACTCATGAGTGTAGGCCTCACAAAAAAAATATGCATTCAACATTTTTCTGAATGAAAAATAGTCTGTACAGGTAGGTAAAAATATTTGCAGGGCATTCCAAAAAAGAGGGCTGTCCAATCAAACAAAGCAGATCTTATTTTGCTAAGCCTGACTTCTTTTACTGAAAGCATAATCAACTTCTTGGTACCACTGAGAGTAAATTGAAAGCAGTCTTTGACAACTTCAAAAAACTGCATAGATATGCAGGTTTAATTTTGGTGCATAGCCAAAAAAATCAAGCAGTTTAAATTTGGCGTGTTGCTTGATAGGATGCCAACATAACTGCTCTAAATATGAAATAATATGTTGTCTAAAAGAACTTCCAGTTATTTATTTATTTATTGCATTTGTATCCCATATTTTCCCACCTATTTGCAGGCTCAATGTGGCTTACATATTTTTGTTAGCATTGTCAAACCAGGATATCAGATACAGCTGGTATGGTGTAGATATTAAGTAAGGGAAGAATGAAGACAGAAGGGAGTGATTAGGGTAGGTTTAGAAGGTGGGTTTTCATAACTGAGTGGGTTGGTGAGGTGGGTTAGTGAGATTATCGGTTCTCATTGTAGGCTTTATTGAAGAAATATGTCTTTAGAGATTTGCAAAAGATAGTTATTTTGTTGATTGTTTTCAGGTCTGTAGGAAGTGCATTCCATAACTGTGTGCTCATGTAAGAGAAGGTCGTAGCATGCATCAGCTTGTATTTTAGTCCTTTGCAGCTGGGGAACTGAAGGTTGAGAAATTTGCGGGATGATCTTGTGGCGTTTCTGGGGGGTAAGTCCACAAGGTTTAGCATATAGATTGGGGTGTCTGTGTGAATGATTTTGTGTACAATCGTGCAGATCTTGAACGCAATGCGTTCCTTAAGTGGGAGCCAGTGAAGTTTCTCTCTTAAGGGTTTTGCACTTTCATATTTAGTTTTTCCAAATATGAGTCCAGCGGCAGTATTTTGGGCAGTTTGGAGTTTTTTGATAGTCTGTTCTTTACATCCAGCATACAGTGCGTTGCAGTAATCCAGATGACTTATTACCATTGATTGTACCAACTGTATAAACTGTATCACTGTGTTTTGAATAATCTGCAAGTTTCTCATGGTATTTTGTGGTAGACTCAGGTACAAAATGTTGCAATAATATATAGGTTATCAGCACTAATGCATACAAAACATTCTTTACCCAACAACTATCAGTTTTTACCTCCTGCCTTCGAACCACGGAAGCAATTGGAATCTGAGAGATTAACACTACCATTGAGTCCTAGAATTCCGTTTCCACTTGTAAGAGTTTCAGCTTAAAGACTGTCTCCTCTTGAATAGGAACTTAGAACATGCCAAGACAATTTTGATTCCGTCCATGTTCAATCCAAGTCCTTCTTACATCCTTCTTTTGTCCCCCATTTCCCAATACGAACTTTATCAAGGAAAGATGCTCTCAGAGTGACTCTTTAACAAATCTCTTAAGGAGAAAGGGGACAGCTGGGAGTGCAGCATTCCCAAAGCTATAACCATGGAAAGCATGTTTTATTCAGTGGTTCTCTAACCTGTCTTGTTGACCCTACAAACTGTAGGGTTTTCAGGATATCCACAATGAATATATGCATGAAGTTGGAGTCGCTTAGAGGTTTAAGCAGCAGGCAGGGGAATGCCAGGGTTCAACTATCATTTCTCTCACTGATTCTTCTGTTACTTCACCCTACATTACTTCACCCTACATTAATCAGTAACATTATGCTGAACCTCTTACTCTGTTAATAGTGATGCCTTTGTAACATAATGTAAGCCACATTGAGCCTGCAAATAGGTGGGAAAATGTGGGGTATAAATGCAGCAAATAAATAAATAAAATTCTCTCAGGTACAAAACTTAGGGGTTCTTTTACTAAGCTGTATTAGGCATTAACGCAGCTAAAAATGGAGTACTATTGGATGTGTTCAGACATCCTGTGGTAACTTTGAAGTGTGCACATGCTAACTGCACACTAAAAATATTTCAACATTTTTTGACAGGGCAGACAGTGGGCAGAAAGTGGGTGTTTTCTGTGCAAACCGGTTAGTACATCTAAATTACAACGTGCTAAGTGGTTAGCACAGGGATACCACTTGAGCCCTTACTGCCTACAAAATGGACGGCAACATTAGTACATAGCCATTAATACAAAAAATAGAACATTGGTCATTTTACGGCCATGGTACAAATGGCCTTAGCGAATGAGAAAGACCCATGTATTGACAATAAGGTCATTTTTTACCCCACGTTTGTAAAAGAACCCCTTAGATAGCAAGCTCTCTTGAGCAGAGTGATACCATTGCATCTATATGTATTTCATCTTGAGCTTGGATTTGGAAAGGTGAATAGTTAAATCTAAAATCCAAATCCATACCCTGGGTCTTTAATTTGGCCCTATCTATCTATCTATCTATCTATCTATCTATCTATCTATCTATCTATCTATCTATCTATCTATTCATTCATCTGGACTATAGGGAACATTTTAACCAAACCGCATTTTTGACTTGGTTTATTTATTTGATCTCATATGAGAGAAGGTTCAATGCAGCATAGTGATGTTTGATTAAACTCTTATTTGATTATTTTGCACTTTATTTGTTCTTTCCCTTTGGTTAAGGATCACTAGGGATCTGTGTATACAGCAATATCTTTCCACATTTTTTACTTTTGGGGATCTTGCCAGGTATTTGTGACCTGGATTGGCCACTGTTGGAAACAGGATGCTGGGCTTGATGGACCTTTGGTCTTTCCCAGTATGGCAATTGGTTTGATGACATGGTGTAGAAAATTAAAGTTGTGACCTGCTGACACTGACGTAGCAAAATGAAACGCCTGGCCAGTTATGGTCCCTGTTTTCATATGTGCTGGTAGAAAGAGATAACCATGCAGCTAACTGGGCTCTGACTGCAAATAGCATGCAAATGCATGCTAAACGTATTCCTACCCAATTCTCAGTAGCAGCGTGTCAGACTTTACACCAGGCTTCAGCTGGCTTAAGTCCGTGACCAGAGTTGGACAAGGGAATCCACACTAAGGGGCCCTTTCACTAAGCCGCAGTTGGCTTATCGCAGGCCTACTGCATGTTTAAAAAAGCACTTTTGTGGGATGCACCGAGGCATTCCATGGTTGTTTTCCATTTAGCGCATGCTAATCCCACGCTGGAAACATTTTTTATTTTCTAGCATGGGAGGTGTGTCTGGGGATGAAGAGTAGGCTAATTGGGTAACAAGGGCACATTAACCGTGTACTATCCAATTAGCAGACATATGTGCGCACGCATGTCCATAGATCAGTGTTTCCCAAGTCCGGCCCTGGAGTACCCCTTGCAAGTCAAGTTTTCAGAATATTCACAATGAATATGCATGAAAGAGATACGCAAATCAAGTTCACGCATACTCATTGTGGATATCCTGAAAACCTGACTGGAAGTAGTACGGTTGCCCTTATTTCCTCATAAATTGTGGAATGGTCACGAACTAATGGAGAAATTACCCTACAGCAATTGTTTTTAAAAACACAAACACGGCCATTTTACTGCCATGCTAAAAGTGGCTGCAGCATGCAGGAAATCCATGCATTGACTGCAGGTCCAGCTACTTTTTAACGCGACTTAGTAAAAGGACCCCAAAATGCTACTCTATAAACGGCACAGATCAGTACTTAGCGTCGATTTTTTTCCAGTGCCAAAATTTGAGTGCCATTTATAAAATACCTTCTTCTGTTCTGACCAAAAGGTATCATTTTATCTTCTTTTTTGTTTTATTTCTAGTTATATAAGCCTACGTCCTACATATCCTTCAACTAGTTATGTAAAATCTAACCATATTTATGTCATACAGTTTCATATCATAATAGGGTCGATATTCACCCCACAACACTCAGTTTTGCTGTTCGCCACCCGCGCTGTACCCAGAAATTCAATGTCAGGTCACGTCCAGGCTCTGACATTGAATTTCTGAGTTTACGGAGCCAGCGAAACCATAGCCACATTTCCTGTCACACCGGAAGTGGCACGCCAGCTCCCGCAGAAGGCTGGCGGTAGTGTCAATAGCTCTTATCACAGTGTTGTAAAGGGACCCTTAACCAGCTATGGTGAACAGCATAAAGATAGGGTTGACTTTTATGCGGTCCTGTTTATGCAGTTACTATGGCTAGATAAGCTGTAACTGGACATTTTCAGCCATGCCAACTGGTTAAATGCTACTAAAAATGACCGGTTAGACCCGAACAAGAAATTTAACCTTCCAGGAGCCATTTCTAGCTGGTTAAATTACTTTGAATAACAGAAAACTGGTCTTTGGAGATTGTGGTGTTAGCAGGGGCAAACTGAGAGTCGTCTGGGCCCCCGGGCACTGAGGGTGGTCTGGGCCCCCCGCCTGGCCGCTGCTTGACATACCCCCTACCGCCTCTCTGCTGCCCCCCTACCGCCACAGCCGATGCCCCCACTGCCCCGGTCCTAATCGAAGGGCCTTGGTGGTCTAGTGGTCTCTGCGGGTGTGTGTGTGTGTGTGGAGCATGTTCTTTCCTGCCTACTGCGCTGCCGCTATTCCCCCACTTGTCGGCGCTGCCGTGTTTTGAAAATGGCAGTTGAGACTTCCTGCAGTAGTCTCGTGGGTCTCAACAGTCTCGCAAGACTTCTGCAGGGAGTATCGGCCGCCATTTTTAAGTACAGAGGTGCCAGGCAGGGGGAATAGCAGCAGCGCAATGGGTAGGAAAGAACATGTTTCCCCCACAGAGGCCACTAGATCACCAGCGGTGTGCCTTAAAGGTAGGACCGGGGAGGGCTATAGTGTGCGGCGGGCATCTGGGCAGAGCCTCTGGGCCCTTGGGCACTGACCAGTTGCCCAAATGGACAGTCCGCCCCGGGTATTAGTTTTCTGGAGCTACATGAAATGGCTTCAGCTTATATTCTAACATCTTACTCTATTTCCTTGCTTTTTGAATGTGTTTAGGAAAATTATAAAGCAAGAAGCTATAGAAATTTTAAAAAAATTAAAAAAAGGACATATAAAGCTTAATACATGTGCAACTTACCTTTCTCTTCCGAAGTTTAACTTGACCATAGGCAGGTTCACAGGTGGTGGGGATATCCTTTAAATGTAAACATTGCACATCCTCAATTGAACTTGTATCTAAGCTTTGTTTGTGAGAATCCAACGTAAGTTCCATGCTGTCACGCTGCTGCTGGATATTTCCTATGGAGAAGTTGTCATAAAAGGGCTGAGACACTGCAAGGCAACTGCTGGACTCTGATTTTGGTAATGATGGTCTGTCACTCTCAGTACCTACCAAAAATGTGTCATTCACTGCATTACAAACAGTTTTTTCAGATATATCTTTGGGAGCATCTGATTTTCTGCGTTGTTGAGCAATCACTGCTGTATGAAGCAGCTGATTCCCAGGAACAATCATTTCATTTAAACTATTTTAAGGTTTTCATTAGGCACACCATTACTTCATTTGAGTCTATCACATTAACAAGCTCCAGGCTTTTTTCAATGTCACCATTCACTTCTGCCTGCCCCTTATCTATTTCCCCTTTTTTCTCCTTAGGATCCAAGTCATAATTAGGCTTTTTATCAATTCCTGAAGCTTCATAGTCATTAGAACATTCAGATAGCAAATTATGTAAAACATCCATTCCTTGAAACTGTTGTTTATCATCATGCTGCTGGATAACTTCTCCAGAACCAAGGTCCGAGTCATCATCTGAAACATGGACCAGTGTTTCCGTGCTGGCCTCCAGAGAAAAGAAATGCTCCCCACCTTCATGGTTATCATTTTCATCTACTTCCTTGGAAATACTGCCTGAAAGCTTTGTAGGACAACCTAGAAGTTCTCTGCCATGACAGCATTCAGGTAACGATGCACATTTTTCTTTCCGATCCAATTTCAAAACATCATCCTTTTCCATACTTGCCTTCAAGTTATCAACTACCAGCCCATGACAACATGCTGTATCACAATCAACAGAATTAGAAAGCAGTCCCATCCCTCGGTCACATGCTCTTCCCAGCTTCTCTTCCTAATGGCTACAGACATGTCATAATAGTTCAGCAACAACCAAAAAGAATATTCTTCAGGAGAAGACATAGCAACAGTTCACTAGTCCAAAAGGATATATGGTTTCATGATCTGAACATCTATAAAGAAAAAAAAAAGAGAGAAAGATTTGTTACAAATGCAATTTCAAGGGCATAAGTGTTGGAAGGTTAAGGTTAGAGAAAGATATGAAAGTACCCAATATTCAAAGGAATTATGCATTTAAGGGTGCCAAAAATACTATTCTATAAGCTGCACTTAGGCGTGGTTTATAGAATAGCACTTACCTGGGAATCACATCTAACTTTAGGTGCGGCTATTTGCACCAACTGAAATGTGGTGCAAATGTACATGTCTACATTAGGCGCATTGTCCCCTCATGCCACACCAATACACGTAAATGTTAGGAATGTCCCTCTTCTGCCCATGACCCTCCCATTTACGTACCTCCGTTTGGAACTCACGTGTAAAATTTAGGTACGGATCCCATACCCCTAATTATGCATGTATATCCAATTAAATCTAATATTAATAATTGCTTGTTAAAAAGCCAATTATTGGCTCCAAATAGCTTATTATTCACTAAATTCCATGTGCTTATTGAGAGTATGCCCAAATTTGTGCATGTAATTTTTAGTGGCTTTTATAGATTAGGGGGTTAGTGGAAATGCTAAAGATATCAGCACACTATTCATAGATTTTCTGTAGCACTGAAAATTCCCTCTAACCACTCCAGTACTGTGATGGCAATTGTGTAAGCAGGCACTTCCTTGTAGGCATCCTGATGCTGCTCAGGGGGTGCCTATTCTATAATGGCATCTAGGCACCCAGATTCGATTATAGAATACTAGTATAACCCAACATTAGTGCACCTTGAATCAGGGGCGGACTGACAGTGATCTGGGCACCCTGGGCAATAAGGGTCATTGATCCCCCTCCCCAGCCGCTGCCCACACCCTCTCCCATACACTACAGCCCCCCTACCACCGCAAGCTGTTGCCCCCTTTCACACACTACAGTTCCCCAAGCCTCAGTGGGCTGTTCCAAGTCCTACCTTGAAGGGCCCTGGTGGTCTAGTGGCTTCTTTGGGGGTAGGAAAGAACCCCATTCTTTCCTGCCCACCTCCGCTATTCTGCTTGGCACTGCCATGTTTTAAAAATGGGAGCCAAGACTTCCCGCATAGTCTCGCAGGTCTCGACTGTCTTGCGAGACTCCTACAGAGAGTCTCGGCAGCCATTTTTAATACACGGCGGTGCCAGGCAGAATAGCGGTAGCGGGCAGAAAAGAGTTGTTCTTCCTGTCCCTACAGAGCCCACTAGACCACCAGGGACCTTCAAGGTGGGACCAGAGAGGGCCTACTGAGGCTTGGGGAGGGGGCTGTAGTGTGCGGCAATGGTGATTGGGGGTGGGGAGAGCCTCTGGGCTCTTGGGCACTGCCCGGTTGTCTGAATGGTATGTCCGCCCCTGCTTTGAATTTAGGGGTGCTCGCAGTAATACCATTCTTACAGCTGGTGTAGCTAAACATGCCTAAATGTAGCAAGGGCACACGTAACATAGTATTGTATGAGTTGTGCTTGTAACTGGGAGACATGCCCCTGTCCTGCCCATGTCCCACCCATGTGTATGCCCCTCTTGCATTCACCTGCTATCCCACTTACATATGTCCTTATAGAATATATACTTTTTGGTTCATATGAGTGCAAAGAGGCGTTATCTGTAAAGCGAACAGGAAAAAAAAGCTGCCCTGAGTCAAGTAAAGTGTTTAAATATATGTGTAATGGTTGAATATCACTACTATACATGTGAGGGGGTATTATGCATGTAAATCACTGAAATAATAGCATATACAGACATATGTGTGCACGCGTGCATGTAGATCAGTGTTTCCCAAGTCAGGTCCTGGAGTACCCCTTGCCAGTCAGGTTTTCAGGATATCCACAATGAATATGCACAGCGACTGGAAATAGGGATAGGGCGCCAGGCAATGTGAGACCAGCTTGGGACAAACGCTTTAGCTGGCAGGGGTTGGGGACTTCCATCAGCCAAACCGGGGGCTCCAGAGCCAATCTGGGGGGGGGGGGGGCCCAGGCCCCTATGGCCCTCCATAGCTATGCCACACACTGTGGTTAGCCATAGGGATGCCTAAATTATTGACACATTTGCTGACTGTTATGCTGGTATTCTATAAAGGAGAATAGGCAGCATACCTAGTGCCCAGTTGTAAAAGTACCCTTAGTGGGGAGCACTTTCTATGTATATATTTAGCACCACCTCCTATCTGTGTAATGGCACTGAATATCCATATTTTTCTGAATATCCATATTTTTTAAATGCTGCAACCAGTATCACTGTGGTTGAATATTGGGCAAGTCTAAAATAAGGTAGTTTGAGAAGATTTATGGAAAGGATACATGATTATCATCGCAAAACTATAAAGTCATCACTTTCTTCCTGATGAGTTCAATATAAAGAAAAAATAAAAACATGTACAAACTTATGAAAGTGGCCAGTTTTTACATAAAGAGTCTTTATTCACATTAGCTGTCATGAGATATCCATTTGTATGAATATAAAGTATAATAAGTCTTATGACTAATAGTCTAATTTTCTCATATGATAATGACCCTAGAAGGCTTAGGTCAGTTATTTACAGTCTAATTGATTTGAAAGTCTAGCTCTCCTTAACTAGTGGCTAAGGGGCCCTTTTAACAAGCTGTGGTAAAAAGGGCCCTGCGGTAGTGATGGCGGCTGTTTTTGCCGTGTGCCAGGGCCTTTTTTACAACAGGTGGTTAAAAGCCCCACAAAACACATGGCCAAGCGGGGGATCATTTACCACCACCCACTGAGGTGGTGTATGGGATTCCGTACTACCCTGGCGGTAACTGGGCAGTGCATGACAAACTATAAAAGTTGTCACTTTCTTCCTGATGAGTTCAACGTGTTTCCATATGTGCGTGTATGTGTGTTTGGGTACACATACAAGTGATAAAATGTAGCTCTGTCTTTGTACTTGAGAATGATAATTTTTTTCTTTTTATGTTATAATGTTGTCTAAAACATTCAACAATTATGGAACTAGAGCAGTTGTTCTCAGCCTTTCTTCTGTGGAGACACAACTGACAGACCAGGGGGCTTATTTTTCAAAATAAAGCAAACGACTAAAACGTGGCACAAAGTGGCAGATGGATGTTTTTTTCCCAAAACATACTATTTTTGAAACACATTTTTAAGATGCTTTTCTATGCAGTTCATAAATCATAAGGAAGCATGTTGGGAATGGGATTTGGGCATCCCAAAATTTGGACATTTTTCTGCCATAATGAAAGAAGGTAAAAATGTCCCGGGCTAAAAATTAGATGTCTTGGTCTAGACCATTTTCAATCACGAATAAGTCACAAAAAGATGCTCTAAATGACCACTTAAGGGATAAAGGCATGATCCCCCCTTACTCCCCCAATGGCCAATGAACCCCTCTCACTCATCCAAAGATGTGAAAGAAACAGTACATACCAGCTTCAGATGTTATGGCCAGTCCTATTGGAGCAGCCAGCAAGTCCCTAGTGGTTGGTGGAGTGCACTGTAGAGAAAGGGCCCCAGACCCATATCACACTCGCACTGTTACACTTGAGGTGGAAAGTGAGAGTTCTCCAAAACCCAGCAAAAACCTACTGTACTGCACCCTGAAATAATAGCCCTGACAAAATAGCCCCGACCAAAACAGCCTTGTAACAAAATAGCCCTTGACAAAATGGCCCCCTCCCACAAAATAACCCTTGGCAAAATAGCCCCTAGACAAAATAGCCCCCTATAAAAAAATAACACGTCACAAAAAAAGATGATAAACTACAAGTGAAATCTTCATAGATAAAATATTAGTTAAAAGTTCCAACACAGTCTATCTTAGCAAAGGCATTTACCCAAATAGACTAGGTTGGAACTCTTAACCTAAAACTAGTTGTATCATTGTTACCTATAAAATTACCTCGAATGCAGGGATCCTGTACAAGTAAATTTGGGCAGGTCCTCTTGCAGTGTGCCGCAAGGTAAGTTCTCCTGCTGTCTGGTACTGTTCGGGTTACTTTGTCAGAGGCCATATTTTGGGCAGCCTGATCGAGCCCTTTTGTCGGGGGGGCTAATTTATCAGGGGCTATATTGTGGGCAGGCCATTTTGACAGTGGCTGTTATGTCGAGTTTTTTTTTTGTTTGGAGCTTTTTTGTAGGGGCTATTTTGTGTGGGGGCTTTTTTATTGGGGCTTTTTTTGATGGGGTTATTTTGACCGGGTACCCTAGCCCACATATGCTGTGCCCATGTGTAATGCCCCCTTACAATTACACGCTATAGCACTTAGGTGCTGTCACTTCCAATTATTGTTGCCAATGATGTGCACAACAAATTCTGGTATCACCTCAGTGAGGGCAATGCACTGTCTCTCTACTGCCAATTACTTTGTGAAGTAACACAAAACCCTTCAAATAAGTTTCTCAGAATTGTGTAATAAACCTGTACCCTAACAACCCCAACTCTCAGAACACAAATATCAAGAATTATACCTTTAGAAAGACAGCACCCATATACCACCTACTGGAAAAGGCAAACAAACTGGACTGCTATAGATCCCTCCCACAAAAACTCCATGCCAGCAGAATCCCTCACACACAGAACACAGACCCCTCAATATAATGAAGGACCGGCAGTTAGAAATGTTAATCTCAAGAAGCCATGATCTCTGTGAGCAGTACAACATGGAGGAAAAATAGAAATCCATTAATCCTGTACTAAGCCAAATGCAAAGATGTAAGAAATACTATTGCCCAAACTGATATTTTTCCAATAACTAAAAACTGAAAATAAATCCCAATGGGCCCTTTTACTAAGCTGTGGGAAAAAGGGCCCTGCGGTAGCAGTGGGGGCCATTTTTACCGCACACCAGGGCCCTTTTTACTGCAGCGGGTAAAATGCCCCTCTCTCCAAAATAAAATGGTCATGCAGTAAGATAACCCTTACTACGTGGCCATGTGGCATGGTGCACTTACCAGAACACTAGGTGTGATATATAGAATCCAGTGGATATGGCACCATGACACTTACGCATGTTAAAGGGGCCAAAAATTGTCAGTTAAATGTCTATGTTCCCTAGGCCCTTTCTATAAGGTAGCACCTAACTACAAGTGGGCATACAGGTGGGGAAAGCATGGGTGGGCCATGGTTGTGTCTCCCAATTACGTGTATAGTTTATACAATACTATAAATCACAAATCACTTGGCACTCTTAGGCATACCAACTTGGCATAAGAGGCACACCTAAATATGGGCGTACTGATGCAGACTTTATGCTAGTATTTCATAATGGAATCTTGGTACCAAGATGCATTATAGAATTGGCATTAAGTGCATGACATTGGTTCACCTAAACTGAGGTGCCAATTTATAGAATTGCCCCATTTGGGATTAGAATGTTAATTTAGTACAGGCCCCAGTTTAATCAGTTGGACCTATGTACTAATATTAACATTAAGGGCTAGGGTCTATGTATAGCGCCAAAAATATCAGCACCGAAAAAGCGCTAGTCTACATGCCATCCTTGAAGTTAGGCACAGTTTATAGAATAGCACTTATGCCCAGGAATGGCGCCTAAATTTAGGTGTGGCCATTTGACCACAGCTGAAACCTGGTGCAAATGTAAGCGCCAACATTAGGTGCAATCCCCCCTCATTCTACAACAATGCACTTAATCGCTCATGATCTTCCCTTTTCTGCGCTCACTTTTGAACTGATGCATAATTTACGCATATAAATACCAATTAAGTCTAATTAGTATCAATTAATTGCTTGCTAAAAAACAATGATTATTATTTATTTAGGGTCCCTTTACTAAGCCGCGTAATTGTCTACACATGCCCAACATGTGCCAGAATGGAGTTACCGTATGGCCGTTGCGGTAATTTCATTTTTGGTGTACATCCGCTATGTATGCCCAAAAAATATTTTTTATTTTCAGGGTGCGTGTCAGCTACGTGTGCCAAGTGGGCATTTGGTGCGCGTAGATCATTACTGCTTGGTTTACTGCGTGAGACTTTACTGCTAGGTCAATAGCTGGTGGTAAGGTCTCAGACCTAAAATGGATGCGCGCCAATTTTCATTTTGCCGCACTTCCATTTTAGGCAAAATTTTAAAAAGGGCTTTTTTTACAGGCACACTGAAAATGGATCAACTCGCACGCAAAACCCGCGCCTACTCTACTGCAAGCCCTTTTTCAGTGCAGCTTAGTAAAAGGACCCCTTAGTATTGAAATATTGATTCTCTGTAGACTTTCAGGCTTATTTCGAAAGAGAAGGGCGCCCATCTTTTGACACAAATCGGGAGATGGGCGTCCTTTCTCCCAGGGTCGCCCAAATCAGCATAATCAAAAGCTGATTTTGGGCCATCCTCAACTCTTCCCATTGCGGGGATGACCAAAGTTCACGGGGGCATGTCGGAAGCATAGCGAAGGTGGGACTGGGGCGTGCCTAACACTTGGGCATCCTTGACCGATAATGGAAAAAAAGAAGGGCGTCCCTGATGAGCACTTGGGCGACTTTACTTGGTCCATTTTTTGTTACGACCAAGCCTCAAAAAGGTGCCCGAAACTGACCAGATGACCACCGGAGAGAATCGGTGATGACCTCCCCTTACTCCCCCAGTGGTCACTAACCCCCTCTCACCCTAAAAAAACTTTTTAAATATTTTTTGCCAGCCTCTATGCCAGCCTCAAATGTCATACCCAGCTCCCCTGACAGCAGTATGCAGGTCCCTGAGCAGTTTTAGTGGGTGCAGTGCAGTTCAGGCAGGCAGACCCAGGCCCATCCCCCCTACCTGTTACACTTGTGATGGTAAATGTGAGCCCCTTCAAAACCCACCAGAAACCCACTGTACCCACATGTAGGTGCCTCCCTTCACCCTTAGGGCTATGGTAGTGTTGTTACAGTTGTGGGTAGTGGGGTTGTGGGGGGGGGGGTTGGAGGGCTCAGCACCCATGGTAAGGGAGCTATGCACCTGGGAGCAATTTGTGAAGTCCACTGCAGTGCCCCCTAAGGTGCCCGGTTGGTGTCCTGGCATGTGAGGGGGACAGTGGCACCTACGAATGCTGGCTCCTCCCACGTCCAAATGGCTTGGATTTGGTTGTTTCTGAGATGGGCATCCTCGGTTTCCATTATGGCCGAAAATCGGGGACGACCATCTCTAAGGATGACCATCTCTAAGGTCGACCTAAATTTTGTGATTTGGGCGTCCCTGACCGTATTATTGAATGAAAGAGGACGGCCATCTTGTTTCGATAATACATGTTTCCCGCCCCTTCGCCGGGACGTCCTGCGAGGACGTCCTCAGGAAAACCTGGGTTGCCCCTTCGATTATGCCCCGCCACATAGACTATATATACATTTACTACACTGTATTTTAAAATATCACATCTCGTTATCTCTCACTTTCACCAATTACATAACATACCCGGGACCCTGTTTACCTAAGGTGTGCTGGCGTTTTAGCATGCACTAAAATTAGCGCAAACTAAATGCTAGACACCCAATAATTCTTATAGGTGTCTCTAGCATTAGCGCATGGCTAATTTTTAGCACATGCTAAAAACACGAGTGTCGCCTATAGTGTGGCCTTAGTAAACAGGGCCCCTGATTTGCTATAATATTTCTTGATATTATCATTTACTGTAAATTGTAAGCTACATTGAGTCCAAATTTGTTTGGAATAATGTGGAATATAAATATCATATACAAAATAGATAAAAACAATTATTGGCGCTAATTACCTCTTATTGTGTGCACAAATTGAACATGTGCACAAATTTGCTTCGTGCAATTTTTTTGTAAAAATACGGGTCTAATGATGTTAGCACAATTAAGTAAATGAAGCCTGTTTTTTGTCCTCTCTAGGTCATTTCAGTCCATTTAAGCTACCACGGGACAAGATTCCTTTAACAAATCATGGGTTTCATTACTAAGCTGCGGGAAAGAGGGCCCTGATGTAGCAGCAGAGGCTGTTTTTCCCACATGGCAGGGCCCTTTTTACTGCAGAAGGTAAAAAGGCCCAAAAACTGACCATGCGGTAAGATAACCATTACCGTGTGGCCATGTGGCAGGAGCTCTTACCCACCACCCATTGAGGTGGGGGTAAGAGCTTCTGCAGTAACCTGGGCAACACATGGTGATGCGCCGATTACGATGGGCGTTGGGGTTAGCACCATGCTAGGGAAAAAAATTCCCACAGTTCCAGAAATGGTGCGTTCTCCAGCCGGAAACTAACAATGGCAACTGTATTGGGCTGGCGGTAGTTCTGTTTTAGCATGCGGTAAGCATGCGTTGGGCTTACTGCCGCTTGTAAAGACCCCCCATGTGCCTGAGGGATATAAGAATAGTCAGTCAGAAAGGAATGAGGAATCCATGAGCATGCTGTAAAAGTTTTAGTACATCATTCAAGGACCAAATGACTTTAGGATATGGCCATGTGCTTGAAGATCTTTATTCCTACTTTAAGGATGGTAAATTTAATTTCATGTTGATATTTCCACCTCTGAAGTGTTTGTACTGCAAAGAAAATATACTGTGGTACCCAAAATAGAAGAGAATTCAATGCACACATCATTTTGAGTATGGGCGGTTCGTGGGAGTGAGAACAAAAAAAAACAGACTCAAGCCAAAGAATTTTCCGCTTAAATAGGCAAAAGTGAAAGAGTAGTAATGAATATTTCTGCAGCATACACATTTTCTCTGTTATCTCAGTATTAGAGGAATGTAATTTTCCAGGAGCATGGTACAAGTACTTAAAAATGTATATTAGTAATTTTTTTTTATTTCTAATGCTCTTTAACTTCTTTGCAGAAACATATGCAAATTTGTTGTTTCTTCGGAGAGGTGAATCAGAGGCTTTTGATCTGTTTCTCCCACCCTGTGCTTTCCTTCCATAGAGTACATAAGTATTGCATACTGGGACAGACCGAAGGTCCGTCAAGCCCAGCATCCTGTTTCCAACAGTGGCCAATCCAGGTCACAGGTACCTGGCAAGATCCCAAAAAAGTACAATATATTTTATGCTGCTTAGAAATAATCACTGGATTTCCCCCAAATCCATTTTAATAATGGTCTATGGACTTTTCCTTTAGGAAGCCATCCAAACCTTTTTAAACCCCCGCCTAAGCCACTGTTTCTCTTTATTTATTAGGCAAAGAGTTCTCTAAAGGTAAATGGGTATTTTCATATGAAGCAGGTCTCTTTACACCCGAGTTAAAGAGATCAGTATGCATACTTTCTTAAAATTAAAAATTTTGAAACATAACTTCCAAATAATTATAAAAAAGAAATTGGAGATCTTCTAGCATATTAATTATACAAATAAGAAAACCAAGAAGAAACAACTCCAAAAGTCTTCATCATGGGAAGATATTAGAGATATATATAAATAATTCTATAAAAAAAACCAACAAAGAGAAAAATCCCCTCAGTTCATAAGTCTAACAAATACTACTGGACTCAGTCAGAGCCTACACACTAACAAAAACATCCTGCATGCTTTTCACTGCATGGAAAGGGGCAGCACTGGGACTGGAGCCAAGATGGACAATTGGAAGTAAGCAGAGGGATTTCATTTGCAATCCCAGTGTCTGTGCTCTTTTGCTTTATCCTACATATCCCTACAAAGTGCTTCCTTTGAAAATTAGCTTGCAGGTCTCTAACTACAAATTACCCATGGGCTTACAAACAGCAAGAAGGCTGATAATTAGTTTGCCTAGGATTTCTGCAGCTTGTTAACTGATTTTTTTCCAGTCCTCAACTAGATACTTTCTTGATATCTTTTCTTCTATGAATTTCTAACCTCACAGTATCCTTTAGGTTCCAGTTTTGTGAGATTTGGATTGGAAATTTATTTGCATGTCTTTTTTCTTTTCTTTAGTTCAAAACTTTAATAACATTTTCAAAGATAGGAATAAAAATAATATACAACTTATCATCAATATACAACTTATCATCAACTAATGTTATTCCAGAAAGCAAGACGTGGTAACCCACACCCCACATCCCATTCCACTCCACATGTATAATATAAAGACATTAGAAACTACGTATACAGTCTCAAATATGCTCACAAAAAGGACTATGTATTTTAAATTTCTTAGATTGACCAGATCTTTCTGCAGCAATGGCTTCATATTTATAGGCAAACATAATGGGGTCTGTTTACTAAGTCTTCCATGTGGTATGCCAATACAGTTCATTCAAAGTGAATAGGCCTGTGTCGGCACTAATACACAATTAGCGGCTTCGTAAACCCCAGGAAATGAGTTCCACCAAAGTGAACATCAAATTTATCCAAATGCTTCCAGTTTTTAAGATATCATGCATTGCTTACAGCAATTATAATCTTGTATAATGTCCATTCCTTCCCAGTTTACCCCAAGTGTCACAATCAGGTAAAAAAAAGCATATTCAAATAAGATAGGGGTTCAGAAAAATATAAAACCAAGGTAATTTGGCCCATTCCTGGTGCTAGAATGATTGGGACCAAATAGACAGAAAAATGCAAATGGTCCAATGGTGTCCATCCCAGTCAATTAGGACTTGCCATTTATTCGAGGGGAATAAATTCAGTCTATGTGAAGTGAACTGCAGTCCAGAACACTCTGGGGTCCTTTTATGAAAGCCGTGGAAAAGGGGGCCTGTGCTGGCATTTGGCAGTGTGTTTTTGACGTGAGCCAAGGCCCCCTTTTACCAGGTAAAGGTAGGTTGTTTTAAAAGAAAAGAAATGGATGTGTGGCAAGTGAAGCACTTTCCGTGTGCCCATTTCAGGGGGGAGTACCTACCACCACCCATTGAGGTGGCTGTAAGGCTCCCAATGCTACCCAGTGGTAAACCGGGTTAGCTTGAAGTACACACAGGCACTACAAAATGAGTCGCATTATCCCATAGCTTAAACTTTACCATTATAGTAGACTTAAGTTGGTCAACCTCTCACCACACATCACAGTATCCTGGAAAATAATTACTACAGTGGACACATATCCTTCAACTTTACTTTACAAGAAATATAAATACCTATAAGCCGTATTAATAAAATAAGTCTTCTTGTCCCTACATAAGTACATAAGCATTGCCATGCTGGGACAGACCAAGGGTCCATCAAACCCAGCACCCTGTCACTGACAGCAGCCAAAGAACAAGCAATTTGTCCCGCCCATCCTAGAAATACTGTATTATCCCTTCCTCTGGTTCTACTGCTTTCTTTCCCTTTCTAAAGCTGACATGAACCAGTTCAAGTCCCTGGAATTCCTGACAGTGTTCCTTCCACCCCCCTTCTCCTTACAAAGGAGCAGACAAATAAAGGATTGTCTGCCAAATTACTTTGTGAAGTAACACTAAATCCTGCAAAGAAACCTCTCAGAACCTACGTATGTAGCAAGCTTAACAGCACCAATTCTGAACAGACAAATATCAGTACTGTACCTTTAAAAAGGCAGCAGTGAATACAGAACCACAATATACTTTCTATTGAAAAGCCAGACAATCGACTCCTATGAATCCACAGACAAATTAATGCCAGCAGAATCCCTCACCTTGATCACTCACAGAACACAGACCAATCCTCACCAATTACAGAATAAAGGACCAAATTTGAAAAGAAACACTGAGAAATCACATTCTCTGTAAGCAGTACAGCACAGGAGAAAGAAAAATAAAACGGGAGCAAATACAAGATCTCTTTCTATCCCAAAATAAAACCCACAAATAAATGATCTGGATACCCCAAGAAAGTCAAAAAGTTGTGGGACAAGCAAAGCACTAGACTAACAAAGTTACATAGAGGCATATTTTCAAAGCTCTTATGAAGTTACATAGCAACCTATGGATTGTAAGTCTAAGTGCTCTGAAATGAGCCCTACAGTAACCTATGGAACTTAACTACTTTAAGTGCTTTGAAAATCAGCCCCCAGGAACATAACCACAGAGGCGTGGTATGGTGGCATTTTTAATATGGTAATACTAGAGCCCAGCTAAAGAACAGATTATTTTTTAGTTAGTCTTCACTGGACCAAACTTGCTTTCCTTGTGCCATCACCATCCAGCTAGATAGGCAGTGTCTTAAAAGATGGAGGATAAAGGATTTTTAAAAATATATATTTTTATATCCCACATTATCCCAAGCAAACTTGGGTTCAATGTGGCTTACATTTGAAAATACTGTGAAACAGAATAATAGAATTCAGTTATATCAGGGGAGCAAATAGATGGATATGTCTGAAACATTTAACAAAATTGAGATTATCATATATACCCAACTGAACATTTAAAAGTCTGTCCTTTAATGATGACACATGTTCAGGAAGCATAACCATATGTATAAACATGCACACAACTTCTACAGAGTACATCCAAAGCTTATTTTATTTTCTTATTTTCATCTTTCATCTAGACAGCAGATATACAGATCAGCAGGACCCAAAGCAGTCCAAAACAAGTAGTCAGAACAACACAATTTATACCTAATGTTCAACCACCCTTAGGATCCACTTTTGGGTTTAAAAAGCAAAACCACATGCATGTAAGGACTGGACAAATGAATTAAACAAACTTTAAAGCAAATGCCCTTAATATATAATACTTGGTAGCAATAATGAAACAGTGATGGAATATTCACATAGCAAGCAGCCTGCACCAACAGATTTATTTTCCACTGAACATAATTAACTTTGTATGAACTTGGTGGCCAACAGTGTGCTGAACTGGACAATGGTGACATGTTCAGACTGACTCTGGATAGAACTTCTGCATGAAGGAGCCCTTCTCTCATTATTCAATACCTCTATGTGAAATAGTAGTAATAAAAAGGCAAGTGCATTTTTATAATATACCACTTCAATCCACAAAACAAAAGGCGCAAGTTCCCACATGGCCATCTTTTTCTTTTGATGTAGGCACAGGAAAAAAGATATTAAATGCTCCCAGGTCTCAACCTAATTATTATTTTTTTAAAATTGCACTTATAAATAGTATGTCTGATTGTTAAGCACCTGATTCTCATAACATGATGTCTGTTTTGGTGGCCGTTCACTAGGTGAAAATATCTCTGCACAAATACAAGTGGTCCCTATAACCAGCCCCTCCAAATGACACAATGATTTACAATTTAGAACTAATTACTCAATACTTCCCCTGTGTATATTCTGCATGCTGCAAAGCCAGCACGTTTGAAAATATAAGCAAGATCAAATAAAAATGTTACCAACAATAAAGGATAACAACATGGATAGAGCAGCTCATAGGTTTGGTTTGCTTGCTTTGTGATGTATGAGACACCCTCCTGGTCTCTCTGTTGTTTTCATATCTTATTGCCCCAGAAAATACTAATATACAGAGGGAAGAATTTAAATGAATAGCTGGCTATGCATCCCTGAATGGTTGCAGCAGGAGAGGAGCAAGCAGAATTACAAAAGAGGGCAGATTCCCCCAGGTTCTAAACTATTCCCTTCCCAGTAGTGCTTAGTGATGTCTTTCTCAGGACGGACACAGAACCCCTGGAGGGAGAAAACCTGGCATGGCCTCTGGAAGAAAGGTGCTCCACACCTGTGGTGCTTTCCTGGAGGGAAAAGGAGTCCAGTCCTTAGAGACAATGGCAAGAGTTAGATCCAGTCTATACTCCTTAGCTCAGTAAGCAGTATATCCTGAGAGCCAAAGTGAGGCTTGGAGACAGGTGGGATCGTTCTCTTGGGGAAGATACCAAGGTAAAAATCCTGCTGTTATCTGAGAAGAGACAGAAAAAAGGCAGGAGAGACCTTTCCCACAGAGAACTGGCTGCAAGGAGTAAATAGGCTACCCAACCTAGGGGAGGAGGACCCTAAAGTGAATGCAGTGTTGGTTAGTGAGAGAAGAGGAAAGAATTGCTGTCCGGTCTTCACTGAGAAAAGGCTGTTGTGGGATAGGGACTGACCTGTCTGAAGAGAGAGAGGAGGTCAGCGTCAGCCATGTGAGGGTGCAGATACAGTTTCTGAGCAGTCCCTAGCCTGTGGCTGGGAGAAAGAACTGGTGTCGGTCATCACCGGGGAAACGCTGTCATGTGACAGACAGTGACCTAAACTGAAGAGAGAGATGGGGTCAGTGGCAGTTGCTAGTGAAGAGAATATGGGGAATGACTCCTGTATAACTCATGTCCTTCAGTGTCTGCCATGAGAGGAGTGCAGAGAATGTTCCTGAGCAGTCTTAGCCTGTGGCGGTGATAAAGAACTGGTGTTCTGGTCCTCACAGGGAAAAACTGTTGTGTGACAGAGACTGAAAAGAGAGGGAGTGACTACATAGTGAATGAAGTTTGTCTGAAAAGGGAAGGAACAGTTGCCTGTAGAAGAGAATATGGAATTTCTCCCTGTACTGCCAATATCCTCAGGTGTAGCCATGTGGAGGGTGCAGAGACTATGCTTGGGGCACTCCTAGCCTATGACTGTGATCAAGTTGGGGAATTCCATGGTCTGAGAGCGGTCATTAAGGACACAAGTTCTAGGCTGTGTCCTGGAAATGCTGGTTCAAACTTATGAGAAACTTATGATCTGCTATGGACTTAAAATGCAAGCTGGGTTAAGGAAGAAAGAAAAACCTTTCATGGGCTGTTTTTGCATGAATTCTTTTGGGTTCATTTTTTTCTTTGAATCCTGAGGCACATATCAGGGGGACTTGAGCTGTGTTTTGAAGACTGAACTTTGCTTATGGAATCTAATTCTTTGTGCTGAATAAAACTCTTTGGGACCTGTTCCCTAAGCCGCGCTTTTTTAGCATGCTCTAATGCTAGAGACACCCATATATTCCTATGGGTGTCTGTATAATTAGCGTGCACCTACAGCATGGCTTAGTAAACAGGGACTTTTATGTTTTGGAGCCCGGTTGCTGTGTGAGTGTCTGAATATCTATCTATATATCTATCTATCTATCTATCTATCTATCTATCTATCTATCTATCTATCTATCTATCTATCTATCTATCTATCTATCTATGTGTGTGTGTGTTATTTGTATTTATTGTTTTGAGCAGACTCATGATGCAGGCCATCCATCCAAAACATGGCCCATGTCGAGTCAGTTGGAAGAGAACCATTGAAGTTATCTTTGCACCATTGCTATTTCTGTGGTCCTTTGGTCATCTCCACTGTTTTCTGTGCCATGTCAAAAAAGTTTCAACATGACTGGTGAAGTGCTTAATGCCTCTGTCTCTCTCTACTCAAAGTGGCTTTAATTGCTTGCCTTCCTCACAGATATGGTTTCAACTGAAAACAAATGGGACAAATGAGGATTTCTCGGGTAACTGGGCCTTGCCCATTCAGTTTGTTTAAAGGTGTAAAAACGAAAACATACTCACTCATCACCTTTTGCCATGTCTTTTGAAAATGAATTCACATCCTTACTTAATAGTGTGTGCTGAAAATGAAGGAAGCCTTGGTTCAATGCCCTTTTCTCCACTGACATTCATGTAACCTTGTGCAAGTCATCCCATCCCCTGTAGCCTCAATAAAAACTTCTCATTTATTTGTATGGGGGGAAAAACACTGTAGGGCTCCTTTTACAAGGCTGCATTAGTGATTCCGGTATGGCAAATGCAACAAAGCCCATTCAATTCCTACAGACTTCATTGCGTTTACCGCGCCGGAATTGCTAGCACGGCTTTGTAAAGGAGATCTTAGTGAATAGGGTTCTTAGATTGTAAAACCCTCTGGGGTAGAGAAAAACACAATCTACTTAAAAATGGAGCTCACCTAGAGCTAGGATTTGGAAAGGTAAAAATTCCAAAATGTATGGATATCAGGACAAGGAAATTTTACAACTACCTCTGTAATTGCAAATGATGGTCAGCATCTGGTTATAATAGTTGTTTTTCTGTGCTCTTAGAATCACAGAATTCACCTAAGTATACTTGACTGATCCTATCCTATACAGATTAGACTGATGCCAGTTATGCTACCTTCTGGAAGGAGCCAATTGATAAATCCTGCCGCGCTGGTTTTGGTATTACTTCCAATCATATCTAACAATTTACTGCTACAAGACAAAATATTAGGAAGGAAAAAGGATATGCCAGAATTAACGCAGTTATAATGAATGTGATTGCTCTAAATAACCATCAGTCACACATACACAAAAAAATAAACAAACAAAAAAAACAAAATAAAATTTCCAGTGCAATACATGAAAATTATTGCAAAAACATTTTGTACAGATTTTTACAATTGAATAATTTTTGAAACTTAACTTGCCAATATCCTTTCTATTATAAGGCCAACAATGACCCCTATTTCATCAATTATGTATTACTATAACCAGTCAGGTAAACTTCCTGGTTTTTTTTTGTTTTTTGTTTTTTAAATCCAGACAGAATTAGTCACCCATAAGAGCATCTCGCCTTCTTGGACAGCAGCTTGATTAGTGTCTGTATTTTATCAGACCACAGATTTAGCACTTCTAAACAATCTCTCCTGTTTACAAAGCTGTGTAGCAAAGCCGACACAACCTATTCAAAGTGAATGGGCTGTGTTGACATTATCTAGTTTATTTATTAGGATTTGTTTACTGCTTTTGTGAAGGAATTCACTCAAGGCGGTGTATATTAAGAATAGATCAAGCATGAGCAATAGGCAATTACAGCAGTCAAAATATTCAACTAACAATACAAAGTATGGCATGATAGTATACTACTTTCAATGTCAACACAATATGTGATAGAACATTATAATTGATACTCCAGCTCGCCGGTCCGTCGTGTTAGATCTGAAGCAGTCTGGGCAATCCCTTCAATTTGTTCTGAAAGTTGCATGAACCTAAAATCCAGTGCTTTAATGACAGCTTCGGTTAGTTCTGGTATGAATTCTGATGCATGGGGCATCGATGGGGGAGACGGCGCCATCTTGTCCTCTATTGGACGGGTCCGATCCTGGCCTCTCCGCGATGATTTTGACGACATAGAGAGTGTTGTCCTATTTAGAAATCTGTCCATAGGCTCCCAGATTAATAAGTATAATGGATATTTTCAAAAAAACGCCATGCGTTTTGTAAAAGGAGTCGAAGGAAGAGGGTCCCTGAGCAGCAAGTTTAGTGTACATCCACCCACTGCTCACAGCATCACATGACCGGCAGAACATTATACGTAATTGATAGTGAAAGGTAAAGCAAGATGGAACATATATGATAGATATGAGAGTAAGAAGAGTTAAAAAGTAGGTGACTGGTTAGCGCTCTGGCAGCCACTAGTGTGGCTTTATAAACAGTGGAGTACAATTGAGAAGCTTTTTGTGAGAAAACAACATGCCGTTATGAGTGATTAGTTCTTTTTAACTTAAAAAAAGAGAGAGAATAGTATCTGTTTTTTTAAAAAAATATTAATATATTAGGGGGTCTTTAGCTTACGGTAGAAATCAGTTGGCAGTAAACACCGAGATGCCCATTATATTCATATGGGTGTCTCTCGTTTACTGCCAGCAGATTTCTACAGTGAGCTAAAAGCACTACCTCGGCTTATTAAAAGACCCCCTTATTTTGTAATTTTTGTTTGAACGCGGAACCCCTGAAGCAGCCTGTTAGTGAAACGTGGGCTTTTATCACATTTATGATATGGAAGACTGATAACTTAAGATAAAAAAAATACTACTGCACTAATTTTCATATATTGCACTGGAATGTTTTTGTTTTTTTTCCTAAGACTGATGATTATTCTCAGCAGCCCCCCTCATTACAGCTGCAGTTAGTTCTGGGGTCTCTTTCTTTGCTTATAGTTTGTCTTGTTGCAGCAAATTGTTCTTCATGGTTGGTTGAAATTGTTGCACTGTTGTATTGGCTGCTGTTGCTTTTACTTCAACAGAAAAAAACTGTGAGAGTGGTAAATACAGGAAGTCAAAACTAGGAGAAGAACAATGGCTTCTCATCACCATTAAATATTTCAGAGTTTCATGAATCCTTTCAGGACAATATAGAAACATGAGCTGCTTTGATGACAACTTTTCAAACAGAACTCCAGAAGAAATGTGTATTGAAATTTTATGTCTCTAAGAAAAATGTGCATTTTTGTGGCCAGCGAATTAATGTTTTCCCAGATGTAGCCAGGCATACTCAGTTGAAAAGAAAGACTTTTTTGGCTTTAAAACCTAGGGTATAATCCCTGGAAGCAACTTTATTTTTTAAATTTTCCTGCAAATGCCTGAATACTTATGAGAATAATCAATATATATGTATATACAGTTCATTTTGAAAACTTTCTGTCTGAATGGTCATCTATGAGTTGGGTTCTCTTCCTGAGTTTATGGTATGCTGATTGCAGTGAATTAGGATTTATGAAGATTTTTCTGTCTGTATTGCGGTTTCTGTCATCTCCATATTAGGGAAGTTACCTCCCATAACATGGACTTGTAATACGTAGAGGTGCATTTTCAATATGACGTTTAAATCCAATTTTGGACATTTTGGGAAAAACATCCACAAATCCAGAAAAATGTCCAGCTTTTTGTTTCCAACATGGCTATTTGCTATATATTTTTGTGCTCAGTCCCCTGGATTCTTTATATGGAGAATAAAGTTGCACGCACAAATCAGCATGCAGTCAATTTGTGTGTGCAAATTAATTGATTAATGAGCCAATCAGTGCCAATAATTGGCTGCTAACAACCAATTATTGGCATTAATTGGGAGTTACGAACACATCATATTCTATAATGCTGTTGGCGGAACTCCTATAGCGTGGAACTTAAAGGAAGCGTGATCAGGGGCATTTCAGGGGGCATTCCCAGAATTTACGTCGATTGTGACAGAATAGGCTTGCTTTGCACCAAACTTAGGCACTGGAATTTACACCTGCTTTAAGCAGGCATAATTGCTGGCACCTAAAGTTAGGCATCATTTATGCGCTTAACACTATTCTATAAAGTACATGAATCCTTTATAGTATAGAGCTGAGGGCTTACATTTTTCAGCACTACTTATAGAATGTAATCTGGTGCATCTATCTTTTAGGACCATTTTTTGGGGAAAAAATGCCCAAGGGAAAAATACACAAAAAGCAACATTCTTGGTAGTCTGGCCACACAGACATCCCAGCAGAGCAGTGGAGCATCCTAGGGGCACTGCAGTGGACTTTACATAAAGGTCTCACATACATATCTCATCCTTTCCCCCTTATATTGTATGAGGAGCCGTCAAAATACACCTTTTTTGTTACTTAGGCATGATTGAAACTGTGCTGCCCCCATATTCATGGGTCAGAGGACATTATTGTGTATATTTAATAGGAATATTATTTGTATAGACAACACTGTTTACTGGGGCTTCCCCCCCCCCCCCCCCCCCCATTTACAGTTGAAGTGTCCTGTGATTGGCTTCTTGTGAGCTTGTTTCTACTGATTGTTTTAGCCCTCTTTCTTTGCCCCCACAGGCTGGTTGTGAGCAGTGTTGCCAGGTGGGCGGTTTTACCGCCCAATTGGGCGGTTTTCCGCGACCCGCCGCAGGAAATTTTTCCCCGCGGCGGGTCGTGGTTTTTTGGGCTTCTTTTTTTTCTTTTCCGCGGTTTTTTCGGGCGGGTTTTTTCGGCCGCAGGGGGCGGGGGTTAGTGATGTTTTGGGCGGGGCCGATGACGGGGGAGGCGGGGCCAGTGACGGGAGGCGGGGCCGGTGACGGCGGGGGCGGGGTTGATGACGGCGGGGGCGGGGGTGATGACGCGGGGGTGGGGGTGTCAGGGGCGGGGTTTGAGTTTGGGCGGGTTTTGGGCTGTTTTTACGCTGGATTGGGTGGGAAAAAAATTTTCCACCTGGCAACAACTGGTTGTGAGAGGCTCAGTCTCTATGCCTTGCATGCCATGTGCTAGCAGCTTTTCTGAGAGCTGACCTTTCTTAGTTCCACTGTGGTTCCATCAAGGCTTTTTACCTCTCTCTCTCTCCTCAAGATACTCTTTCTGTCTCTCCCCCAGGTACTCGCTTCACCAAAGATCTTCTCCCTAAGGTTTTCCTAGCTCTCTTACAGAGAGCTCCCTCTCCTTCAGGCTCCCTTCTCAAGTCTCTTAGAGGCTTAGGTTGCTGTAAAAGGCATTTTCCCTTTGTTTCTCCCAGTGGCGTATCTGAGGTTCGGCGGTAGGGGGGGCAGGGGCTAGAGTGAGGGGGCAACATTATAGCCCCCCCCTACCGCCGTCAACCCCCCCCACCACCGTCAACCCCCCCCACCGCCGTCAACCCCCCCCCACCGCCGTCAAACCCCCCCCCACCGCCGGTCAACCCCCCCCCTACCGCCGTTAGCACTCCCTCCCTCCCCCGCCTACCGCCGTCACCTACCCCGAGGTCCGCTTCCTCCGGCTTTTTAAAATATTGCTTCAGCTGGCGGGGGACCCCAACCCCCCGCCAGCCCAGCCGCGATCTTTAACTTTTTCATCCTCGTTGTGCAGCGCGCTGTGAAAGCTGCATGCATCTTTAGTTCCAGTTGGATGGAGTCTGACTTCGCAGCACGTTGACGTTACAACGTGCTGCGACGTCAGACTCCATCCAACTGGAACTAAAGATGCATGCAGCTTTCACAGCGCGCTGCACGATGAGGATGAAAAAGTTAAAGATCGCGGCTGGGCTGGCGGGGGGTTGGGGTCTCCCGCCAGCTGAAGCAATATTTTAAAAAGCCGGAGGAAGCGGACCTCGGGGTAGGTGACGGCGGTAGGCGAGGGAGGGAGGGTTAACGGCGGTAGGGGGGTCCGGGGCAAAATCTGCGGGGGCCCAGGCCCCTGTGGCCCCACGCAGATACGCCCCTGGTTTCTCCCTGTTTGAGTTTACACCTTTGCCTCTCAGCAGTGCTGAATTCTGGCCCTCTCCTTGCCTCTGAGGTGGCTTGGTAAGGACTCCATGTTGCAATAGGCACAGTTCTTACAAGCAGCTGAATTTTAGATTGGATTCTCTTTGTGTATTGGGAAAATTGCAATAAAAGATTTGCCTGGGAACTGAGAGTCTAGTGTTAGAGTTTTCTACTCAGGGAGGAAGAGGAGGAGGTTTAACTGACTGTGAGGTCATTCTGGTCAGTAACACTGGACAGTTTTTAGACTGGACAGTAAAAAAAACCTTGGAATAATTCAGTGAATTGTACTGACCAGAGGTCAGTATAAAGCTTTGTTTAATGCAATGCCTATCTCAGGGTCAGTGAAAATTCTTGCAGTATCACAGTAGATTCAACTGACAAGATTTTGGTCAAAAAATGTATGGACTTACAAATACACAGTAGGTGAAATAATTCTACAAAGACTTAGCTGTTGCTATAGCAGATCAAATGAGAGTTACTGACATAAATTGCACCAATTGAAGTATTTGTGGTTTCAGTCTGGGAAATAACATTTGCTGACACCCTTCGTACAGAGTAAAAGCTAAAACTGCCTGGCTTGGTTCATTAAATGAGAGACTGGGTTTGACTAACTAAAGAAGAAATATAGACCTGTTATTTGAAGTAGAGAAAAGATCTGTGCAGACACACTGCAGACCAGAGCTGACAGTTATTCCCTTCCCCATCTTGTCCTGCAAAAAGTTACATTAACTACAAGCTGTGCCTGCAGGATAGGTGGATGTGTGCAAAGAGCTAGCTGCACTTGTCTAGCCCCATCCCTTTTCTGCTGCTTATTGCTAAATAATATTGTGAAAAAGCCAAGGTTCACAATTAACAAAAAAAGTTGTTCAAGACAAATAAACAGTGTTGCCAGGTGGGCGGTTTTTTACCGCCCAATTGGGCGGTTTTCCGCGACCCGCCGCGGGAAATTTTTGCCCGCGGCGGGTTGCGGTTTTTTTGGCTCCTTTTTGGCTTCGGGGCGGTTTTTTCGCCGGCTTTTGCGGTTTTTTCGCCGGCTTTTTTTGGCCGCGGTGGGCGGGGTTAATGACGTTTCTGGGCGGGGTTAGTGACGGGGGAGGCGGGGGTTAGTGACGGGGGCGGCGGGGTTAGTGACGGGGAGGCGGGGTTAGTGACGGGGAGGCGGGGCCGATGACGGGGGAGGCGGGGGCCGATGACGGCGGGGGCGGGTGATGACGGCGGGGGCGGGGGTGATGACGCGGGGGCGGGGGTGTCAGGGCGGGGTTTGAGTTTGGGCGGGTTTTGGGCTGGATTTTGGGCTCCTTTAGGCTGGAAAAAAATTTTCCACCTGGCAACCCTGCAAATAAAACAGAAAAGAGTTATTTTCCCAGTATGTGTGAGAGTGAAGTACATGTGGAAGGTGACACTGGGCACATACCAGAAGCCAATCTTGCTAGTGATGGAGTGCAAAGTCCAAGGGACCCTACATAAGGAAAAATGATATAGAGTCTGTAAAATCTAGGACATGCTTACATACAAAGCAAGAGAGAATTATCAGGCAGAATCACACACACATCTTCTTCTCCTAAACAGACTCTGGTTGAAAGTAGCAGAACAGATGACCATGGCTGAAGGCCTACATGCTGACCAGTTGAAAGCAGCCTATAACCAGTGCCAACAGCAATCACATGAATACTGCCAATTCCTAAGTAGAAAAAAATACATCAGGTAGTTTGGCCCAAAGAGAGAGGCAGCAAGCCCTACATCTAACATGCCAGACTATGGTTCACAAACAGTGAAGTTGCAGAGGCAAACACAACCATTGCAGGAGAAAATCATCAGAATCCTCCTACTGCTCTAGATACAGTGCTAGAGAATCAAACAGTATTACCTTCCAGTCCCTCATGTCACACAGAACAAGCCATTCCAGTCAGTGTTGCCAGGTGGGCGGTTTTTACCGCCCAATTGGGCGGTTTTCCGCGACCCGCCGCGGGAAATTTTTGCCCGCGGCGGGTTGCGGTTTTTTTGGGCGGCTTTTTGGGTTTCTGTGCGGTTTTTTGGGCGGCTTTTTGCCTTTTTCGGCCGCGGGGGGCGGGGTTAGTGACCGTTTTTTGGGCGGGGGTTAATGACGTTTTGGGCGGGCCGATGACGTGGGAGGCGGGGCCGATGATGGGGAGGCGGGGGCCGATGATGGGGGAGGCGGGGCCGGTGACGTGGGAGGCGGGCCGGTGACGGCGGGGGGCGGGGGTGATGACGCGGGGGGTGGGGGTGTCAGGGGCGGGGTTTGTGTTTGGGCGGGTTTTGGGCTGGTTTTTGGGCTGGATTGGGCTAGAAAAAAATTTTCCACCTGGCAACCCTGATTCCAGTTGGTCCTCTATGGGTTCAATTGCTCTCAAACTGCAATTAGAATCAGAAGCTGCTAAATCAACAATGCTTTTAGCAAGCAAGAAGCAGCTATAGAAATGGAAAAATTCAGATTAGCAGCAGTAGTTAAAACTGCTGCTGCTACCACTGAGGCTAATGCTGCCACTTCAGAACGCAAAAGGGCAGAGTTAGATATCACTTTGAAACTGCTCCAGCAAGAGAAATAGGCAGCTGTACTCAAGGCCCATGTTAGGGTACTTGAATGAGCCACAGGGCAGGATGGCGGGGAGAATCAGCTCAGTCACATTAGTGCAGAACAGTGGCGTAGCTAGGATAGTTGACACCAGGGGCCGGTCATTTTTTAACACCCCCCTCCAAAATCTAGTACTAGGCATGCCGAGAATTCAAAACACTCCGGACCTATAGAGCAATTCTACCATACCATAAGCAGTAATTTCTACGAGTCACACAAAGAAAAGGAAAGCATCTTAAACACTACAGTGAGCACTAGAACATCAATTCACCTATTGTAAAATGAAACCAGGCAGAATAATATAGATCGTCGGTCCTGCACGGTCAATGCCAACTGAAAGCCATGTCTTTTTCACAAACACAGATACACCCTAATCCACTATAGAATAAGTAATAATAAACTTTCTATTTAGACAAAAATTAAACTGAACCCCCAAGATGCCAGACTCTGCATACAATACAACACCACAGAAACAGAAAATGTCTCCTAATACTGTGCAAAATATAAAGACAGCAGATGTAAATTTGAAAAAAAAAACTAACAAGTACCAATCACCACTTTACAAATTAACAAATAGAATAAAACAAATATAGAAAATAAAATAATACCATTTTATTGGACTAATACATTTAGCTTTCAGAGGCCAAAACATCCTTCCTCAGGTCAATACAGTATAGTGCTGTTACAGTATCCTATCCTGACCTCAGGAAGGGGGTTTTGTTCTCCGAAAGTTAGCCAAAATGTATTAAAATTAGTCCAGTAAAAAGATTACCTTGTGTACATGTTCTATTATAAACATTTATTAGCACAGCTACAATACTACTTTATCCTAAAGCAAAAAAAAATAAAAAATATATTTTATTTACAGTTTGTTGTCTCTGGTTTCTACTTTTATATGTACATAAGTAATGCCACACTGGGAAAAGACCAAGGGTCCATCGAGCCCAGCATCCTGTCCACGACAGCGGCCAATCCAGGCCAAGGGCACCTGGCAAGCTTCCCAAACGTACAAACATTCTATACATGTTATTCCCGGAATTGTGGATTTTTCCCAGGTCCATTTAGTAGCGGTTTATGGACTTGTCCTTTAGGAAACCGTCTAACCCCCTTTTAAACTCTGCCAAGCTAACCGCCTTCACCACGTTCTCTGGCAACGAATTCCAGAGTTTAATTACGCGTTGGGTGAAGAAAAATATTCTCTGATTTGTTTTAAATTTACTACACTGTACTATCATCGCATGCCCCCTAGTCCTAGTATTTTTGGAAAGCGTGAACAGACGCTTCACATCCACCTGTTCCACTCCACTCATTATTTTATATACCTCTATCATGTCTCCCCTCAGCCGTCTCTTCTCCAAGCTGAAAAGCCCTAGCCTCCTTAGTCTGTCTTCATAGGGAAGTCGTCCCATCCCCGCTATCATTTTAGTCGCCCTCCGCTGCACCTTTTCCAATTCCACTATATCTTTCTTGAGATGTGGCGACCAGAATTGAACACAATTCTCAAGGTGCGGTTGCACCATGGAACAATATAACGGCATTATAAAATCCTCACACCTGTTTTCCATACCTTTGCTAATAATACCCAACATTCTATTTGCTTTCCAAGCCGCAGCAGCACACTGAGCAGAAGGTTGCAGCGTGTTATCGACGATGACACCCAGATCCCTTTCTTGGTCCATAACTCCTAACGTGGAACCTTGCATGACGTAGCTATAATTCGGGTTCTTTTTTCCCACATGCATCACCTTGCACTTGCTCACATTAAACGTCATCTGCCATTCAGCCGCCCAGTCTCCCAGTCTCGTAAGGTCCTTCTGTAATTTTTCACAATCCTGTCGTGAGTTAACGACTTTGAATAACTTTGTGTCATCAGCAAATTTAATTACCTCGCTAGTAACACACTCTTCCTAGTCAAATATTGAAATACAAGCTGTGCTGAAATGGCATCTTTGGAGATCCTGTCCTAGCCTTTTTTGTGGTATCCAATTTTAAAGAAACCATATAGAATAAAAGGACATATGGGACTAAATTCTATAAGTGGTGCCCAAATTTGGGCACAAAAAAAAATGAGCGCTAAGCAATATTCTACAAATGGTGTTCAACATTGAGTGTTGTTTATAGAATAGCATCTAGCACTGGGATCCATGCATAAATTTAGGCACGAGGCTTTATGCCAACCAGTGGCTTAGCTATGTGGGGCCACGGGGGCCTGGGCCCCTGTAGATGTGACCCGGACCCCCCTGCCGATGACCCTCTCGACCCGCTTCCCACCGCCAACCCACCGTCGCCTACCTTTGCTGGCAGGGGACCCCAGCCCCCGCCAGCCGAGGTCCTCTTCTTCCGGCACAAGGCTTCATTCTGTTTTGAGTCTGACATCTTGCACGTTGTACATTGTACGTGCAGGACTTCAGACTCAGAAACAGAACGAAGCCTTGTGCCGGAAGAAGAGGACCTCGGCTGACGGGGTTTGGGTTCCCCGCCAGCCAAGGTAGGCGACAGCGACGGTGGGTTGGCGGCGGGAAGGGGGGTCGAGAGGGTCGTTGGCAGGGGGGGGGGTCAGAGTTGTTGGTGGTGTTGCTGGTGGTGGTGGTGGCGGCGGGGGGGGGGGGGGCTAAAATGTGCCCCCTCACCTCGGGCTCTGGACTCCCCTCCCGCCGAATTCTGGCTATGCCCCTGATGCCAACTGAACCCTGGTGTAAATCTCTGTGCCTAAATTAGGCGCAGATCTCCCAAATTCTATTACACTGTGAAGAAATATTAGAAATGTCCCTGACCTGTCCATACCCCTCCCATGACCACATCCCAGGGGCGTAGCCACGGGTGGGTCTGGATGGGCCTAGGCCCACCCAGTTTGGGTTCAGGCCCACCCAGCAGCGGAGCGGAGGGAGCAGGCAGCGCTGATCCTGCATCTGCCTCCTTCTCTCTGACGGCAGCACTTCCCAGACGCTGCCTCCGCCGCCACGATCTACCTCCTCCCTCTGTCTCACTCTCAACAGCAGCGGTAGCGATTCAAACACGCTGCCTCCTGCTTCTAACCCGGAAGCGTCTCCTGAGGAGACGCTTCCGGGTTAGAAGCAGGAGGTAGCGTGTTTGAATCGCTACCGCTGCTGTTGTGAGTGAGACAGAGGGAGGAGGTAGATCGTGGCGGCGGTAGGCAGCGTCTGGGAAGCGCTGCCGTCAGAGAGAGGGCGGGCAGGTGGAATGGGAGGGAAGGATGCATGGGGGTGAAGGAGAATCGCTGGACACATGGATGGGAGCGGGAGGGGAGAGAGGAGAGTCATGGGATGGATGGATGGAGGTGGGGTCAGGGGCGACAGCAGAATTGCTGGGAATGGATGGATGGAGCTGGGGGGAGGGCAGGGGAGAGAGGAGAATTGCTGGGGATGATGGATGGATGGATGGATGGATGGATGGATGGATGGAGGTGGGGGCAGGGGATAGAGGAGAATTGCTGGGAATGGATGGATGGAGGGGACAGGGGCAAGAACAGAATTGCTGGGGATGGATGGATAGGGGCAGGGGAGAGAAGAGAATTGCTGGGTATGGATGGATGGAGGGGAGAGGAGAGTTGCTGGACATGGGTGGATGGAGGGGAGGGAAGAGGAGAGAGGAAGGATGCTGGACATGGGTGGATGGAGGGGAGGGCAGGGGGCAGAGGAGGGTTGCTGGACATGGATGGATGGATGGAGGGAAGGGCAGGAGAGAGGAGGCTGCTGGATATGGATGGAGGGGAGGGAAGAGTGAGGAAGGAGATGAGATGAGGGAAAAGGAAGAGAGGAGAAAATTGCACATGGATGAAGAAAATATGCAGAAGCTGGATCCACTGGACAGTCAAGTCTGCGGAGGACCCAGAGCAAGAAATGAAGAAGAAAGGCGGAAAGTAAAGACATAAATGGAAAGGAAGCCCTGGAAACGGAGTAAAGAGGACAGATAGCAGCAGAATCAGATACTGGGCCAGTATGATCAGAAAAACAAAGTCACCAGACAGCAAAGGTAGAAAAAAAATCATTTTATTTTCATTATAATGATTGGAACATGTCCACTTTGAGAATCAGGTGCTCAACATTAAAAGTTTATATTTATTTACTTATTTATGGCATTTTATCCCACATTAAACATGAATTAGATTGGAACCTGGGATCATTTAATGTTTTTTTTTTTCCTGGAGAGAGTAATGCATTGCCTCCCCCACCCCCCAGGCTCTCTCCCCGGCTATAGCCAGCTCTGCAATTTTGAGGGGAGGTGCGCAGGTGGACAGGGAGGGGGGGGGGCGCAGAGGTGGACCGGGGAGAGAGCCTGTTGTTAAACATTTACCAGCACACCACTGTCTAGTGCCCACCCATCCAACCTGTTGGCCCACCCAAAAATTGACTTCTGGCTACGCCACTGCCACATCCCCTTTTCAGATCTGCGCAGAAAAATTTACACGCACATCTTTATAGAATAGCGACTATAAAGATGCATGCTGTTGTGGGTAAACCGGCCTTAGTGCTGATGTGCTCCTTGTACCCTCCCAACATGAGTTCAGACCACAGCTCTTTGATAATAAGCCACCTGTTTTATTGTACTTCTCAATCAGACAGTCTTAGCTTCCTCAGACTGGGTAAGTACATAAGTACATACAGTAAGTACATAAGTAGTGCCATACTGGGAAAGACCAAAGGTCCATCTAGCCCAGCATCCTGTCACCGACAGTGGCCAATCCAGGTCAAGGGCACCTGGCACGCTCCCCAAATGTAAAAACATTCCAGACAAGTTATACCTAAAAATGCGGAATTTTTCCAAGTCCATTTTATAGCGGTCTATGGACTTGTCCTTTAGGAATCTATCTAACCCCTTTTTAAACTCCGTCAAGCTAACCGCCCATACCACGTTCTCCGGCAACGAATTCCAGAGTCTAATTACACGTTGGGTGAAGAAAAATTTTCTCCGATTCGTTTTAAATTTACCACACTGTAGCTTCAACTCATGCCCTCTAGTCCTAGTATTTTTGGATAGCGTGAACAGTCGCTTCACATCCACCCGATTCATTCCACTCATTATTTTATACACTTCTATCATATCTCCCCTCAGCCGTCTCTTCTCCAAGCTGAAAAGCCCTAGCCTTCTCAGCCTCTCTTCATAGGAAAGTCGTCCCATCCCCACTATCATTTTCGTCGCCCTTCGCTGTACCTTTTCCAATTCTACTATATCTTTTTGAGATACGGAGACCAGTACTGAACACAATACTCCAGGTGCGGTCGCACCATGGAGCGATACAACGGCATTATAACATCCGCACACCTGGACTCCATACCCTTCCTAATAACACCCAACATTCTATTCGCTTTCCTAGCCGCAGCAGCACACTGAGCAGAAGGTTTCAGCGTATCATCGACGACGACACCCAGATCCCTTTCTTGATCCGTAACTCCTAACGCGGAACCTTGCAAGACGTAGCTATAATTCGGGTTCCTCTTACCCACATGCATCACTTTGCACTTGTCAACATTGAACTTCATTTGCCACTTGCACGCCCATTCTCCCAGTCTCGCAAGGTCCTCCTGTAATCGTTCACATTCCTCCTGCGACTTGACGACCCTGAATAATTTTGTGTCATCGGCGAATTTAATTACCTCACTAGTTATTCCCATCTCTAGGTCATTTATAAATACATTAAAAAGCAACGGACCCAGCACAGACCCCTGCGGGACCCCACTAACTACCCTCCTCCACTGAGAATACTGGCCACGCAATCCTACTCTCTGCTTCCTATCTTTCAACCAGTTCTTAATCCATAATAATACCCTACCTCCGATTCCATGACTCTGCAATTTCTTCAGGAGTCTTTCGTGCGGCACTTTGTCAAACGCCTTCTGAAAATCCAGATATACAATATCAACCGGCTCCCCATTGTCCACATGTTTGCTTACCCCCTCAAAAAAATGCATTAGATTGGTGAGGCAAGACTTCCCTTCACTAAATCCGTGCTGACTTTGTCTCATCAGTCCATGTTTTTGTATATGCTCTGCAATTTTATTCTTAATAATAGCCTCCACCATCTTGCCCGGCACCGACGTCAGACTCACCGGTCTATAATTTCCCGGATCTCCTCTGGAACCCTTCTTAAAAATCGGAGTAACATTGGCTACCCTCCAGTCTTCCGGTACTACACTCGATTTTAGGGACAGATTGCATATTTCTAACAGTAGCTCCGCAAGTTCATTTTTTAGTTCTATTAATACTCTGGGATGAATACCATCAGGTCCCGGTGATTTACTACTCTTCAGCTTGCTGAACTGACCCATTACATCCTCCAAGGTTACAGAGAATTTGTTTAGTTTCTCCGACTCCCCCGCTTCAAATATTCTTTCCGGCACCGGTGTCCCCCCCAAATCCTCCTCGGTGAAGACCGAAGCAAAGAATTCATTTAATTTCTCCGCTACGGCTTTGTCCTCCTTGATCGCCCCTTTAACACCATTTTCGTCCAGCGGCCCAACTGACTCTTTGGCCGGTTTCCTGCTTTTAATGTATCTAAAAAAATTTTTACTATGTATTTTTGCTTCCAACGCTAATTTCTTCTCAAAGTCCTTTTTTGCCCTCCTTATCTCCGCTTTGCATTTGGCTTGGCATTCCTTATGATCTATCCTGTTACTTTCAGTTGGTTCTCTTCTCCACTTTCTGAAGGATTGTTTTTTGGCTCTAATGATTTCCTTTATCTTACTGTTTAGCCACGCCGGCTGACGTTTAGTCTTTTTTTCCCTTTTTTCTAATACGTGGAATATATTTGTCCTGAACCTCCAGGATGGTGTTTTTAAACAGCATCCACGCCTGATGCAAGTTTTTTACTCTGTGAGCTGCTCCTTTCAGTCTTTTTTTCACCATTTTTCTCATTTTGTCGTAATCACCTTTTCTATAGTTAAACGCTAGCGTACTTGATTTCCTAGTTTCACTTCCTTCAATGCCAATATCAAAACCGATCATATTATGATCACTGTTATCAAGCGGCCCTCGTATCGTTACCCCCTGCACTAGATCATGAGCACCACTAAGGACTAAGTCTAGTATTTTTCCTTCTCTAGTTGGCTCCTGAACTAGCTGTTCCATGAAGCTGTCCTTGATTTCATCAAGAAATCCTATGTCCCTTGCGTGTACAGATGTTACATTAACCCAGTCTATATGCGGGTAATTGAAATCCCCCATTATTATTGTGTTGCCCAGTTTGTTTGCGTCCCTGATTTCCTTTAACATTTCCGCATCCGTCTGTTCGTCCTGGCCAGGCGGACGGTAGTACACTCCTATCACAATCCTTTTCCCCTTTGCACATGGAATTTCAATCCACAGTGATTCCAAGGAGTGTTTTGTTTCCTGCAGAATTTTCAATCTATTTGATTCAAGGCTCTCGTTAATATACAATGCTACCCCTCCACCAATCCGATTCACCCTATCACTACGATATAATTTGTACCCCGGTATGACAGTGTCCCACTGGTTATCCTCCTTCCACCAGGTCTCAGAGATGCCTATTATATCTAATTTTTCATTTAGTGCAATATATTCCAACTCCCCCATCTTATTTCTTAGGCTCCTGGCATTCGCATATAGACATTTCAAACTATGTTTGTTGTTCCTAAGTACATCATGCTTAGTACTTGACAGTATTAATTGGCAATCTTTTGTCTGATTTTTATTGTTATTTAAAGATACCCGATCTACTACAATCTCTTTTGCAACCTCACTATCAGGATACTCTATCTTCCCTGTTATGGTGATATCTTTGAAAGATACCTTATCCCGAACCATGCTCTTTTGAGCGACTGTCGGCCTTCCCCCCATTTCTAGTTTAAAAGCTGCTCTATCTCCTTCTTAAACGCCGATGCCAGCAGCCTGGTCCCACTCTGGTTAAGATGGAGCCCATCCTTTCGGAATAGGCTCCCCCTTCCCCAGAATGTTGCCCAGTTCCTAACAAATCTAAAGCCCTCCTCCCTGCACCATCGTCTCATCCACGCATTGAGACTCTGGAGCTCTGCCTGTCTCTTGGGCCCTGCGCGTGGCACAGGTAGCATTTCAGAAAATGCTACCCTGGAGGATCTGGATTTCAGCTTTCTACCTAAGAGCCTAAATTTTGCTTCCAGAACCTCTCTCCCACATTTTCCTATGTCATTAGTACCCACATGTACCAAGACAGCCGTCTCCTCCCCAGCACTATATAAAATCCTATCTAGGTGACGCGTGAGGTCCGCCACCTTCGCACCAGGCAGGCAAGTCACCAGGCGATCCTCACGTCCACCAGCCACCCAGCTATCTATATGCCTAATGATCGAATCACCAAGTACAACAGCTGTCCTAACCTTTCCCTCCCGGGCAACATTTGGAGATATATCCTCGGTGCGAAAGGATAATACATCCCCTGGTGGGCAGGTCCTGGCTACAGGAGTACTTCCTACTTCACCAGGGTGATGCTCTCCTTCTAGGAGACCTCCCTCCTCCAAGGTAGCACAGGGGCTACCTGACTGGAGGTGGGACTTCTCTACAACATCCCTGTAGGTCTCCTCTATGTACCTCTCTGTCTCCCTCAGCTCCATCAAGTCTGCTACTCTAGCCTCTAGAGTACTTCTTCCAACAGCCTTTTTCTAGTACCACACTTCTTTCTTTACTCTTACTGCCCTTCTCCTGTATCTCCCAGCCTTCAGAGTCCCGTATAAGGGCTTTTCTCTCCAATGCCCGTGAAGTGGTTCACACTGTTTTCCACCTGGATTCAGTGCCTGTCTGGCTTCTCCAAAAGCACTACTTCAGCCCTTTGCACTGGCCTCTGCCTTCCAGGGATATTGAAGGCAGAGTGGGGAATGGTCCTGCCCTGTATTCCTGCACGCACTGGAACCCTCTCACTGACCATATCCCAGAACTGAGGCCAAACAGTCATATTTCACTTACTGTGCCTCTAAAGCCAACAGCTCACCATAGTTTCTTAAATTTCTCCCACAATCCTCATCATCTGTGGGGCATGACAAGTCTAAGGCAAGCCTATGTCCTCAGCTTCACTGGCAGGGCAGGTCCACAGCTCTTGGGTGTGATTGTCTCTTTCCCCCCCTTTAGGGTTACCATTTTTTGTCCTCAAAAAAGAGGACACTTGCCCCGCCCATGCCCCGCCCACTTTCATGCCATCACCCCGCCCCTTTCGTGCCTTCATCCCGCTCCTTGTCACACCTCGTCCCGCCCCCCTGTCGCATTTTCCCCTCCCCCTGGTCACCTCTCACCTCCCCTCCCCTTACTCACTATCTTCCTTTTTTTCACCTGTATGGTCCTTCTATGAAAAGAATTAGCAAAACTGTGCCCCATTTGAGTTAATAGTGCTTGCAATAAGGAGCTACTGGCACTTAAAAGCAAGCAACGCTGCTCATTAATGATTTTTTTTAAATGTACATAGACTTCAGTCCAATATTTGCAATCAAAAAACTAAAGCTCAAGAGGTACAGTTATTGCTAATTTTCACAATCTTTCTAAGCAGTTCATTTGCATGCATAGAAAAACTGCACAGGCAATTAACCCACAGGAAGAGACAATTAAGCCACAGGACATCCAGCAGGATAGTTCATCAGGCTAGGGGTAGTTTAAGAAAACTGTTTAACAACACTATGATCCATTCATTAGCACTAATTGTCACCTTCTGATCACTCTCTAGCACATCAAACCCTCAATCCCCTTCAGAGTAGTAATGGAATACATTTTATGTGATCCAATTCTATTTCCTGGCAATAATTTTCTGTTTATTCCCCTCTGGCCTTTTGAATGGAAGGTTAGCTCCAGAAAAATTAAGCTACCAAAGACAGCGATTTATCTTTTTTTTTTGTTTTGCATCCATTTCCTTGCATGAACTGTTGTGAAACCCAAGAAAACAATTATTGCCTAGGCTCGCAAACTTTTCGTTTCAGCTTTTGAATCCTTCCGACCAAAGAAAATGCGAGACTGAAGCCTCTAGCCAATTGAAACACGCGGCTGCTCTCTAGGTTGCTGAGACTCGTCTTGTTATTGGCTCACCGCATATAAGCAAAAGTTGTCTTGCTCACACGCTCGTCTTTAATTTGCGATTGGTGGCTACTCAACTCATGCGCTGTGTTTGTTACAAGATCTTGAATCCTTCTATTGAAGATAACAGACAGCTATGCAAGACCAATTGAATGCTCTTTTTCACTTACGTGGATCGACTCTCCCCCCCCCCTAAAACAAAACAAAACAACAACTCTATAACAGAACATGCAGCAGCACTATTTTTGAAATGTCCTTGACCCTCTAACTCCTCCTACTATCGCATCACTGGCTAGAGGGATTCACGTGCATAGAAATTGACAAGGAGGACAGATGATGACGTGGTAATGATCCCGTCCCGAATCCCGACGAAACCCGGACAAATTGGGGAAATGCAGAAATCTGCTCGGACTCCCCATGGCGCCCTCAAAAAGAGGACATGTCCGGGGAAATTCGGACGAATGGTAACCCTACCCTCCTTACTGTTCCTGCTGACTGCCCTTTTGTGTGTGGAGGAGTAGCCTAGTGGTTAGTGCAGTGGACTTTGATCCTGGGGAACTGAGGTCAATTCCCACTGCATCTCCTTGTGACTCTGGGCAAGTCACTTAACCCTCCATTGCCCCTGGTACAAAATAAGTACCTGAATATATGTAAACCACTTTGAATGTAGTTGCAAAAACCTCAGAAAGGCAGTATATCAAGTCCCATTTCCCTTTCCCTTTAGTTGCCCTTTTCTGTTCCAGTAGCTTCTGAGCCCCTCCTTCCTTCCTCCCAGGAGCTCTCTCTGGCTACCCTTCATTCTCATTCCCTAATGCATCACTTTGAACTTGCTCACATTAAACGTCATCTGCCATTTAGATGCCCAGTCTCCCAATCTCACAAGGTCCTCCTTTAAGTTTTCACAATCCTTTTGTGATTTAACAACTTTGAATAACTTTGTGTCGTCAGCAAATTTAATTACCTCACTAGTTACTCCCATCTCTAGATCATTTATTAATATGTTAAAAAGGCAGCGGTCCCAGCACAGACCCCTGGGGAACCCCGCTACCTGCCCTTCTCCATTGGAAATACTAAACATTTAACCCTACTCTCTGTTTTCCATTTTTTAACCAGTTTTTAATCCACAATAGAACACTACCTCCTATCCCATGGCTCTCCAATTTCCTCTGGAGTCTTTCATGAAGTACTTTGTCAAACGCCTTTTGAAAATCCAGATACACAATATCAACCGGCTCACCTTTACCCACATATGGCACAGTTCAAACTGTCAATTGTGAAGTCAGTTTAAAATTAGTCCTTAAGTATTTTCTTAGCTAGAGAAGGAAAAAAAAAAGATACGTTTCCCAATTCCAAAATTGTAAGAAAAGCAGAAAATTAAATTACAAGAGGCTTGGTTTGGAAAATGCTGGTCATTTCTAAAAGAAGTCAGGACATGAGCCCTCATGTCAGGGAGAGGCTCAGTAACCACTTGTGGTTTCATGGAAGTTTATTCTCTCCTGGAGGATTCGGTTTCATTATCCTACAGGAAGTCATTAAATATGCTTTCTAAAGTTTGACATATGTCAGGATAGTTCAATTGTGATTACTCAGTGGCAACGCATATAGCTAGTAGCATTTCAGAGGCTGTTTCGTTTATATGCAATTAGTGTGTCTGATTGCAATCAAATCCATACTAAATTAGAGAGAGAGCAAACTATAAACTACCATAGCTTTGAAAGTAGCAGTGCTGGAAAAATCCAGTTTGCCTAGAAATTCTGGATTGGAAACCCACATTTCTAAACGTTAACAGTTGTTCTGAACAGTTTAAGATGCCTTCTTTTTTTTAATATTGTTTGCCTTATGAGCAATCAAGTTTGCAGATGCCAACCAATCCAGAGTGTGTAGGGCATTTCTTTAACCAGATCACTCTTGCCCTGGTAGATGTCCAACTGAATAGAAGACAGGCCTTCTATGATTCGTCACAAGGGGCTTCTAATTGTTATCATTTACAGTTAACATACAACCTCCTGGCGTGAAGTTCCCTCTCTCAAGAGATCTGACCCAACATAGTACAGACTACAGCCTAGGGGTTTAGTTTGCTACCCTGTCAGCTTCTCAGCTGATGACTATTGCTTAGTTAATCAAGCAATAGAGTTTTCAATCTCAGCAATTCTGTGCTTCCATAATATAAACTACAGTTTATGGACTTTAATGTACCATTCAGCTAACTAAAATTCATGGTTAGTTTCATCTTTTTAAAGTTAATCTGTTTGAGTGATACTTCGTCATTTACTCCTGGTCAGTTATTTTCCCTGTTAATATGCATCCTCCTTGCAAAAATTTACTAACAGTGCATTTCCAACATGCAATAAAGCTACACCTCAACTTGTTTGATTTTCACTAGTACATACTTCCTGCCCAATTATTTTAACTTTACAAGTGGATGCTTTACCATAGCTTCTAATCAGGATCTTTCACCACCCACATATACTACTACATTCAAGATGTATTTCCAACAGGCAGTAAAGTTGCTTATTGTTTATCGTTTACAGCGCACTTAATATACTGCTTGATGAAAGAATGCTCTAAGTGGTTTACAATCTAAAGTCGAGAGCAAAAGAAAATAATGCCAATAATGCACAGAAAAGAAAGAAAGAAAGAAAGAAAGAAAGAAAGAAAGAAAGAAAGAAAGAAAGAAAGAAAGAAAGAAAGAAAGAAAGAAAGAAGCCAACTCCATATAAAGGTCAGATAGAGGGGTATTTCTGATAATTTTGCTCAAAATGTCCAGAATCTGAATACCAAATATAGCCATTTTTGAAACAGCAAAACGTCTATCTTTTTTTTTTTTTTTTTCAAAAATGGTCACTTGCTAGATGTTTTTGTGCTCTGTGCTTTTATCTGTTTCGTCCAGTTTTGAAAAAAGAAATCCAAGTGAAAAACACACAAAATCAAGCCATTGGGACGTAGGAGGAGTCGGCATTCTTAGTAGACTGGCCACATAGACATCCCAGTATAGCAGTGGGGCACCCTAGGGGGCACTGCTGTGAACTTCACATAAAAGCTCCCAGGTACACGTGTCACCATTGCCCCCTTATATTGTATAGTGAGCCCTCCAAAACCCACCTGTTCCCTACTGTACCCAACTGTACACCACTATAATACCCACATATAGGTTTCACCTATATGTAGGTATAGTAGGTTTTTGGTGGATTTTGAAGGGTTCACATTTTCCACCACAAGTGTAACACTTAGAGTGGATTATGGGCCTGGGCTCCCTTCTCCATAGTGCACTGCACTGATGACTAGGATAATCCAGGGACCTGATTGCCACTCTAATAGGACTGGCTATAATACCTGAGGCTGGTATGTACTATTTCTTTTACATCTTTAGAGGGGTAGGGACAGTGCCAGGAACTGTAATGAAACTGTAAACTGCTTAGGTCTAGGCAGTACATAATTAAAATAATATTATCAGAACCATATCAATGCTTTTAAATATCATCTTCATGACATTCAGCATTTGTGAGTGTTCCATGAATACACAGAATCCAATATTTAAAAGCATTTATCCAGGTAGCAGCACTTGCTGCCCAGATAAATGCAGCTGGCTGGGAACAATCACTGGTTTTCAATGGTATATTATTCAGATTGGGGCGTGGCCCCCCTAATAAATGTATTGAAGTGATTGTAGACAATGGAGGGTGTCTTATTCATAATTTAAACATGCATAAACCAACATATAGGCATGTATATTGAGTACATGTTTAATTTCTAATTTTAGAGAGCTAGAATATACACATCTGTATGCATATAGCAAGGAATCAAGGTCTGGGCATGTTTTGTACAGGACTAGGGCTGGACTAAAATATACACATGCATTCCCCATTTCAGAAGCTGAATAAATGTTTATGTCCTCTAAGATCAATGGTAGGATTTACATCTTCTCTCAGGGATGTCTACTTTATTTAAGAGTGTTTATTTTGTGCAGTGCTCTACTGAAGGGATTAGGAGAGGTTGCCCCCTTAATCCCCCAGTGTTTTTTTTTTTTTTACCCTGCTCCCAAAAGCAATACTAGAAAATGATATTGAGCTCTGTGACAGCGTGGGGGAAACAGACTTGTAGGTTTTTTAAAATGGTAGACTTATAAATCCACTGTGCATGTTCTGAAATACCAAACTCACTTATGATCTCATATATCGGGTGAGATCATAAGTGAGTTTGGTATTTCAGAACATGCACAGTGGATTTATATATATATATATATATATATATATATATATATAGCGGCCCTTTTACAAAGCGGAGGTAAGCCAAACGTGGGCTTACCACTCGCTAAAAGGGAAGAACTGCCAGGCTGCTGCAGTAGCCTGGCAGTAGTTCCCACCCCCAGCACATGCCATTTCCGGTGCTACAAAAATATTTTTATTTTTGTAGCGCTTGTGTACCCGGCAGTAATCGGACAGTCTTGTACACTGCCCAGTTACCACTGGGGTAGCATAGGAGTCCTTACTGCCACATCAGTGAGTGACAGTAAGTGCTCCCACCTGAAATTGGCATGTCCATTTCTTTAAAAAAAAAACTCCTGCCTTTTATCCGCCGACGCCAGCACAGGCCCCCTTTTGCTGCAGCTTCATAAAATAACCTCATAGTGCATACAGAGAAATATTCACAAAGAACCTCAGTAGTGCAACTGACAGTTCAAACTTCAATCTGTGAGAAATGCCAATATACCCATATATATGCCGGCACATAGATGTGTATGTTGCTAAATTGTCTCCATTGATATTCTAGATGTTAACATTTACAAAATGGCTGTTGTTGTCACATATAGCCAACATATACACACCCATCCCCACATGTATCTTAGAAAAGCCTCACACTGGTGTATCATTTTCTAATATGCTTGTGGAATTTGAGATGTTCCGACCTGAATGTCTCAATTCTGATATTTGTATTTATTTATTTGTATCCCACATTTTCCCACCCATTAGCAGGCTCTATGTGGCTTACATAATACCATAAAGGCGATCGCCAGGTCCGGTAGATGTTAAACAAATACAGTATAAAATAAGGGTCAGGTAAGGTTAGGGTATACAAGTACAATAAGGGTCAAGGAAATAAGGAATATATAATGTCCAATACGTGTAAGGTTCTGATGCATTGCAGAGTTTAGGTTCTATCTAAAATCCATCTTACTATTTTTAGCCTAGTTTGCCATGACTGCTAAAAGAGCAAATAGAAGGTTAGGGATTATTTAAAGTGATAAACAACAAGACTGAGAATCTAATTAGGCCTCTGTATCATTCCCTGGTGTGACCACACCTTGATTATTATGTGCATCTCTGGTCACTCTCATCTCACAAGGGATGTAGCAGAACTAGAAAGAATTCAGAGAAATCCGATAAAAAAGGGTTAAACAAGGCTCTTCACCTTGGAGAGAAGAAAACCAAGAGAGCATATGATAGAAGTTTATAAAATCCTGAGAGGGGTAGAGTGGAGCAGCAGCTGTTTAGCTATTTTAAAAAAACACTAAAAAAGAAGAGAAAAATGTAACGAATAATCATCAAATTGAAAACAAATTGTAAAAAGCATTTTTTAAATGCGGCATAAGCAGTGGAATCTGTTACTGGAGAACGGAGTCAAGGCGAATAACATAGTGGGATTCAAAAGAGGTTTGGAGAAGTTCCTGGAGGAAAAACTTGTTAGCCAGGTACAGTTGGGAAAGCCATTGCTCATCTTTGGAAATAAACTATGAGATCTACTGTTTTGTGATCTGTTGGGTACTTGTGACAGGATGCTGGGTGCAATGGACCTTGATCTGACTCTGTATGACTTTTCTTTCAAGATGTGAGCAGCTTAAAAGCCCCATTTTACACAGAGCATAGAGATTGGAATTGAGACACCCAGGTTATGGCACACTCAGTTCTTGTGGTATTTTAGAAAAGGATCTGCCGATGTAGAGCCACATGCAGTACTGAACATGTATTTTCCTATCGACGTAGAAACAGAAGAACAAACCCTCGCAGTCAGCAAGACAAACAAAAATACAGCAAGAGTGACTAAGAACAGTAGCCAGACGATGTGAAAATCAGACGTTTATTAGCATCCAAGACTCAACAGGAGCCATGTTTCAGCCAACATGGCCTGCATCAGGAGTCTTCAAAGGATGTGAGGCAGAAAATTCACTGGTATAAAGTACTGCAAATAACACAATATAGACGCAGTGTGCCGGTATGCTCAGACCTTAATCAGGAATAAGTCCATAATAAGTCTGATGGCTTTAAGTGGTACCCTGTGTTAACTTCTATCTGCCAAATGCTATGACCAAAATGAAAACACACACGGCAAGGGCAGTTACAAATATCAATGTTTTTTTTTCTTAATATCAATATTTGTATGTGTGGGGAAGATATACATTGTTCAAATGATATGCCATTCTGTGGTGAATTTTCCTTTTTGTGTGAACTTAGTGAAGTAATAAAATATATGAATTAGCATATGAACAGTTGCTAGAACATCTCTGAGCATCCTTAATATCATAAGAAACAGTGTGGGATGTATCTCTGTATCAAAAAACTTTCTGCCATCTATCTGTGGTTGTTTTTTGTTTCCTTTGACTGCTTTTTCATTGTCATTCTTCACACATTCTTCCGTTTCCACTTCTCAGTCTCACAATCCCACCTTGGCACTTTCATCTTTCACTGACATCTTTGCTATCTTTATTTACATCCTTAGCTAAATGCCCCCCCATTTTTTTTGAATGTGAGGAAACATATTTTTTCTAGTACATTTGTGCTGCTATGTTTATAACCAGGAGCAACAGAACACCTTGTTGGTGGGAGAGGCCAAACAAACCAATCTCCAGCCCATCCCCCAAGCTTTCTACTTGTTGTGGCTGTGTTGGGCAAATTATTAGTTGTGCCATGCCCCTGTGGCCCACTCAATTCCACTGCATAATTACATAAGTGTTGCCATACTTTGATCCATCAAGCCCAGTGGCCTGCTTCCATCAGTGGCCAATCCAGGTTACAAGTACCTGGCAAGATCCCCAAACACGTACCTTGCAAGTATGCTATTACATTATTCCATTGGTGTATGTATGGGGGTGGGGTGATAGAGGTGATGCTCTCATTTAGCTTAAGCACCTCTAGTAGTAAAAACCAAGGACCAATACAATCCCTGGTATGTTTTCAAAAAGCACATGACAGTAACATGAAAACAGTGTAAAATTTTTGTCAATTTTAAAAACTGTATTAGATCTGTAGGCAACTCTCTTCTTTGCTAAAACATATGAAGTCAGACTTGTTTTGAGATCTGTGTTCTGGCTCATGCCATTCTCTGGAAACTGCAGATTTTTAATGATGAGCAAGGACAAAATTTTAGGACCTATTTACATATGGTTTTCTCCAATGGGGAAAACTTTAGTAAATAGAGCACAAAACTGATGTCTAAAAATTCTTCAGTCTAGTGGTAGCTGTCATTTTAAAACAAAATCAAAGAAAGCAATATCACTGCTTTATCAAAAACAATATCCACAATGGATGAAAACGAACTGACTTTCCAGATGAAGCCTCAAAACACATTTACTTAACTGGTTTTGTTCTGCCAGGCTTCTCAATTGTGTATTTTTCTTGTATAGCTACCATTCTTATTCATCTTAAGCTTATATTATGAGCAGAAATATACAGTAATTTTGATTTCATTTGTGCTGATTCATGATTGTGACATTTATCTGCTTTTCTATCACTTTGTCTAGCTTTTTGTTCATCTATGTCTTCACTGTGTATACTCTATTGTAAATCCCTGACAGTTATTTCAGTTAAAATGGTGTCTTCTTTCTGACATTCTGACTGTAAGTGTGAGACTGAATGGGGATACATTCAAATGTTTGGGTTTCAATGAAATATATTTTTAATGACTTACTTCAAAACCAAAAATCACAGTTTCTTGTTATGTTTTTTTTTTTCAAATAACCCTTCTAGGCTCTCTATATTCATATTTCCAGATCACTGCTATAAGGAACGAAAACCAATTCAAAAAGGCTGTTTTCTCATTATCTGCTTAAGGAAAACCTTCACTGAATAAGGCCCTCATCAGTCACCGCATCTCTCTATATCACAGAATGTGAGGCAAAGCATTAGTCAGAATCCAAGTTTTCTAAATGACAGAACCCTCCCCCCCCCCCCCCCCCCCAGCAAAAAAAAAAAGACAAAGAACAGCATCATCTGTAATCATGGAGAACAAATAGAGCTTCATAAGTTATATTCTTTTTCCAAGTACATTAAATCCTACAGAAAACGTCTTTAGAACGGGATCATTTGCACTGACATTACTCTTGTCCCATTGCTTTACCATGCCACCCACCTTTGCCTTTACAGCAGGAACGAAGGACGAGGGACAGACTTCAGCACAGTATACAGAGCTGGCACTTAACTGGATGACCAATTACAGATCATTTCTCTGTTTTGTTTTCGTTAGAACCCTTGTTGTTAGCTTGAAAATATGAACCCTTCCAAGACTGCCTTACCTAAATTAAGATCAGATGTCAACCACAACTATTTGCACAGTAAAGTCATAAAAAAAAAAAAGAAAATTAGCCCAGGAGTCTCCAAAGGAAGAAAAAGTTCAGACTTCCTTGCTGAGCTCACGGCTCTATTCTGAGCAGTTTCGCTCAATCTGCGATTCTAAGAAAACACCCTCTACAGCTGGAGGGACCTTAAACTAAGCTGAATTCTCTGAAGCTTTTTTTTTTTCTCTCCTCCCTAGTGACTTCTACTATATTCAGACTGATGTTTTCTGAAAGAGGCCCCCAACAAACAGGCCCAGATTGCCAGGAAAGTATTTCCTGCTTTTGAGTAATATGTGTGTGTGACAGAGGGACGTCATGACAGGAAAAAAAAAACCCTGCACAAAAAAGAAACAGAAAAGCATACAGAAAAAGAGACAAATGCACATTTTAAACGCTGCAGCTATTAGATTGTGGAACTGCTGAATTCTGAAAATTCTACAGCCCGAGTCATATTTTCAAAGTATTTTCCATTTATTCTGTTAGTGAAATAACTTTCTAGCTGTAGTATCCCTGACATGTGTTGTCTATAATATGGTGTACGATGCCAGAGCAAGGATGCTCTCTTTGCAGAAATAATACACTACTCAGAGCCACATTTGATGAACTCCTTTCCTCTATGCATTAAAAGTCATTTCGTATATTTTGCGAAGTACTCTAGTGTAGCAAACGTTACAGTGCATGCAGTTTTACCTCTTCGGAGACTCCCTCCAGACACTGATCCGGCACTTCAAGAATCCCAAGAGCTAGCGTAAGAGGTTCGTAAAATGCTTCTTTCCACGTTGGTGAACTTCTCGGTACATATTTCCCAAGCAATCTGCAGCATTTACCCCGCCGGTCCCTGCAAACTGTGTGAAACTAGCATCTGTTATCTTTTCTACTTTCTGCTGCTTCTCTTGAATGACTTCCTCCTAGCTGGTTAGTCTTAGGCTGGGAACTTGGATTTCCATTTGGTTTTGATTAAAACCAGACGGATGGCTGTATAGAAGTTTGGGAGTAGACTGATGGAAATCACTAGTTTGGGTCTGATTAGTCTATCAATTAATATTGGATATTGTTAGGAGCGCGTAGATGGCAGCACAAAAATAACCCACAGATGTCACAGATCAGCAAGGGGCATTTGAAGGGCCTCATTGATTTGTAGCTGACTGTTCAGGGCTGTTGTAATGATGAATGGGTCCCTGGGCAAACTTGTTTGGACGGGTCCCTTTTATTTATATATTTATTTTTTCAGATTGCCCTGCCTCTGAACCGTGCATCCAATAAATAGTGAATCACCTCCCAAGGCAAAATCATCTTTAAACTTTTTGCTTTGTCACATGAATCATCTCAGGATACAGTTGAAGCTAATCTAAATATTTTGTTGTTGTTGTTTGTTTCTTGTTGTTGGCTTTTTGTTTTGTTTTATTTTTTCTTTTATTTGGGGAGGGGGTATTTTTTTGGCAAGAGAACACTTGCCACATCTTGGTTGTTTTTACTTATCCTTCCCCCCATTATGCAAGACCCAGGGCGGCTGCCCCTTTTGCCCAGTAACCCTCTGTGACTGCTTTATTGAGAATATATTAGGCAACACTTATCTCTTGTATGATTTTCCAATTAGATCCTGATCTGTGCTGAGTGTGCCTGAGTTTTTTTAAAAATTGCATTTTAGTAAAAACTCAGATAAACTGTAGATTTTACCTGATTCCCCTAGTTTCAAAATATTTGAAGAGACAATTCATTAAATTGCTTTTAGGACAGAATAAAATAGACTTGTGAGACATTTTGTGCACATTTTTCTTAAGCAGGAAATCCTTTTGGTGATGATGTGCCCATCTGTCTCTTTGCCCATCTATCTGTACTTAGAGCTTGTGCACATGGACAGCAGCCTGACAGAGGACAGGAAGAAGATAGACATAGCTCATGGAATGTGAAGCCAAAAAGATACACCAGAGATTAAAGAGTGGGAAGAGGGTGGAAAAAGAGATGAGAAGGGGGAAAAGGAGATGTGCCGTTGGGCATGAAAGGAGGGTATAGGAAATGAGAGGAACAGGGAGAAGGCAGTGTGCTCTGTACATGCTTCTCTCCAGACTGCACCCCCCCCCCCCCAACTAGGGATGGGCAGCCAAAATGTTTTGTGTTATTTTTTGGGGGGAAACAGATATTGTCAGGAATATGCACTCTTTGCAAAGGAGTGTGCAGTATGTGTAAAGAGGACACACTCTTCTTAAACAGTAGGTAATCTTTTCCCAATAGTGTATGTATGCACTAGGAGGTAAATTCTTTGTATGGCATAAAAAAAATTGGCGCAAAAAAAAGCACTATTCTATAAACTATGCTTAAAGTTAGGCACAGTTTATAGAACAGTGCTAACATCCAGGAATTGTGCCTAACTTTATGCACAGCCATTTGCACCAAATAAAATGTGGTGCAAGTACCCATGCATAAATTTAGGTATGGATGCCCTTATTCTATAACTATGCATGCAACTTAAAAGAATGCCCCAATCCGCTCATGACCTTCCCATTTGCACACCCACTTTTTTGGCTTACACTAAATTTAGTGCCAATAATTGCTTGCTAAAAAGCCAATTATCAGTGCTAATTAGATGATTATGTAATTTATTTATTTATTAGGATTTATTTACCACCTTTTTGAAAGAATTCACTGAAGGCGGTGTACAGTAAGAATAAATCAAACATAAGCAATAAACACAGTAGTAAATATATTCAAATAATACAAAGTATTGCATAATATACTACTTACAATGTCAATTCAATACATAATAAAACATTTTAATATACAGGGTAGGGTATAAGCAAAGATGGAAAATATAGATAGGTAAGAGAGTAAGAGGATTTAGAAAATAAGGTGACTAATTTAAAGAAAGTTGCACATGAGGTCAGAGAGATGACCAAATCGTGTTTCAGGCACTTCAGATTCATACCCGTTACGACATAGCGGTAGACTCCTGATGCAGGCCTATAGGCCGAAACACAACAGTTGTGTCGAGTCTTTTCATCAATAAAGAAGTTTTTAAGATATTGTCTCCAGGATTTGTATTTCTGTGGTCAAACATCCCACTTTTTACCTGCATTTAAATTTTATCTCAGCTAGGGTAGGAGTGTTGTTCTTCCACCTATTGTATACTGTCCACTGTTCAATTTCTGTGATAATAAACCTGTTAATTTATTAGCTTTGATGTCCTGGACTGACTAAGAATCCCAGTGGTTTGTGTTTTGGGTCTGTGATTAAATTGCATGTGAAAATTGGGCATGTGCCCAAATTTGGATGCACAATTTTTAGCGTCTTTCATATAATTAGGGGGGTAAATGCACATGAGGGTAATTCTCTTCTGTTCACTTAAAATTAGGTGTCAGGTTGATACACACTAAGTGCAAATTCTATATTGTTAACCTATAGTGATTGAAATATGTCAGTTTTTGAAATTTGCAGCTGCGTGCGGGGGAATAGCGGCAGCGCAGAGGACAAGAAAGAACCGGGATGGCAGGGGCATTGGCTGCGGTGGTAGGGGGGTGGCAGTACAGGGGGCATCAGGCAGCATCCAGGTGGGGCAGGAACTGAGCGAAGGGAAGACTGACACGTCGGGGCGGGGGAGCGCCACCTCCTTCTCACTAATGCTATGCTGCCGCCGGACAGAGGTAAATTTAAACAAAAAAAAAAAGGAAAAGGATCTGGGGAGAAGAGGGCGAGGTAAGCATGGTGCGGCGGGGTGCCCCCCAGAGGATGGCACCCTCCTGCCATGCTTACCTCGCTTACCGTGTTGGCACGGCCCTGAGGTGGGGGGCCCAGACCACTCTCAGTGCCCGGGGGCCTAGACCACTCTCAGTCTGCCCCTGTCCTCAGCAGTCTGAAATAATATAGGAAAATCAATTACAGTCTGATTTTTTTTCCTTACTGGCTTCCCAGCTATGAAATTTTCAAGCTGCAAATGGTCCAAAAACACATATCTATTATCCTCAGAATCAGACATTTACATGGAAATTTCAGAAAAAATGAAGTTTCTATTGAAGAAAAGCTTTCCTTCAAAACTGGGTTGCATTAGAAACATCAAGATAAAGAAATACTGCTTGCCCACAAAACAACACATTCTTTTTAGGGAAATAAGCCTTTAATATCCATTCTGCAGCTCCCCATGACCTCTCCACTCTCATCTCTCCCTACATTCCTCCCCGTGACCTCCGCTCACTGGACAAATCTCTCTTGTCGTCTCCCTTCTCCTCTACTGCTAACTCCAGATTTCGTTCCTTTTCCCTCGCTGCACCTTATGCCTGGAATAGACTTCCTGAGCCTGTATGTCTAGCTCTATCTCTACCTGTTTTCAAATCTATGCTAAAAACCCACCTTTTCACCACTGCTTTTGGCTCCTAACCACTACTCAATTCCCCTATCCTTGTTCCTTCTCACCCAGTACTTCCCTTGTCCTTAATTGTCTTGTCTGTCTTATTTTTAGATTGTAAGCTCTTTTGAGCAGGGACTGTCTCTCTCTACGTTGGATGTTCAGCGCTGCGTGCGTCTGGTAGCGCTATACAAATGTTAATAATAATAATAATAATATGTCAAGCTTCTGATCTTCTGTTTGTAAAGTAACTAACAGTGTAGCATATTTATTAATAACATCCTGGGATCATCCAAGAAAATAAGATACGTCTAAGCTGTTCAGTGAATTAATTAAATCATTACAACCTGAGGACTTCCAGTGGCATCACTGGCAAGATGGCTGGGTAAACTGGGAGTTCCGTGCAAGCCCTGTAAAAATCTTAGCTTTTAACCTTATTTATTTATTTTCAGTGCTTGGTATACCACATGTGATCCCTGAGACAGCTATGCGGATTATGGTTCCCTCATAAACGTTTAGTCCTCACGCTGATCCTGCCTGCAGAAGCCTACCTAATGTCAGCAATGTCTAAGGAAAAAGCTGGAGAGATTAAAACTTACTTTTCTGCAGCAGGCCATGCCGATCAGACTGGGACATTTGGCGTTCAAGATCCCAAACCGCATGGCAGAGCACCGGAGGATTCAGCTCTGTTCTTCGACACCGAATTCAATGATAAAACTAGTACATCAGGCTCATTAACCAAATGAGATCTGCAGCTGATGTTCAATGATCTCAAGTGTCCCTGCAGGATGACTCCATGGCACGTCTGGAGGAAATCAAGGCCCTTATCCAAGATCTGCTTAGAGGTATGGAGGAGCTCGGCACTCAGGTCTCAGACATGGAACAACAACTAGATGAGCTAGCACTGAGTGTTAATGAGACAATTAGTATCCTGGACTCTCGCACAACCCAGCTGGTTGGGTCATGAGAGGAAAGGTCTCACTGAACTTTCTTTCTGAGAAGTTCTGAAAGAAGAGGACATTTCTCTGGTAAGTGAACACTATTTTGCTTTGTTCTTTGGGAACTTAAAGATTGGGGTTTAAAGGAGGAATTGCAGGTTAGCGATAGGCAGAATAAAATTAGAAAAAAGCAAATTTTATCAACTAATCTCCAAAGTCTTTTCCCCTTAGTTTTAAAACTTGAACTTTGTACCACAGCATTAACAGATAGCCTCTAGCAGGCACTGCAGGATCTAGTTTAGTCTTCCCACCCACCCTTCCCAACACCTGCCCACCCATAGGACAACTCTTAATTTATAGTTAGTTATTGTACTTAGGATAACAAGGAAGGAGTGCTCTTACAGAGTTTCAAATACATTTCATGACCATCTAAGAAGGAAACACTAAAAACAAAATCACACAATATACCATATAAACTAAAAGACATTTTTATATTGGCTAATATCCTTAATACGTTAGAAAGTTTTAATCCAGCTGCGAGAGGGGTGCTATCCAGTTTTTTGCATTGAGTGTCTCATGTATCATTATTTCCCAGTTGGTGAACGGTTATATGTGTGTGCCCAATGCAAAGAGCTCCTAGCTCTCAGACAACAGGTCCATTCTCTTGAGGCTAGAGTAGCAGACTTGGTGTAGCTGAGGGAGACAGAGAGGTACATAGAGGAGACCTACAGGGATGTTGTAGAGAAGTCCCACCTCCAGTCTGGTAGCCCCTGTGCTACCTTGGAGGAGAGAGGTCTTCTAGAAGGAGAGCATCACCCTGGTGAAGTGGAAAGTACTCCTGTAGCAAGGACCTGCCCACCAGGGGACGTACTATCCTCTCATACCGAGTATATGTCTCCAAGTACTGCCCAGGAGGGAAGGGTTAGGACAGCTGTTGTAGTTGGTGATTTGATCATTAGACATATAGATAGCTGGGTGGCTGGTGGATGTGAGGATCTCCTGGTGACTTGCCTGCCTGGTGCGAAGGTGGCAGATCTCACATGCCACCTAGATAGGATTTTAGATAGTGCTCGGGAGGAGCCAGTTGTCTTGGTACATGTGGGTACCAATGACATAGGAAAATGTGGGAGAGAGGTTCTGGAAGCCAAATTTAGTTTCTTAGGTAGAAAGCTCAAATCCAAAACCTCTAGGGTGGCATTTTCTGAAGTGCTACCCATTCCACGCGAAGGGCCCAAGAGACAGGCAGACCTCCAGAGTCTCAATGCGTAAATGAGACGATGGCGCAGGGAGGAGGGTTTTAGATTTGTTAGGAACTGGGCAACATTCTGGGGAAGGGGGAGCCTATTCTGAAAGGATGGGCTCCACCTTAACCAGAGTGTGACCAGGTTGCTGGCATCGACATTTAAAAAGGAGATAGAGCAGTTTTTAAACTAGAAATAGGGGGAAGGCTGACAGTCACTCTAAAGTGCATGGTTCGGGATAAGGTATCTTTCAAAGATATTACCAACACAGGGAAGATAGAGTATCCTGATAGTGAGGTTGCAAAAGCGACCTTAGTAGATCAGGTGTCCTTAAATAAAAATAAAAATCAGGCAAAAGATTGCAAATCAATACTGTCAAGTACTGAGTATGATGTAAATAGGAACAACAAACATAGTTTGAAATGTCTATATGCGAATGCCAGGAGCCTAAGAACTAAGATGGGAGAGTTAGAATATATTGCACTAAATGAAAAATCAGATATAATAGGCAACTCTGAGACCTGGTGGAAGGAGGATAACCAGTGGGACACTGTCATACCGGGGTACAAATTATACCATAGTGATAGGGTGGATCAAATTGGTGGAGGGGTAGCATTGTATATTAAGGAGAGCCTTGAATCAAACAGATTGAAAATTCTGCAGGAAACAAAACACTTCTTGGAATCACTATGGATTGAAATTCCATGTGTAAAGGGGAAAGGATAGTGATAGGAGTGTACTACCGTCTGCCTGGCCAGGATGAACAGACGGATGCAGAAATGATAAAAGAAATTAGGGACGCAAACAAACTGGGTAACACAATAATAATGTGTGATTTCAATTACCCCAATATTGACTGGGTAAATGTAACATTGGGGCATGCTAGGGAGGTAAACTTCCTTGACGAAATCAAGGATTGCTTTATGGAGCAGCTGGTACAGGAGCTGACAACAGAAGGATGTTGCACGGGCTGCTTGATAACAGTGATCATAATATGATCAAATTTGATATTAGCTTTGAAGTAAGTATACACTGGAAATCCAATACATTAGCGTTTAACTTTAAAAAAGGAGACTATGATAAAATGAGAAGAACGGTGAGAAAAAAACTTAGAGGAGCGGCTGCGAGGGTCAAAAATTTACATCAGGTGTTGATGCTGTTCAAAAACATCATCCTGGAAGCCCAGGCCAAATATATTCCACGTATTAAAAAAGAAGGACGGAAGACCAAACGACAGCCGGCATGGTTAAAAAGTGAGGTGAAGGAAGCTATTAGAGCTAAAAGAAAATCCTTCAGAAAATGGAAGAAGGAAGTGACTGAAAATAATAAGAAACAGCATAAGCAATGTCAAGTCAAATGCAAAGCGCTGATAAGGAAGGCTAAAAGGAAATTCGAAAAAAAGATTGCATTGGAGGCAAAAACATATAGTAAATTTTTTTTTAGGTATATTAAAAGCAGAAAGAAAGCAAAAGAATTGGTTGGACCGCTAGATGACCGAGGAGTAAAAGGGGCATCAGGGAAGACAAAGCCGTAGCGGAGAGATTAAATGAATTCTTTGCTTTGGTCTTCACCGAGGAAGTTTTGGGTGAGATACTGGTGCCAGAAATGGTATTCGAAGCTGATGAGTCGGAGAAACTGAATGAATTCTCTATAAACCTGGAGGATGTAATGGGGCAGTTCTACAAACTGAAGAGTAGCAAATCTCCTGGACTGGATGGTATTCATTCTAGTGTACTGATAGAACTGAAAAATGAACTTACGGAGCTATTTTTAGTAATATGGAATTGATCCTTAAAATTGAGCGTAGTACCGGAAGATTAGAGGGTGGCCAACGTAACCCCGATTTTTAAAAAAGGTTCCAGAGGAGATCCGGGAAATTATAGACCAGTGAGTCTGACGTTGGTGCTAGGCAAAATTACAGAGTATATTCAAAAGCATGGATTAATGAGACAAAGTCAACATGGATTTAGTGAAGGGAAATCTTTCCTCACCGGTCTACTACATTTCTTTGAAGGGGTGAACAAACACATGGATAAAGGTGAGCTGGTTGATATTGTGTATCTGGATTTTCAGAAGGCGTTTGACAAAGTACCTCATGAAAGACTCCAGAGGAAGTTGGAGAGTCATGGGATAGGAGGTAGTGTTCTATTGTGGATTAAAAACTGGTTAAAAGATAGAAAACAGAGAGTAGGGTTAAATGTTCAGTATTCTCAATGGAGAAGGGTAGTTAGTGGGGTTCCCCAATGGTCTGTACTGGGAACACTTCTTTTTAACATATTTATAAATGACCTAGAGATGGGAGTAACTAGTGAGGTAATTAAATTTGCTGATGACACGAAGTTATTCAAAGTCGTTAAATCGCGTGAAGATTGTGAAAAATTACAAGAGGACCTTACAAGACTGGGAGGCTGGGCGTCTAAATGACAGATGACTTTTAATGTGAGCAAGGGCAAAGTGATGCATGTGGGAAAGAGGAACCCGAACTATAGCTACATAATGCAAGGTTCCACGTTAGGAGTCACAGACCAAGAAAGGGATCTAGGTGTCGTCGTTAATGATATGTTGAAACCTTCTGCTCAGTGTGCTGCTGTGGCTAAGAAAGTAAATAGAATGTTAGGTATTATTAGGAAAGGAATGTAAAACAAAAATAAGGACGTTATAATGCCTTTGTATTGCTCCATGGTGCGACCGCACTTCGAATATTGTGTTCAATTCTGGTCGCCGCATCTCAAAAAAGATATAGTGGAATTAGAAAAGGTGCAGAGAAAGATACCAAAAATGATAAAGGGGATGGAACGACTTCCCTATGAGGAAAGGCTAAAGTGGCTAGGGCTCTTCAGTGTGGAGAAAAGGCAGCTGAGGGGAGATGTGATAGAGGTCTATAAAATAATGAGTGGAGTTGAATGGGTAGATGTGAAGCGTCTGTTTATGCTTTTCAAAAATACTAGGACTAGGGGGCATGCAATGAAGCTACAAAGTAATAAATTTAAAACGAATCGCAGAAAATGTTTCTTCTCTCAATGTGTAATTAAACTCTGGAATTTGTTGCCAGAGAATGTGGTAAAGGCGGTTTGCTTAGCATAGTTTAAAAAAAAGGTTGGGCAGCTTCCTAAAGGAAAAGTCCATAGACCATTATTAAATTGGATTTGGGGAAAATCCACTATTTCTGGGATAAGCAGTATAAAATGTTTTGTACTTTTTTGGGATCTTGCCAGGTATTTGTGACCTGGATTGGCCACTGTTGGAAACAGAATGCTGGGCTTGATGGACCTATTACAAATTAAAATTGATGATTTAGAAAATTGGGCTCATAGGAATAATCTCCGCTTCCAGGGAGTAACAGCGGTGATGAGCACTGTGGAGAGATTGTGGTAGAAATAGGCAAACTTATTTTGGCCTGGATCTCGGAGAACACCGTATCACTGGAAGAACTTAAGCTGGACCATACACATTGGGCCTTGTGGCCCAAGCATGCAAATCGCCTCCGAGACCTGGTTGTGTGTTTTCATTCCTTTTTGTTGAAAGAGCATATCCTGCAAAATGCCAGAAATGATAGACTGATCCTTTTTCAGGGCACTCAAGTAGAAGTTTATCAGGATCTCTCTACTGTCACTCTCCAAAGGCGCAGGGATTTTCAAGAGGTCACAGTGCTTCTTCACAGAGGACGAATCCGCTACAGGTGGATTTTCCCATTTGGGATGACCTTTTTTCTTGGAGGGAAAGCATATTATATCAAGCAGGTAGCGGAAGCCCAAGCTGTTTTGAAGAAAGCAGGCTTATAGAAACTCCCTGATCCAACACCAGAGCAGGGGACGACTCCCCCAACCCCTGTTGGCAATGGATTCCAGAGTGCAGCAACTGACTGAAATGATAGTCTTTAGACCAACAAATACTTTCAACCACACCATCCTGAGAACATCAGGCTAGCCAAGTGGTATTCATTTCTTACTTTGGGAGATGAGATTAGAATTTCCACCATTTTGAATGATCGAGGGAACCCTGTGTGTTTGAACTGAGGAGTGTACATGTTTGTTGAGGATTTACACAACTGTTTATCATGTTGAGGGAGGGGCAGGGGGAGGGGAAATGATAGATTATGTAACATATATCTTGTATATTTGTTCTGTACTGGTGGCTGGATATGGTCTGACATTGAGTATCTGGGACTAATCCTACCAATGACAATCAGCGTTTAAAAATTGCTGACCACCACAGGCTGAATATCTACTCCTTAATTAATATCTAAAAATCTAATGTACATACAATTTCTCAATAGTTGGCAGCTTCTTCATTTGTAATTTTTCCACAGATGCAAATTTTATTTTTTTTTATTATATTTGTCCCCCATGCTTTCCCACTCATGACAGGCTCATGCGGCTTTCATATTATATACAGGTACTTATTTGTACCTGGGGCAATGGAGGGTTAAGTAACTTGCCTAGAGTCACAAGGAGTTGTCTGTGTCTGAAGTGGGAATTGAACTCAGTTCCTCAGGACCAGAGTCCACCACCTTAACCACTAGGCCAAATGAATACCATAGAAATATTTAGGGCAAAAGTTATCAGTGGGAACCTCTAGGGAAATAAAATTACCATAGAGATGTACTTATATTTTTGCTAAAAACAGCAGTGCAAATATATTTCCATGCTAAGCATAACAAAATTCAAATTAACAGGCTCATTAGCATGATATTATATCACAACAGTTAATGTTGGATTTTGATAAATTTTTATAAACCAGTCCCAGAATTTTATAACAGCAAAAACAATAGAGGGGCATTTTCGATATGATGTCTCAGTCCGACTTTGGACATTTTGCTTAAAACTTCCAGAATCAAAGTGGTGACTATAGTGATTTTCGAAACAGCAAAATGTCTCTTTCTATATTTTTTTTAATGGCCACTTGCTAGATGTTTTTGTGCTTATCTTTTTGGTCCATTTTCAAAAAAAAATGTCCAAGTGAAAAATGCACAAAATCAAGCCATTGGGATATAGGTGGAGCCAGCATTCATAGTAGACTGGCCACACAGACATCCCAGTAGAGCAGTGGGGTATCCTAGGGGGCACTGCAATGGACTTCACATAAATGGTCCCATGTACACATCTCACCGTTACCCTTTTATATTGTATGTTGAGCCCTACAAAACCCACCAAAAACCTACTGTACACTACTACAGTAGATCTTATGGCTGCAGGTGTCACCTATGTGTGGGTATAGTAGGTTTTTGGTAAGTTTTAGAGGGCTCACAATTTCCACCACAAGTATAACAGTTGTGGGATATCGGCTTTCTTTACAATGCACTGCACCGACCACTAGGCTACTCTAGGGACCTGCTTGTAGCTCCAATAGGACTGGCTATAACAACTGATGCTGTCATAGAGACTGGAATGTACTGTTTCTTTCACACCTTTGGGGGTGGGGGGGGGGGGGTGGGAGAGGGTCAGTGACCACTGGGATAGTAAGAGAGGTCATTCTTTTATTCCTCCAGTGGTCATTTAGGGCACTTTTTTGTGTCTTACTACTAGTACTGCTACTACTATTAATCATTTCTATAGCACTACTAGACGTACGCAGCACTGTACACATTATATACAGGTACTTTCTATGTCCCTAGGGGGGCTCACAATCTAAGTTTTTTGTACTTGGGACAATGGAGGGTTAAGTGACTTGCCCAAGGTTACAAGGAGATGCAGTGGGAGTCAAACCCAGGTTGCCAGGATCAAAGCCTGCTGCACTAACCATTAGGTCTAGCTCAAAACGTCTTAGTTTTAGTCCTAGACATTTTTGTTTTGTTCCATTATGGCAGAAAAATGTCCAAGTGCTAGGAATGCCCTAATCCTGCCGTCAACATGCCCCTGGCACACATGTTGTGATTCGGACACACTACAGATGAACTGCATAGATAAACGTCTGCAAAACAAGTTTTGAAAATAGCTATTTGAATGTTTTGGCAAGCAAACTGTTCAAATGCTGCTTTATGCTACTTTTTAAATGTTTTCTCTTTAACAAATGAGCCCTAAAGCCTGCAAAAACTTCCACAAACAGGGCGTTGCATGCAATAATTTGTGCAAATTTTTATGAATCAGTATGAAGCTGGTGACAGTCAAAATTTCTTTAATAACAAACCACCAGCAGCTAATTTAGCCACAGATATGAACTAATGGGCCCTGTCCAGGCACCAGCACTGATTGTCCAGGTCTTCAGTGGGTCCCAGAGGTTATGTGGGCATGGCCAATAGTCAGTGCTGTATACACATAGCTAACTGGACAAATTTAGGACTGTGTTTTGTGGGGTCCTATATATCCAGTTAGTTGTCTGGGCACTGGCACTGAATATCATTGGTATCTACATAACTCCTGGTTCTCCCCAACTCCACCCATTCACTCCCTGACACTAACCAGAGAGCACTGCGGTGATCACACTGGGTTTTCAGCAGTACCGTGTAGTTAAGTACTGTTGAAAATGCAGGCATGACCATTATTTAACTGAGTAGGAGCCTCTTCTGCCTGGTTAAAATCATTCTATATATCAACCACATTATATTTTGACTTTACACATTTTTGTGTATAAAGCCATGTTTGTGGAAGCTTCTACATGTTAATGCACTGGCATATTTAAGAGAAAAGACAATAAACAGATATTTTGGTACTCTCTGGATCTCCCCAATTATTTTTATATAGAAAAAAATGAACTTTGTTATAAGATTCTATTTTTTTAGATTTTATACTCTTTATTGGCGGACAATTCATTACTAAGCTGATATAATGTGAAGAATTTTTACTAAATGTGGTGTACATGCTTTGCCACGTGCTTCATACTATACTTCTAATGAATGTTAATCCTTCTGCATGACATTTTTCTTGGCCTTCCCACAACTTCACATGAAGCTTGGCAATTACAGAGTTCATCTTCTGTTAAAAACAATGTTTGCTTTAGCAGATGTTTATCTAAAAATTTACACAGAGCATATTGATAGCTCTATGAAATCATAATGAGAAGATTGCAAGCATGTGACTAATACATTTAGTAATATAGGAATAAGTTTATCATTTTTTTTTTTTATTATTTTATTTATGAATTTTACAATTACATTCCAAAGCTGTACTTTGTCAAGAAAAAAAAGGCAATCAAACTTAATAAGGAAATATAGTTTGAGAATAAATTCTCATCAAACAAGTGTCATTTTTGTAGTCCTCAAGTAAGGGGGAGACTTTAACAATCTTACAAGAGGATAAGAATATCAGGTAACATATAAATTTAAATCAAGAAAGGCATCAGGGTTATCACTACTAAAAAAAAATAATTAAAGCCCATTACATTGAATCCTGTGGTGGTTTTGGTAACCTTGCATTTAAAAAAGATCGCAATTGCAAAACATCAAAGAAATGATATGTCTTATTTTCATATTGCACTATGCATTTACAGGGAAATCGAAGCTGAAACTTAGCTCCCAATTGTAAAGTCTCTTGCCTCATCATCAAAAACTTTTTTCGACGCTCTTGTGTAGTCCTTGACACATCTGGGAAGATTTGAATTTTCTCTCCCATAAAAACAACAGATGAAATTTGTCTTAGATATTGCCTCAAGATCGCTTCTTTATCAGTAAGGAATACAAAGATACTAGTAAGGTAGACCTAAATTCTACCTCTTCTTGTGACTGTTCTAGCAAGGCTGAAACATCCAAATTTTCTACTATAGTATTTCCCACAGCTTTATCTTTTCCTTTAATATCTCGAGAAGGTAATAAGTAAAGTTTTTGTATGGGAGGAAAATTTGTCTCAGGATATTTAAATACATCTTTTAAGAACTTATGAAACAATTCTCTCAGTGGAATAAATTTAACACAGGGAAAGTTCAAGAATCTCAAATTTAAATTTCTGAATCCATTCTCTAAGTTCTCAATCTTCCTGTGCGTCAGGTCTGCATTTTGAAGCAATTTAGAGTCTTGTTCTTTTAATTGTAAAATAGAAGATTCACATTGTTTCAAATTATTCGCTTGGGAAGCCAGTTCAGACTGAAGCATTTCTGTCTTTAAAGTGTTAGTTTGCAAAGTAGAAACTAAGGAAAAACATATTTTATGCAGGGATTCCATCGCCCCCCATAAAGATTCCAACGTCACCTTTGTTGGTTTCTCCAGAGGCTGTAGTTGCACCAAAGGTTCCAACCGTTGGTCCGCCATTTCCTGAACGGACCGGGCTTCTTCCTGGGTATTAATCGGGCTACTGCTACCTCTGGGGATGAATGTTTGACACGGTTCCTGACGGGAAATTCCCGACTGTTGCAGCACAACGCTAAGGGAGTGCTCCTTCCCCGAAACCGCAGCTTCCAGCTGTAGGGCGGGACTTCCTTTCGCGTCGTCACCTGCTACTCGCGGCAAACAGGGGCTCCTTGGGCTGAGTGATAGTTCACTCCCCTGATCGAGGCTCCTCTCCGCCTCAGTCTGCGGGACGCCCGGTGTAGTGAGAGCGACTGTGAAGTCCGTTATCGGAGGTTGCCGTCTAGAAGGGTCCATAGAGGGTAAGGAGCTACCTCCCCTTGTTTTCCCCTTACTTTTGGGCATAACGATAGGAAATAGTGAACGAAGTTAAGAAGTTCCTCCGAGGTAAGACCACACGTCTTACCCTGACGCCATCTTGAATACGTCTCCCAAGTTTATCATTTTTGACAAGCTGACAACTAGCATTTTCTTAAATAAGGAACAACATTTAGGTACATTCCACTTAAGCAATAGTGCCTTTTGGGGAGAGTCCATCTGCATCTGTTTGTTGGTGCATTTTGCTTCAATAGAGCAGGGCAAAGCAAGGTGAAACAGTGAAAAGAAGGGATAGCTGTGATGAAGAGCCAGTAGGATTTTCCAGATCCTGCTGGAAATCAGTGGTGAAGAGCCAGGAGGAGTTTCTGAGTCCCACTGGCAAAGATTACCTGGGCTTCGGGAAAGAGATTGAGTAAGGTGGTGGAGTGACAGAGAAGGGGTGGGGTTAGAGGCGAAGAAAAAAGGAGAGTGGAAGGGTTGAGAGAATGGAGATAAAGGAATCTCTTCAAAATTCTACTGCACGACTTATATTCCACCAGTGTCGCTATGCTCATATTAGCCCTCTCCTCAAGTCACTTCATTGGCTCCCTATCCGTTTCCGCATACAGTTCAAACTCCTTTTATTGACTTACAAGTGCATTCACTTTGCAGCTCCTCAGTACCTCTCTACTCTCATCTCTCCCTACACTCCTCCCTGGGAACTCCGTTCACTGGGTAAATCTCTCTTATCTGCACCCTTCTCCTCCACCGCTAACTCCAGACTCTAGACTTCTTGAGCCAGTACCTCAAGCTTCATCTCTGGCCATCTTTAAATCTAGGCAAAAAACCCCACCTTTTTAATGCTGCTTTTAACTCCTAAACCTTACTTGTTCGATACCCATGTTTTATCATTCCCACCTTAGTAATTCCCTTATCTCTTATTTGTCCTATTTGTCTATCCTAATTAGATTGTAAGTTCTGTCGAGCAGGGACTGTCTCTTTATGTCCAGTGTACAGCGCTGCATACGTCTAGTAGCGCTATAGAATTGATAAGTAGTGGTAGTAGTAATTTGTGGATAGCCTGTTATGGGGCATTTAACCAGCCAGGTGCCAATCCTGGCCCGTTAAATGTTTTTGAATATCGGGGGCATCATTTTTTTGAAGTTTTCTAATAGTGTCTCTCTTCTCTTAACACTATAACACGGAAAACTTAAAAATTGAAAAAGATCAATAACATTTAAGTATTTCTTGATATAATTAAAGAGAAGGATTTATTTCTACTGTGTTATAGATTGTCTTCCAAAGTGCAAAGATGTTTTAACAATGCTTCCATGGAGAGTTATGGGGAAATAAATAAGTGTGGTAGTATTTGGGACATGATGTACTTCTGCCTAGAAGAGAAGTAAACAGAAAAGACTGAGTGCCCCTGGGGGCTGAATGAACGGGATATAAGTATTTGGATATATTTGCATTTGCAGGCAGATCTGTATCCAAAGTGAAGAATGTTAATGGGACATCTGTGGTGCCTCCACCTCTTAAATAATTCAAATATCTCCTTTTATGACAGTTGTTATCCTCCTCTATTCCCATATTTGCCCTCCAGAGACCACATTGATTTTGGAAAATCAAGCCCACAGTAACATACAAGATTTTAATGACACCTTTATTTGGATTAGTAAACTAGGATTAGCTCATAATTTTAACAAAAACATGTGTTCAAATTAATTGCTAAAGAACGCAGAAGCCTACTATGGGTGTGACTTCAACGTGTCCCTGCAAAAGAATTTCCAGATGTCTCTTTCAGAGAGAATATCTGGGACCCTGCTTAGATTGCCAAGTGGTTAACACTGGGCTTTTTTTTTTTTTTTTCTTTAGAAACGAACTGTAAAGTGAAATAAGGAAATACCATGACACCATGGTTCTCCTGAGGCATTGATTAAATGATCTATGCATTCAGTTTTTTCCCTTCTTCAAAAATAAAAATGTAAGATAGTCCATGATTCTTAGAATCAACAAAAGAGTAGTTAGTTCTAATCACTCTGGAACATAGTGTCCCAAGCTTAGGCCTCTGCTGTTTACACAGGTTAATTAATCAATGTTTCTGTCATTATTTGGCAACGATCTCAGCTATATTCTGCATTGTTGAAGCATATCTCCAGCAGTAAAGGCCATTTTACAAAAATGAAATCCTGAGTTTCTTTGTGAGTCTCTTTTGTGTACTGCAAATTATAGGGTCCTTATACAAAGTGGCCTGCAGTAGTGTGGGTGCATCTTGTAGGTGCACTGGGCTATTTTTTACCACGACTGGGAAAAAGGCCATTTTTTAATAGGCCGGGAAATGGGCCTGTTCTTAAGTTAAAACTAGTGTGTGCCTATTTACAGCCTGAGCCCTTACTGCTACCCATTGACCCAGCAGTAAGGGCTCGCGCGCTACCATGTGGTAACCATGTAGCGCGTGCCAATGTGGGAGTACTGCCGAATACCTCTGGGAATGCCCCCTATGGTAGAAAATTGAAAATAATTTTCTACCGTGGGATTCAGAATTACTGCCGGGTGCGCATACTACCCTAATGGTAGTGCCGATTGGGCATGCGTTACCTGTGCATTAGCCCTCCTGCGCCTTTATAAAAGGGTCCCTATTGAAACAGGTGGGAAATCAGGAGACGAAAGGCAAATTTTGGTTCCAAACAAGGCAACTTTATTGCTAGCAAGTGAACAGCACCGAGTAGCCTCGGGACACTGTGTGTCATAAATCATCTGACGCGTACATTTATACTTCCCTACTGGGCCTGCGCATTTGGCCCCTTACACGTCACAATCGACATGCGCAGTAAACATTTGTAGTTCTTACAGTACAAAATTGTAGTCCCAGTACGTACACACGTCATAACACTGAAATGATACTGGCAAGAAGAACGAAACTTAGCAGCTTATTCTTCACACACACACAATGCTCCTTTCTAGCACAGGAGATAAGGTTTGGCTCAGGAATGCAGGGGGGTGTCAGCACCCTCCAAGGTCGTCTATTCAGATGGCGTTGCTACAGGCAAGCTGGTCTTGTATAGGCCTTGCTAACTACTGTTACAAGCTATATGTCTAATAGCCCTGCATTCTGTGTTTTCATTAGTAAACAGCAACTTCTTTCATTAGTAAACAGTAAAACTGGATAAGGCACAAATGTCCAGTGCAGTAATAAGGTATGGCTAAAAAGGCCAAAAGCAGAGGTAGAGTCCATAAGTATAAGTCCATCAGTAGGAACAAAACATGAGGTTGTTCTGTTGGTCAGTAGTATTCAGGTAGTACCGGCGTTCCACTCCTTCATTCCCCCCTTTTGATACTTGAACATCCATCAGGTGGAGAGTATCACCTCCATGAACCCTGAAAAGGAAAGAAAGGACAAGGATAGTTAGCGAGGGAGGCAACAAGCGAGCCCTAAGCCCTTGCGCAGCCGTTGGTTGCTTCGCCGGGGTTGAGACGGAGGGCCCCTAGTGGAATCCCCCCCCCCTTTGTAGCCGGTCTTTTGCTGGCACAAGGGTAATGGCCCATTAAGTGACTCAGGGGGTTTAAAGTGCACATCAGCCACAAGGTGCTTCGTCGTAAGCTTCATCACACTGGGGAATGGGGGAGTACATCTGGAGAGCCATAAGTTGGGCAGCAGCACGGCGGTCAGCGATGCTTTCCATGGTGGAGCGGAGACACCTGAAAACTAAGGGGAGAGACAAAGGTATTAATAGGCAGGACAGCAAGAACAGGCCACCCATGACGAGGAGGCCTTGCAGGCTCCCGGAGGTTGGGAGCCAGCTGGTGAGGGAGGAAGTCCAATCCCACGCACTGTTCCAGGTCTGGACGGGGACGTGGGCTAGTTTGACCATCCGGTCAGTTATTTCTCTGATGACATGGCTCTGGTCATCAATCTGTAAGCAGCAATTACTGAGGTTAAACTTGCCACACACCCCGCCCTCCTGGGCTAAGAGGTAGTCAAGAGCCAAGCGATTTTGGTAGACGGCGGTAATGAGCTTAGTGTTCTGTCGAGCTAGGATATTGAGGGCAAGGGCCGAATCGTTAGTAAGGATTTCGAGTACGGCCTGTAGGCGAATAATACGATTCAGCATATAGATAGGGGTCCGGTACCCGTATGTACCATCTTCAGCCCATGTGGCCGGTCCATAGTAATGAATGATGCGTTCAGGCGGCCACTCGTTGTCTTTCCAGTCTCCAATTTGGACTTTGGGCTTGACGTGTGGGAAAGACCGTTTGCGTCTGGCCGGGTTATCAGGCCCCTTTTCCACGTATAGGGGGATACCCAGGGTTTCGCCGACTCGCAGGGGCAGAAGGAAAAAACTAGGGCGGACAGTGCCCAAGAGACAGGTACCGTACCAGCGGGCCGGGAGCTGTTCGTAGGCCCTGCGCCCGCAGATATAGTAGTAGCCCTCCGGGGCTACCCACTTGAGGGAGGCATTACCTCCGTATGTCCATGTCGTGTTCAAGGTGGGTTCTGTCCAGATAGGTTCCGGGGCGGGCAGGTTATCCGTTTGCCACCAGGTAGTCCGGCTTCCATTATACTGTAGGACCCCCGTGCAAGCAGAATCTCCCACTGCTACAGAGTACCGCTTCGATGGCGCTCGACTAGCGCAGAGGGAGCCTATGATATTTGTTCTTAGGGCCCATTCGTACGGCTTCGGCCGTTGGGGAAAGGTAATGTTAGTGGTGTTGAGTGCATCCCATGTGTGTTGTCGGATCTCTCTCGCTTCCCAGGGCCATTGTTCACCCATGTCGGTGCCTCCACAGACGAAACAGTTGGCAATTCCGAGGGAGAGGGCGATGTTTTCAGCCAAATTGAGGAACATATTCCGGGCTTCTGGGGAAATGGGGAATTTAGTCTCGGTCTGCTCAGCACGAGCAATTTCATCAAATACGTCTTGGTAGCCGACAACAGTAGTCTGGTGGTGCGTAGGAGGCTTCGTTTCGAGACTCTGATATATGGTAATATATGTCAACGGATCCATTCCTCCGCCGTCAATGCCGAGGCCCCACGTTCCTCTCCAGGGCATGTCGTGTCCTCGGATGGGCCAGTCTAGGGACACATAGTTACCAGAACCTCGACGAAATTCGCCCAGGCCGGCGCATCCGGCATATCCTCCTCCCGTATACTCGGTCCCAGCCCGAGGCTCGAGTGTCGCCGGCGCATGGGAGCCAAACCCACGGGGAGCAGCATCTCATGTCTGGACTGAAGGGGCAGACATACTTGTGGTCGTTAACGTATGCCTCTCGCCAACTCTGGCTGCCACACTTGCGAGACCAAGGGTGTTTGTCCATGGCGGCACAGACGTCGAAGGTGAGGGTTGCTACAGTTTGGATGCCACCGACAAGGATGCGAGTGGAATTAATGTAATACAGAATGCCATCTCCCTCGACTCCCGGAGGTCCGGCCACATACGCAGGGAGTCCTACGCTGAGGGTGACATTGTAGTATCTTGGTTTGGTAGGGCTGTGGCAGATAGTGAGATTTCCTTGGAGGCATCTGTGGAACTGTTGGAGGCCATTCGGAGTGATGAGGGCACAAGTCGGGAGAAGCTGGCAATCGCCTTCCGGGGGCTGCGTCTGGTGAATGAGGGTAGTGACTAGGTGATATCCTCCCTCTATACGGTGGCGCACGAGGCGCAAACATTCAGTGCAATTCAGGCTCAGGGTGGCAGGATAGCTCGGGACTGCACACAGGAGAAGGAAGATAGTCAGCATTATATATGTGGTGGAAGGTATCCAAGCTTTTGCAGCAAGAAGATAATGAGGCCCACTATAAAGGCAGCGATAAACAGAGAGCCAAAGACGCAGTGGGTCCAGAAGCTGGGTTCCTGTTGTTGGGCAGGCATGAATCTGATGATGGTTCACGTATTTCTTAGAGTCAGCCGTAATGGAGCGTCAGGATGTAGGTGCACACGCCAACGCTTCAGGGTGCTGCTAGTAGGAGCAGCAGGTTTCAGTCGGGTCCAATGTATCCACACTGGGCTTCCTGCAATTTTAACAGCGGTTGAGGTCGTTAGGAGAACAAGGGAGGGCCCCTTCCATTTGGGCTTTAGACAGTCAGATTCATCCCACTCTTTTACCCAGACCTCGTCTCCCACCCTGAACCTGTGCGTAGGACTGGTGAGGACCAAGGGAGCTACTCTTTCAGTGTACTGCTGGATGTCTTGCACTACCTGGTGTAAGGCTCTCATCTGTTTCACTAAGGAACTCTCACCCTGTATCTGCAAGGAGTCGGGAAAGGAGGGTAGTGGTGGTGGCCTAGCATACATCATCTCGTAAGGAGTAAGGCCGGTAGCCTTGGGGGTACACCTAAGATGCAGCAAGGCCAGTGGAAGCAGGTCGGGCCATTTGGCTTTTGCTTCTTGGCATAGCTTGGCTAGCTGGTTCTTCAGGGATCGGTTAGCCCTCTCCACTACTCCACTGCTTTGGGGTCTCCAGGCACAATGCAACTTCCAATCGAGGCCCAGTCTGGTACTGAGCTGTTGTGTTACTTCGCTAGCGAAGGCGGGACCGTTGTCAGAGTTTATTTGCTTGGGGAGGCCGTATCTGGGTAGGATTTGATGAAGCAGTAGGGAGGTAACTTCTTTAGCCATTTCCGTTCTAGTGGGCTGGGCTTCAATCCATCCGGTGTAGGTACACACGGCGACGAGGATAGCTTTGTAGCCGCGCGCCGGGGGCATGTGTGTGAAGTCAATCTGGCACACGTGGAAAGGTCTGGTGCCTCGGAGAACATGTCCTGGCATAGGGCCGGGCCCCGTTCGAGGGTTGTTCCGGGCACAAGTCGCGCATCGGCTGGAAGCGTTTTTGGTCCACAGGGATAGTTTGTTGATGTAGTAGGTCTTCTCAAGTAAGCGCCCCAGGGCGTCCCTTCCCAGGTGGGTGCGGTCGTGAGCCTCCTTGGCCACCGTCCAGGCCAAGGCTTCGGGTATCCATATGCGCCCATCCTGTAGTATCCACCAGCCATTGCGTGACTGTAGACCCTCTTGTTGGGCCCATTCCGTTTCTTGGGGGGTGTAGATAGGGGTCTCCGTAGGGAGCTGGACGATGAGTACGGGGTCAGAAGGGTGAGCGGAGTAGGGGAGCTGACTTGCCCTTTTTGCAGCGTCGTCTGCCCGCTGATTTCCCCGGGCGATGGGGTCCGTTCTTCCAGTGTGGGCCCTGCAGTGCATCACAGCCACCTTCTTCGGCTTCCATACCGACTCGAGTAATTGGCAGATCTCAGCGGCATTTGCAAGTCCTTTCCCTTCAGCTGTCAGAAATCCCCTCTCCTTGTACAAGGCTCCGTGCACCTGGAGGGTGAGGAAAGCGTATTTGGAGTCGGTGTAAATGTTGACAACTTTTCCTTCAGCCCACAGGAGGGCTCTGGTGAGGGCGATCAGCTCCGCTTTCTGGGCTGATGTTCCGGGTGTCAGAGCCATAGCCTCGATCACATGGTCCTCAGACACCACCGCATAGCCAGCTCTTCGAATTCCCTCTATCACCTGGCTGCTTCCATCGGTAAAAAGGGTGATGCCCCCTTGCCAGGGTTGATCCTTCAGGTCAGGTCTGCTCGAGTGCACAGTGGCCATTACCTCTTCACAGTCGTGGAGTGGTGATTCAGGGGCCGGAAGGAGGGTAGCAGGATTGAGGTTGGTCGTGTCCAGGATCCGCACCTCCGGATTTTCGCACAGGAGGGCTTGGTATTTGACCAATCGGGAGTTGGTCATCCATCTGGGTCCGTGGCTCTCGAGTAGGCCGCGGATGGTGTGGGGCGTAGTCACAAAGAGTGTCTGGCCAAACGTGAGTTTATTGGCCTCGTGTATCAGCAGACAGGCCGCCGCAATGCTTCGGAGACAGCCCGGCCATCCTCGTGCCACGTTGTCCATGCTCTTGGAGAGGTATGCTACAGGGCGTTGCCAGGTGCCGACCAGTTGGGTGAGGACTCCAAGTGCCAATCCCTTCTTTTCGTCGATGAACAAGTGGAACGGCTTGGTCACATCTGGCAGTCCGAGCGCTGGTGGGGCCGCAAGGGCATCCTTAAGGTCCTGAAGGGCTTTCAGTTCGCTTTTCTCCCACCGGAGATTTTGGCCCTCGAGTTCAGGCCCCTTCAGTTTGGCATACAAACTGTGGGTCAGGATAGCAAAATTGATGATCCAAATGCGGCAATATCCAGCGGCTCCGAGGAGTGCCCGTAATTCCTTCTTATTTGCAGGAGTGGGTTGATTGCGGATAGCTTGGGTTCGGGGGATACCGAGCCTTCGGGTTCCTTCTCGGAGGCGAAACCCCAGATACTCGACTTCGATCTCGCATATCTGTGCCTTCTTGCGACTGGCCCGGTATCCCTGGGCTTCCAGGGTCTTCAAGAGGTAAAGGGTAGCTTCTGCACAGTCCGTGTACGTTTCACGGGCCACCAACAGGTCGTCCACGTATTGAACGACCGGCCCGTACTCGTCCTGATACGTCTTCAGGTCCTGGGCAAGCTGGTCACCAAAGAGGGTGGGGGAGTTCTTGAACCCCTGAGGAAGCCGGGTCCATGTATATTGCTGTTTGGTTCCCGTCTGTAAGTCTTCCCACGTGAAGGCAAACAACTTCTGGCTGTCGGCAGCAAGGGGGATGGAGAAGAAGGCGTCCTTCAGATCAATGACACTATACCACTTGGTCTGGGATGGCACTTGGGCTAAAATGGAGTAGGGGTTTGGCACGAGGGCGACTATGTCGGCTACCTGGTTGTTGACTTTCCTCAAGTCCTGGACTGGTCTGTATTCGGATGTTCCTGGCTTCTTAACGGGCAGCAATGGGGTATTCCATGCGGATCTGATCGGTTTAAGAACCCCCTGCTGCAGGAGTTTCTGTATATGAGTGTGCATACTATGCCGGGCTGCATAGGGGATGTGGTATTGTCCTTGGTTGACAACTTGAGCATTCGGTTTGAGCTCAATCCAGATGGGGATAGCGTTAACGGCCAGTCCGCCGGGGTTCAATTCTGCCCATACATCAGGCACTTCATCCATTATGGCTCGCCTCTGCTGGGCGAAAGGGGTGTTCTGGTCGTAACGGCAGTCGCCGGGTCCTACAGTTGGGGGAACGTGTAGTCTCCATTCTTCTCTTACTGGACAGATAAGTGTCACTGGCCGATCTTCAAAGCGAGCTTCCACTTCACCCGTAGTCTTGAACTTCAAGGTGGCCTGGAGCTTACAGAGTAGGTCTCGACCAATCAAGGGGACTGGGCATCCAGGGATGTGTATGAACTGATGGGACACCATCGTCCCTCCGATCTGGACTTGGCGCTCTTTGAGGAGGGGGGCCGCAAGGGATTTCCCGGAGGCTCCCACAATTGGTATAGTTTCTTTCGTGGCTGGGGCTATGGCGGTGGTGATAACAGATCGCTGGGCCCCCGTGTCTAGTAAGGCCTTCATAGATTCTGTCCCCACCCAAATTTCCACCAGAGGGTCAGTGGGGACTCTGCCCTCCCGGTTTCTTCATGCTGTGCTGTCTCGGGTAGCGTCCACAGCCATCTGCCATTCCCTCCGGTCATCCCGTCCTCTCTCTCTTCGGCCCCTTCCCCGGCCTCGCCTGGGGGCCCCCGTACGGTCGCCGGTCTCCTCCTCTCTCTGCCGGTCCCATGATTCCTCTTCTCTCGGGCTGTCCCGTATCTCCTCTGGACAATCAGCCCACCAGTGTCCTTCTTGTCGGCAATTTGCACACTGGTTACGCCCTATGGGGGACCGCGTTCCTCTTGTTCTCCTGCCCCTCCCCTTTGGTCTAGACCTCATTCGTTCTTCCAGCACCGTGGCCAACACATCTGCCTTCTCCCGCATCCGTCTGGTCGATTCCTTCCGGGCCTCCACCTTCTCCTCCTGGTCGCGATATCCGAATACGCGATCAGCTATAGCTTTCAGTTGGCTGAGGCTCATCCCTTCGAACCCCTCCGTTCTCTGTAGCTTTCTTCGTATATCCGGTGCCGACTGGCTAACAAAACTCATAACCACGGTTGGGAGGTTCTTAGGGTCTTCGGGATTTATCGGGCTGTGCCTCCTGAATGCTTCCATAAGTCGTTCAAGGAAGTCCCCTGGACTCTCGTCCTTTTGTTGGACCACACTGTGGATTTTTCCCATGTTGGTAACCTTCTGCTTCCCCTTCTTTAAGGCGGCCAGGTACGCCTGCTGGTATCGGCGGATAAAGGTTTGGCCTTCGGCGGTTCGGTAGTCCCACGTAGGGGCAGCGATGGGCGCCTCCGTTTCTATTAGGTTCTGTAAGTTGGCATGGGCCGGATTCGCATCCCGGATGGCTTGCTCCATATTTTGTTGTAAAAGGCGGCGTTCTTCAGAGGTCAGGATGTGGGCGCTCAACTGCCTAAGGTCTGCCCAAGTTGGATTATAACTGTATATAATGCCTTCCACCAGCTCTATCAGCTGCTCGGGTTTCTGGTCGTAGGACGGCCCATGGAATTTCCAGTTATACAAATCGGCACTTGAGAAGGGAACGTGGCTGTAAACTGTTGATTCGATGGGCTGGCCCCCCCCTTCCGCCGGGTTAGGGGTATAGGTGGTGGACTGTCGAACTGGGAATAAGTGGGAGGTTCCCCCTTTTCGGCTGGACGGGAGGGCCTGATGCGGACTCGATTGGGGGAACCGCGTAATGTTCTTCACAACCCGTTTACTCTTCCGTGTGGTTGCGAGGCCAGGTGACTCAGGTGAGGCTGGGTGGGACGTCTCCCCGGCATCCGACTCTGACCCGGAAGTCTCGGCGTCAGCGGGGCCTTCTGCTAGGCCCGTAAGGTCAGGATATATAGGAGCATATGGCGGCGGCGCAATGTCGTCTTCGTATGCTTCCGCCGTAGCAAGTATCGGGGCTTTTGGAGGCTTCTTCTCGGCCGAACCCTGAACTTTCCCTGCGGTTTTCTTTGGGGGTTTCTTTCTAGAAAGTGTGTTGGTAGTACTGGGCGTAGTTCCTGCTTTGACTCTGGTAGCAGGGGGCGTGGTCTCAGTGGCTTCAGTGCTAGGGGCGGTAGGCCGTATGGGGGCGGTCCCTGCGGCCTTCGGGACGGCAGCGGTTGCCGAGCTTTGGAGAGCGAAGGCATGGGTCGGCAGGGTTCTAAGTTTGGTTTTCCGGCCTTTTCTCTGCTTTACCAACATAAGGGCGGCCTTTTCTACCTTCCGTTGGGCCCAAGCCGGCGGATCCCGGACTACATCCAACCACGCTTCTATGTATGGAATGTCCTCGGGACAGCCTGGGTTTCCCTCAATTATAACAATATTCATGACCGCCGCCACTTTTGCATACTCGAATGACCCTTCCGGGGGCCATCCAGCAATTCCTAGCCCCGGCCACATAAATTGACATCTCTGTATCATCCCGGCCCTGCTACATTTATCTAGGTCGAACACTTCGCTAAAGTGTTCCGTCATTAAATCTAACGGTGAAGACCCACCCCCGCCCATCCTAACCTGAGTGCCAAAGGACAGGTGACGGACAAAGGGGGAAAAGGGCGGTGGAGGAGTAAAGGGGTCTCGTTCCACCAGACACAGAAGGGTCAACACTCGGCCTGACCAGGACGCGGTCGCCCGGCCTGGAACTGCAAGCCCATTCACACACTTTCATACGCCACAAGAAACCCTCCCGTTCGCCGCTCGGTTTCGTCGTCGGAGCCTAGTGAGTTTCGGGACCTAGTCGGATACCAATAGTCCGTATTAGTCACTGGCTAAAAGAGGGTGATCACGCCTCTTCTTCGGTCCTTACTGGGCCGGTCACTACGTAGAGTATACTCGCCTGTCCGCCGGGGTCGCAGGCTGCGCCGTCGTACGCTTCTCTCTGAAATGGAAAAAGGTGCCTTGTCGGAACCACACAGCCCCCTCTACAGTCAGGCGGAGTGGATCGGCCCTTCTCCGGGAGATGGACGCTGAAATCAGCGGTGGCCACTCACCACCTTCTCAGGTGGGGGTCGATGACCCCACCCGACCGCAGTGGGGGAGGGAAAGAATATAATCCGATTCCCCTTTCTACTTCTGTCCCATCTGGGTCGCCAATGAAACAGGTGGGAAATCAGGAGACGAAAGGCAAATTTTGGTTCCAAACAAGGCAACTTTATTGCTAGCAAGTGAACAGCACCGAGTAGCCTCGGGACACTGTGTGTCATAAATCATCTGACGCGTACATTTATACTTCCCTACTGGGCCTGCGCATTTGGCCCCTTACACGTCACAATCGACATGCGCAGTAAACATTTGTAGTTCTTACAGTACAAAATTGTAGTCCCAGTACGTACACACGTCATAACACTGAAATGATACTGGCAAGAAGAACGAAACTTAGCAGCTTATTCTTCACACACACACAATGCTCCTTTCTAGCACAGGAGATAAGGTTCGGCTCAGGAATGCAGGGGGGTGTCAGCACCCTCCAAGGTCGTCTATTCAGATGGCGTTGCTACAGGCAAGCTGGTCTTGTATAGGCCTTGCTAACTACTGTTACAAGCTATATGTCTAATAGCCCTGCATTCTGTGTTTTCATTAGTAAACAGCAACTTCTTTCATTAGTAAACAGTAAAACTGGATAAGGCACAAATGTCCAGTGCAGTAATAAGGTATGGCTAAAAAGGCCAAAAGCAGAGGTAGAGTCCATAAGTATAAGTCCATCAGTAGGAACAAAACATGAGGTTGTTCTGTTGGTCAGTAGTATTCAGGTAGTACCGGCGTTCCACTCCTTCACTATGTCTGCATAGTCTATAGAGTTAAAAACTATGGGGTAAATATTCGGGTGACGGTACTCAACAATTTTTTCACAGTCGCTGGCTTTATGCCTAGATGTTCAATACTGGGCTGTGTCTGGGCATTGGCATTGAATGTCTGGGTATGCATGGCTGGCCAGCACTCAACCGGTTAAGTACCAATATTCAGCCTTAACTGGTTAAGTTAAACTGTCCAAAAGTAGGAACTTCAATACTTACTCCACCCTGATTCCACCCCATACTGTCAACTAAATAGCTGGTTTTGCTTAGGTTGTTAGTGCTGATATTCAGTGGCACTATCCGGTTAAGTCCTTCCTGTATGGGACCAGCCTTCTGGGAGAATCCCATGAATGATCTTTAAGAATGTATAGAGGTGGCACAAGTCTGTTAGAAGAGTATCCATCTTGAAGCAGGCATTGAATTGCTGAAACATGGCTCCACGTCGAGTCTTTTTTTCCTCAATTGTAGGAGCTTCTTGTGTATATCTTCAATAAACTTTGACCTTTTGTTATGAGCTTGTGACTCTTCTTTTTTCACTATTGGAGGCTCATTGGTCTTTCCCTACTTTCTATTGATGTTGGACTATCCGGTTACTAAGCCGCGGTAAAAGTGGCCTGCACTGGTTTTGTCATGTAAAATTGGCGCACACTGGGCCATTTTTTACTGCAGCGGGAAGAAGGTCTTTTCTTAAATGGGGCAGTAAATTAGTGCTCACATGCTATACCTGTGCTAAATAAATAAATAAATAATTGGTTAACATGACGTAATGTAACTGCACCAACTGATTAGTGCAGGAATGCCCACTCTTCACCTCCAGACACACCCCCTCCAAAAAAAAAAATTTAGCATGTGCACAATTATCACTTACCATAGGATGCCTGAATGTGTTTCACGGTTCCCCATTTTAAGCTGTGTTAGGCCTTATGCAGTTTAGTAAAGGAGCCCCGTGGAGGGGCATATTCAAAAGGGACGCCCAAGTTTTGCTGAGGACATCCTCGCAAAACGTCCCAATGGAGGGGCGGGGAAACCCGTATTATCGAAACAAGATGGATGTTCATCTTTTGTTTTGATAATATGGTGGGGACGTCCAAATCCTGAAATTTAAGTCGTCCTTAGAGATGGTTGTCCCTAGACTTGGTCGATTCTGATTTTTGGCGATAATGGAAACCAAGGACGCCCATCTCAGAAATGACCAAATGCAAGCCCTTTGGTCGTGGGAGGAGCCAACATTCGTAGTGCACTGGTCCCGCTGACATGCCAGGACACCAACCGGGCACCCTAGGGGGCACTGCAGCGGACTTCATAAATTGCTCCCAGGTACATAGCTCCCTTACCTTGTGTGCTGAGCCCCAATCCCCCCCAAAACCCATTACACACAACTGTACACCACTACCATAGCCCTTATGGGTGAAGGGGGGCACCTAGATGTGGGTACAGTGGGTTTCTGGTGGGCTTTGGAGGGCTCACATTTACCACCACAAGTGTAACACGTAGGGGGGATGGGCATGGGTCCGCCTGCCTGAAGTACACTGCAGTACCCACTAAAACTGCTGCAGGGACCTGCAAACTGCTGTGATGGACCTGAGTATGACATTTGAGGCTGGCACAAAATATTTTTAAAGTTCTTTTTTGAGGGTGGGAGGGGGTTAGTGACAACTGGGGGAGTAAGGGGAGGCCATCCCCAATTCTGTCTGGTGGTCATCTGTCTGGTGCTTGTCAGGGATGTCCTTTTGTTTTCCATTATGGGTTGAGGACGTCCATGTGTTAGGCACGCCCAAGTCCCACCTTCGCTACGCCTCCGACATGCCCCTGTGAACTTTGCTCATCCCTGCGATGGAAAGCAGTTGGGGACACCCAAAATCGGCTTTCGATTATACCGATTTGGGCGACCTTGTAAGAAGGACGCCCATCTTCCGATTTGTGTCAAAAGATGGGCGTCCTTCTCTTTCGAAAATGAGCCTGATAGTGTCCAAAGATGTCCAACAGTATGTTCAATCAAAAATCCAATTATAACCCGCTGCATATGATTCACTTTAAACAACTAAAGAGGAAGGCAAAAGACTCTTCAGCTCCACGAGGGCTTGGAATAGATGAGAGCTACACTGCCTCCCATCACAGGTAGGTTGCATACATTAATATATATTAATCTTGCACATTTCTGCATATGTGTCTCTCTTTCATCTCACATACACTCACTAGTAAGAGTCCCCCTAAAAAAAGAGCACAAAGTCACACTCACTGCCATTTCAGACACACGGTCAATAACAGAGCTGTATTTCCACTCAGCATCCCAATGTACATGCTGTTAAAATGATGCACCACTCTCCTCTTGAATTCAAGTGCTTCTTGTGGTTTCTTGGATAATTTGTGCTTGAAGGATTCATGTATGGAATGCTACAGTTCCTGGGGTTACCTTTCAATGTCAAATCTTTCAGGCAACCTTAATTTTCTTCCTGATCTAGTTCCTACTCATAGACAGGAAAGAATTCCTGTAATTCCTCAATAATTTTAACACATTTTGTAAGCTGGAGTGTAAGGAATAAGGGCTTGAGTCACTTGACTTTTGCAATCTCTGTTTCTCACTTTTGTCTCCTTTGACTGATAATGGAGTTACTGTATGCTCCATTCTCCACTATATCAGTGCAGGCTTAGGGGATTTTGGTGCCCTGATCCAACCTACCCTCAGTGGCACTCCATCCCCCATCCCCACACCACACATGCACACTAGCACCCTACCCACCTACATCAGTCCTTTAAAACAGTAGTGAGATCATATTTTGCTCTCAGCAGTGTGCTCTTCTCACTGAATTCTCCTAGCCCTTGCATCAATTTCAGTGCCCCCCCCTCCATTCTTCCAGCCCTAGCATCACTTTTAGCAACCCACCTCCCCCATTGTCCAGACCAGACATCACCTTTATTCCAGCCTCAGCATCACCTTCAGTCCCTTCTCCCTCATTTCCCCAGCCTCCCCCCTTACTTGTCCAAAGAATATGATGTCTTTTGCATCAGCAGGAACTATAGCTTTTTGCTGCCACCACTCTGCACCTCTCCATTCAACTCTATGGGCATCGTGGGAGAACTTAAAATGTGAGAAATTGTACTTCCTGTATGAGAAACAGGAAGAGCCAGTTATCATATTTTAAGTTCTCACATTCACCAATCACCTAGCTATCTGAGGGCCCCTTTTACAAAGGCACGCTAGTGTTTTTAGAATGCGTTAAAAATAAGCATGTGCTAAACGTTAGAGAAGCTCATATATTCCTATGGGCATTTCTAGCGTTTAATACATGCTAATGATTAGCACGTTCTAAAAACATTAGCATACCTTTGTAAAAGACCCCCTATATGTCTAATGATCAAATCTCCAACTAAAATAGCTGTATAACCTTCCCTCCTAGCCAGAAGCCCTGGAGACACATCCTCTGGAGGGCAGGTTCTGACTACAGGATTACTTTCTATCTCACCAAGGTGATGTATTCTTGAAAGGTGACCTCTCTCCTCAAAAACACAGAGACTGCCAGATGTGAGTGGGAATTCTCTGTTATGTTCCTGTAGCTCTTCCCCAGCTCCTCCAAATCTGCTTGTCTACCCTCAGGAGATTGGACTCATTCTCTAAAAGCACGAAGGTCTGTGCACTGAATGCGCACATATGACCTTTCACCAACTCAAGGATAATCATACATGTGTTAGTGGAAAAGTCTGGATAATACCCATAATACTGTTGGACTGCTGTCTGCATGTTAATATTGGTGAATTGTTTAGTTATTGAAGGTTACTAAGGAATCAGGGATACCTAAAGGGCCATAAAACTAATTGGTATACTTTATGCCTTAATTGTATTTGCTTATCACTGAATTCAAATATTTGTTGTGTACAGTGAATCATTTGCTAAAGAAAATACTCTGTGGTGACAAATTTCCCTCTAATTTGGATAACTGACTATCCTGGGATGTGTTGGATTTTGGGAGGGGTGGGGGTGGGGAAAAATACTAAATTAAGCCTTGATAAAATATCTAAAACTGATCTTTTAATCCTCTAAGGCTGGAACAATTAATTTTAAACTGTGGTGAAAGAATTTTAGACTATTTAAAAAAGCTAATAATAAAATTCGACCAGGTTTTATTAATAAACCTTCAAAAGGGAAAGGGATTTAATATACCAAACTTGTGTGGTTACAATCAAAGTGGTTTACATATTATATACAGGTACTTATTTAGTACTTGGGGCAATGGAGGGTTAAATCAAACCCAGTTCCCCTGGTTCTGAGGCCACTGTACTAACTGTTAGGCTACACCTTCAAAACAGTGCACACTGTGGATAAAGCAGACCCCCTCCCCCATATTTCAGTGTTTTCCCTGTCACGTTTAGTTAAAAATGACATGGGAAATGTTGTTTTAAATGAACGCACATCTTAAATACATATAGCAGCTAGTGGCAAGCATTTCCCACAATTATTCAGCGCCACTGGCTATCTGCAAAATGGCACTAAGTATACATATTTTTGAACACTGCTGCCAGTATATAAATATATATTTATTCACTGCTCAGTCTAAATATTGGGCCATATGTTTAAAAGTGGTGGAAACAAATGGCACTAAGAATTCAGCATCTAAAAAAAAGCCAAACAACGATTACCATTGTAAGGTTTCTGTGGCATGATGCATGATGTTCAAGCCCAGGGTAAGTTTTGGGCACAAATATTGTATAAAGGAAGTGTTTCCCTGGCTACTGCATACCACTTAGTTTTCTACTACATGGCAGTATATAGTAAGAGTCGCAGGAAAAGAAAGAATGAACCATTCACTGAGACCTCATAATATTGCTCTTTCAGCCCCCCTCCCACCCCACCCCGGGGTGGAGTACTTTCAAGTGAAGCATAGAGGACTCTAAGGAAGCAGTCTGACATTCCTCCGCGATATAGTTTGTTATTGGAAAATTCCTATCTAAATCAGTAGGACAGCAGATAAAAAGACCTTTTCTACCAAGCTCAATGATGTATATATCCTAATACCAAAACTTTACATTTTTTAATAGGTTTTATACATGTATTGATAAACTTGGTGGTAAAAAAATGAACTAAACTAAAATATTCAGTTTAATATGAATTTTTCCACTTGAAAGTTCCAAGCAGATATTGCCTGTGTATCTGAAATGCATGAAAGTGGTAAGCAATTTATCTTTTAGCTGAACTTTGGACTTCTGTAGGTTGTAATATGTTTTTAATAGAATGACAGTTAGCTGAAAATGTGATATATGACATGATGATAAAGGGGATGGGCGACTTCCCTATGAGGAAAGGCTGAAGCGACTAGGGCTCTTCATCTTGGAGAAAAGACGGCTGAGGGGAGATATGATAGAGGTCTATAAAATAGTGAGTGGAGTGAAACGGATAGACTTGAATCGTTTGTTTACTCTTTCCAAAAATACTAGGACTAGGGGGCATGCAATGAAGCTACAAAGTAGTAAATTTAAAATGAATCAGAGAAAATGTTTCTTCACTCAACGTGTAATTAAACTGGAATTTGTTGCCAGAGAAGGTGGTAAAGGCAGTTAGCTTAACGGGGTTTAAAAAAGGTCTGGATGGCTTCCTAAAGAAAAAGTCCATAGACCATTATTAAGATAACTTGGGGGAAAATCCACTGCTTATTTCTGGGATTAGCAGCATAAAATGTATTGAACTTTTTGGAAACTTACCAGGTATTTGTGACCTGGACTGGCCACTGTTGGAAACAGGATGCTGGGCTTGATGGACCTTTGGTCTGTCCCAGTGTTGCAGTACTTATGTACTTATGCTAGAGGTGTAACCAATCCAGGATTTGTTATGAGAAGTAACAGTGTTGGATCCACTTGGCAACAGTGATCACAACACAATCAATATGACTTGATAACTGAAGGGAGGTACCTAAGGAAAATTATACCCTAGCATTTAACTTTCAAAAGGGATGCATCATGCTACAATGTGGAAGGTAATTTTGAAAAGGTTGCCTAGGTAGAAACGTAAACATATTAAGTACACATATTCGTATTTTATGAAATATGGGCCAGATTGTATATAAGGCATGGCAAGTAGCGTGCATTGAATTGTGCATGCAGCCAATTTATGCGCGCTACTCAACTGAGTAATGAGCCAATGAGTTATGATAATTGGCCAATAACAGCCAATTATCACTAACTAGTAAAAAAGGCCCGTTTCTGACACAAATGAAACGGGCGCTAGCAAGGTTTTCCTCGGAGTGTGTATGTTTGGGAGAGTGTATGTAAGAGTGAGTGTTTGAGAGTCAGAGTGAAAGTGTGAGTCCAATCCATGCTCCTCTGTCACCTGGCCCCTCCATTTTTCCCTATCCAGCATTTCCCCTCTCTGCCTGAGGCCTGCCCTGCAATCCATATCCATCCATGGCCATCTGTCCCCTCCATTCATCCCTATCCAGCAATTCCCCTCTCCCTGAGTCCTGCCCTTCCAATCCATGCCCATCCATGCTCCTTTGTCACCTGGCCCCTCCATTTTTCCCTATCCAGCATTTTCCCTCTCTGCTTGAGGCCTGCCCTGCAATCCATATCCATCCATGGCCATCTGTCCCCTCCATTCATCCGTATCCAGCAATTCCCCTCTCCCTGAGTCCTGCCCTTCCAATCCATGCTCCTCTGTCACCTGGCCCCTCCATTCATCCCTATCCAGCAATTCCCCTCTCTGCCTGAGGCCTGCCCTGCAATCCATATGCATCCATGCCCATCTGTGCCCTCCATTCATCCCTATCCAGCAATTCCCCTCTCCCTGACTCCTGCCCTTCCAATCCATGCTCCTTTGTCACCTGGCCCCTCCATTTTTCCCTATCCAGCATTTCCCCTCTCTGCCTGAGGCCTGCCCTGCAATCCATATCCATCCATGCCCATCTGTCCCCTCCATTCATCCCTATCCAGCAATTCCCCTCTCCCTGAGTCTTGCCCTTCCAATCCATGCCCATCCATGCTCCTTTGTCACCTGGCCCCTCCATTTTTCCCTATCCAGCATTTCCCCTCTCTGCCTGAGGCCTGCCCTGCAATCCATATCCATCCATGGCCATCTGTCCCCTCCATTCATCCCTATCCAGCAATTCCCCTCTCCCTGAGTCCTGCCCTTCCAATCCATGCTCCTCTGTCACCTGGCCCCTCCATTCATCCCTATCCAGCAATTCCCCTCTCTGCCTGAGGCCTGCCCTGCAATCCATATGCATCCATGCCCATCTGTGCCCTCCATTCATCCCTATCCAGCAATTCCCCTCTCCCTGAGTCCTGCCCTTCCAATCCATGCCCATCCATGCTCCTTTGTCACCTGGCCCCTCCATTTTTCCCCTATCCAGCATTTCCCCTCTCTGCCTGAGGCCTGCCCTGCAATCCATATCCATCCATGCCCATCTGTCCCCTCCATTCATCCCTATCCAGCAATTCCCCTCTCCCTGAGTCCTCTCCTTCCAATCCATGCCCATCCATGCTCCTTTGTCATCTGGCCCCTCCATTTTTCCCTATCCAGCATTTCCCCTGTCTGCCTGAGGCCTGCCCTGCAATCCATATCCATCCATGGCCATCTGTCCCCTCCATTCATCCCTATCCAGCAATTCCCCTCTCCCTGAGTCCTGCCCTTCCAATCCATGCCCATCCATGCTCATCTGTCACCTGGCCCCTCCATTTTTCCCTATCCAGCATTTCCCCTCTCTGCCTGAGGCCTGCCCTGCAATCCATATCCATCCATGCCCATCTGTCCCCTCCATTCATCCCTATCCAGCAATTCCCCTCTCCCTGAGTCTTGCCCTTCCAATCCATGCCCATCCATGCTCATCTGTCACCTGGCCCCTCCATTTTCCCTATCCAGCAATTGCCCTCTCCCTGAGGCCTGAATGCAATCCATATCCATCCATGCCCATCTGTCCCCTCTATTCATCCCTATCCAGCAATTTCCCTCTCTCCCTGAGTCCTGCCCTCCCAATCCATGCCCATCCATGCTCCTCTGTCACCTGGCCCCTCCATTCATCCCTTTCCAGCAAGTCCCCTGTCTCCCTTCCATGACCCCCCCCTTGCATCCATGCTCCTCTCTCTCTCATGTCCCAGCCTGGCCCGCCCTCTTCTTTCCCCCCCCCCCCCCCTTCGCATCCATGCTGTCGTTTCTCCCCTGCCATCCCGCTCCCATTGTTGTACTTTAGTGGCCACCCTCTTCTCTCCCCCCAACATGTTTTTTTTTTTTTTCTTGTTTTTAAATTTACCTCCGTTGCGGTTCCGGCAGCGAAGCGTCAGGGAAGTAGGCGGTGCTCCTGACGTCTAGGTTTCCCTTCGCTGTGTTCCGCCTTCTTTTTGTTGGAATGTATTGTATTTTGCATGCATTGCCTGTCACCTATTATTTCTCTGTGATTACTCTGTGACCTCTGATGTGAATTACTTAGAGAGGTCACACAGCTATGCAACTTCCTGTGGGGGATAGATGCAGCACATGCAGCACATGGAGCACATGAAGCTCATGATCTCTCCTAACCTGAGAGGATCTATGGTGGTGTGAGCATCCATTACCATCTAAGCACATGGAAGGAGCTGATAATACAAATGTATAGTAATATGTATATATAAGCCTGTCTGATTATAATCTAACTACAAACTGTGAGTAAACAGATGTTTTGTTACTTCAACTTTAAAGTGACTCAGCAGTGAATTATTCTGGGGTGAATGAGAGAGAGATGAAGAAAGAAATTAACATTTCTAAAGCTGAAGCTGTGTGTACTAAAATCTGCTAATTATTTACTACAAATAATCCAACAAAAGGGTTATGGGCCCAGGGCTCAGGAATTGAAAAAGAAGAGAAATATTACCAGGCAGAAAAAAAGGCCACATTTTTCTCTTAAGTTTTAAAGGAAAGATTCAGTCTGTCTCTCTCTCCCCCCACACAGCAGACAGAAGGCTAAGAAAATGGCTGAGGGAAGAAATTCACCATTGTTCTATTCTCTCAAGGTGCCTAAATTAACTGAGTTTAATTATCGGCAGTGGGAATTAAGATTCATATGTCTCCTTCGAGCAAAAAGATTAAATATATGCTTAGACCAAGACAGAACAGCTGAAAATATGGCTGAATGGGACAATGCAAACTATTATGTGAAGTGCATGCTTTTGGAAGCTCTCTCAGAGAAACAAGCCATATTAGTGGAGGGAAAAGATACACCAAAGGACATTTTATATAAACTGAGAACTATGTATGCAACTACATATGCAAAGCAGCAACCAATTTGGCTGGCAGAGTTGAATGAAACCAAATTAAGGGATAAAAGTAAATGTAATGATCACATTATGTATCTTATGTCTTCATTTCAAAAGTTAGAACTTTCTGGAATTCCCATGTGTGATGCATTGAAAAGAGCATTTCTTTTTACCTCACTATCAAAGAAGTTTGATGTTTTTAGGTCTGTAAATGAGGCCATTGAAGGGCAATCTTTTGAACAGGCAACATCAAAACTAAGGCAGGAATGCATAATAAATGATTCTGAGGAGATGTGTTCTCAAAGCAAGTCAGAGAGAAATGAAACAAATTTCTTGGCAAAGAACAGAGGAAGGCGGAGCTATGGGAAAACTCCACCCAAGGGCAAGCTGATTTGCTACTCATGTGGAAAGGAGGGACATGTATCTAAATGGTGTAAGGAAACACAAAACACTCCCTCTAGCTCACCTAAGCCAATGGAACTAAAGAATTTTCAAACCAGGAAATGTATGAAGGACAAAGATAAACACAAGGGCTTTCTAATGACAGAAAAATCTTTGACTATGGTAAATAATAATTCAAATGAAAGTACTTGGATTTTGGATTCGGGGAGCACATGCCATTTAACCAATTGTAAGGATTTCTTTCAGGAAATGTGTCCAGAGGAAGGTATTCTTAAAACTGCAAACGCAGGGACTGCTAAGATCCAAGCAAAAGGTATTGGATTCTTAAAATGCAAAATGTCTAATGAAGTTAAAGAAATTCCTGTAAGTGATGTCTTGTATATTCCCCAAGCAGTTTGCAATATGCTTAGTGTATCTACATTAGATAAGAAGGGATTTGCGATTCATTTTGAAAACAGTAAGTGCACAATCTCTAAAAATGATGAAGTGTATGCTGAAGCTTTTATGCATAATGATGTTTATAAGCTGAACATTTCAGGTGAAGCCTCACATATGGCGCAAGTAAGGAAGAATGATGGTAAATGTAGTCTGGAAATCTGGCACCGCCGCCTGGGACATCGTGATTCTAAGGTGATCCAGGATCTTTACAGTAAGCAACTGGCCACCGGCATTCAGATAAGTGCAAATGCTGGTAAAATGGAGAAATGCATAGACTGTGTTACTCAAAAAGGTGTGAGACCCTCATTTCCTGCATACACAGGAAATAGGAGTAATAAAGTGCTGGACTTAATACACAGTGACTTATGTGGACCGTTTAATATCCCATCATTGGGAAATAACAGATTTGTGCTAATATTCTTGGATGATTTCTCTAGATACTGTGTGGCCTATTTGCTGAAAGAGAAAAGTCAAGTCACAGACATGCTGAAGAAATACGTAGCCATGGTGAGCAATAAATTTGAAAGAAAACCAAAGGTTCTTCAGACCGACAATGGTGGTGAGTTCACTTCACAAAGCATGCGCACATTTCTAGAACAAGAAGGCATTCAACATATCACAACAGTAGCTTATACACCAGAACAAAATTCTGTTGCAGAGAGAAAATTTAGGTCACTTGTGGAAATGACCAGATGTATGCTGTCAGATAGCAATCTCCCTAAAAGACTATGGGGGGAAGCCATTCTCACAGCAGTGTACCTACAAAACAGAATGCCAACTAAAGGCGCTGAGCGCACACCACATGAGACATGGCATGGTAGGAAGCCAAACCTGTCACACATAAGAACATTTGGGAGTACAGCATATGCTCATGAACCAAAGCAAAGAAGGCATAAGCTGGATTCCACAACAGAAAGGGGCATTTTAGTTGGCTATGCTCCAGGACACAAAGGATATAGAATTTTGAATCTGAAAACTGGCATTGTTGGCATAAGACATGTTACATATTTTGATGAAAACAAAAGGGTTGATAAAGGCTGGATTATCCCAGATGAGCCTTATCATCCAGAATATGAAAATAGAACCATAATAGACATGCCAGTGTATATAAATGCCATACCAAGGCAGATGTCTGAAAGCAACTCATCTGTATCTAACGAGGAACAGACAGAGGAAACAGACACAGAAAGGATCATTGAAGAAGACAGTACAGTTGGAGAAGGGGAATCAATTGGAGAAGAACTCTCAGATTTAGAGGATGCGGAAAGGTCAGACCAACCTGTAGTCAGACGCTCATCCAGGGAAAACAAAGGTGTTCCACCCCCAAGACTGTCTTACCTAACAAAGTCAGCAGAAGCTCAAGAGCCCTTAACATGGGATGAGATTGAGAAAATGCCAGCAGAAGAAGCTGCTGAATGGCATAAAGCTGCACAAGAAGAAATTGATGCATTGGATAAAAATAATACTTGGATTCTTACAAAATTACCTCCTGGCAAGAAAGCTATAGGATGCAAATGGGTATTCAAGTTAAAAAGGAATGCACAAGGAAAAGTGGAAAGGTATAAAGCCAGATTAGTGGCAAAGGGATATCTTCAAAAATATGGAGAAGATTTTGATGAAGTGTTTGCACCTGTAGTGAAACACACGACAATCAGAACACTTCTGAGCATTGCAGTCTCAAAAGGCATGCAAGTCAAACACATTGATGTGAAAACAGCGTTTCTTCATGAAGATATAACTGAAGACTTGTACATGGAACAACCAACAGGTTTCATAAATACAAAACAAAGACAGCTAGTGTGTAAATTAAACAAAGGTCTTTGTGGATTAAAGCAAAGTGCAAAATGTTGGAATGAAAAATTGCATGAAATATTGACAAATTTAGGATTTAAGCAAGGTGAAGCAGATAAATGTTTGTACACTAGGTGCACAAATGGACAATATGCATACATTTTAGCTTTTGTTGATGATCTGCTCATTGCAAGCGAAAGTGAGCAAGAGTACAAGGACATTGTAAAGTGTTTAAACCACAATGTTGAGATAAAAGAACTTGGTAATGTGTCATACTATCTTGGTATAGAAATTGAGAAACAAAATGATGGTTCTTATCTTCTAAGCCAGAAGCAGAAAATAAATGAGCTTATTGAAAGTTTAGGTATGCAAGATGCCCAAGTTGTAAGCACTCCCATGATCACTGATTTTCTGAAGGATGAAACAGTAAGAGAACCTTTACCAGATAACATCCAATATAGATCAGCCATAGGTAAGCTTTTATATCTAGCTACCACATACAGGGCTGATATAGCAAATGCAGTAGGAATTTTGAGCAGAAGGGTCAGCTCACCTACCAAATCAGATTGGACTGCAGTTAAAAGGATGGTAAGGTATTTAAAGGGTACCATTGATTGTAAATTAAAGATTTCAGCCAATAGTAATCCAAAACTAATATGTTACTGTGATTCAGATTGGGCAGGGGATCATTCTGATTATAAATCCACAAGTGGATATGTGTTTATGTATGGAAATGTACACATTTCATGGGCCAGTCATAAACAAAGTATTGTGAGTCTGTCTTCTACAGAAGCTGAATATGTGGCCGTATCGGAAGCGTGCAGAGAACTGATGTGGATTGAAAAACTTTTGCTGGATTTCGGAATAGCTGAAAAGAGACCAATCCAGTTAATGGAAGATAATCAGAGCTGCATCCGACTGTCACAGAATGACAAGGTTCAGTCACGCACCAAGCACATCGCAACGAAATACCACAACGTGCGAGAGTTGGCGAAAGAAGGGGTCATCAGTCTACACTATTGTCACACCAGTGAGATGACAGCTGACATCATGACCAAACCGTTACCCAGAGAACATTTTGTGAATCTGCGTATAAAGCTTGGACTTTGTATGAATAAATAATTGCATGACAGTTATGCATGAGAAGGGGTTTGTTGGAATGTATTGTATTTTGCATGCATTGCCTGTCACCTATTATTTCTCTGTGATTACTCTGTGACCTCTGATGTGAATTACTTAGAGAGGTCACACAGCTATGCAACTTCCTGTGGGGGATAGATGCAGCACATGCAGCACATGGAGCACATGAAGCTCATGATCTCTCCTAACCTGAGAGGATCTATGGTGGTGTGAGCATCCATTACCATCTAAGCACATGGAAGGAGCTGATAATACAAATGTATAGTAATATGTATATATAAGCCTGTCTGATTATAATCTAACTACAAACTGTGAGTAAACAGATGTTTTGTTACTTCAACTTTAAAGTGACTCAGCAGTGAATTATTCTGGGGTGAATGAGAGAGAGATGAAGAAAGAAATTAACATTTCTAAAGCTGAAGCTGTGTGTACTAAAATCTGCTAATTATTTACTACAAATAATCCAACACTTTTGACGTCATCCTTGACGTCAGAAGAAGGCGGAACACAGCGAAGGGAAGGCTAGACGTCGAGAGCGCCGCCTCCTTCCCTGACGCTTCGCTGCCGAGCGTTGCGATTGGTTGAGTGTCATTGCTCCGCCCTCGACGTCATCACGTTTGACGCGTGGGCGGGGCAGACACAATGCGATCTCACCCCCTTCACTTAGAATGTTGGCTAACTAACAGAGGCTTCATTAGAACGTTGGAGGTGCGTTTTATATAGAGAGATTGGTGATAATTGAAATTTATATGCATTTCTTTTTATGCGTATTCTAAAAAGAGATGCACATAAATTCTAATATATGTAGCTGAAAAGGGGGTGGGAACATGGGAGGAGTGTGGGTGTGTTGGGGGAATTACTCAAATTTACACGCATTGTTATAGAATTTAAGGGAACACAACTACATTTAGGCGTGTATTTACACTTGGTTTTCAATGGTGTAAATGGCCACATCTAAATGTCAGCACATTCCTTGATCCTAAGTACTATTATACACAGTATGCCTAACTTTAGTTGTGTTATATAAAATAGCACTAGGCACTTTAATTGATCGCATCTAGATATTAGTTGCCATTTACAGAATCTGGACCTATATGTGTTTATCATGCTTATTTGGATTTAGTGGTTGTCACAGAGATGTGGTGCATGGAGACCCATGAATTGAACACAGTTATAAGCTATTCAGGAAGGACAGGATGAGAGGAAGAAAGAGAAGTGCTGATATGCCCCTAAGTTCATTTTTTAACTAAAGGGTGATTAGATTTTACATTTACTGCACAATAGCAAAAATTAACACATGGTAAGTTAGGGGTATAGCCAGACCTCAATGTTTGGAGGGGGGTCTGGAGCCCAAATTGGTGGGGGGGGGGGGGGGGGGTACAGTTTGGCCCGCCTCCCTGCTGCAACTCCACATACCTTGGCTGGTGAGGGTCCCCAACCCAAACCAGCTGTAGCCTTTCTCCAGCGCTGTTCTCTGCGCATTGCCTGCCCTGCTTCCCCTCACGTCACATGCATGCTCAGTTTTAGTGAAACTGAGCATGTGCAAAGTGTCGCACATGCCCAGTTTCTCTAAAACCGAGCACGCACATAACGTGAGAGGAAGCAGGGCAGGCAATGTGCAGAGAACAGCATTGGAGAAAGGCTTCAGCTGGTGGGGGTTGGGGACCTCCACCGGCCAAACCAGGGGCCCTGGATGCAATTTGTGGGCCCAGGCCCCCAAGGCTTCCCGTAGCTATGCCACTGTGGTAAGTACAAACCCTATGTGGTAAATGCAGGAGGTGTGCCCTGCATCTGTCCTGCATACACTGCACAGGGCAGACAGGTACGGCAGAGACACTACAATAAATGCATCCACAGATAGTGTGGGTGCACGAGTGCTACTTGCCAATGCATTTACTGCTGGATTCTATATATAGCGTCTAGTGCTCCGTCCCTAAATCTAAGCATATCTATCTATATAATTCACAACCCCAACGTTCTAAATGAAGCCACCACCGGAAGTTGAAGCGTTGAGATCAGCTTTCCCCACCGGAAGTTGATGCGTCGAGATAGCCGCTTTCCCCATCAGTGTGTGCCCCACCCTCGCGTCACTACGTGATGACGACGAGGACGGAGCACTGACACTGGACGAAACGGAGCACCAGCACCAATGAAGACATAACTGCTCACTTACACTGCAGCACCGACAACACGAACAGCACTGACAGAAGAAATCCATTTTGATGGCCATGCTCCTGCTCTGCGTATGTGAGTCACCCCCCCCCCCCAAAACAAGCTAGCGCCTGTTTCATTGATCTGAGAAACGGGCCTTCTTTACTAGTTCCATAATAATGCGCATAACTTAATTGGCTTAACAAGCCAATCAGTGTTGTTAACAGCACTTAAGAAGCAATAATAAGCACTAATTGGCAATAATTAGAATTTACGCACATAACTCACTAAGCGTATGCTGTAACTCACTGCTCCTAAATTCTAATGCACACATCCAAAAGGGGGCATATTTATGGGCGGGGAAATGGGCATTTTATGAGCATTCCCAAACGTATACCCGTTGTTATAGAATATGGCCCAGTCCGCGTAAATCTACGTGCAGGGATTTACACCACATTTTCATTGGTGTAAATAGATGCATGTAGCTTTAGGTGCTGGGATATCAACTAAGCATATTCTATATACTGCACTTAAATCTTATAGAATATGCTTAGGCAAAAATAATTTTAGCACAGATTTTCCAGGCACCATATATAGAATCTCCCCCTTAATGCGGTGCATGACCAAACAAGTAACTCTCTTGTTGCAGTGACAGTACCTGATCCTCTCCCTCAACTCCAGTGACAGAACCCTATCTCTCACCCAGCCTTAATGACAACACCCAATTCTCTCCCCTACTCCAGTGACAGCATCCAATATACCCTGGTGACAGCACCTGATTCTCCCCTCAACCCCAGTGACAGCACCCAATGTACTCCCAACACTGGTGACAGCATCTGATTGTCCTCCTCCATCTTCAGAGACAGCCCCCAATGATCTGATCTCACACCCTCCCTCAGTAGTGACAGCACCCAATGCTCCCTCCTAACCTCAGTGACAGCAACTGATGGTCTGATCCCACCACTAACCCCAGTTACAGCACCCAATGCTCTGATCCTACCCCCATAGTGCCTACCTCAGTGACAGTACCCAATGTATCCTCCAACTTCAGTGACAGCACCTGATATTATGATCCCACCCCACAACACCAGTGACAGTACATGGAGCTCCAGTTCTTCCCTCCCCAACCTCAGTGACACATCCAATGCCCTGATCCTGCTCCTAACTCCAGTGACAGCACCCAATGCTCCGATTCCACACTCCCCCCTCATGGAGCCAAGCCCCACCTCTGTTTCAATGAACTCCAGCTCCCTCCCAGCCCCTCAACCTACCCCAGCTACTTACCAACAAATTTCCCCCGGGTCCTGCCCTGGCTTAGCTTTTGATTCAAAATGGTGGCTTTGACCCCTAGCAGTAGTTTTTCAGTAAAACCCACACCAGCTGCTTAATGCAGCTTAGTAAAAGAGACCCTTAAAAAGAATGTAATCAGATGTATTATTTCTAACTAATATTGGACAATAAGTATGTTTTTAATGAAAGGATTTGACTATACACCGTATTGGCCTTGAAGAAGCCAACCAGATGATCAATGTGGAATAATGAATTAGACAAGTAATATTTGGGGATAATCAGGTTAATACCACTTTTTTTTTTCTGTTTACTGTTCGATTGATTTCCTTGTCTTGTTTCACTCTCCCTGTTTGGTGGTCTAAGGAAGAGAATAGAGTTACCTGACTGAAATAATTTCTACATATTACTTTCTCTGTATTTCCAGCAAGTTGTTTTGTTGCTTGTAAAAATTTGAATGGTTATAAATAAAAATTAAAAAAAAAAAAGAGACCCTTAGATTCTAAGACATACTGAGACAAGGAGATAGCTTGTGTACTTAATTGTAACTTGCCTTGAGCTATTACTGTAAAGTGTGAGCTAAAATACCTTAAAAATAAATAAATATTGGTCTTTTATTGAAAGGCCCAGTGTAAATTGACCAGGCTTTAGTTCCAATGACTTTGGGGCAGGAGTCTAGACAGCATAGAGTGCATTAACCGTCTCCAGGTCTTACCCCAATTTGACATGGAGCTTGGGTGTAGAGAAAAGCAGCCTTAGGTTAATCTCCAAGGGTGAAATATTTACACAAAAATTGTACAAAGACTAGCAATAGTATAATTCCTATCATAGAAACTTTACTTATCACTTAAGACTATTCTACTCATTTTCTCATCAGATCACAAATGAGTTGTAATCTAAAGCAAAACACATCAGCCTGTTGCTCCCAGGCAGGAAAAATAATGCCAGCTTTGAGATGAAATTTTTCCAGGAATAACGGAATTGTGTTGCTCACTGCAAGCTGTGTTCTTCAACTTACATAATAATGACGTATTTTGATTGCATTTGCATTCTTTGCTATTCATTATGATGCATCCCTCAGTAACTTATATTAATGTGCATTGCGGTAATATAGCACACCTTATTGCTCTTTAGTGCACATTAAGGGGCAAATAATGTGCATTATTGCCATAATACACCTTAATAGCAATCTCCTTTAAATTTGTAGGTTAATGTGCATCAAATCAATGTAGTGCACAATACATTTTAAAGGCACAGTAATGAATACACATCCTTATCTCAAAAGAAACAGTACAGGGAATGCTGACAGTAGAAAATATGTGAATGTACCACTGTCTATAATGGGAACATATGAGAAAGGCTATTTAATACAAACAAATGAACATTTATTTTCTTTCTATTTTGTTTTTGTTTCTTCAATCACTTGCAAATATTTGAACAGTGTTCCCAGGATCCTGAAGTTTGTCTTTTTTGACCTGCACTGCAATCTCTGCTTATATTTATGTAACCCTGGCCTCACCATAAACATTTGGATGCCAGCTAGCTCTTCATGGGTCAGCACCTGAGACCAGGGCCACAAAACTTTTAGTTTCCTACTCACTGAGCTGGGCACAGGCCGGGGCCAGCCTTACTCCAGTAGGCTGTAGGGTGTTAAGACACTCTATATCTCTTTAGTCACTTTTCTTTGTTAGTCTGGGAGTAAATAAAATTTACTTAAACTTTGCAACAGGCAATTCATCCAGACTTCATATATATTCTTGAAGCAAACAACTCTTTTGGTATCTAAGAAGTCTGTATCAAACTAGGTAACCAATTCAAATTGAGGTTAATTGCCAGTTCAAGACCTTGGCGCAATTTAGTAGTCCATTTGTAAATCCTATGTACATATTTACAACTCCTGCAGTTCGTTACCCAGCCCTTCTGGGTGAACAATCTAAGGCTGTGCCTGCAGCACCGATGCAGCAAGCTATCTCCACTATGGATCAGACTTCCCTGTCTGTCCACTCTCTTCCAAAGGTGTGTCTGACTGGGCTACTGCCTTTGGCTCTGAACAGGTTCCTTCCCTGTTCCTGCTCCCAGGCTGGGTTCCATAGCTTCCCACCTGGAGCACTCCTCCACTCCATGGTTTCAATTAGTTCAGGTTTAGCTTCTTGAGCCCATCTAGGGCACCTCCTCTCCTTAAGGGTCCTAGCCAGGGTAGAGGCAATCAAAGACCTCATGCTCTGCACAGCAACAACTTTTATTAACTCCAAACTCCACCCCTATTGTCATTCAACAACCAGAAACATTTCCCTCTGCACTTTCCCATCAACACTCCCCTTGCGACTGGACCTTTCACTCTTCCTTTCCAACCAAGACTCCAGGGAGGGGTTTCTCATCTGTTTCGTAATCCCCGTTATAATGGGAGATTACATTTAAACTGGAGATGAGCATTTGCAGTGCAAGAGATGACATATGCTTACAGTAATCTAATTGTGAAGACTAAGAGCAAAATGAGGCACATTGGAAAGAATAATCTGAATCAAAGTTACCTGATTCTAGGGCCAACCTTAGGAGTCAGCACTCAAGAAAAAGATCTAGGTAGCAATATGCTGAAATCTTCTGTCCAGTTTGCAGAGGTGGCCAAAAAAGCAAACAGAATGCTATGGATTATTAGGAAAGGGATGCAAAATAAGAACAAGAATATTATAATGCCTCTGTATCGCTCCATGGTGCGACCTCACCATGAGTACTGCATTCAGTTCTGGTCGCTGTATCTCAAAAAAGATAAGGTTCAGTGACCAAAATAATAAAGGGGATGGAACTCCTCTCATATGAGGAAAGGCTAAAGAGATCAGAGCTCTTCGGCTTGGAAAAGAGATGGCTGAGGGGGGATATGATTGAGGTCTAGAAAATCCTGAGTGGTGTAGAATGGGTAGAAGTGAATCGATTTTTCACTCTTTCAAAAGTAAAAAGACCGGGGGACACTCAATGAAATTACATGGAAATACTTTTAAAACAAATAAGAGGAAATATTTTTTCCATTCAAAGAATAGTTAAGCTCTGGTGCTCATTGCTAGAGGATATGGTAACAGTGGTTAGCATATCTGGGTGTAAAAAAGGTTTGGACAAGTTCCTTGTGGAAAAGTCCATAGTCTGTTATTAAGATGGACATGGGGGAAGCCACTGTTTGCCCAGGATTGGTAGCATGGAATGTTGCTACTAATTGGGTTTCTGCCATATACTTGTGATCTAGATAGGCCACTGTTGGAAACAGGATACTGGGCTAGATATACTATTGGTCTGACCAAGTAAAGCTATTCTTATGTTCTTATGTACTGTACCAATTTCTTAGATTTAAATCCCATGTTTTCTACTTTCATAATCCAGCTCATTTTCGAAAGTGATCCCCGGCGGGACGGGGGCGAGCTCACGAGATGGCCGGCTTCGCCCAATAATGGAAAAAAAAAGCCAGGCTTGTAGAGCATTTTGCCAGCTGTACTTGGTCCCTTTTTTTTCACGACCAAGCTTCAAAAAGGAGCCCCAACTCACCAAATGACCACCAGAGGTAAGTGGGGATGACCTCCCCTTACTCCCCCAGTGGTCACCAACCCCCTCCCACCCAAAAAAAAAAATTAAAAAACATTTTTTCACCAACCTCTATGCCAGCCTGAAATGTCATACCCAGCTCCATGACAGCAGAATGCAGGTCCCTGGAGCAGGTTTTAGTGGGTGCAGTGCACTTCAGACAGGTGGACCCAGGCCCATCCCCCCTATCTGTTACACTTCTGGTGGTAAATGGGAGCCCTCCAAATCCCCCCAAAACCCACTGTACCCACATGTAGGTGCCCCCTTCACCCATAAGGGCTATGGTAATGGTATAGAGTTGTGGGGACTGGATTTTTGGGGGGGATTTGGGGGGGGCTCAGCACCCAAGGTAAGGGAGCTATGCACTTGGGAGCTATACATATATTTTTTTAATTTTTAGAAGTGCCTCTTAGTGTGCCTGGTTGGTGTCCTGGTATATCAGGGGGACCAGTGCACTACAAATGCTGGCTCCTCTCACGACCAAATGCCTTGGATTTCGCTGGGTTTGAGATCGCCGGCATTATTTTCCATTATGGTCGAAAACCGATGCTGGCCATCTCAAACCTGGCGAAATCTGACATTTGACCGGGCCCAACTGTATTAGCAAAGAAAAAGATGGCCAGCCATCTTTTTCAAAAATACGGTTGGTTCCGCCCACTTACGGCGCCAGCCCCGAAGATGCTGGCCAGCTATTTCGCCGGCGCCGTTCGATTATGCCCCTCAATGTCACTTTGAGGATGTCTCTTTACTTCCCTGTATTTAACAAATCTCCTTTCTGAGGTTTTTATTCACTTAAGGCAAATTTATGTTTTTCCCCCCTTCATTCTTTGCCTTTGGGAGAAAAGTTTAGAGGAACATGGGGCCCTTTTTCTATGCTGCATTAAAAAAGTGGCCTGCTTTATCAGTAGAGCGAGGATTTTCCTGTTTGCTCAGGCCACTTTTAGCATGGTTGTAAAATGGCTGCAATTTCTATTTCCCCACTGATGACCACACACTAATTTTCCAATTAACATGTGGCCGTTAACGTGTGAGCTCTTACCACCACCTTACTGGGCAGTAAGAGCTCACACACTAACCATGTGCTAATCGGGCAGCACACGGTGATTTACACTCCCTACCCAATTAGGGCAGGACACTCTTACTCTCCACCTCCAAACATGCCCCCCCCCCTGATAAAAAATAAAACCAATTTTAGTACATGGGTATCGTGCACCAATCCCAGAACTACTGCAGGATGTTTGATTGCATTCTGTGGTAGTGTCTTTCAGTGCACGGTAAGCAAGTGTTAGTTCTTACTGTAGCTTAGTAAAGCGTCGCAGGCAGCGCCTCGTGCCCTGCTTGTAAAAAAAAATCAAATCTCCTTCCTTCTCCTCGTCTTGACGTCGACTCGGGCTTTCCAATCAAATTGATTGGAAGGCCCGAGTCGACGTCAAGACGTCAAGACCAGGAGGAGAAGGAGGAAGGAGATTTGCTTTTTTTTTTTTTACAAGCAGGGCACGAGGTGCTGCCTGCGACGCTGCTTCGCCGGTTTTTTAAATGTGCGGCGCCGCAGGAACGGCCACGGGAGGCGGCGGGAGCGGAGCACTCCCCACCCACTGGCACCCGGGGCGGACCGCCCCCACCGCCCCCCCCCCCTTGGTACGCCACTGGTAAAAGGGCCCCTTCAGTGCATGCAAATATCTCTCATGCATATTCATTGTGGATATCTTGAAATCCTGACTGGCTGGGGTGCCTCCAGGACCAGGTTTGGGAACCACTGCTCTAGGAGTATTTCCAAATATACCTTCACCAACTTTATATTAGTGCCTTTACCCAGTTCACAGCAGGGGCGTAGCCAAACAGCCAATTTTGGGTGTGCTTCAGTCCAAGGTGGGTGGGCACAGAATTCATGCTCCCCGTCCCTAACCCCCCTCTGCTCTACTCTGCTTTACTGCGCTCTTCATCCCTGCCTCCACCTGCAAGCCCATAATATTAAATACCTGAGCAGGAGGGGATCTACAAACCCCACCAGCTGAAGATTTCCTTCTGCTCAGACAGTCAGCGCTCTTCCAAACAAGCCAACAGCACTTTCCTCGAGCTGATGCCACGGCTGTGCATGCATTAAAACTAAGCATGTGCAGAGGGGCTGGTGGTGTTGGTGTCAGCTCGAGGCAAGTACTTCCAGCTGCTGTGTGAAAGAGCACTGCCTGCCTGAGGAGGAGGAAATCTTCAGCTGGCAGGGTTTGAGGACCTCTGTGAGCCATAGCAAGAGTGCACAATTTTGTGTGGGCCTGAGTCCAAATAGGGTGGGCCCTGGTCCCCCCCATTGCTACGCCACTGGTCCTACAGCTGAACCATGGGCAGACATATATTGTGGACTAGCTGGAGAAGGATTTATGGCAGGCCACTGTTTGGACTCATGGGTCCAGCTCCCTAGCTGCAAAACCAAGGTAGGGAGAACCAGGACCAGCTTAACTTATGGACAAGGTGAGGTTCTGGCCCAGGGCATCAGAGATAAAGGGTACCAAACACCTGTCACTGGCTCTATAGTGTCACCACCCTCCAGAGCTCTGTTGTAATTGGGGCGATTTACTCAACACTGGATGCTAGTAGTCGTGGTTGAGATTGGGATACCCCACAGAACTTAGGGGATGGTGCAGATTCACTAACCTCGTCTCACAGTTTCAAAAAAAGCGTGAGAGGAAAATAAACTAAGTTTGGATACTCACTCAAATTAAGCAAGACCAGTCAACACATTTGGAATTGTGTAAAAATAGAACATTTTTATTTTAAAACATTTCATTTTTCTATATCTCAGATATAACTTTTCTTGCAGCAAATTATACAACTATTTACTATGTTTCAGTTTTAAGAACCATGTATATAAGGTACCTTATTTAACTATGTCTTCCTTTTATAGAACCACACTCTTCCCTTCGGAATGCAACCAGCATCAGATAAGTATCTTTTAAACACCAGTTTCCCAAATTTCTCTCAGTCACTTTTCTCTCTGTTTAACTAATCTCAAGAGTTTGATTCTTTGGTTATAATTTTATTTTCAGGCACTATAACACACCATTCAGCTGTTCCGAATACTTAAGGTAAGTATGAGTTTGATTCCCCTATCAACCTTAAATCTTTCTTTTCTTCTCAAAATTTCCTTGGTTTTCAGACAAGTCACTTAGCTGTGTTTGGATTTCTCTTCGGTGGTTGATGAAGACTCTCTTGCGTGGGGGCCCTTGACGTTCTCTGTGATTCTTCCTCCTAAACCGCTCTCTTAATAAATAAAATTGAGGCAAAACCCTTTCTCCCTGTCTCTGAAGTGAAGATGGTTCAACTATAGGGTTTAGGCACATGTACTGTGGCCAACTAATTCTCCAAAATAAAATTAATTAAAATATTTCCCTATCTTCCAGGCCTGCGCTATAATTTTTATTTTTTTTCCTTAAGCTAAGGTGAAGAGCTTGACAGTCTGTCACTCACTGTATCACTCTCTCAACATTCTATTGTTCACTCTAACTCACCATTCCATCCCACTATCACTCAGGCAAAAGCACAACTTTCCTGACTTCCCCCTTGTATTATCCCCAAAATACTTTTACCAACTCACCCAGTTCCTTTCACTGTTGCTCTGATACCACCACTCACCAGTTTCCCCTTAAACTCCTTCCACATTCATACAAACCCCTGAACCCCCAAACCCCAGAAAATTCAATTATCCTGCCTCCAAATCACATCTCCCCCTTTACAGTACTCTCATTTACCACTGGTCACACAAAATCACACCCAATATTTTTACTTTTACCCTTAAATCACTCCTCTCTTCCTCACCACCTCCACAGCACCTGCTCACTCACTGACCATCAACCTCACTCTGCCAACTGCCTGCTGACCCATTGCTTTGGTTACTGAGCTTTGGCTTGGGTTCCGAGACCCCCCCCCCCCCCCCCCCCAGCCAATCCCAGACCACTTCCAACCTTCCAATTTCCACTGCTGACCAGCGGAATGTTGGCCAGCCGTGCAAAATCTCCATTTTATTTAGCCAATTTCTCATTAAAATGAATGGAAATTGCATTCTAATAATCAAATTCACCCCTTACTTTAACCAAATTACCCCAAATTTTCCACCACCATTAAACCTCCCTTCCTCTATCAAACTGTACTTTTAGAATTTAAAAATAACCCCGTTTAACGTCTGCCCCCACACTTATCCCACTAACTCCCTTTTAAAAAACCCAAAAATTTCAAAATCCACTTTAAAAATTCAACCTCCTCCCTCACTACCTACTACGTCAAATAATTTAACTTAACCCTTAATTAACCACTTCAAAACCTACCCTCTCCAAAACACCCTCTTAAAATATTTAAATTTAAAAACTAACCCACCCCCAAAATCCAGAAAAATTCCACGATCCCAAAAATGCTAACAAAATTTAAATCGCACAAATGCCTGAATTTAAAAAAATAAAAAACGCTATTTACACAATTTAAAAATCAACCAATAAGAATTTCGGGCCAAACGACCCCTTACCTTAACCAGGATTTTCTCCTCACGTTACGACTTCTGACGATTCTGGTCCCGCTGGACCTGGTGTCAAAACGGATCCAAAATAAAAATTCAGGCCAAAAACCGCAAAAACGCTGGAGCTCCGGTTTTAAATCGAGGCCCAGGCTTCTAGGCCTCGCCGGAGCTCCAAAAACGAAAACAAAACGGCACGCTCCCGATTCGTGCATGAGGCGCGCCGCCTCATGCACGCGCCCCGCACGTCTTTCCCATATCGCGGTGCCTTCTTCAGTGCCATCTCCCTTCCACAGCCATCCCCCTCGACCCGCAAATTGGCCCCAGAAAACACCGGGACTCGTTGCGCTGCCTCCTGCAGCATCCCTCTTGCCCGCGACTGCTCCGTGCACTCCTCCACGTCTACGAGAGCCAAAAACAACTAAAATCACGATGCTCCACCACGTCTCCCCCTGGCAGCGTCTCCCTCGCCACTCACTCTCCCCCATCAGGCCTAGGATGTGCCCAAATGTCTCAGGCCTCCGAAAACTACAATGCTGTCTCCCGCAGCATCTCCCCAGCATTTCTCATCCTCCCGCTGTGTTTCTTTCAACTCCCGACCTCCCCCCACTCCCAAAAACGGGCCCAAGAATGGCCCCAAACAGCCCTGAACCTCCCGAACAGCAACATTTCCCCCAGCGCCCGAGCCTTCCCAAACAGGACCCCAGGTAAGTATTTATTTTTTTAATATTTTTTCCTCCCTTTAACCCTTAATCCCCTATTACAATAGGTTAAGCTGGCCCAGAGCTTACCTGGCTTAGCTACCTTCCTCTTTCTGACTCAGGCCACCTTCCCCCCGTCTACCTTTAAAGGCAGTTTTCCCCTATCAAACACAGACAGCGTTTCACCTATTGCTACCCGTATCAGCCCCATCATTTTCCTTCTGCCGTGCCCTGGCCCCTCCTTTGATATAACTTCCTGTCTCCACAGGGGCGCGGCAGAGGGAAGATGCAGAGGCTGATGCCTGTAGCGTTAGGTAAAACGCTGTTGGCATTCAGGAGGGAAAAACTGCCTTTAAAGGTAGGCCAGGAGGGGGGATGCCAATGGGAGGGTACCAAACCAAAAGCTGGCTCAGGGCACCACTGTACCTTCAGCAGGCCCTGGGCAGCACACAGCATGAACATTGAATTCATGGCTCAGGTGCTTCCTAGGATTTTCTTACCAATGTGAATTACTAAAGCTGTGGACTTTTGTTCCCACATCCACCGTTGCTTTTGGTTGTTATAAGGTGTCTATTGTGTATGTAGCTGCCTATGTTATTGGAAACAGGTTTAACACCTGCTAAAGAACATTTCAATACTGAATATGCCCTTTTCAGATACTACCTGTTTGTGTTTTCCATTAAGGTGTGTTGCACAAAAACTAAACCCACTTTAGTAAAAAGTTCCCTTAGTGTGGCTATTCTTAAGTGAGCAAGAACACAGAAGAAATAAATAACCGGAAAGATTTCCTAAAATGCAACAAAACAACCCAAAATGCAAAAAGGATAAGCAAAATGAAAACCTTTCCAGCACTGTACCCAGAGGTGGTCCATATTGGCGTCCTTAATCGGCTTCTTTTCCGCTTTTTCCCTGCTGTTAGAGTTGAATAGCAGTGTTTTAAACCAGCAGTGAGGAACAAGGAGGGAGGAAGAGGGAGGTTCTAGTTTTAGGAAAACTTTACTCCCCTCGTCTCCAGGGGCGTAGCCAGACAACAGATTTTGGGTGGGCCTAGGCAAGAAGTGGGTGGGCACCAAGTGTTCTCCCCCCCCCCCCCCCCCCCCCCCCAAAAAAATATCTCAGCTAGTGGGAAAATGCTTTTTTTCCACCTTGGCAGTCTGCAGCAGGCATGCACTGAAAACTGAGCATGTGCAGTTGCTAGTATCGTGGACAGTAGCATTTTCATTAACATCAGGGGAAACTCTTCAGCTGGTGGAGCTTAGGATCCCCACCAGCTACCGCTAAGTGTGTGCTACTGTTGGGTGGGCCTGAGCCCTGGCCCACCTGCGGCTACGCCACTGGTTCATAGTGCTGCAAAATGGCAGATTTCTATAAATAGCCATGAATAGTTCATAAGCTCCATATATATTACACTAGAGGATTGAGTGCTCTTTAGTGACCAGCCCTAGAAATGTTTACATTTGAAACAACTTAGCACATGAATTTTAAAATACCTTCTTCCACTTCCTTGTTGATATTCAAACTGCCAGGAGAGATATATGAAAGCAGCATTTGTTCTGTGAACATTCGCTATGTGGATTTTCAATTAATTCATTGATGGTCAGTTTATATATTAACAATTCCATTTTAGGTAGAACAAATACTTAAGAATTGATACATCCAGGCCAGGATTCTGGTACTATTTTGGAAAAGAATCTGCTGACATGGAACCTTTCCTAAGATACATTCAATAGTGTACACTCCACATAGGGGTGGAGGAGTAGTCTAGTGGTTAGTGCAGTGGACTTTGATCCTGGGGAACGGAGTTCAATTCCCACTGCAGCTCCTTGTGACTCTGGGCAAGTCACTTAACCCTCCATTGCCCCTGGTACAAAATAAGTACCTGAATATATGTAAACCACTTTGAATGTAGTTGCAAAAACCTCAGAAAGGTGGTATATCAAGTCCCATTTCCCTCCCTCCCACATGTAGTAAGAGCAGCCATTGTACAAAGATAAAGTTTGAAAACCTGAACAGAAAAGAAACAACTATTTACACATGCGTGTTGGTATTTCACCATCTACAAGCATATACAGATGGAACAAAAGGGTAAGCCACCATTCACTGTTGTATGTACAACTGTCTGCAGAATTTTTAAAACTGCAATAACAACCATATACTTGGTGGTGGAAAAGACAAACAATGCACATTGTCCCTTTATGGTACGGTGGGCTCAATGCAGTGAAAAACATTGAGGTGTTTCTTCTGACCTATGATTAAAATTGACCCTGCTTTTCACTGCATTGAGCCCACCATACAGTAAAGAGATGTTATGTATTGTTTGGGTCTCTTAGGTCTTTTCCACTACCATATATATGGCTGTTATTGTAGTTTAAGTAGTTCTGTAGACTGGTTTCCACCTTACTGGAGATTTGGGGTATTTCACCATCTACACGTTTGTGTTTGTAGTTTTTGTTGTTGTTGCTGTATGCAGGAACAATAGGTATTTTCCTGTCCCCCTAAGGCAATGGAGGGATAAAAGACTACCCAAGAGTAAACGAACCCCGATTTGAACCTTGGCTTCCCTGATTCTCAGCCCACTACTCTAAGCACTAGGCCACTTCTCTAGTTATATGTATATGGCTGCCATTTTCCAAACCCATATACATACATGCTACTAATTACATCAAAGGACTCCATCCTTATTGGAGGGGGAAATATGTACAGGAAAATAAAAGGGGGAATTCCCTTAACCCATACTCTTAAGGGTTGGCCTAAATGAAGACTTTTTACATGCCTGCATATGCGGGAGCAGCTGTAAATCCCAACGTTCATATTTCTGGACGTACACATGTATTCCCGTTCTGAAATGGTGAACACGTGCAGATTTTTAGCTCTGTCTAAACCCCAACCAAATCCTGTCCTCTTGCAATCTACACATTGCACAGATATACATGTGTAATCGCTAGCTTTCTAACATTGGCTATACAATTGTAAATGCAGGTAGTTACATGTATAAATTGCAAGAAGGGCATCTAAAACAAGGGCCTAAATATACTCCTTGGTACTCATTTTCTAAAGTACACTGTATACCATAGATAATACCAGAAAAATATGAACTTATTAGAAAACATATGAAAAGTTCAACATAGCAATGAAGCTATTTTGGACTCTATTTTCACAATGCATATGCTAATTATTTGCTAAATTCTACTTCTGCCAAACAGAGAGAGTTTTGTCATAGGAATACAATCAGCAAACCACCAAACAGTGACTCATTTGCCTCTTCAGTATTTGTGATACCCATGTGGACTGCATAATGATCATCTGATTTAGACTGTTGGTGACTTTGGGGTCAAGCTGGCAAAAGGTTACTATTTTCCTAATGCAAAGCATTCATTGTTTCTTCTTCACTTGGTTGGGAGATGACATACAAGTATCAGCAGCAGCATTTATAGAGCTGATTTTAAAGCAGATTTGTATTTATTTTTTTATTTATAACATTTTCAGATTTACATATTTCAATTTTGCTAGAAATCATGGGTACATCTCCAAACAATATACTGAGACAACACCTTTAGGCAATTAAATTTTCAGCTATGCTCCCAAAAGTTCAGCCCACCATAATAGGGAAAGAGCAGACCACAAATACAGACCAGTAGTCAAAACAACATAACCAATTTTTTTAAAAGGACCAGTTCAATGTGAGATACAGACTCTAAGGGGACAATTCTATACATTTTCATACCAGTTTTGGCACCCTATTGGTACATGCTGCAAGCCAATTCTATAACAGGACCTTGGCATCAAGATTCTGTTATATAATACTAGTGCAAGCAACTAATGGCATGCCACAAATGTAATATGCCATCAGTTATGCTTTGTGATAATGTGAATGGGGATGGGCCTGGTGCCCATGCATGACAGAGCCACCCAGCAGTTGTAGGTAAAGGAAAACAGCATGGCCACTGTGTACCTTACTGCCCCTCAGTACAGCAACACACTTGGCCTGGTTCCTTAAAGTTACCAGGGAAGTCTCTAGCAAATGTTCCAGGGCTAAGTCTGCCTGCAGCAGTCAGCATTTAAAAAAAGGTTGACCACAATTGGCTGAATATCTACTGGGATAAAGACAGATCAGAATCAAGTATACGTATTTTATACTATATTCATATCATTGGCTGCCAGTACAGACTAGGATCAATTTTAAGGTATTATGCTTAGTTTTAAAAATATTGGAAGGTAATTGCCCAGAAGGTTTTTCCCCAATTATTAATCTTAATTCTAATTGTGACTACTAGGCATTGCAAACAATTACCTCTGGTTTTTCCAACTATTAGGTCTGTTAAATTGATGGCTATTTTCTCATTCCTTTTCGGTTTTGGCAGTTCGTTTATGAAACAATCTCCCTTTAGAATTATGTTTGATGAAATGTTATTATTCCTTTTGTAAAGTTTAAAAACTTATATGTTTTGAGTTTAGTTCATAAGCACTGTAGTTTTTGCGTTAATAGTTATTTTTATTGGATTTTCTCTGTAATTTCCAGATGTTCTGTAATCAGTCTCTTTATTGTATCTTGTCTTGTCTTGAATCTCAACTAGAGAGAGCTGGCTTTTGATAAGTTTGATATAACATAATATAACATAACTTAACATATTCTCTGTATGCCAGGTGCTGTGTATTTCAGTGGGGTAGGCGAAGACATCTTAATTTATTGAGTCAAACGCTGTTAGTTAATAATATTGTTGGATCATTGATTTAATCATGAATTGATAATGAATGTGACTGTTGAGTAGTCTGAATAAAGTTCTTTATCTGCTGTCATCTGCTATATTACTATGTTATCCACCTTATAATTGAAAGAGAAAAACGCCTAGATTTCGACCCAAATCGGGAGATAGACGTTTATCTCACAAAAACGAATAAATCGGTATAATGGAAAGCCGATTTTGGACGTTTTCAACTGCACTCCATCGCGGAAGCGTACAAAGTTGACGGGGGCGTGTCGGAAGCGTGGCGAAGGTGGAACTGGGGCGTGGTTATCGGCCGAGGAGAGATGGGCGCCTTTCGCCGATAATGGAAAAAAAGTATGCGTTTGTAGCTAGAATTTAGGGCACTTTTCCTGGACCCTGTTTTTTCATGAATAAGGCCCCAAAAAGTGCCCTTAATGACCAGATTACCACCAGAGGGAATCGGGGATGACCTCCCCTGACTCCCCCAGTGGTCACTAACCCCCTCCCACCACAAAACATGATGTTTCACAACTTTTTATTTTCACCCTCAAATGTCATACCCACCTCCCTGGCAGCAGTATGCAGGTCCCTGGAGCAGTTGTTAGGGGATGCAGTGGACTTCAGGCAGGTGGACCCAGGCCCATCCCCCCCCCCCTACCTGTTACAATTGTGCTGCTTAATGCTTAGTCATCCAACCCCCCCAAACCCACTGTACCCACATGTAGGTGCCCCCCTTCACCCCTTAGGGCTATAGTAATGGTGTAGACTTGTGGGCAGTGGGTTTTGAGGGGGATTTGGGGGGCTCAACACACAAGGGAAGGGTGCTATGCACCTGGGAGCTCTTTTACCTTTTTTTTGTTTTTGTAAAAGTGCCCCCTAGGGTGCCCGGTTGGTGTCCTGGCATATGAGGGGGACCAGTGCACTACGACTCCTGGCCCCTCCCACGAACAAATGCCTTGGATTTATTCATTTTTGAGCTGGGCGCTTTCATTTTCCATTATCACTGAAAAACAAAAACGCCCAGCTCACAAATTATCGAATAAAACATGGACGTCTATTTTTTTCGAAAATACGGTTCGGTCCGCCCCTTCACGGACCCATTCTCGGAGATAAACGCCCATGGAGATAGACGTTTTCGTTCAATTATGCCCCTCCACGTCTTACCACTCACACTCAGTGCTATCCATGTGAAGGGCAATTCTATAAACTAGTGGGTTGATTTTCACAAGGGTTTAACTGGGCAGGAGAGGCTCCTGTCCTGTTAAACTCTACTGCGTGAGCCAGCACCTGATATCAACCAGCCCTTAGCCGGTTAGTGCTGCTAAATATCCCCGATAACCAGCTATCCCCTAATTGGCTAGGTTAGGGTCAGATCGGGGGTGAAGTTAGAGTGGAGCATCAACTTAGCAGGTTAGCAGCAATTTTTGGCTCCCTAGCCTGCTAAGTAACCTCATAAAGGGCCCCTTTTACAAAGGCACACTAGCATTTTTAGCGCATGCTATAATAAGCACGTGCTAAACATGGGCTAAAACTTAGCGCATGCTAAAAACACTAGCGAACTTGTTGAAAAAATACTTTGGAGAAGTTCTAGGAGTTCCGATGGAGGGTTTTCCACCCATAGTCAGGGCTCAATATATAACTGGAATCAGACCCTGACCCTTGGAATCTCAACCTAATCTGAATATCACTGAGTTTCTGGAAAGTTCACTGGAAGTTATAACACAATGAACAACTCTCCTAGTAACGTTTGCACTTGAACCAGTTCGAAATAATATCTTTTGTTTATATTTTAGACATATGAATGCAATATTCTTTGGAGCCAAGATTCAAATATTTCCTGATTTAAATAAAGAAACACAAAAAAGAAGACGAGAGTTCATGGTATTAAAACCAAGAATACTCGCTCTTGGTGGAACTTATGTATTAAAATATCCATGTAAATGCTATGTTTCTTTAAATGAGATAAACTATGTATTTCTTGATCCGAAGAAAATGCATGATTATATAATTTCTAAAGAAGGGGGTAATGATGATATTAATGCTTGAATCTTCACGCAGGACATATGCTGTTAATGTCGGTTAGCGAGCAATTTGTGCTTTCCCTCTCTCTTTAATATTGAAATTAATTTTTCAAAGTATTTCTTTGTTTCTTGCCCAATATTTGTGGTCAATGTGATTGGAGATATGTTGGCCCCCTGGACTGCATTTGGTGAGAATGGAAGAGGTCAATATGAGAATCTAGAGCATAAAGAGCAAACGAGTTCAGATAGAGATCTTTACAGTCTAACACCACGGACCCTGAGGCAGTATTTCGAAACTGTGGCCAGAGTTGGGCCGTGGATGGTGTCTGTTGACTGTTACAAAAAGATAAGTAACCGATTAGTGAATTTCACACGGTATATATATTTTTTGAAAAGTATTTCGAGCATATTAGCCATATTTAAAAGAGGTTTTTGCCTATGATGATTTAGAGGACCTCCTTATGTTGATATTATCAACAATAGAGTGTTCCTCTAGATTTTGAGGCTTTTCCTCTAATTAAAAATACATATATAAATTATTTGTGGATATTGAATATAGCAGAGGTCAATATGAGACCTGTGGGATCAGTTCACTGTAACCTGTTTCTACTTTAGAAATGCCTTCAGAAGAGATCTCTCAAGGTCAGAATCGAAAATCATGAGATACAAGTTATTTGGATACTTTACCTAACAGCAAAGGTTCTGGACAAGTATTATCTATACAAAAACCTCAGGTTGTGACTCTAGGATCTCTTTGGATTGCAATTGATAATTTGGGAACGCTTCTATCTGGCAGATTTAATAACAAGGAGGGGAAATACATGGCCGGCGATGTATTTTGGTGGTGCCGCAAACAGCTGGCCAGACCCGTATTTTCGAAAAAGATGGCCAGCCATCTTTTGTTTCGATAATACGGTTCCAGCCAGCCAAATGCCTTGGATTTGGCCGGGGTTTGAGATGGTCGGCGTCGGTTTTTAGCAATAATGGAAAGTTATGACGGCCATCTCAAACCCCGGCCAAATCCAAGGCATTTGGCCATGGCAGGAGCCAGCATTTTTAGTGCACTGGCCCCCCTGACATGGCAGGACACCAACCAGGCTCCCTAGGGGTCACTGCGGTGGACTTCAGAAAAGCTCCCACATGCATAGCTCCCTTACTTTGGGAGCTGAGCCCCCCAACCCCCCCCCCAAAAAAAAAACCCACTACCCACAAATGTACTGCACCCACTAAAACTGCTCCAGGGATCTGCATACAGCCTCTAGGACTTATTGCTGCTGTTAACTTTGGCACACCAGTTCACACCTGAAGACTAATCTCTTTGGAAAAAGTCCTTTATTTGAATAAGCACGTTTACTCACAGTTAACTGAAGATCAGAGGTTGTGTCCCACTGGCAAAGAGTCCCCTGGTACTAAGATAAGCAGTAGGTCAGAGCTGGCACAGTGGTGTACAATGCCCTCTTTCAGCACCATTCAAGGTAAGAACTACGTTCTCTAACGTGGGTAACACAGGAAAGGGAACTAAAACTGGCTTACAAAAATGGCCACTACCGCATGGACTACAACAGGAAACAAAACAGGGCACACTCTGACCCAGTAAGCAGGGGGAAAGTACCAGGGGAGTAGAGCCTACCAACTACCAATACCTACACCCACCACAATGCATTGCTGATGTGTCTCTGCAGTGCAAATAACAGAAAAGGTGTCACACTCACCCCAGAGCCACATCACAAGCAGGCAAAGGCTGTCGGAGGACAGAACACATTCTGCTGTCATGGAGGTGGGTACGGCATTTGAGGCTTGCATACAGGCTGGAAAAAAAGTGTACATATGAGACTCTCACTGTCTAACATATACGTCTCCAGTTGATTTTTACTCCCTAAGTGCATCACCTTAGACCACTCTTCTAGCTTCCGCAAATCCTTTTTCATGTTTTCCATTCCCTCCTGGGTGTCTACTCTGTTACAGATCTTAGTATTATCCGCAAAAAGGCAAACTTTACCTTCTAACCCTTCGGCAATGTCACTCACAAATATATTGAACAGAATTGGCCCCAGCACCGATCCCTGAGGCACTCCAATACTCACCTTTCCCTCATCCGAGTGAATTCCATTAACCACCACCCTCTGGCGTCTGTCCGTCAACCAGTTCCTAATCCAGTTCACCACTTCAGGTCCTATCTTCAGCCTGTCAAGTTTATTCAAGATCCTCCTGTGGGGAACCGTGTCAAAAGCTTTGCTGAAATGTAAGTAGATTACGTCTACAGCACGTCCCTGATTCAATTCTCCGGTCACCCAAAGAAGCTATTTACATGCTCACGTACACTGCTTGGGAACTGAATCCCCCTACTATAGACTGTGTTTTAACTTCTCCAAGGACTTCAGTTTTCAAGCCTAATATAATGCCCTCTACACAGGCAAAAAAGTATAACTGAACTTTTGAGGGTTCTATAACTCCTTGTGTGTCCCTCCAGCACCCACCTTACTTCAAGTCTTACTGCTTTAGCACAGAATTCATGTATAAGCTGTAACCTACTACTAATTTAACAAAAAAGATGTGCAAAAAAAAAAACAGATGGCAGATTTAATGTTGTGGAGGAACAAATTATAACTTTGTTGGAACTCTAAACAAGCTTTATAATTACTAGACTTTGTGGGTTTTTTACTGAGCGACGGTAAGCCCAATGTGGGCTTACCGCTCGCTAAACTGGAAGTACCACTGGGCCACTGCAGCAGCATAGTGGTAATTTCCACCCCCAGCGTGAGCCATTTCCGGTGCTACAAAAATATTTAAATTTTGTAGTACCGGTGTTTACTCGGCATAATCAGGCAGTGCTGCATGCTGCCCTGTTACCACCGGGTTAACACAGGATCCCTTACCACCACCTCAATGAGTGGTAGTAAGTGATCCCCCCCCCCCCCCCCCCAAATGGCTGCACAGCCATTTAATTAAAACAAAAGCCTTTTACCCGCTGCAGTAAAATGGGGCCTCAGCGCACATCAAAAACACGCGCTGGTGCTAGTGCAGGCCTTCTTTTGCCATAGCATAGTAACAGGACCCCTTTGGGAAGTGTCAGGATACTTTAGAAGAATAGTTTAAGAAGACTGACTCTCTTGAATTTACCTTAGTGAGAGATAGTTTGGTATTAAAAAGAAAATTAGAAGCAATGGAAAATTTAATTAAGAATACAAATCTTCAATTTATTAATTTTCCAAGAAGAACTGGTATATCTGCAGAAGTAATATTATGAAAATATATGCAAGAGATATTAGCTATTCCATCAGAACAGTTTCCAATTATGACCTAGGTGTTTTACATTCCCTTTCTTCTAAAAATAGAGATGAAAGCGATCATTTGGAAGGAATAGATTTATCTGCTAATAGTTTAAATGCATCTCATGTACTTCCTGAACCTTTTTCAAAATGATCTTTTACATTGATTGCTACATTTTCACCAGGAAAAGAAAGAGAATTATGAGTCTTTATTGTAGGACTAGATTATGTTCTTTTTTTGGGCTGTTGAATATGCATCTTCCTTGATGCCTCTAAAACCACCCAAGTGAGACAGAGACAGTTCTTGCTACTATGTCCTAGAGCTCTGCAGATAGAAGCTTATTTTCTTATGAGATTTCCTTGCAGATGTTTTTTTGTGGTATAAAGATGCCAAGTATATTTTTTTATGATCTATCTCAATTAACAGATTCTCTTAGGGGTCCTTTTATCAAGATGCGGTATGCATTAATGCATGCTTACCACAAGTTAAAAGCCCCTACTGCAGGACGTGCTGAGGTGTCCCACGATAGCTTTGGCATGTTTGCACACTTCCCATGTGCTAAATAATAATTTGTATTTTTTAGCACTGGGGGAGTGTTTGGGGGTAGAGAGTGGGCATGCTCAGAACTAATGGATTAGCACATGAGCATTGCCCATTAGTGCGTGGACCCTTAAAACCTAGAAAATAGGTGTAGTTAAGGGCTCACGTGCTAATGGAAAAATGAGGTTATGGCCGTTATTGCCGATATACAAAAACTGGCCATTTTAGCCCCACGTTGAAAGGTGGTCTCAGTGCATGGGAAACCCATGCGCTAGTAATAGCCTAGGCCACCTTTAAGCACAGCTTTGTTAAGGCCCCATAGGGATAAGACTGTTCTTAAATCCACTGGAGAAATGTGACTGGAGGTTATTTATTTTACTTCAAGATTAGATCCTGATTCACAATGACCTAGTTGTAAAACTAAACATAATGTGAATCCCGTTTGCACATTTCAGCTCCATGCAGTTCACTGTGCCACCCCCCAGGGCATTCTATATGTGTAGCTATTGCACAAAATGGTGACGCATACATGTGCAACTTGCTAGCTGCTCTCCATATAATTTATATATGTACATCATGCCCAGGCCAGAGATACACATGTATTTCCATTTTGTCACAACTTGCACATCTTTTTTGTTTCCATGATATACAGTATGGATTTTTTACACATATACATCTCTCTATTTTGGGAGACACCTTTATTGTCTGCACAAAGCTTTTTTTTTTTTTTTTTCCTGTAGCCCAGGGGCATGTGTCAATTTTAAACTGGACCTACATGTGCAAACATTCTCTTCTTAAATCATGGCCTTAATCTACATGTCACCCTTCCATGTGCTTTTTTCTCACATACATGAACTATCTAAAATGGGACTGCATGTCTTACAAGAGTTAAGACATGTTCATAATCCACTAAGTTACCCAAGAAAGATTCATTTTGATATGCTGACATGGCTCTTTAAAAGTTATTACTGAAAACAACTAGCTTTGAAAGTCATTTCTGAGATGTAGCCTAAAACCACAACTCTGGATAGGCCTATGACAATATCTGCTAGCAATTTATAGCATTGCTCTGCTCCATAGGTTACATCAGCCATGAGTTATTCTCAGAGGAAGGCCAAACCTTCAGACTGACTAATGACTATATTTTCTTCCAGTCTCATCTTTCTTTCCTTTCTCATATACAGTGGTTCAGTATTGTACCTATGTGCTGCTTATCATAAAAGATAATTCAAACACCTCTACTGAATCCCTTGATAATATATTCAAATTATAAATAATCAATAATGGCGTATGATAAGAGCAAAAGTTTAGTAATTTGAAATACATACTATCAGCATAAAACTGCAAGGGCCCCTTTTACCAAGCTGTGGCACGTGTTTTGCATGTGCACTGAGGCCCCCCTTTTACTGCAGCTGGTAAAAGGGAAGGATCTTGCTTTCCTGCAGGAAATGGCCGGATGGCTAGAAAAGCAGTTGCAACTCAGCCATTTTGGGGGGAGCCCTTACCACCACTCATTGAGGTGATGGTAAGGGCTCTTGCGCTAACCTGGTGGCAACCGGGCAGCGCGTGGCACTGCCCGATTACCGCCAGGTACAGTCCGGCACTTCAAAAATAAATACATTTCTGTAGCACCGGAAATGAAGGCGTGGTAGAGGTGCGAAATACCGCCAGGCTGCTGTGGTAGCCTGACGGTACTTCCATTATAGCGAGCGGTAAGCCCACGTTGGGCTTACCGCCGCTTAGTAAAAGGAGCCCTAGTGATTGTTATAAAATATTCCTTAACTAGGTCATAATATACAGAACTGGAAAACAAGCAAATACTGTGTCTTCTTCCCAAAAATGAAAGTAAGGATGAGGCTGGTTAGTTGAATAAATTAATGGAATCACTGCTTAAAAAACAAGAGAGCATGGAGTTTCAGGAACCCAGTAGATTTCAGGATCCCAGGCAGCATGGTTTTACCAGAGGTAGGTCTTGTTAAAGAATCTAATAACTTTCTTTGACTAGGTGACAAAAGAGTTGGATTTTAATATGCACTAGATGTGGTATACTTGGATTTCAACAAGTTTTTTTTGCCATCATTCCCAACTAATAAATAAACTGAGTGCCATTTGTTAGAAACTGGTTAAGACTGAGGTGACAAACTGTGATAGTAACTGGAGTTAACTTTGATGAAAGGGCTGGGATCAGTCCTTGGACTATTTCTTTCTAACAAATTTGCAAGGGAAATTGTGGAAAAGCTATGGAAAAGGTTTGCATCTTTGTGGATGATACCCAAATATGTTACAGGTTAGCAAAGCTTGAGGAATGGTCTGGAGTTGGACAGCTGTGATGAAAGTTAAAAAAACTGAGTCATGCATTTCGGCTGCAAACACTCAAGACAGTGGTGCAATATAAGGGGGTGAAGTTCTTGTGTTCAAGAAAGACCAGGATCTATGGGTGATTTTATCCTTATCTCAAGTTGGCCGATATTTAAAACCATTTAACCAGCCAGGAACGGCTTCTGGCACTTAACTGGCTATCCAGCAATATTCAGCACATCACTGGCTGAGATTGGCAGCCCAATTAGGCTGCCAAAATAGCTGGAATATCTTTGGCTGCTTTAAACGTAACTGGCTAGCACTGAATATTGGCTTCGTCGGTTAAATTTAAACCAGCCAAAAAATACCCAGATATTCAATGCTGGTCACTGGAAATGACCTGGCATTGAATATTCAGGCTCAGCATCAACTGTGGGAGGCATCCCAGCTACCGCCTGCGGTCTGAATATTGGCCTCAAGGTAACCAAATATGTAGATAAAGTGATGGCAAAAGCATGACTGGGTGCATAACGAGATAAATGGTCAGCAGGAAAAAAGGAAGTGATAGAGGGGCATAATCGAAAGGGGTGCCCAAGTTTTCCTGAGGACGTCCTCGCAGGACATCCCGGCGAAGGGTCAGGGAAACCCATATTATCAAAACAAGATAATACGGTCGGGGACGCCCAAATCGCGAAATGTAGATCAATCTTAGAGATGGTCGTCCTTAGAGATGGTCGTCCCCGATTTTCGGCGATAATGGAAACCGAGGACGCCCATCTCAGAAATGACCAAATCCAAGCCCTTTGGTTGTGGGAAGAGCCAGCATTCATAGTGCACTGGTCCCCCTGACATGCCAAGACACCATCCGGGCACCCTAGGGGGCACTGCAGTGGACTTCAGAAATTGCTCCCAGGTGCATACCTCCCTTACCTTGTGTGCTGAGCCCCCCAACCCCCCCAACCCACTCACCACAACTGTACACCACTATCATAGCCCTTATGGGTGAAGGGGGGCACCTACATGTGGGTACAGTGGGTTTGTGGTGGGTTTTGAAGGGCTCACATTTACCACTACCACCCGTGTAACAGGTGGGGGGGGGGGGGGCCTGGGTCCACCTGCCTGAAGTGCACTGCACCCACTAAAACTGCTCCAGGGACCTGCAAACTGCTGTCATGGAGCTGGGTATGATATTTGAGGGTGGTATAGAGGCTGGAAAATATTTTTTAACATTTATTTTGAGGGTGGGAGAGGGTTAGTGACCACTGGGGGAGTAAGGCGAGGTCATCCCCAATTCCCTCCGGTGGTCATCTGGTCATTTAGGGCACATTTTTGTGGCTTGGTCGTAAGGAAAAAAGGACCAGGTAAAGTTGTCCATTATCGGTCGAGGACGCCCATGTGTTAGGCACGCCCTGGTCCTGCCTTCGCTACACCTCCAACACACCCCTGTGAACTTTGGTTGTCTCCGTGATGGAAAGCAGTTGGGGGGTGCCCAAAATTGGCTTTCGATTATGCTGATTTGGGTGACCCTGTGAGAAGGATGCCCATCTTGCGATTTGTGTCGAAAGATGGGTGCCCTTCTCTTTCGAAAATAAGCCTGATAGTGTTGTTGAATGAATAAATAAATAGTAAGGCCTTATTTGGAGTACTGTGTATAATTCTGAAGACCACACAGTACTCCAAATATACACAGGATATGTTGGTCCAGAGGGCAGCTATTAAAATTGCCAGTGGTATTCATGATAAACCATTTGGCAGCAAATATAAAGATGGAAGTATGTATATTTTGGAAAAAATGTGCAATAGGGGAGAATTGGTAGGGCCATTTAATTACCCCCAAGGTATAATACATAAGAGACAAGCCTCTTTTCAGTTGAAAGGAAACTCTGGGCCTAAGGTGCCCTTTTACTAAAGGGTTGGTACATTGCAACGGACTTGCCGTGCACCAACCCGCACACACCAAACCAGAACTACTGAAGACCAGTGGTAGTTCCGCCTCTAGTGTGCAGCATTTCTGGTGCTATAAAAAATCAGGTTACCCAGAAGAAATCAGGCAGTGCTATGTGCTGCCCGGTTACAGCTGGGTTAATGCAGGATCCCTTACCGCCACCTGAATGGGTGGCAGTAACTGCTCCCCCCAAAATGATCATGTGGTAAGAGAGAACTTACCCCATGGCCATTTCTATTTTTGGCCTTTTCACCTGCGGTGGTAAAAGGAGCCCTGGCACATGGAAAAAATGGCCACCATGGCTAGCGTACGGCACCCCTTTTACTACAGCTTAGTAAAAGGGCCCCTAAGTGTTATAGGATGAGGGTGAAAGGAGGTATATCCAGGCATAACCGGAGTATATATTTCTTTACAACTAGGGTGGTGGATGCATGAACAGCCTTTAATTGAGCTAGTGCAGACAAGGACAGTATCTAAATTCAAGAAGGCATAGGACAAGCACAGATATCTCTGAAAAAGGAAGAAATTGTACAGCTGTTCATTTAGTGTAGATGAGAAGACTGTATAGGCTGCATGACTTATATATGCTGTCATTTTCTATGTGGTATTGAATCAAATGAATATTTTCTTATTTACCTGAGATGGCATATTGCCTCATGGCAATTCAAAACTATAGTCATGGAAAAATAGTGATATATTCTTAAACCCAATGAGTGTTTTTTCTACATAAGAGCAACAGAACGTTCTTGTAATATCAATCAATATGGCGCTTATTTTTGAAACATATGGATGTCCCATAATGCTGAAATGAACATCCATGTGCTTAAAACAGCCAAATCCCAATTTTACGATTGCAGGATTTGGATATCTGACATTGCCATACATCCAAATAGCAAGGGGGAGTGTTGTAGGCATGTTTTGAGCAGGACTAGGGCGAGCCCAAAATCAGGACGTCCAACAATGATTACCAAAGGGAAAGAAATGCCCAAGTGTGAAAAGAACATCCTTATTTTGAGCTGTTTTAGGAATGTCCAGGGTATAAAAATGTAGGGCTGCATTTTGATTAAAATTTTTATCATGATTAATCACGCAATTAAATGGTTCCCCCTCCCCTGCAGCTAGGGCCGCCAAGAGACTAGGCCGGGCTCGGGACAAGGCCACTCCCGGGCCCCACCCCCTGGGCCCTGCCCCCACTGCCACCCCCCCCAGGTTGTCGTCACCCCCCGAGGGGGGCCCAGCGCCACAGTCCCACCCGCTTCCACCACCGGGCCGGGCCCCTTCCACCCGAACCCCCGCCAGCAGAAGTGCTGTCTTCTGACTCCAGCGTGCGCGGCCCACACAGACGCGCTCGTCTCAGCTGATCTTCGCTTTACTCTGCAGGGCTTCTGTGCGTCTGACATCCTGCACGTCAGACGCACAGAAGCCCTGCAGAGTACAGCGAAGATCAGCTGAGAGGAACGCGTCTGTGTGGGCCACGCACGCCGGAGTCAGAACAGAAGACAGCACTTCTGCTGGCGGGGGTTCGGGTGGAAGGGGCCCAGTGGCGGTGGTGGGTGGGACTGCGGCACTGGGCCCCCTTGGAGGCCCGGCCCCCTGAGAATTTTGTCCCTCCTGTCTCCCCCTCTCGGCGGCCCTGCCTGCAGCCCCTTATGACTCTGGGCAAGTCACTCAACTTTCCATTGCCCAGAGTGTGTGTGGGGAATAACATACCTTTAATCAAGCTACTAATCGCAATTACAATTTTTAATCAAAATGCAGCCCTAAATAAAGAATAAAAAGTAATGAAAAGATAAGAAATACAAAATTCAAATTGACAAATTACAAATTAAAAAATCTAAAACAGCATGTAGAATAGCTATAAACAGCCTTACAGTTTTCACTGCCTACTTCAGAAATGCATCCCTATAAAAAGGAGCTCTGATTGAGCAGCTGGCCACAGGAGGGATTAAGGCATGACACATGCTAATCCCCCAGTAGTTGATGTTCCCCTCCGTCTCCCCTGAAAGTGAAAATGACAGCTTCAGGTATTATTGGCATTCTTAACAAAACAGGGAGCAAGTCTGAGGAGTAGCCTAGTAATTAGTACATTGAACTGTAAACCAAAGGACCCAGGTTCAAATCTTACTTTAACTCTTATTTTATTATTATTTTTTTTATTGTGAGCCTTCCTGGAACAGAAAATACTTACTGTACCTAAATATATAAGCCATCTGCAAGCCTGAAGGCTACTGAAGTGGTGTACATTCAGGTACAGTAGTTATTTTTCTGTTCTTGGAGTGGGCACAATTACAAAGTAAGGGGCCCTTTTACTAAGGCATGTAGACGGGTACAACACAGGTCAAATTAGAACTACTGTAAATGGTTTACATGCGTTAAACGCTAATGCACCCATAGAAATGTATAGGCGCGTTAGGGTTTAACGCGCCTTAAATTTACAGGCGCATTAAAAATGCTAACACACCTTAGTAAACATACCCCTAAATTTGACCCTTAAGTAGTAACAGGGCTAAAAGGCTTCAAACTAGTTTGCACACTACATGTTAATACCCTTGTCCATCCAAAGACCTATTTCCTCTATTAAAACAACCAATGCTGTAAGATAAGATAAGGTAAGTGCAACCCTACTCTGTTTCAGGTGTAGTTAGGCTGTGAGGAGAAATGTATTGGTAGTCATGGCCAGCTCAGGAACTCAACCTTAACCCTGAGCATTTCAGTACAAATCACTAACCCTGTCCACAGAATCCTGGATTAAGTAGAGGAAATTAAACTAAATTTCAGGATTTTTTTTTAAAGGACCAGCCACATGTAAGAATAACAACAATTTTATTTAGTAGATGTAATTGTGCACAACACATTTCAGTTCTAAACAGCAGTAGTTTCCCAAACTTCGTAGCAAATTCTAATTGTAATTCAATTGAATTATTCCAAATATTGATCAAAGCTTATGTTTGACTTTCAGGTTAACAGCACCAGTATTTCCACAAAACTGCAAAAAATTATTCCAGCAACTATCACCAAAAGAACAGAATCAGATAAGTGCTTGTATACCCTTTGTTTTCTTTTTCTTAACAACTGTGTTTCTTGATTCTTTGTGTTATTCTTATTTTATAGGTATCCTGGACTCTGGAGAATTTCAGGATACTCAGGTAACTGTTTAACCTCAAACTTAGTGTACTTTTCCTTCCTTTTTTAGTGCCCAAGCAAGAGTCCCTATGTTCACTTAGTTCTGCAACAGCAGCTTCTTCTTTCTTGGCTGGACTTTGGTCTTGCTTGAATGGTGGGGTCCTGCAGCATCTGCAGTGAGTCCTGTGATATATTGTCCTCTCAGCTGATCCATAGCCTCAGGAAGATTCTACATCCCTAACTTTAAAACTCAATTAAAAAAAAAAAAACTACCTCAAGTCTCAGGTTTAGCTGTTTAAACTAGGACTTAATTTAGTAAATGTTGTGGCTTTTCTAGCTACATGAAATAAAAGGTTAATTAAATACCCTAACTATTGGAGCCTATTCTGAGTACTGGTCCTACACTAGAGAGTTGTTTAATTTTGTGCAGGCTCAACAATCGTCTTAGCATAACAGTCATACAGGCTTCTCTGATTACTTAAGCTGGAACTAGTTTTTCAATTACCATACCTTCACATTCTCCACAGCTGCCAATGCTTCCAAGCTTCAACTCACACAGTCAGGCTCAGGGTCATACAACACAGGCCTGAAACCAGATAAAATCTTAATCAATATTTTAAGAAAAATTTCTTTCAATTCACTCTAAGGCATCAGACTCACAGTAATCTGTTAATTAACATTTCATGACCAAAACAAACTCCACAGTCAGCCTCAATCACAGCATTCCCAGCACTGTTGCAATTTAAAAAGAACATCAGCTTTTTTTTCTCCAAATGTGCTCTGAACCTGTTAAACCAGTCACTTTCACACAGCAGTGACACAATCGCTATCAAAAGATTACACTTTTTGATGGACATTCTCTGTCATCATGCAAAGGCACACACCTGTGCTTCCCTTCTCTCTCAAGGTCATAGCTCTGCTAAGCAACTGCCACCCAAGCCATTGCCAGGGTGATAGTGACTCAGATGACATCAGAGTGTCCACCCATGGTCCTAGGCACCAATCAGAAGTATGTATTCAAACACATTCTAAAATGCTTGCATGCAAACAGTTCAATTCTGCAACCTGAATCTCTATTTTGAAAGTGTAAAATCCCATTAAAATGAATGGGAATATCAACTTTTTAAATGAAATACCACAAAACATCATATATTTTAATAAAAACTATATCATCATTCCCTTTTACCATGTATCAACAGCACACTTTTTTTTCAAATTTAAAATAACATGCCATATAAGACGTTACCACATTTATTCACAAAAATATGTAAAATCCACCTAAACCCCCCAAACATCACTCTTAAAAATTAAACATGATCTCAGCTACAGGCACAAGCAATGGGAGCCTGAAATGCACACACAAAAGCCCACAAACTTGCCCGCACATAAAACAGCCACAAAACCAATTAAAATACATTTTTAAACATTCTCACCACCCTAACCCATCTCAGTGAAACCCCTGGAACTCCAAAGGACAAAAAGAATTTGTAAAATCCACACTCGAACCCTGTAGCACCACAGACCCAAAATACCTCTTTTAAAATTAATATAATTAAACCCCAGGGCCAGGAGACCTCTTACCTGGTTCACCATGCCCTCTTCAGGCTTCCCCTGGACCTCTTCAAGGTCCAGAAGGACCCACTGTGGCAGCAGCAAAAAACCCACAATTGCCACAGACCTCTACTGGGCAGGCCAAAAATCGAGGCCTCGGCTTCATTTCCAGCCTTCTGGAGCCCCACCACACATGCATGGAAAAACAAATGTGCTGGAGCTCCAGCGGCCAGGCCCAAACCAGACCATTTTCCTGCCCCCTCCTGTTAAGACTGCATTTAGTACCATTATCTTAACAAGAAAGGGCAGATTGGTTATCGGCTTATAATTGCAACATATCATTTCATCTATTGAATAACCCTTCAGTAGTGATTTAAGCATTATTTCCTTCAGGATCTCTGGATAGTATTCTCTTTATAGTGTAAATTAATAAACTTAGCTAACCAGATTATTATCTCATCTGTCACATTTTTCAATAACATTGTTAGATATAGATCCAGCTCACATGACCGTCTGCAAAATGTTCAGACCAATTTTCTAAATGTATTCTCTGTTATAGTAGAGAATGCTTTACAACAAGATAAATTAGAATTTACCAGTGATTTAACAATACTGTCCAGCTATTTCATGATTTAATACATTTTGAAGCATAGGTTCACATGTAAAATCATTTTTATCTTTCCTTCTACTTAATATTCCCCCCCAACACACAAACCAGTTTTTGTTCAGATTTCCCAAATGTTTCTCAATTTTGGGATGCTATGTTTTGATTATTTCGCACGTTTTTATTGTGTGCATTTTATGCATGGTAGACCTTTTGTTTTCACATCTAAATCAATTTACATATGCTAATTTGAAGGTATATGTGTGTACGGTTGATTTTCCCATGCTAAAACATTTTAGGTACAAATTGTACATCCCTATTTCGTATGAATTCTTACAGAGATCTACCTAAGAGTGAGGGTTATTTGATTTTCTTGCCGCTTTGGCACATAAAAAACACAAACTGTTTTTATAATTAATAAGACTCCTTTGGTATGCTGTATGTGATTATGAATACTGCTTGCTATTTTACTCAGGGGCCCTTTTACTACGCTGAGGTAAAAAGGACCCTGTACAAGTGGTGGGGGCTGTTTTTGCCACACACTGATGCCCTTTTTACCGCAGCGGGAAAAATGGCAAAAAAAAGACATGGCCGTGTAATAAGATTGCTCTTACCACATGACCATGCAGAGGAGGAGCACTTACCGCCACCCATTAAGGTGGTGGTAAGGGCTGCTGCGCTAACCCAGCGGTAATCAGGTAGCATGTGGTGCTGCCTGATTACCGCCGGGTAACCCCCTGTGGAAATATTTTTTGAATATTTCCACTAGTACCAGAAATGCCACGTGCTGGGGGTGAAACTACCACCAGCAACTGCATTGGGCCAGAGGTAGCTTCAGAATGAAGCACAGTAAGCCCATGGTAGACTTACTGCTGCTTAGTAAAATAGACCCTCAGTGCTTTAAACCAGGGCCGCTGAGAGACTGAGCTGGGCCTGGGGCAAGGCTGCCCCCAGCCCCCCTCCAAGGATTGCCGCTGCCCTGCCCCTGCCTCCCCCCAATTGCTACTGCTGTCACCTCCCTCTTCTGCTCCAAGGTCGCCGGCACAGCAGTCCCCCCATCTACTTACCCTCAGCTCCCTTCTGTCTGCCATCCGACCCCCTTCATTTAAAAAAAAAAATCTCGAAATCGGCAGCGAAGTGCCTTCTGTGTGAAAGCAGCAGATCGCCTCGGGCAGGCCTTCCCTCACTGTGTCCCGCCCTCCTCTGATGTAACTTCCTATTTCACACACACAAAAATTGACAACTGTGCCATTGCAAAGGAAATTAACATTGACCACATTTAGAATCATTTTGCAAACCTTATGATATGAAACTCCTTTTGTTGCTCAGTCCCCTTCTCAATGTATTTTAGCAAAATTTGTAATTGACAGAGGCCATGCAAAATTACCATTGTGTTGGCTGAAGTAGTCTACCATGGCCTAAGATCACACAGCTGGCTGTGGAATACATACTGGATGTCCTCCAATGAATATATACTGAGAACAACTACACTGAGTATAATTGGCAATGTTCTTGTATCGTTTTGCATGGAAATGTTGAACAACTAACTTTTATTTAAAGTAATTTTTTCCTGACTGTGTTACAAGTATGCTACTCAGTGATTCACCCGAAAAATGACATCCAGGATTCATTCACATTGATTAACTTAGAAACATAGAATATGACAGCAAATAAAGACCATATGGCCTATCCGTTCTGGCCGTCCACACAAAGTAAGCTCTGTAATCTTTTATTCTCATTCAGACCCCTGTTTACAAAGCTGCTCTAGCGGCTGGTGGTGTGGTACTGCCGACATAGCCTGTTCATTTTTAATGGGTTGTGTCGGCAATGCTGCGCAGCAGCCACTAGTGCGGCTTTGTAAATATGGGGGGGGGGGGTGGGGGGGGGGGTTTAAAAATCTTCTGTACTTGTCCAATACTTTCTTGATACTATTCTCATCTTCACCTACTCAATTGGTAGGCTGTTCTACACTTTCCATAAAGAAATATTTTCTAATCTAGCTCCAGAGTCTATCTCCTTTCACCCTCATCATATGACCCCCCTTGTTCCAAAACTTCCTGTTAACTGAAACAGGCCCATATCTCTATCATATCTCCCCTCTCCTGCCTTTCTTCCAAAGTATACATATACAGATCTTTAATTCTGTACCCACATGTTTTATGACAAAGCTTATTTTACTAGCCACTCTTGGACTGACTCTGTCCTGTCTATATCCTTGAAGGTGTCATCTCCAGAATTGCATACAGTATTTTAAATTAGATTAAACCAGTGACTTACACCAAGGTACTATCACCTGCTTTTTCCTGCTACCCATTCCTCTCCCTATGAACCTAAACATTCTTCTGGTTTTTACTGTTACCTTTTTTTTTTTACCTGTCTGGCCATCTTAAGATCATCAGATATGATCACTGACAGATCCCTTGCTTCTTTTATGAATAAAAAGAACTTCACCTTCTATACTGCAATGTTCATGTGGTTTTTGCAGCCCAAATGTATGACTGCATTTTTTTAGCATAAACCTTAGCAGCCAAATTTTAGATCATTCATCAAACTTCACCAGGTCCCTGCTCATGTTACCCACACCTTCTAGTGAGCCTGCCCTGTTGTTTATTATGCTATCATCTGCAAGGAGGTAAACCTTACCTACAATATTGCTTAAATTAAAAAAAAAAACCTGGAGGAAGTACCAATGCCTGCAGCATGCTACTTGTACCACCCCTATCCTCAGAGTGATTTTGTCATCTCCCACTCAATCATTTTTTAACTCACTAAGGGGCTCATTTTTTTCCAATTTTTTTTAATTGTAAAATATTGCAGAAATACAGAACTGAAGAAATATCACTACAACAATATGCAATCAGATCTGGTCATCTTAGCCATTCCCTGTCTAAACCCCACCCCTTATACCCCTCCCCCACCAACTGTACTCTATCCCCCCCTTGGAAAAACACGTGCATTCCACAAAGCCTTCCTCTCTATCACCCCCCAACAAATTTCCAAATTATTGGCTATAATAAAATCTTTATTTGGGACCTGACACCCACTGTGAGCGTCAATGCTGATAATTGTCCCATGTCCTGTGGAAGGAGAGCAACTGGCTGGTCCGCAAAGCAGACAATTTATTCATCTGATATATATAATCCATTTTCTGTATAACCTGGGGCATCTAGGGTGGGAGCGGCTTCTTCCAAGCTGCCATGAGTACCAGTTTACTTGCCATAAAGAAACTGATTGCCAATTTATGTAATTCCTTTTTAATGTCCACCGGTTTAAAGTGAAGCAGGCAATATTCCACCCCAGTCAGATAAGTCACTTAAAGCATTCATTACAAAGTCTGTAGCAAAGAAGTCCAGAAGGGCTGTACCCATGGGCAAGACCACCATATATGATACATAGTCCCCCGATGCCCACATTTTCTCCAACAAGATCCAGAGCCTGTTTTAAAGATTTGGGCAATGCAGGAGGGGGGTGTAATACCAACGATACATAATTTTATCACTATTCTCCATTAAGCTACTAGCTATCAAAACCTTAAGCAAATAACCTAAAAATAATTTCCCACTGCTGAAGTTCCCACTTTTCCCACTTTTGTATATAAAACTGTATAGGAGAATTTGAGCTAAGTAAAGCCTGATATTATTGTGTGATACTACCCCGGGCACCACCCCCCACATCGCTTTCTCCAATGAAGTCTCTACAAGAGCCAGTTCTCAACAGACCCTATGTGCAATAAAGTCTCATAGCCACCAATAATTAAATCTATCCACCTCCACCAACCCATATTCCTGTTGCAAATCTGAAAAAAAGAGATAAATTCCCCCTCCTCCCGAACTTGATCCAATATACAAAATCCCTGGTGCTCCCACCGTTTGTAGGTAGGATCCATAGGACCTAGCAAAAACCCTGGAGCCTGACAGCCATCTGTAAAAAATATAGCCATTTAAGATAAAAAGAGGATCTAGCCCCATACCATGTGCGCGAGGGAAATTGAAGGCTCACTGGGAGAGATTTTATAAGGCCAATCAAATCCTGGTTTGGGAGCCATAGCAATGACCAAAGAGGAACAGTTTCCACCCATGATTGTTCAAAGTGTAGCCACGCTTTAGAAGATTTAGATAATCACTATGTCAGAATGTGGAGCTGAGCCACCTTGTGTCAGGTTTTCATGGCAGCAACTAGGTTCGTGAGCCCTTGGGCCACTGCCTTGGAGCAGCAGTGGCAGGCAAAACCACCCCACACCAGAGACAAGGCAGCACTCTGACAGGAACAGCTAGACTTCACCAGCACTTGACCACCGTTCCTCAGGAGTTGAGCCCCTGGGTGCAGGCAGCCGGCAGGGCTTACCGGACAGGGCAGGAACTGAATACCAACTAAGTTGAACAGAGACTGAGGGTCAGAGGGGAAAGGAATATACATGGGCAGCAAGGCAGGAAAACGGGCTAGGACTCACAGACAGACAAAACTGCACAAAGCAGGAAATGGACAAGCTAAAGGACAAGAACTGAAAGCTGACAAGCAGCCACTGAAACAGGGTACAAACACTGACAGAAAAGAGACAGGACTGAAAGCTGCAGAGCAGCCACTAAGCAAGAGACACAAACAGAAACTAGACCAAGAATACAAACCAGACACAAGACTAAGAAATAAGCAATAAACCTAAGCTAAACTACACACAGACTAACTAGAATCGGACAAGAAACTCAAACAAGAAACCAGACTAGGCAGAAGGTCAACAAAGCACCAACAAACCACGGACCTTAGACGATGCAAAGGCAAGCATAGAAGTTTCCAGGTGATTAATAAAGCCCCTCAGCTGCTGAAGTTCAGATGCAGGAATCACAAGGCAGCTACGGGTGCTGTTCGGGCACAAACAAGAGAAGCATGTCTGGCAGCCCGGAAGATCTGGACCGGACTGGGCTGAAGTCTGGAACGGGTGACAGTTCATAGCAGCAACCGGTTCTGGCCACCAGAGGGTGAGGCGAGCACAGACAAGGAAACAGTCACCATCGTGACACCTTGTAGTATAATTTAAAATTAGGAACCCCCATACCCCCCTTAATTTTGGGCTGATACAAGATTGTTTTCTGAACTCTTGGAGAGCGTCTTTTGCATATATAAGTAAAAGTTTGCTTACATAATTTAAGAAAAATCTGCTCCAGGAAAGGGAGAGGGAAGGCCCTAAAAAGATAGAGCAATTTTGGCAATATGATCATTTTGAGCACAGATATATGCTACCCAGCCAAGAAAGATTTAATCCCTCCTAACGATCCTAAATGGACTTGGGGAAAATCCACTATTTCTGGGATAAGCAGTATAAAATGTTTTGTAGTTTTTTGGGATATTGTCAGGTATTTGTGACCTGGATTGGCCACTGTTGGAAACAGGATGCTGGGCTTAATGGACCTTTGGTCTTTCCCAGTATGACAATATATATAGTTGTGCCACTGTCGGGGTAATATTAACTCCCAAATAATGGATCCATTTGGATGCCCATCAAAGGACAGCCTTCTCTGCAAAACAGCAGCTGTCTCCCCATTTACTGTTATATTATGGAACTTGGATTTAGGGAAAGGGAAATGGGATATGATATACTGCCTTTCTGAGGTTTTTGCAACTACATTCAAAGTGGTTTATATATCCAGGTACTTATTTTGTACCAGGGGCAATGGAGGGTTAAGTGACTTGCCTAGAGTCACAAGGAGCTGCAGTGGGAATTGAACTCAGTTTCCCAGGATCAAAGTCCACTGCACTAACCACTAGGCTACTCCTCCACATATTAATCTTAAAGTCAGAAATCTGTCCATAGGCTTCCAATGTTTCCACCAAATTTGTCAAGGATTCCTCTGGTTGAGTGATAGTTAGTAGGATATCATCCACAAAAAGTAATAATTTATATATTCTTGGGCCCTATGTGACTCCATCAATCCCAGTGTGGTGTCGTATCAAGCTGGTTAGGGGTTCTATAACCCAAGCAAATAGCAGCAGTGATAGAGCACATCACTGCCTTGTCCCCCTATAAAAGGCAAAGACAGGCGTGCATGCCCCATCGATTTTTAGGTTACCTGGAGGATTAATATAGAGTAGATGTAACCAGTGTAAATATTGGCCTCTGAGGTCCATGTGATGCAGTAGCTGGAACAGAAAAGGCCAATGTACACGGTCAAAAGCCTTCTCTGCATCCAGTGAAAGCAAAAGCATCAGGGTCTGGTCTATCTTTGCCATGTGCATTAGATGGAGGACCATGCGAATGTTGTCAAAGGCCTGGCACCCCATAATAAAACCAGCCTGGTCTTCATGTATCAATCAAGGAAGATAGCGCTGGAGGCAATTAGCCAAAAGTTTTATAAAAGGTTTATAATCAGTGGTTCAAAAGATATATGGGAGGATAAGAGGAACTCAGTAAAGGGTCCTTCCCTGGTTTAGCTAACACTGATATTAATGCCAGCCACCACGAATGGGGAAGCTCAGAAAGGAGTATCGGACCATTGAAAACTCAAAGCAATACCGAAGACAGGATTTTCATATAACGTTTATAAAATCTGTTGGAAAAACTATCATAGCCTGGGGCTTTGCCTAATGGAAGATCCTTAATAGCCCCCTGAATTTCAGATAAAGTGATTGGGTCTGACAGAGACTGTACCTCCACAGAGGAAAATCTGGGCAGTGCAACCTTATTTAAATACTGTTGGATCTCTAATTCAGTGGGATTAATATCTGGTGTATAGAGCTGAGAATAATAGTGTAAAAACACCCTATGGAGAGATGCACTATCTGTTTGGAGAGCTCCTGTCTCATCCCAAATACTGGGAACATAATTTCTAGTCATTTGTTTCTGCAATTTATGTGCCAATAAGCGGCTGGCCTTGTTTCCAAACTCAAAATGGGATTTACGCACCCTCTGGAGATTATCTGTGATCTCAGCCAGACAGATCATCTGAAGCTCAATCTGCGTTTCATGGATTGATTGTTGTAAGGCTGAGATTAATCCCTGTTGCTTTGCTCACTGTTCCAGGCCCTGCAATGGAGCCAAGAAAGCAGTTTCCTGGCATTCTCTAGTTTTATTGAGAGATGGGACTGTAAAGCAATAAGCTTACCTCGGATCATTATCTTGAGGCTCTCCCACAAGGTATCCAGAGCTACTTCCCACATGTCATTCCGCTATCTCTTTTTCTATTTGTTGCACATTCTCAGACATCCCGAGAAGGGCATCACTTTATTGCCAATATGTGGTACCTAAATCTGCAGGCATCACATTTTATCCAAGTAACAATGGGGCATGGTCAAACCAAGTATATTGTGAAATATCAGAGAACTCCATCCTGCATACCATTGATGGGTAACCAAACTAATAGTCTATCCTAGAGCAGGTCCTATGTATGGAGGCGTAATAAGTATAGTCCTGCTGGGATGGATGATGCTACCAAATATCTACTAAATTCCAGTTGTCTAAAATACTCTGTAAGTGTTCTGTAGCACGCTGAGCATATTGTGCCCCCCCCCCCCCCCCGCCGAATTATCTATGTGTGGTCGTAATGTCAATTTGAAATCCCCACCCACTAGGACTTCACTCTCTAAATTAGTGAGCAACAGCATGGAGAGATCTTCCCAAAAGGCCTGTGGAGAATCATTTGGAGCATAAACATTCAATATAGTAAAAGTATTAGTCCCCAGTTTGAAGATAAGTAAAACATATCTCCCATCTCTATCCCTTATAATCTTTTTTACTTCCCAATTGTGCGCGGTTGGAAAAGCCACCAGCACTTCTCTGGTTTTGGTATTTTGTTTATTGGAGGAAAAATAAATCAGAGGATATTTTTTAGAAGCACAGAGGTATTCATATCATGTGAGCAAGTGCGTCTCATGAATCAGAGCCACATCTGCCTTTAAACGTGCCATTTCCTTGAACATAAGCTGGCGCTTCTGTGGTGAGTTCATCCCCCGCACAGGGTCTTACAATTCAAATAGATCATGTGATCAGCCAAGAGGAACAGATGTAATGATATATATGCCCAATGCCATTAATTATATTACAGACCACCTCAGACCCACCATTATAATGCACATATTCTCGCAGCAATGTACAGCCCTGAAAAGCTCCACTGCAACCCGTCCAAATCTATTCAGCCACAGGGTACAGAACATCATTGTGTTACTTTTTGACCGCTATTTTCCTACAAAGGGTTCATAGCAGTTTACACAACAAATAAAAATGACATTCAATCAAGAATTACATCAGTAAGAAAGTATAAAACATAAAGAATACAGACAATTTCAACAGTTTCTATTTTCTATGGAAAGTGAGGCTGTCCATATTAGAACGAAAGTAACTTTGATCTCTGGTCTCACTCTTCATCCCAGAAGTCTGCCCCAGGAACTATATTAACCTCTTCTAAGAGGTTTTCCATCTGGCCTATTTGCATACTTTTTCCCAGAGCTGCCATTATCTACTTTCTACATCGTTGTTTTTCTTTCATTACAACAGTCTCCTGGGGTAGATATGCAAAGTGATTTAAATGGCCAAAAGAGGCTTCTGGACATTTAAATTGTTTGTCCAGGGCTAAGTGAGGATATTCGGCAGCACTCAACCAGATAGTGCCACTGAATATTCCTGCTAACCGGCCATGCCCTAAACGGCAAGGTTAGCAGTTAGTAGGGGGTGGAATCAGGGCAGAGCAGCAACTTAGTTAGCTATTGGTCATATTCAGTCAGCTAGCCGGCTAGGCAACCGCATAAAATTAGAATAGAATAAAAGCTGTTCTTATTTAATGCTTTGAGGTTAACCAGGCACTGATTATGGAATATATGCTGCATGAAAGGAATAAGACTGTCCTCACCTTTGTATCCCCCTCCCACCCTCTTGGGAACAGCCCTCTTCCAAACAATTCTTCCTCCTGGCAAGGATAGACTCCACCTCCCAACCCCTCTAGTCACCATAAGCCCCTGTGAGCCTGCCTAAGATCCCTAGAAGTCCAGAAGGGGTGGTAGAGACAAGAGTGAACCCCACTCACACCTGCCCCTAGTGAATGCCTCAACAAAATGGTTGTCATGACATACCAAGTACCGTGACAGCCATTTTTTTGTTACAGCCACTAGAGGAAGGAGCGAATGAAGTTTTCTCCTGAGCTAATGAAAATTTCTTAAAATTGAATAGGTCGAAGACTAAGATAGTCTGGTTTGGTCCTTATGATTTATTAGAAATTTGTGCTTGATTCAGAAGAAGACCTGCAGATAGACAGCCACTCCAAGATTCTTGGAGCATTGGTTGATTCATGTCTGACCTTTGAATTACAGTTAAAAGCTCTTACGAGAAAATTTTATTCACCTTAGACAATTAAGGGCCATACAATCAATGTTACATCCATATAGTTTCAGTTGTATGGCACAGGCTGTCCTTTTGTCATATTGAAACTATTGTAATTCTTTATATGATGGTGTCACATGTAAATTCATTAAGAAAATGCTATTTTTACAAAAGCAGTGAGATTAATATTTGGACTGGGTAAATATCAGAAGGCTATTCCATTATTACATAACTTGCATCGGCTTAAGATAAACTTGCAAATAAAATATAAGATAGCTTGGAGAAGAGGCTGAGGGGAGACATGATAGAGGTATATAAAATAATGAGTGGAGTGGAACAGGTGGATGTGAAGCGTCTGTTCACGCTTTCCAAAAAATACTAGGACTAGGGGGCATGTGATGAAACTACAGTGTAGTAAATTTAAAACAAATCGGAGAAAATGTTTCTTCACCCAACGCACAATTAAACTCTGGAATTCGTTGCAGGAGAACGTGGTGAAGGCGGTTAGCTTAGCAGAGTTTAAAAAGGGGTTAGAAGGTTTCCTAAAGGACAAGTCCATAAACCACTACTAAATGGACTTGAGAAAAAGCCACAATTCCAGGAATAACATGTATAGAATGTTCCTACGTTTGGGAAGCTTGCCAGATGCCCTTGGCCTGGATTGGCCGCTGTCGTGGACAGGATGCTGGGCTCAATGGACCCTTGGTCTTTTCCCAGTGTGGCATTACTTATGTACTTATGTACTTTATGGAGATAGCTTGAAATGATTGGTTAATTATTCAGAATTGTCCACCTCTTTCTATAGAGCTAAGAAAGAACAATACTTGAAATGTAAATTTGTATTTAAAGTGTGTTAGGTATATATTATTTGGACACTTGAAGAGTACAATTTGATATTACTGATGTCTTAACAAGTGGTTGCCATTTTGTTTGAAGTTTCACAATGAATAAGGCACAAAAAGGTGCCCTAAATGATTTGATGATCACTGGAAAGAATCAAGGGTGACCCCCTCCAATACCCACCTAGTGGTCACTGACCCCCCCCCCCCCAAAATGTGAATACAAATATGACTTACCAGCCTCAATGACAGCCTCAGATGTTAAAATCGGTTCTATTAGAGCAACATGTAGGTTCCTGGAGTAGTGTAGTGGTCGGTGCAGTGCTCTATGGAGTGGGGGACCCAGGTCCCTATATCTCTCTACCTGTCACACTTATTGTGGAAACTGTGACCCTTCCCAAAGCCTACTATACCCACATATGGACGCCCCCTTCTCCCATAAGGGCTATTGTAGTCATGTACAGTGGGGGACAGTGTGGTTTGGGTAGGTTTTGAGTGGCTCAGGGGACAAGATAAGGAAATAAAGGTGAGATGTGCACCTGGGAGCATTTTCATGAAGTGTACATAAGTGCCCTCTAGGTTGCCCCATTACTCTCTTGGGATGTCTGGGGACCAGTCTATTAAAAAAGCTGGCTCCTCCTGCAAAACATCCAAAGTAGGACTTAGACGTCACATCTAAAATACCCCTCCATATGCACCTGATTTAAAAATTCTAAAAATTGTCTAGTAGATAGATCATTAAAATCTTCCAGATGAATATTTATGTCTACTAGAACAATTAATTATTTAAAATCAATAGTGTAATAAGCACTAATCTCAAACAATCAATATCGTGGTTGATAAATTAAAATGATCCCTAAATAATCTCTCTTCATAGAATCTAATAGTTGGCATATCATCGATTCTAACCCTGGCTCTATAAAATTTTCTACTATTTTTAATTATAAAAAAAATTCTTAAAGTTTATAGCTACGCCCCCACCTTTCCTATCCTGCCTTGGGCAATGTAAAATTTTATAACAAACAGGACAAATATCTAAACTATAAGGTGAATTCAAGTCAGGTAACTAGATTTCTGTGATAAAAGTCAACCCCACTTACAAAAAGATCTAGCATTTAAATATATACATTCAATTGTTCCAAACTCTGTCTCATATGTTATAGTATCATCTAGGGATGGATAAAGCAAACCTCTCCTCCTTATTGGTCACTATAGCTGTTGGAATTGTCTACAAATATGCAAAACAGTCTAAATTATAATGGGTGATTTAAATTACCCCAACATTGACTGGGTAAATGTAACATCAGAACACGCTAGGGAGGGAAAATTCTTTGACAAAATCAAGGACTGCTTTATGGAGTAGCTGGTACAGGAGCCAACAAGAGGAGGAAAAATTCTAGACGTAGTCCTTAGTGAAGCACAGAATCAGGTCCAGGAGGCAATGGTGTTGGGGTTGCTTGATAACAGTGATCATAGTATGATCAGATTTGATATCGGCTTTGGACTATGAACACACAGGAAATCCAATACATTAGCATTTAACTTTCAAAAAGAAGACTATGATAAAATGAGAAGAACGGTGAAAAAGAAACTTAAAGGAGCAGCTGCAAATGTCTAACATTAACATCAGGCATGGATGCTGTTCAAAAATACCATCTTGGAAACCCAGGCCAAATGTATTCTGTGTATTAAAAAAGGAGGAAGGAAGACCAAACGACAGCTGGCATGGTTAAAAAGTGAGGTGAAGGAAGCTATTAGAGCTAAAAGAAAATATTAGCACGCGGCATTTCCAGTGCTGCCAAAAGTTTTCAATTTTTATCATCGCAGAGGGTTACCCAGTGGTAATCGGGCAGTGCCACACATTGCCCAGTTACTGTTGGTTAACACAGGAGACCTTACTGCTGGCGGAAAGAGCTCCCTCGTGAAATAGTCGTATGACAAGTGCAAACTTACTACACGGCCATTTCTTTTTTCCACTTTTTTACCCACTGCTGTAAAAGGGGACTCTGAGCGTGGAAACATCTCATGCTGCCACTAGCGCAGGGCCTCTTTTATCACAGCATAGTAAAAGAGGCCCTTTGAGGGTGATAGAGGGAAAATGTCTTGGTCAGTGGCGTACCGAGGGCTGGGTGGTGGGGGCAGTCCGCCCCGGGTGCACGCTGCTGGAAGGGTGAAGAGCAGCCACGCGCCTGTCGGCTCCGCTGGTTCCCTGCTCCCTCTGCCCCGGAACAGGTTCCTGGGCAATCTCTTTCATCAAGTTTTCATTGTTTAATCTACTAACACCCCTGATTACAAAGCCACACTAGCAGCTGCTACACGACAATGCCAACACAGCCCATTCAAAGTGCTATTGCTGTTCTACCTACTACTAACTCTTTTCTATTTGAAGTAGCATTCATTTCTACTAAATTTTATTATTTTATTAACCTAATTTGTACACTTTTGAAGAGCAGTATAGTAAATTAAATAAAGCATAATCCAGAAATAAACCATATTCTTATATTTCCTTTTTATAATTGTTTCTTTGTATTTGCTGAGTTTCCATTCTTTCAAATATAGGGCCCTGTATACTGAACTGTGCTAGTGTTTTTAGCATGTGCTAAAATTAGCGCACACTAAATACTAGAGACATCGATATATTCCTATGGGTGTCTCTAGTGTTTAGCGTGCACTAAAAACGCTAGCACACCTATAGAATGGCTTATTAAACAGGGCCCATATTTTGGATATGAATTCATAAACATTTTATTTTTTAAAGAATAAGGTTTCAAAGTTCTGTGGATAATTTAATAACAGGCCAGTTAATTTGTGTTGCAGGTAAGTGCAAGAATCATGCTAATTGTTTGAGCAAAGGTATGTGCATACTTTCTGTTTGAAAAATAAGCCTACAGAAAGGAACACATACAAGGAAAGTTGTTGTTTTTCAGGACTTGGAAATGAGGGGATGCTCTAAGTGTGGAGGAGTGGCCTAGTGGTTTGATCTTGCCATCCAGAGGTGGCTGGTTTAAATCCCAATGCTGCACCTTGTGATCTTGGGCAAGTCACTTATTTATTTAGATTTTGCTCACACCTTTTTCAGTAGTAGCTCAAGGTGAGTTACATTCAGGTACACTGGATATTTCTCGGTCCCAGGAGGGCTCACAATCTAAGTTTGTACCTGAGGCAATGGAGGGTTAAGTGACTTGCCCAAGATCACAAGGAGCAGCAGCAGGATTTGAACTGGCCACCTCTGGATTGCAAGACCAGTACTCTAACCACTAGGCCACTCCTCCACTGTGTCAGATACAAATAGCAACCTCATTTAGGGGTCTTTTTACTAAGTTGCAGTAAAAAGCAGCCTGCTGTAGTTTGGCTGCATGAAATTGACACACGCTGGGCCACTTTTTACTGTGGTGGGAAAAAGGCCTTTTTAAAAATGGGACAGTAAATGGCCGTGCGCTAATATTTAAATTAGCATGTGGCTATTTACTACCTGAGCCCTTACTGCCACCTATTTAGTAGGTGGTAAGGGCTCAGGTGCTATTTGTGTGGTAATTGGGCAGTACATGGAATGTGGCCATACTGCCAATTACCGCCCAAAATGGCACCTGTGGTACAAAATAGAAATTATTTTCTACTGCAGGTGCCAACTTCAGAACCACTGCTGGGCTCCCGCAGTACCCTGGTGGTAGGGCCAATTTGGCAAATGCTAACTGCACTTAGTAAAGGGGCCCCTTTATTAATAAGGGAGCTATCCACATAAAAATCATAAATGATACAAAAAAATGAAGTATGGCAACTTATGATGCTTACCGTGCTAAAATATGTCTTGGCTCTAAAATATTTTAAGATTTGAGAGCACTTAACTAACTAGACTGAAAACCACATAAATCACTTTCAGCTGTTGAATCTACCGTTACTTAAATTCCAGAATTAAGGAAAAGACAGATTAAGGAGGCAGCTAATGATTTTTAGTCAGTTACACTTAAAATGTAGCAACTCAATATATCATATTGACAATTTAAATCTCCAACACATAAACATGCAAGACCTTTGCCCTCCCTTAAAGCAGCTACACAGGAGATTTTAAATTAAGGGTGAATGTGCAATTACTTGAAGGAATAATAAAACACAACAGTCCATTAGGAAAATAAGAGCAGCTGTAAAATAATATTGTCTGTTCATTCAATTAGGTTTAAGCCTTAGAGGCCATAGATCTTGGCATTTGTCATCACATGGATTAGGCTGCTCTCCACCAACAGAGTGCTTCTGTGCTCTTGTAACACCTAAATAAAATATTGGGAGTTTTATGCTAAATTGAGTTCATATGCTTTGCAGATTATTATAGAAATAAAGTTGTTGAGGAATTCTACAGCCATCCAGTATCACTTATCACCTTTACTAAGGTATGTTAGTGTTTTTAGCGCGCCTACACTGAGGAAATCTTTTACTAAGGCGCACTCATGTTTTTAGTGTGCGCTAAACATTAGAGATGCCCATAGGAATGCATTGGCGTCTCTAACATTTAGCGTGCCCACAATTTTAGCGCGCCCCAAAAACGTAAGCGTGCCTTAGTAAAAGACCCTCTTAGGGCATGCACTAGTCATGTAGGCACCTATAGGGATATTGTAGGCAGGTACATGATCAACGTTCATTAAAAACTTTAACGAGCCTATAATGCTGCTTAGTAAACAGGGCCTTTAAAGTTTTATGCATGCAAATAACCATTATAGAAAGGGTGAAACTATTATGTAAACCTTACTTTAAAAAGAGATTAGTTCAGTCTTGAAGCTCATATTATGTTATCCTGCTTGATATTATTAACAGAATCCTATTTATGTAAAATGTACATGCAGGATGGGATTTTATTAACCCTCTCATGGAAATTAGAAATGTCATTGACATGTCTCTCCCCAAAATACATTAAGACTTTACAACATAAAGAAAGCATATTTACAGAATTCTCAAATTTTTTAAAGAATGTACAGTTGAATATTATTTTAAAATCCTGATTCTATCTATACCATCCTCTGTCAATGGGGAATTTGAGGCTTTATTTTCACATTTGACACTGAATGAGGGAGGTATTGCAAGACAATAAGGTTATTCTTACCTTTGCCAAATAGAAGAATAAAAAAATAAAGAGTGTTCCATATGGTGAAAAACAATCTTGGTTTTCAGTACAGTAATTCATGGAATTCATGTAAATCCAGAGCATTTTCAAGAGGTAGACCATTGGTATAGTAAGGAAACCACCAGGAATATGATTATTCACAGAATGCTGGTGCAAGCAGTCAAACCACTCTAGCTTTATTGACCTGATCATGTGAGTGCCTATTTAAAGATTTAATATGCATATGTACAGCTAAGAGGGGAGGGATGAGGGAGTTGGAATTTCACAGGCTTTAGTGTTGTGTAGAATGAAGCTATCACACCTTCAGTTATGAAATCATTTAGTTAGCTGGTTACTAAATGGAGGTCATGCTTTTATGGAGGAAATAACATTTATCATATTCTAAATAAGACTGCTAATACAAGTCCTGCAAAAATTATTTTTGCATTACACACTTTTATATCACTTACTACATACTATCATTAATTCATTAAACATTTTTGTAAGCAATATTGCATAAGAGTCAACTGGTAGGGTTTGCCTGTATGTGGATGATTAAAACAAATCTGCAATAGGGTAGACATTTGATGGTGTGGATAACATGAGGAGAGATCTAAAACATTTGAAGAATGGTCTAGAATTTGGCAGCTAAGATTTAGCTAAAATTGCCCAGCTGGTATTTAACTCACAACCCCCCCCCCCCCCCCCTTAAAAAAAAAAAAAAAAAAGATGCGTTAGCAGCTGCTGGAATGGTAATGCCAACACAGCCCATTCAAAGTTTAAAAAAGTTTGAACAAGTTCATAAGAGTCCATAAGCCATTCCTGGAATAAGCAGCAAAAAAAATCTGCTTTACTCTTTTGGGATCTTGCCAGGTACTTGTGATCTGGATTGGGCACTGTTGGAAACAGGATGCTTGGCTTGATAGACCTTTGGTCTGTTCCAGTATTGCAATGCTTATGTTCTTATATCTATTAGCACTTCTTCTTCTTAATAATCACCTCTGTGCTGTGATCAAGGGGTTTGGAAGCTTCTAAGAATCAGATGGCTAAGGTTTAGGGTCACCCATGTTAGACAGGCCTCTGGGGAGAAGCCAGACTAAGAGTGTCTCAAACCCATCAAAACAGTGTGTGAACAGGAAAAACAAATTCTATACCCGATCATTCGTGGACCAGGACAGCATGGACTGTGTCAGCTGTTAGAGTATTTAGACATCTGGTCACTAATGGGTTTAATGACTCAGGATTTCAGTTGTCCAACCAGGGATTGATTCTGCAGAGCTACTGGAAGAACAACCATAAACTTGACAAAAATACGCGATTTCTAAAAATAGGGAAATTGTTCTGTGCTTCTACAAATCAAGCCTATTAAAACAAGGCTACTTAAAAAGAATGTTTGAATTATGGTGAGAAAAATACTCAGACTCAGAAGTAAGTGAACAGGGCCTAGAAGATAAGATATATCACCAGAAAAAAAAAATACAAGAACAAGTACCACATAACATCTAGGAAACAGAGAAAATGATGATAGGTAATTCTATAAGTGGATGCCCCCATTTAGGCAATCCAATGCCAGGCAGTGAGTGCCTATTTTATTAATGACATGTGAGCACCTATTTGCAGTCCTCCGGAACTGAACTTCGACAAGCCTGATCCAAAATGCGTATTTGGCCTCCTGGATTATTCCAGTTCCAGGCTTGGCTATCAATAAATCTTTAAAAACTTTTCTTTTCCAAAAATATGTATTGTGCAATTAGGTTTTGTCTGTGCCAGAGCTGGTGGTGGGAGGCGGGACTGGTAGTTGGGAGGCGGGGATAGTGCTGGGCAGACTTATATGATCTGTGCCAGAGCTGGTGGTGGGAGGCAGGGCTGGTGGTTGGGAGGTGGGGATACTGCTGGCCAGACTTATACGGTCTGTGCCCTGAAGAGGACAGGTACAAATAAAAAGTAGCACATATGAATTTATCTTGTTGGGCAGACTGGATGGACCGTGCAGGTCTTTTATGCCGTCAACTACTATGTTACTATATGTTTGATTTTTGTCTAATTCTGTTTGCTATCTGTTTTATTGTAATTCCTGGAAGAATGTCCTGCTTCTTATTTGTGATCACATTGAACTTGTCAAGGTATATATGGAATATAAGAATCTAATGCCATGATCTAAGGGATCCTTTTACTAAGGTGTGTAGGCACCTATGTGCATCCAATGTGCGCCAAATTGGAACTACCACCCGGCTACCATGTGCCCTGGGTGGTAATTCCATTTTTGGCACGCATCCAAAACACGTGGCAGAAAATATTTTCTATTTTCTACTGCGTGGCACTTATCCAGCAGCGGTAATCAGTAGTTTACGTGTGCTGGCCGCTTACGGCCTGGTTAGCTAGTGAGACCTTACCGCTAAGTCAATGGGTGGAGGCATGGTCTCAGGCTGAAAATGGACGTGCACTGGTTTTAATTTTGCCACATGTTCATTTTCAGCCACAAAAAAATGCCTTTTTTCCAGGCGTGCTGAAAAAAAATGACCTGTGTGCATCCAAAAAATGCACCTATACCAGCACAGGCCACTTTTAGGCGCACCTTAGTAAAAGGGCCCATAAATATGTTTATGTACCTGGTTCCCACCACTTGGGACATGCACTGGGCAGCCACCTAGGCACATAACCAAACTGGGGTTGTATTCTGTATTCTGGCATCAAAAACCATGCCAGTTCCTATATTTTATACTGTGAAGCAGTTCCAGAGGGATGACACCACAGAGCAATTTAAAAGGATCACACCTGTCTCCACTCATTTAACATAGATGAAACACATCATCTGCTACAACCACATAATTGAGAGGTCTTTCTAAACTTACAAACATAAATACATACCTATATAAATAACTGTATAGAGAGGAATATGGTTTTCCTTTGATTGAGTCTAGCTTAGAATTTTATATATTTGATGTATACCTATGTAAGTTTAGCAAGGCATCTAATATTTATTTTGTTTTATGTATCTACAAATACTTGATATACTGTCCTTCACATTATAACAGCAAAGCCGTTTATAAATAAAAGGCTCAAGAGAGAACCAGTTTCTGTGTGTGTGTGGGGGGGGGTGGGGGGGGGAGATAATTAAATACTTGCTGAAAAGCCAGGTTTTAAGTAGCTTTTTGAACGTGGTGTATTATGATCCAATTTTAACTCAAGTGGCAGTGAGTTCTAGAGTTGAGGTGTGGTATAGGCAAAGGTACTGTAGTCTCTTGAGTAATGTGTGACAGATGGAGGGTGAAGGTACAGAAAAGACTGCTGAGAAGAACAGAGGGAATGAGAGGGCTAATGTGGTAGTAATAAATTGGCAATATAATCAGGCATGGAAGATTGTAGACCTTTATAAGCTAAAATCAAGAGTTTGCACTGTATATGTGCCAAAACAGGCAATCAATGTTCTAATTTTAGCACAGAGGTTACATGATTAACTTTTTCATACCTTATTGAAAATCCTGAACTTTATGTTTGACAATTTTCCATTTAATGGTATATTTGGAGAAGCTCAGATAGAATGATTGTATTCTGCATAACTAAATCTCTTATCCCCAAGCTGTGTGAGAAGCTCCATAGATGCTTGGACTCCATATTCAGCAAGCTCAGTTTTTCTGTGTAAGGTAAAGTTATTACTATGCAACTATCTTTCGCAAATCTCTTAAGACATATCTCTTCAGCAAGGCATACAATGAGAACTAATAGCCACAATAATCCACCCGACAATCCACTCAATTAAGATATCTCATCTAATATAGCTACCTAATCACTCCTCTCCTTCTTCTTTTACCCTCATTTAACCTCTACACAACATTAAATGTACATGTCACCTTGCAATGACAATGTTAACAAAACTATGTAAGCCACATTGAGCCTGCAAATAGGTGGGATAATGTGGGATACAAATGCAATAAAAATATATATATAGTTACTTGTACCTTGCAGAAGGTGGTAGAAGACATGACTGTCATTAGATGTATTGAGTTCTTTCTGGAGGAGATTGTTGAACACATGCCTGACTACATTCAGAACAGATATGTAAAACAGAAGCAGAAAGAATTAAGTAAGTAGAGATTCCATGAAAGAGACCATCTTTTCACTGACTGGAATTATCAACTGCAATTTTATGTATTTGATTTCTTCAGGAATCTTGGGACGATATTTGTACGAACTATCAGAGCCATCACATTTTAAATATGTAGACATTATTTGATTATTGCTTACTGGTTGCCCATATATTAAAACAATCTCTTGTATATGCACATGTATGACTTTGATCCATTGAGTGGGTGAATAGTGGGAAAATATGGCACAGAAAAAAAGCTGATACAATGCTAGAGAATGGTCTAGTCACTAGTATCCCTCTTATTCTACTAATCATTTCTATAGTGCTACTAGATGCATGCAGCACTGCGCAAATTATATGCAGGGACTTTCTGTCCCTAGCAGGCTCACAATCTAAGTTTTTGTACCTGGAGCAATGGAAGGTTAAGTGACTTGCTCAAGGTCACAAGGAGCTGCAGTGGAAATCAAATGCAGGTTTCCAGGATAAAAGCCTGCTGCACTAACCATTAGGCCACAGTAATGGCTGTCTTAACGTAGGATGGTGATTTGTTCCCACCAATGTTGCATAATGCATTTTTCCGCTACTATGCAAGCTTTTGTCAGTAGTAATCTTTCCCCTTTATTCAATAACCACATTCTACAGTTTTCCCAAACAACAAGCCAAGCGGTGACAATTTAAGACTTTCCCCAAGACAAGTAGCAAATAATTTGGGACCAGAAATGTTGAGTAAATCAAACCTTTACTGTTGACTTTATAAAATCACCCTCCATAAGTTAAATGGCTGCCAAGCCATTCAAGATTGACTTATTCCTGTTATAAGGTTAGATAATCAATTGAAGAACAAATCCTATTGAGTAGTAGGGATGTGCATGGCCAATAAAGAAATACATACCAAAAAATTTGTTTTTGTTCAGATTTCCCAAATTTTTTTCAATTTTGGGATGCTATGTTTTGGTTATTTCGCACGTTTTTATTGTGTGCATTTTATGCATGGTAGACCTTTTGTTTTCACATCTAAATCAATTTACATATGCTAATTTGAAGGTATATGTGTGTACAGTTGATTTTCCCATGCTAAAACATTTTAGGTACAAATTGTACATCCCTATTGAGTATGAATTCTTACAGAGATCTACCTAAGAGTGAGGGTTATTTGATTTCCTTGCCGCTTTGGCACATAAAAAAACACAAACTGTTTTTATAATTAATAAGACTCCTTTGGTATGCTGTATGTGATTATGAATACTGCTTGCTATTTTACTCAGGGGCCCTTTTACTACGCTGAGGTAAAAAGGACCCTGTGCAAGTGGTGGGGGCTGTTTTTGCCACACACTGATGCCCTTTTTACCGCAGCGGGAAAAATGGCAAAAAAAAGACATGGCCGTGTAATAAGATTGCTCTTACCACATGACCATGCAGAGGAGGAGCACTTACCGCCACCCATTAAGGTGGTGGTAAGGGCTGCTGCGCTAACCCAGCGGTAATCAGGTAGCATGTGGTAGGTAACCCCCTATGGAAATATTTTTTGAATATTTCCACTAGTACCAGAAATGCCACGTGCTGGGGTGAAACTACCACCAGCAACTGCATTGGGCCAGAGGTAGCTTCAGAATGAAGCACAGTAAGCCCATGGTGGACTTACTGCTGCTTAGTAAAATAGATCCTCAGTGCTTTAAACTAGGGCCGCTGAGAGACTGAGCTGGGCCTGGGGCAAGGCCGCCCCCAGCCCCCCCCCCAAGGATCGCTGCTGCCCTGCCCCTGCCTCCCCCCAATCGCTACTGCTGTCGCCTCCCTCTCCTGCTCCCAGGTCGCCGGCGCAGCAGTCCCCAGTCTCCATCTACCTACCCTCAGCTCCCTTCTGTCTGCCATCTGACCCCCTTCATTTAAAAAAAAAAATCTCGAAATTGGCAGCAAAGTGCCTTCTGTGTGAAAGCAGCAGATCGCCTCGGGCAGGCCTTCCCTCACTGTGTCCCGCCCTCCTCTGATGTAACTTCCTATTTCCGCGAGGGCGGCACACAGTGGGGGAAGGCCCACCCGAGGCAATCTGCCGCTTTCACACAGAAGGCGCTGCGCTGCCGATTTCGAGAATTTTAAAATTCAGTGGACCGAGTGGCAGACAGAAGGGAGCTGAGGGTAGGCAGGTGGAGACTGGGGACTGTGGCGCCAGCAGCCTGGGAGCAGGAGAGGGTGAGAGACCCTGGTGCCGGGTCCTCCTTGGAGTCCCGGGTCCAGGGAAGTTTGCCCCCCTGCCCCCTCTCAGCGGCCCTGCTTTAAACTTTGCTTTAGATATAGTAGATCAGACTGAGGGCCCCTTTTACCAAACCGCGGCAAAAGGGGGCCGGCACTGGCGTCGGTGCGTGTTTTACATACACGCTGAGGCCCCCTTTTACCGCAGCTGATAAAAGGGAAGTTTCTCTTCCTACAGGAAATGGCCACATTGGGCTTACAGCCAATTAGTAAAAGGAGCCCTGAGAGAGTTAATTATTCTAATGAACTATAAAATACTCTATACTTTAGCTTACTGCTTTTCAGTACTGTGAAAAGCTAATGCTTGTATAGTGCTCATATTAAATTACTGTCTAACTAGTTTATGTCTATTTTCTAGATTAATACATAATAACAGGACTGTCCTAGTTCATTTCTCCTGTTAGAAATTAATTACAAGCAGGCTTTTCCTTGTGGCAATTGGAGAGAGATTGAATCAGGCACTGACATTTTCTCCATGCATTAGCAGTTAGGGGCCATTGCATCCATTAGTGACCGGCATATAGTTTTTGCCAAATCATATTATGCCTTAGCATTTTGTACATAGAATGTGTCATTCGATAAAGAAAATTAAATTTCATAGAATGTCTCTTTCTTCTGGGTGCTTAGTAATCTTGCCATGTTAGCATTCATTTCAGGCTTCCGAGCAGAAGTCTGGCAAATGTGATACTCTCTCAACACAAATCACCACATTAATCTCTGGGAAACAAAGATGGCCAGCATTGATAAGTATGTTTTGTTCAAAAGGAAAGCACAGCAGAAAATCTGTAATTTAATCAGGTTTCTGCAAGAACCACACAGAAGTTTACTGTATATTGTTTCATCTTATACAAACTAAACATTTGCTAACCTGTCAAACCTGAGTTTACAGTTTCTGTACATTCACCAGTGATTCTTCCATTTCATGTGATGCACATTGCAGTTTCATGAAATTGAATACTGTACAAAATCAAAACAGAGAGGTCCTCTACTTAAATAATTTTCCATACTTTTTTCTACTTTGAGTTTTAAATAATGGACCTTCTCATGAGTTCATGACAAATGTTTTACATATAAAAATATATTCAAGAAACCTTCCAATCAAACTCATTTCAGGTGCGTTATATTATACTGATTACTAATTCAGGGATTTAAGACAACGATTCAAAGAAGATTCATATCTAGGAAGGAATATTTGATTTAAATACATTTTGAAAGCAATGCTAAAACTGTAAACTCTGGATAGATAAAAGTCAACCTCAATCCAGTCTTTGATGAATATGTATGATATCGGTTTGCATTCACTGCTTCCATTGCATGCAAATAGATCTCATACATATTCATTGTGGAAATCCTGAAAACCAGGAAATCCTGAAAACGAAGACTGGACTTGTGGACCCCTGTCATAAAGGATAAGACCTATAGCTTAAATCTATGTAAAAGGGTCCAGTTGTTCCTCAGATCATACATAGCATCAATTTGCTGGGGGCTTCTATAGATGGTGACAAAAGTTGGCGTGTAACTTAATTGATTAATGCCAATAATAGGCTGCTAACAACCAATTATTGACATTAATTAGACTTAATTGTGATTTACATGCAGATTGTGTTCTGTAATGCTCCACATGAACATCTTATAACATGTAATTTCAAGGGGGCGTGACCAGGGGCATTATCAGGGGTGTTCCCAGAATTTTCACACATTGTTACAGAATAGACCCCATCGGCACTTAATTTATCTGACATCATTTACATCTGATTTCATCAGGCGTAATCTTAGGTGCCATTTATGCCCTTACCCCCAGATTCTATATATTGCACTGAGATTTCCATGCAGAAATGGAAGCATATTCCATAACAATGCACATAACCTGGTCGTCGTGGAGAAAACAAGATGGCGTTCAAGGAGGATGTTGGTCTCTGAGCTCCTGACTCTCGCTAAGCTCTAGTTTGAGATTTCCCTACCCGACGGACATCATGGGTAAGAGGAAAGGGAAGACGGTGATGCTAACCTCCTCAGCTCCCGTAAGCTCTACTCCCCGGCAGCTGACACTTGAGAGTTGCGGAGTACAGAGAATTGAGCCGCAGACACACACGAAGGCTAGCTCCGACGTTGGATCGCCGGACTGCAGTATCGAGGGGGCATCATTAAGCCCGCCTCTACTCTCTGCTCCTCCATGACCCGGAAGCAGTTTGCTTGCAGCGGGACTCCAGCCTGTTGAGCCATCCGAAGAGGAAAGCCGACAGGCTGTGAGAGGAGGGCCTTCTACAATGGCGACCCCAGTTATGACTAAGGGGTAGTAAACCCTCTCTACACCAGTGAATCGGGAAGTGCCTCTGGGGGTATTCGTGAACCAGTAAAACCTGCAGTGATCACTCTTGAGAGCCTATGGGACGCCATCCAGGGCATGAACAACAACCTACTTCAGGTAACTGATGTTATGAAAGAGGATATAATTTCCCTTAAAACTTCTCAGAATCTTACCGCTTCCCAAGCACAGAAAAACAAAGAACAAATTGGGACAATGAATGGTGAAATTAAATTTCTCCATAATTTAACAACTACAATGCTCAAGGATAAGGAGATACTGGTTAAAAAAGTGGAATACCTAGACAACCAAGCAAGAAGGAATAACCTTAGACTTCTTAATTTTCCTAAAATACCATTAATTCCTCCAGTTGACATGTTTAAGAGATATTTGGAAGAAGTCTTAAATATTCCTAAGGATGCTTTACCACCGGTTGCCAAGGCGCAGTATATTTTTGGAGTTAAATCTGGTCTACCAGAATCCCCACCTGATTTAAATATATCCGCTTTTTTGGAGAACTCTTTAGAGACAGTGACACAAAGATTGACTCTTATAGTTTCCTTTGCTTTCGAAGTGGATAGAAATAATATTTTTCGTTTGTATTTTAAGCATATGGAAGCCAAATTTATGGGGGATAAAATTCAAATTTGTCCAGACCTCAACAGGGATACTCAGAAAAGACGTCGTGAGTTTCTAATTTTAAAGCCAAGGATTATTGCCCTAGGCGGATTGTATATGCTGAAGTATCCCTGTAGATGCTTGGTTACACTTGAAAATGTTAGTTATGTTTTTCTAGACCCTCAAAAAATGGCTGTATTCATAAAAGCCAAGGAAGAGGGGAAGGTTCAACCCTGAATGACAACATAGGAAATTATACTGTTAATGCCTGCTAGTGTGTGGATAACACTCTCCACCTTGACTGATTGAATTTATTTCCTTTCTATTTTTCTGATATCTTGTTTTCCCAATTATGGTGGTCATTATGTATATGATTTAATTTCCCTTTTCCATTGATATGATAATATTGTTTAATTTAATCTTAAACTTTGCATTTATAGTGATATGAATGTATTATTTTCAAAAGTTATAAATAAAATAATAAAAAAAAAACAATGCACATAACCTAATTGGTTAATAAGCCATTCAGTGCTGATAATTGCCAATTAGCAAGCAATTATTGACACTAATTAGCAATAATTAGAATTTTTGCGCAGAACTGTCTAAGTTGATTAGTTGAAAAGGGGGTGTGGCCATGGGCATGGAATGGGCAGGTTGTGGGTGTTTCTAAAATCTATGCGCATTGTTATAGAATGCACCTGGTCTGCACTTAATTTAGGCATCAGCATTTAAACCAGGTTGTATGTGGGGTAACTGCCCATGACTAAATTTAGTCACATGTATGGGTGCTTGGTGTATATAAACCATGCAGAAATTTAGGCTTATTCTATAAAGTACACATAAATTGAGGCATACTTTATAGAATGTGCTTAGTCAAATTTCATTTTGGTGCTGAATTTTTAGGTGTACATAAGTATATAAGTATTGCCACACTGGGACAGACCAAAGGTCCATCAGCCCAGCATCCTATTCTCAACAATGGCCAATCCAGGTCACAAATACCTGGCAAGATCCCAAAAAAGTTCAATACATTTTATGCTGCTTATCCCAGAAATAGCAGTGAATTTTCTTTCCATTGCCCCAAGTACAAATAAGTACCTGTATATACTATATAAACCACTTTGAATGTAGTTGCAATAACTACAGAAAGGTGAAATATCAAGTCCCATTTCCTAGTTTATCAGGACCTACCAGATTGAATAATGCTGCATGGTCCTGCTGGCACAGACCCCTCATTTAGGCAGAAGCTGCATGTTAAAAAGAAAATAGAAGGTTTGAAAGGTTTGTTTGAGTTGGAAAATTGGTCTGTAGCAGTTTTCATCTGTGGGGAATTTAGCTGGGAAAGAAACCAGTCACAGAAATGTAGTCAATTTGTGGAAAACAACATGAGGCCAAAGTCAGGGACAAGCAGATGTACCATCTTCACATCCTTTCAGTGCCATCCTCATATGATTTTCTTCCAAAACATTTGAAAAGCCTTTGATGGTTAGAGCCAGTTCATTTTTAGGATTCTGACTGGAAAAAGCACTGATCCCCTTATAATGAGTTTGAAATATTTGTCCATCCCTTGCTGAGCTCTCAATTGTTTTCAGCGTTATTTATAGAATCTAGTCCTTGATGATGTTTTGGACCAAGCAACATCTCACAAATGCATTTCCATAGTTTCAACAAAAAGAATCCCATATTCCTACATATTGAACGTACTTAATCCAAAATTATATTGTGAATTTTTCAGATATTAGTAATTTCAGTAGCTTAAAGATTTGATCAATCTAATTTGGATCTTCAGGAGGTTATCATTTGTATTTGCGCTTTTCAAAGCCTTGCAGACTTAAACTTGAATGAATTCTAAGTATCTTTGGGACCTGCGTACTAACCTATGAAAATGCTTGCTAGTTTCGTTAGTATCTATTCAGCAGAAATTTAGCTTATTTACATCCTTAGCTAAATTTCACATAATTTTCTGAAGTATTGCCACAACCAGAAACTTCATGTGTTTCAGGCTATGGCAACACATGAAAAAGAGAAAGCAAAATAGTATCTTTCCACAGTGTAACATGAGAAAATTAAATAGAGTACCTGCCTGAAATGGAGGTCTCCCTGGAACCCTTCACTTGAGGGGACAAGAATTCCTTGTTGGCCCAGTAGGCCCCTAAAGGCTCACCCTTTACCAGCCCCGAAACATGGATAAAATAAATAAAATGTTCCTGAAGTCCTGGTTCTTCCGTAATTCAGAATTAGGTCATGTCAGGGCAGGCTGGCCCAATCACCATTTTTTTGCATTAACGATCTGCATAATTTTGCATTGCAGCAGCTCATTAATGCCAAATTTACATAAACATTTTTTGCAAAATGGACTTTGTATGAAAGTTAACTACTTACAAAGTGTATTTTTGCAAAGTCACTTCACAAAAACACACAAAGTGTCTGTGGCATTTTTACCATTTCCAGGCATTTTATGGATTTTTTTTTTAATTTTAGTAAAATCACATCACAATTTAGCATACTGTGGACATTGTCTACATCATAATCTCATGCAAATTTCATGGCAATGTGGTTTTCTACACTCTCACATGTAAATGTATTTAAAAAGCAAATACCACATTGCACTTCAGATAACTAATGTGATATATTTTGTAATACAGGATCAGCCTGAATATTACTTATCTTCCAAGGAGGCTGTATTCTAAGTAGATAATTAAGACAAGGTGACTTTCCAAAATGTCAGTATATTTAAAAAAACAAAACAAAAAAGAACAGGATTTGGAAGTAGATTTTCTGGGCCCAGTCAATTACAATGGTGTCACGCTGCTTGCAACGATTTATCAGTCATGTTGCAGCATTCTGAATTAGTTGGAGCTTTTCCAAACTCTTTTTGGCTTGACCAATATACAGGGCAATACAGTAGTCTAGTCATGAAGTTATCATGGCATGACCCACTTGGTCAGATTCATCTTTTCAAATATATGAACAGAGATTTCGTAGCTGCTGCAGGTGATAGAGACAATTTTTAAAGGTTGTTTGAATTTCCAGGATCAGAGTGAGTGATGAGTCTAGCAGTATTCCTAGATTCCTGACCTGTGATTTTAGGGAGAGTTCATACTTCCCAAACAGTATTTTGAAGTCAGGTGTTTGTCCACTTGTGTTAGGTAGCCAAAGAATCTCTGTTTTGCTTAGGTTCAGGCAGAGTTTGTAGTTGTTTGCCCATTCCTGAGTTGTGGTTAGACAGGCAATCAGTTTACTCAAAGCTGTGGGTAGGTCTGGTTCAATGTGTATGAGTAGTTGCACATCATCAGCACAGATATAAAATTTTGTGTCCCTTGACTGAAGCAGCCCAGCCAGAGGCTTGAGTTAAATATTAAATAAAATGGGAGACAGTATGGATCCCTGAGGCACCCCACAGTTCAGTGCCCAAGGTAATAATGTGATGTTGCTGTAAAGAACTGATTTTTGTCTGTCTGACAAATAGGATTTGAACCATGTAAATGCTGTGCCACCCATGTAAATACTGTGCCACTGATACCTGTTTCAGCCAGCCTCGTAATCTTGTCCTTCCCCCCAATCCTGCGGGTGATGTAAGGTAAAAGCAAGGTTCCAGTTAGCCTGATGTTGGTAGTCGTGGCAACTTCCCAGAAACCCAGCACACAGGAATGAGGAGCAAGCAACAAAAACTAACCTCGTCACCTACCCTCAAAGGGTAGGTGAGGAAATAATCTAAATGTCGGAATCTTTCCTGATTTTGGAAGAGACACACCAGTTCACTCTTCAGTTGAATAAAGATTTTTTTTACTAATTAGAAACTTAACCGCACATATGCTTCAGTAATAACATTTGCCACAATAGCAAGTATAATTGAACAGTGTCTGTACAACAATGTAATAAATGTTAACTGGTAAATCTCAATGTACAGTTAGGAAGATTTGACATGCAACCATACTCTTTTGATCTCATATATTTTCTTTTACACAGGATTCAACACAACTTTGCATCACTCTGCAGCTTACTTATAAATTCAGCATACACTTTCCCAATCCACTTCAGTCTCTTTTATCAATTTTGTGACCAATGCCACTTAGTTGAGGAGGTGTGACTCCAGCCTTGCTTGCGTGGGGGCCCGTTCGTCCAGGTGTTTCGTCTTCCAGATGTTTCTTCTTCCTAAACCTTTCTTAAGCAACTAAAATGGGGGGCAAAACCCGTTTGACAAAGTGCCGCACGAAAGACTCCTGAAGAAATTGCAGAGTCATGGAATCGGAGGTAGGGTATTATTATGGATTAAGAACTGGTTGAAAGATAGGAAGCAGAGAGTAGGATTGCGTGGCCAGTATTCTCAGTGGAGGAGGGTAGTTAGTGGGGTCCCGCAGGGGTCTGTGCTGGGTCCGTTGCTTTTTAATGTATTTATAAATGACCTAGAGATGGGAATAACTAGTGAGGTAATTAAATTCGCCGATGACACAAAATTATTCAGGGTCGTCAAGTCGCAGGAGGAATGTGAACGATTACAGGAGGACCTTGCGAGACTGGGAGATTGGGCGTGCAAGTGGCAGATGAAGTTCAATGTTGACAAGTGCAAAGTGATGCATGTGGGTAAGAGGAACCCGAATTATAGCTACGTCTTGCAAGGTTCCGCGTTAGGAGTTACGGATCAAGAAAGGGATCTGGGTGTCGTCGTCGATGATACGCTGAAACCTTCTGCTCAGTGTGCTGCTGCGGCTAGGAAAGCGAATAGAATGTTGGGTGTTATTAGGAAGGGTATGGAGTCCAGGTGTGCAGATGTTATAATGCCGTTGTATCGCTCCATGGTGCGACCGCACCTGGAGTATTGTGTTCAGTACTGGTCTCCGTATCTCAAAAAAGATATAGTAGAATTGGAAAAGGGCGACGAAAATGATAGTGGGGATGGGACGACTTTCCTATGAAGAGAGGCTGAGAAGGCTAGGGCTTTTTAGCTTGGAGAAGAGACGGCTGAGGGGAGATATGATAGAAGTGTATAAAATAATGAGTGGAATGGATCGGGTGGATGTGAAGCGACTGTTCACGCTATCCAAAAATACTAGGACTAGAGGGCATGAGTTGAAGCTACAGTGTGGTAAATTTAAAACGAATCAGAGAAAATTTTTCTTCACCCAACGTGTAATTAGACTCTGGAATTCGTTGCCGGAGAACGTGGTACGGGCGGTTAGCTTGACGGAGTTTAAAAAGGGGTTAGATAGATTCCTAAAGGACAAGTCCATAGACCGCTATTAAATGGACTTGGAAAAATTCCGCATTTTTAGGTATAACTTGTCTGGAATGTTTTTACGTTTGGGGAGCGTGCCAGGTGCCCTTGACCTGGATTGGCCACTGTCGGTGACAGGATGCTGGGCTAGATGGACCTTTGGTCTTTCCCAGTATGGCACTACTTATGTACTTACAGTGGGGGAAATAAGTATTTGATCCCTTGCTGATTTTGTAAGTTTGCCCACTGACAAAGACACAATGTGATTTTCCGGATTTAATTTGTGATGTGCTATCTCTCACTGTTACCAATAACCTACCCTTCAATTATGGGCTGCTCATGTCTTTGTCAGTGGGCAAACTTACAAAATCAGCAAGGGATCAAATACTTATTTCCACCACTGTATGTACTTATGTACTTCCTATTCACATAAAATGCCTTTTACCTGGTGACTTTACTCTTAATATTATCAACACTGTGGTCAGGAGTTAGCTAAAACAAAATATAAACAATTTCCTCTCTCTTACAAAACCTATGCTAATATACTGGTACCCTGTTCTAAGGAGCGGTCCTGCAGCTCATTCACTCACCTCCTTCTGCAGTGACTCTCTCAGTCTCTCAATTCACTGAACATTCTATCCTTTAAACCTATGTCCCTTGGGACCCTTTACATTCCTATATATGTTTATATGACATAGATTTTCTTTCTATTCTCCTCAGTGTCCCAATTTTCTCACCACACTAGTAAATCCTATCTGGATCACTCACACTTTCACCCTTCCATAACAAAAACCCAGGAGGCTATTCCCTTTTTGGGTCAAAAGCTACATCAGTTTTCCCCATTACAACATCACCCACTCCAACCCTCCTTTAAATTATTCCCTGTTATTTTAAACCCCTTTCCCACTTCTCTATGAGAAATAAAACCTCAATTCTCAGTCACACACACTCTGCCATCCAACCTCTCACATCCTCTCTCTCTCCACAGCTGCAGTTCCATCTCCCAACTGCCAGCCAGAGAGCCTCTCTGTAACAATAAGCCAAGCTGTTGCGAAGCCAACAGAAGCTCAGCTCTCAGCTAATTCTAAGACCTGTGCTGCTGGCCACAATGGAACCCTGGGACAACTTGAGTAATTTTACTTATTTTATTAACCCCTCGGGTTACAGTAAGCATGATATTATGATCCACAGTGTCAAAGGCTGCTGAGGAATCCAGCAACACTAATATCGAGGCAGATCCTCTGTCACAATTTCTATGCAGATCATCAAGAAGGGACACAAGAATTGTTTCTGTTTCATACCCAGGTCTGAAGCCAGATTGACATGGGTCTGGCCAATTACTTTCAACTAGCCAGTCGTTGAGTTGAATGCAGACTGTCTGTTCTATAAGTTTAGCCAGGAAAGGAATGTTAGAGACTGGTCTGTAGTTTTTGAGCTTGCCCTGATCAAGTGAGCTATTTTTCAGTAGGAGGGGAATGGGACTTGATATACTGCCTTTCTGTGGTATTTTGCAACTACATTCAAATCAGTTTACATATATACAGGTACTTATTTTGTACCGGGGGGCAAAGGAGGGTTAAGTGACTTGCCCAGAGTCACAAGGAACTGCAGTGGGAATCAAACCCAGTTCCCCAGGATCAAAGTCCACTGCACTAACCACTAGGCTACTCCTCCACTCCAAGGTGCACCACGGCTCTATTTAGTGTTGTTAGCAGTTGCCTTTCACAAGACAGGCACTAGCAATTTTAGTGGTCCCTTGAACTAGGTCTATGCTCACTCATTATACTATCATCATTTTAGTAATAAAAGTCTTTATACATTATACTTTTTTATGTATGTAGATTTCTAGGTTTATATGCATTCCATGTATATGCAGCAGAACTTTTTATGTATGTAGATTTGTAAGTCTATGGGGCTCATTTTCAAAAGAGAAAAAGGTCCAAAAAGTGTCTTAAAGCACCATTTGGATGGATTTCTTCCCAAAATGTCCACATTGGTATTTTCAAAACCTGTTTTGCAGACATTTATCTGTTGTTAAACTATAATCTTGGTGCTTGTCTGAGTTTGAACATACAAATCACTGAATAGAACAAGCAAACTATCTCTGTTATCTGGATAACCTTTTAATTAGTGGAGGAAAAGACTTCAGAAACTCTACAACAGCTGATCCAACTTATAACAGGACCGCTGATTGCTCTGCTCTGCGTGGCCAATTATTCAACTCACGCTGGCGAGAATCCTCATCAGTCCAAATCCTCTCTCACTAGCACTAGCAGTAATATATATTTTTTCACATTTTAAAATTTGTTTATACATGCTGTGCAGTGTAAAAAAAATATAGAACAAATACTTAGCTGTGGCTGTGCTGGAATGGTAGCGAATGTCCTCACCCAACAGCGAGCCCCCATTTCGCTCAATGCTTCCAAGGGGCCGGACTTTACATCTTTTCACAGCACCTTCCACAAGCCACCAGCCAGAGCAGAGCAATCAGCAGTCCTGTTATAAGTTGGATCAGCTGTTGTAGAGTTTCTGAAGTCTTTTCCTCCACTAATTAAAAGGTTATCTAGATAACAGAGATAGTTTGCTTGTTCTATTCAGACATTTATCTGTGCATTTTGTGTACAGTGTGTCCACATCACAAGGGAGTGTGTTGGGGCATTTTGAAGGCAGGATTAGGGTGGGTTGAGGATGTGCCTAACACTTGGACGTTTTACAGCCATAATGGAACAAAACCAAAATGTCTAGAGTGAAAACTTCAATGATTTGGTTTAGACTTGTTTTTCAAATGAATAAGACACAAAAAGGTGACCTAAATGACCACTGGAGGGAATCAGGGATGACCCCCCCTTACACCTCCGGTGGTCACTGACCCCCCTCCTACCCCCAAAAAATGTGAATAAAAATAGTACTCACAAGCCTCTATGACAGCCTCAGATATTATAGCCAGTTCCATTAGAGCAGCATTCATGTTCTCGGAATAGTGTAGTGGTGGGTGCAGTGCACTGTAGACAGGTGAACCTAGGCCCATACCTCCTCTTATCTGTTAAACTTGTGGTGGAAACTGTGAACCCTCCAAAACTGACCCTCCAAAACTGACCAGAAACCCACTATACCCACATAAAGATGCATCCTTCACCCATAAGGGCTATTATAATGGTGTACAGTTGGGAGTAGTGGGTTTTGGAGGGCTCAGCAGATGATGAAGGGGCAATGGTGAGATGTGTACCTGGGCGCATTTACATGAAGTCCACAGCTGTGCCCCTTAGCATATCTCATTGCTTTCCTGGGATGTCTGGGGCAGGGGCGTATCTGAACTGCGGCGGTAGGGGGGGCCAGGGCCAGAGTGAGGGGGCACATTATAGCCCCCCCCCCCGCCGCCGCCGCCGCCATTGCCGATCCCCCTCCCCCCAGCCGCTACCATTGCCAACCCTCCCCCTCCGTTGCTCGCTTACCTTCGCTGGCGGGGGACCCCAACCCCCGCCAGCCGAGGTCCGCGTCCTCCTGCCGCTGCCGGCTGCCTTTGGTGCTTTCATTTGTCCATTGAAGCTGGCGCCAACTAAAGTTTCTTTTGACTCTGACGTCGCTGCACGTTGTACGTGCAGGACGTCAGACTCAGAAAATGTTTCTGAGTCTGACGTCCTGCACGTACAACGTGCAGCGACGTCAGACTCAAAGAAACTTTCATCGGCGCCAGCTTCAATGGACAAATGAAAGCACCAAAGGCAGCCGGCAGCGGCAGGAGGACGCGGACCTCGGCTGGCGGGGGTTGGGGTCCCCGCCAGCGAAGGTAGGCGAGCAACGGAGGGGGAGGGTTGGCAGCGGTAGGGGGGTCCAGGGCGAAATCTGCGGGGGCCCAGGCCCCTGAGGCCCCACGCAGATACGCCCCTGGTCTGGGGGACCAGTCTGCTAAAAATTATGGCATCTCCTATATCCCAATTGCTTGATTTTTGTTTTTCACTTGTGTATTTTGTTTTTCAAAAATTGCCTGAAAAATAAATGCACAGAGCATAAAACCTTGGTACAAACAGCATTTTTTGAAAAAAAAAAAAAAAAAAAAGAAGACATTTTGCATGTTCTAAAATGGTTACATTTGTTATACAGATTTGGGACGGAAAGCATCCAAAGTTTGACTTAGACGTCATATCAAAAATGCCCCTCCACGTGTACAGTTAATTTTGTGTGCCCCTTTTAGGTTCAAATAAACCACTAAGGAATGCATATCTGAATAACTCCAGGTTTAGTACAATGCTAACACAGGACAATAGACCTATTTTAAGAAAAGAGAATTTGTATTTAGCTCATGTCATTTGTGTAATAACTTAAGATGAGTTACACTCAGGTACAGTAGATAAATTCCTGTCTCCAATGGGCTTAGAGTCTAAGGGGAGATTTTACTATGCTGAGTTGGGTGCTAATTTGTGTGTAATAAAGCAAAAATGGCCTAAAACGGAAGTATTAATGCATTCTATGTTAGTTTTGTCATCTGCACATGCTAACTGTGTGGTATTTAATTTGAAAAAAAAAGAAAATTTGGAGGGGACATGTCAGGGGCAGAGAATGGGTGTGGATGTATTAACCAGCTAGTGCAGTAACATCCTAAATAGGGGGCGGTAAGTGCTTTTGGGGTAATTGTTTAAAATGACCATGCACCAAAGCTAAAATTAGCACATGGTCAGAAATAAACAAATAAGAAAAGACCCTTGTTGATGGTCATGCTAGAAATGTGCTTAGCACATGGGAAAGGCCCACGTAAGGATGAGCTGAGCCCATTGTTTTAGTGCAGGCTGCAGCTGCCTGGAACCGTCTTCCCGAGCCAATACGTCTAGCTCCATCTCTACCTGTTTTTAAATCTATGCTGAAAGCTCACCTTTTCACTACTGCCTTTGGCTCCTAACCGCTACTCATTTGCCCTCCTCCCCTGTTCCTCTTTACCCTGTAATTCCCTTGCCCGTAATGTCTTGTCTGTCTGTTTTACCTAGATTGTAAACTATTTGAGCAGGGACTGTCTCTCTATGTCAAATGTTCAGCGCTGCGTGCATTTAGTTGCGCTATATAAATGCTATTAGTAGTAGTAGTAGTAAAAGGGCCCCTAAGAAGGTAAAGTGACATGTCTAAGATCACAAGGAATACCAGTGAAATTTGAAGCCCGGCTTCTCTGGTTCTTAGCCCACTGCTGCAGGGGCGTATCTGAGGTTCGGCGGTAGGGGGGGCAGGGGCTAGAGTGAGGGGGCACATTATAACCCCCCCGGCCGCCATCCCTCCCCCCCACCGCCGTTAACCCTCCCCCACCACCGTTAACCCTCCCCCCCTACCGCCAACCCTTTCCCCGCCTACCGCGGTCACCTACCCCCCGAGGTCCGCTCCTGCCGTTTTTTAAAAATATTACTTCAGCTGGCGGGGGACCCCAACCCCCGCCAGCCCAGCCGAGGTCTTTAACTTCTTCATTCTCGTGCTGTTAAATCTGCAATGCATCCTTCCAGTTGGACGGAGTTTGACGTCGCAGCAGGCGGGGAAAGGGTTGGCGGTAGGCGGTTGGCGGTAGGCGGGGGAGGGTTAACGGCGGTAGGGGGGTCCAGGGCGAAATCTGCGGGGGCCCAGGCCCCTGTGGCCCCACGCAGATACACCCCTGCACTGCTGTAACCATTAGGCTACTCCTCCTCCTCACCAACCCCAGAGATCTGAGTTAAGTCTACTCTGCCTCTGATCCTGGAATTCAATTTCCGGCATTAAAAAGGCAATGAGTTAAGTTTTTAGAAATTAAGGGACCCTATTACTAAAGCTTAGCATGTGCTAACAGACATTAGCCGCACTAAAGGCTGCATGTCCTATTTTATACCTATGAGCCTCGTGACACTTAGCACATGCTAATGTCCATTGGTGCGCATTAAGGGGGTATTTTACTAAAGGTTAGCTTGCGTTATCTCCAGCAGGGCCCATAGGAATAAAATGGGCCCTGCTGCGGGCCCTGCTGCACATAACTCAAGCTAATCTTTAGTAAAAGACCCCCTAAACTTTAGTAAAAGGGCTCCTAAGGTTCTTCTCTGAATTGGGGAGTAATAACAAATTCCTATGATTAAATGGGATTTGCATGGGGCTGAGCTGATTTTAAAGCACATTTTTAGCTACAGTTTAATGCATTTTTTAGCTCACAAAAATGTACATTAAAATGGGAGAACAAAGTACACTAAGCTTATTACACTGGAATGTTAGTATTTCTTCTTTCAAAATATTTTTGACATTCACATCCTAGCACATTGATTTTATACTGGAAAAAGTAAGCACACAGCGACATCTTGAGGTTAACATTCCTTATTACAGAATCTTGTCTGTATACTAAAACAAAAGAACTGTACCAAAAATCATACCCTCCCGATATTCAGCCATTGGCAGGCAGTGCTTTTGCTCTCCGCCATCAGCATTAAACCTGGATGTTCAATGCCGAGCTGTTTCCAATGACTGGCACTGAATATCCGTTTTCATTTTTGACCGCAGCATCTTAACCTGTTAAGCCGATATTCAGTAATAATGGTTAAGTGCTTAGCAATTAAACGGGGTCTTTTACAAAGCTGTATTAGCATTTTGAGCTCACACTAAAAATCAGCTGGTTGTAAACGCTGAGATGCCCATTATATTCCTACAGGCGTCTCAGTGTTTACAGTCAGCTGATATTTACTATGAACCAAAAATGCCAGCATGGCTTTGAAAAAGGCCCCCAAAGACTGGCCTGCTATTTATGGCCTATTTTAACCACTAAACATAACCAGCTTGGCACTGAATATACTATTTAACTAGCCAGCAGCTATTTCTGGCCTCTTAGTTTTGAATATGAGGCCTATTGAGATTTAATATATGAATGTTGTACTAACATTCATACATTAAGACAGACAATGGAAGATAACATAGGAATCTCAATCATACTTTTCTAGCAAAATTTTCTGAGGTACCAATATTGAGACATGTGTGTTTTGATACCATTAGGGCTACTATCTTCTCTGTAACATCTCCAAGTTTTTGGAATACACTACATGAACAGTTACGTCTTGAATTATCCTTGACTAAATTCAGAAAAGGTCTAAAAGCATTCCTTTTTGAATTTATTTATTTATTTATTGCATTTGTATCCCACATTTTCCCACCTATTTGCAGGCTCAATGTGGCTTACATAGTATTGTTAACTTAGTTATTCCAGTATATCAGGTATAGTTAGTATTGTGTAGAGATTAATTAAGGGAAGAAAAAAAGAAGGAAGGGATTTATTAGGATAATTATAGAAGGTGGGCTTTCATAACTGAATGGGTTGGTGAAGTGGATTAGTGAGGCTATAGGTTCTCATTGTAGGCCTTGTTGAAGAAATATGTCTTCAGAGATTTGCGAAAGATAGTTGTTTCGTTGATTGTTTTCAGGTCTGTGGGTAATGCATTTTTATGGTAACATCATCTAAGTCATAATATAAGGATATCACTGGCATCTAGAATGACATGAAGGGAACCCTGGTTTTGTTATTTTACTTTTTGTTTCTTCTTTTATATTTTGTAACTTTTTAGGCTTTCTTCTTTTATTAAAATGATTTATTGTAAACCATATGGATGTGAATAATGGGTAACCATTGTTTTTTAAATAAACTGTAAATACTAGCAACCAGTAAGATTAAAGAAACATGCAAGTAGTTATTATTTAAAACTCTGGAGTCCGAGAGAGCAAAGTTCACCACCAGCAACCTCATATGTTATCCTATTTAATTCTAATACAAGGTGTGTCTAATACAAAGTCTGTAGAGGAGTGACCTAGTGGTTAGAGCACCAGTCTTGCAATCCAGAGGTGGTTCAAATCCCACTGCTGCTCCTTGTGATCTTGGGCAAGTCACTTAACCCTCCATTGCCTCAGGTACAAACTTAGATTGTGAGCCCTCCTGGGACAGAGAAATATCCAGAGTACCTGAATGTAACTCACCTTGAGCCAGTGGCGTACCAAGGGGGGGGGGCAGTGGGGGTGGTCCGCCCCGGGTGCACGCCGCTGGGGGGGTGCTGTGGCATGCGCCGCTGCGAGTTCGAATCGCTATGCTAAATTCTCTCATTCGCTGCAGCTCCCTCCCTCTGCCCCAGAACAGGTTACTTCCTGTTCCGGGGCAGAGGGAGGGAGCTGCAGCGAACGAGAGAATTTAGCGTAGCGATTCGAACTCACAGTCGACAGGCGCATGCCATGGCACCCCCCCTAGCGGCGTGCACCTGGGGGGGGTGTCATTTCACCGGGGGGGGGGGGGGGCGCTGCACCTGGGGGTGTCATCGAGTCTAGGAACGCCACTGCCTTGAGCTACTACTGAAAAAGGTGTGAGCAAAATCTAAATAAATAAATGGCTAGAGTAAAAGACAAGGGAAATTATTCTACCAGGGTTACCAGATGAGTCAATTGAGAGTAGGAGATTTTAGGCCAGTCCTGGATTCCTGATAATTCCATCCTGATGCATTGTGCTACATGCACCAGTGATTTGAAAAGATAAGGCAACATGGCTATGAATGCCAACTCTACCAGTTGTAATAAAAAATCAGTAGAGATTTTCTGTGGGGGATTCCTTCTGTGTAGCACTTCTGGAATAGTCTGTAACACCTGAAACAGGTGTATAATGAGATCATATCGATTTTATTTTATTTTGCTTTTATGCAAACTACATTTCCCATAATCAAACAACAGGAAAATACAAAGGTATATCAATATCACTGAAATACAGCAAAAAGAAAAATACATGTAAGAAATACAAACCGAGTTAAGCCCACATCAAGGAAAGAGAAGGACAAGAGAAAAAGAAAGACAAATTAATGAAGAAATCAGACAAGATTCATATCTTGGTATCGAATGCTTTAACTAATTAACTCCCCCTCCCCTTCAGAAAGCCGCATTAGCGGTTGCTGGTGCGGTCTTGCAGACACAGCCTATTCAAAGTGAATGTGCTGTCTCAGACTTTGTAAAAGAGGGTAAATAACTCCTACAGAAATAACCTAGCCTACATTTAAGAATTAGTTTCCTGCAAGAATTTCTCAAGTTACAGAGACTCAAAAAAGTTATATTGCTTCCCCTGATATGTGACCAAATATTTACAGGGGAAACAAAGAAAAAAATGTAGCCCTTTCAGCAACCACCCAGCTTTTTAGGGTCACGAAGGCTTTTCTTTGCAATTGAGTAGCTGAACCATCTTACCATAGAATAATGTTAATTTCTTCTTGAAATATGATCTCAAAATAACTGATTTATCCACTTCATTCAAAAATGTGACCAGCAGAGTAGATCTAGTCAAGATGGTATAAGCAGAGTTCTCCAAGAAGGCAATTAAATTAACACTGCCTGAATGACCTGCTTTAATCAAATCACCCTCCAATATTCACTTTTTACTACAAGAAATTATTCATATTTTACTAAAGAAATGTCTTCAGACCAAGAACCTCTTTAAAATATTTCCTAATCAAAATCTCTGCAGATAAAAAGTGAGTTACAGGAAAATTAAAGAAACAAAGGTTCCTAATAATTAAGTAGAGGAGTGTGGTAATCAATAGAAATCAAACAAAATAAAACATGGAAAAGAAAATAAGATGATACCTTTTTTATTGGACATAACTTAATATATTTCTTGATTAGCTTTCGAAAGTTGCCCTTCTTCGTCAGATCGGAAATAAGCAAATGTGCTAGCTGACAGTGTATATAAGTGAAAACATTCAAGCATTACTATGACAGTCTGACAGGGTGGGAGGATGGGGGTAGGTAGGAGGTATGCAAGGGGACATCAAAGCATATCATTGATATTCTAACAGGATGGGTGTGGATAGGTGAGGGGAGGGGTGATCAACATAGAAATACAGCTTTATGGTTTATAATGGGCTAGGAAACCCAGATCCTTGTTAAGTCCTTTCTGTTGGGTGTTAAAATATTCAATCATTCTGACTTCAAAGGTCTTACGTTCTTGTATGGTTTTAAAGTTACCTTTCAGGATTCTCACTATGAAATCACTGGTACAGTGTCCTGGTCCTGTAAAATGCTGACCAACAGGGGTGGGAGCCCTACTGGCACCAGTATTGTTCATGTGATGTCTATGTAAATTGAATCTTGTCTTAAGCATCTGGCCTGTTTCTCCAATATAGCATCCTTCGTTACATTTTTTACACTGAATGATATATACCACATTGGAAGATGAGCAAGTGAAAGATTCCTTTATGTTGAATATCTTTCCTTTGTGGATGACTGTGGGGTCCTGTGAAATATTTTGGCATAGTTTGCAACTGGATAAATTACAGGGAAGTGTGCCCTTCTGTTCCTTTTCAGTCTGTGATGGAAGTTTACTTCTGATTAGCTTGTGTTTTAAGTTGGGTGGCTGTCAGAAGGCCAGTACTGGTGGGGATGGGAATATCTCTTTCAGTAATTCATCCTCCTGGAGTAGAGGTTGTAGATCTCTTATGATTTTCCTCAGTTTTTCCAGCTCTGGATTGTATGTCACTACAAGGGGGATTCTGTCTGTGGCTTTTTTCTCCTTGTACTGTAGCAGATTCTCCCTGGGTGTTTTGAGGGAGAAGGCAATATTTTTGGAGATTATTTTGGGGTTGTAGCCTTTCTGTTTGAGGGATGCAGTCAGGCTTTTAAGGTGTCTGTCTCTGTCCCCTGGGTCAGAGCAGATACGGTGGTATCTTGTGGCTTGGCTGTAAATGATGGATCTTTTTGTATGTGAAGGATGGAAGCTGGAGTTGTGGAGGTAGCGGCATCTGTCTGTGGGTTTCTTGTATATAGATGTTTGTATACAGCCATCACTGATTGAGACCGTGGTGTCCAAAAAATTGAATTTTTTGGGGGAGTAGTCCATTTTGAATCTGATTGTAGGATGGTATGTATTGAAGGAAGAATAAAATTGTTTCAGAGTTTCTTCACCCTCCGTCCAAATCATAAAAATGTCATCGATGTACCGGTAGTATTTTAGAGGTTAGGTCTGGTGTGTATTCAGAAATGTCTCTTCCAGCTCAGCCATAAAAAGGTTGGCATATTGGGGTGCTGTCCTGGTGCCCATCGCAGTGCCCATTATTTGTAGATAGATATCATTGTTAAAGTGGAAGTAGTTGTGAGTTAAAATAAATTTGATTAATTTTGTAATAGTTTCTGGTGAGTATTGATGGTTCAGTGTGGATGTTTTTAGGAGTCTCCCACATGCAGCTATGCCATCTGCATGTGGAATGTTGCTGTATGGTGATTCTACATCCATCGTGACCAGAAGGGTGTTAGGTGGTAGTTGCTTGATATTTTTTAATTTATTCAGAAAGTCTGTGGTGTCTTGTATGAAGCTGTTAGTTTTGTGTACGAGAGGTTTCAGAATTCCCTCTATGAATCCAGATATTTCTTCCGTGAGTATGCCAATACCTGATATGATTGGTCTGCCAGGGTTTCCCGGTTTGTGGATCTTGGGTAGCATGTAGAATGTGCCCATAGAAGGCTGGTTTGGTATGAGTTTCTTCAGGTGAGGCTGCGCTTGTGTAGGAAATGTTTTGATAAGGTCTTTCAGCTGTTTTCTAAAATCTCTATTTTTTAAAAATGTAAATAGAGACTATGTTTAATTGCAGAGAGATTAGTATTTTGAAAAGAGGACATCTTAGTCTCCATTTGAGCAGATAATTGTCCAACTTTATTTAAATTTAAGGACAGAATCAGAAGAAAATTGACAAAGCTGAGGGACCACATCCTTCAGCAAAGTCTCTGTCTAAGTAATAACTGACCAAAAGTCCTTTAGAGTTATCTCTTTATTAGAAATAGGAGGTATGGCTGTTAAATTAGATGGAAGAGTCACTTCTTTAGGAAAAACTGTTGATACCAGGGAAAAATTTCCTTCCAAAAGTTTTTGCTCCCCAGGGATCTCAGGACCAATCAGCTAGGGTGGAAGAATTTTAGCAGGAGGACTCAAGGAAGCTTGGTCTGAAAATGAGCTCCCTAACAAACCTTCTGGAGTAGGATCAGCCAGCAAATGCTTGTCTATAGAACCAACAACCTTAGGGGTAGATGTTACCATTGATTCAGATTTATTTTTCCACTTTTTCTCCATTCCACTCAACAAGAGGTGATAGAGAACCAGTCTTACCAGATCATCAAGGTACGAACCAACCAAAGTAGAAAGCTCCAGAATCCTTCAAGGCATTCCTTAGTGCTCCCCGGCAGGGCCGCCGAGAGACTGGGTCAGGCCTGGGGCAAGGCCACCCCCGGGGCCCTGCCCCTGCCACCTCTGAGGTCTTTGTCATCGTCGCCACCCCCCGAGGTCGTCATTGTCGCTGCCCCCCTCCACCTGTCCCCCTCCATCCACCACTGGGCCGGGTCCCCCTGAATTCAAATCATAGTGCCTCACCTCGACTTCGCTCCATGTGAAAGAAGCGCAGCAGCGGCAGTCTGCAGATCGCCCTCCCTTCGGGCCTTCCCTCCCTGTGTCCCGCCCTCGTCTGATGTAACTTGCGCGAGGGCGGGACACAGGGAGGGAAGGCCCAAAGGGAGGCGATCTGCAGACTGCCGCTGCGCTTCTTTCATATGGAACGAGGTTGAGGTGAGGTGCTATGATTTGAACTCAGGGGGACGGGTGGAGGGGACTGCAGCGCCGGGCCCCCCTTGGAGGCTTGGGCTCTGGGAATTTTGTCACCCCTGCCCCCCTCTCAGTGGCCCTGCTCCCTGGTGCTCCAAGGGGTTCACAAGGGGCCTAGCATGCCCCTTAGGGAATGTTCTATGGCCATGCCCTGCAGTTATGCCACAGTAATGGCTCATTCTTATAGATGTAAAAGGGCACTTTTAGATGACTTCAGATGCCACAGGCACAGGAACACCCAATAGACATCAAGTCTCCCAACAGAGTGCCTGTTGATAAACTCATAATGTCCTTTCTGTCATTCGGCTGCAGTAGCAGCTCATTCTTATAGATGGAAAAGGAGCCTTTAGATGTCGTCAGACACTTCAGACACAGAAACATGCAAAGTGTGTGTGTGTGTGTGTGGGGGGGGGGGGGGGGGGATAGATGTCAAATCTCCCAACAGAGTGCGGAGATCATACGCGGACCACAGAACCCTGAGGCAGGTCTTCGAAACGGCGGCCATCGTTGGTCGTGGTCAGAGTGTAAGAAGGACCCGCACGTTTAAACACCTGATGAAGCTAAGTAATATCTGGTGTGGATTAAATTGCACTAAGCGACTTAGTAAAAATTAAAAACTGATAAGAGATATATTCACAGAGGTTTTCTGGCTGATGATGAAGAAGCCCAGCCCCTGAAGCTTTAGTAATGCTGGGGGCTTCTCGAGGCCTTTCCTCTGTAAAATGTCCTGACCATTTCAGTGATTGTTATTTCAGTCATACATTTTGATGCTATTTCTTGTGATATCTCCTTATTTTCTAGATACATATATACCTCTGCTCATAGAGGAACGTTCCTCAGAGTGCCCAGCTATCTCTATGAGAAGGAAATCAAATTTCTCTGTGGAGGAAACAGAGATAATGGTCCTCCTGTGTTTCAAGCACAAGAGACAAATAATGAAACACCACCACAACCTGCCCTCACACAATGAGGCCAATATTCAGACCACAGAAGTTAGACCAGCTAACTCCCACAGTCGGCACTAAAACTGGATATTCAATGCCCGGCTGTTTCCAGTGACTGGCATTAAATATCTGGTTTACTTTTGGCTGGTTTAAAGATAACCTGCTAAGTCAGTATTCAGACTTAACTGGTTCTCTTTAAACCAGCCAAAGGTATACCAGGTTTTCATGTGGCCAAATATGGCTCCCAGATAGCCAGTTATTTTGCACATTATAATGGTTATCTGCTAGCTGCTAACTGGGGATATTCAGTGGGGGATAGCCGGTTATCCCCTGTTGAATATTGGCGGATAGCCAGTTAAGCGCTATTTAACTGGTCAGCTGTTAGCAACCATTCTGGCCAGTTAAATAGCACTGAATATCGGGAGGAATGTCTCCACGAGGGCATAGAGATCTATAAGGAGCAGCATAAAAGGTGAGTGTGAAGCATTCCCCCCCCCCCCCCCCCCCCCCCAGGATCACAGCAACATTCATGTGCAAGCAGTATACATAGGCAAGGTCACATGCACTGAGGTCCCTATTTTATTACAATACATATTATTGCTTTTTCATAAGAAAAAAAAAACCCAACTTTGCTGAAATCAGAATGTATAGACTATCCAAGGACAACTAATTATGGTCCTCCTCCATTTACCATGCTAAAATGAGGGGCTGCACATATCTAGACCCCCTGTACCCCCCCTCCCAGATCCTGGCCCATGCCTACATACCGATGGGAACATTGGCAGCAGCAGCTCACTAAAGTACATTGAGCTGCCTAAAGGCACACCTGCTTTATCCCAATACTGCCCATCCCCACCTCCTTGCAACAGTGCACATGCTCCACAGAAAGACCATCATGTCACCCTCTGTCCCCATGGGCACCTCTGCTCACACAGCTCCTGTGCCTGTGTAATGTATATCCACCCCCTCAGCCTCCCACCCAATCTGCCTGATGCCATCTGTCATAGGGTACATGAAGAGCATTGCACAGCTTGTTGTCAAACATAATAATGCATGTGACGCCAAAGATGCCCATCACCTGAACCCTGTCTCTACCAACTTGTGATCTGAAGATGGTTTGGAATTCACCGGGATCTTGAGTCGCTCTAGCACTGGTACAGGCATGATCAGCGTGAGGACCACGCCCTAATTCAGTGCATGTGGGAATGGCTCAGGGCCTGACAAGTACCACAGAAATAGCAACCCTATAACAGCTCTGTCCCTGATCAAGGCCTAAATATGCAGTACCCTCCTTACAGTGTGCCCACAACTCCCATATCTAATAGAATGTGTTGCAGCCATCCCCCACCTATGAGATGAAATGGAAAGGAAGTGGGGAGGGGGAAACCCTTTGGACAGCAGCCTCCGACACCAACATAAAAGTGCCCAGCGTACTCACAACACCACCTAGCACATTGCAGGCACCATGGCAGGAGAAAAAACTAAACGTGACCCAAAACCCACACTGGGAATCAAGCCACGTACTCTGCATTCAAGGCACATAGCCTTAACCCCTACACCAAGCATGCATACGACAAAGGAATGTTCCAGGAAGACAGTACACTGGCCACCAGAGTCTGTCACAGAATAACTGGCCCCAAATGGATGTTCACTCATGCCACCTAACTCACACCACTCATAGAATATATGTCTGCTCAAAAGGTTGTATGCTGCCCTGTAAGAAATCCCTCAAGGCCCAAGCTGGGGGCCCCTGAAATCTCCACATTATAGTGGTCCCCCACCCCCCCCCCCCCCACTATAGAAACTCTCAGCTATGTGTACACTTCCCTTCTCCCCAGCAGCTCCAAAGTATGGGCATTAGTCATGGGTGATGTGCAGCCAACACCATCAATGAGAGCACTAAAACAGCTAGCTTCAGATAGATGCCCCCAAACCTAGGTTTCCCACCTTGACATCTGGAAATTGCTTTTCTCCTGGGGGTCCCAGCAGAATTGACCAGAAGGATGGGTGGCACTGAGAGGATCCCCTGCCATCTCCCAACCAGTTGTAGGACACATAGGGATAGGGATGCACACACATCCACATCCCTGACAAAAATGGTAATAATGGCCCCATCAGTGCAACAATGCAGTGCCATCCTACTTCTCAGCCAGTACCTGCTCAGTCAAGGCCTTCTAGCAGGCCCAAAACCCATCCTGCATGCCTATAGGCAGACCACCCCTCCGCCTTTTCATGCTATGTCATCTCATTGGTGCTATACCTCAGACATGACCCCCAGGTAACAACTGCCCCGATTTGTCCCTGTCCCTGCCTCCCAAGAGCCAGCTGCACCATTATGAAAGCTGTATAGGATGTGTTGGTCTAATCTAATCTAATCTAATCTAATCTAATCTTTCTATAATGGTTCTGTGCGGTTTACAAATAAATGATACCAGGCATACCTGGGAACATACAATCAATTCAATTGATTTAAAAAAATATTTAAAAAACAGACATACATTGAAATTTCAATTTAGATATTTCTCAAACAACCAAGATTTCAATAATTTTCTAAATCGAGGTAGACTTTTAGAACAAACAATTGTGGGAAGATCATTCCAAAACTTAATTCCCATAAAAGAGAACAGTGATATAAAAGAGAACAATCTTTTCTATCTGACTGATCTTGCTGATGGAAGGTATAGAAGCAATGTATTTTGCAATGACATAAACTTGTTTCAACAAGGAAAAACAATTATGACAGCAAGTATTCTGGAACAGAGCCATATAGAATTTTGAAAATAATTGTGCAGCCTTTAAAATATACCCTAGCATGAACAGGAAGCCAGTTGATCTCAGTTGAAAACATTTTATACACACACAAGGCACCCTCCAGCTGATGAATATCCTGCATAGGACCAGCCTGTCCCATCACAGCCTGCACAGGACCAGCCTGGCCCACGAGAGCCTGCACAGGACCAGCCTTGCCCCAAGAGAGCATGGAAGGAGATGGAGATGGACTCTGGGCACTGGGAGGTACCAGTCCCCCCATAACCTGTGGAGGGTGAGAGGGAGGACACCTAGAGTGTCAGGAGTGGTTCCAGTTTTAAGGGTAATGGACAATAAGCATTGTATACATAGTTTTCCAGGTTTATTTGTTACAAATATAGTGTTTACAGTTTTAACTTACGAAGATCTGTGTCTCCACTCTGTAAATGTGTTGATGTCCTGATGTACAAAAAAAAAATGTGTTGATTTCCTGATATGCAAGGCTGATGGGTACTGTGCTTCCAACATTACTAGGCAAGCCCTGGGAAAGGGCGACTGTATAAATGGGGGGGGGGGGGGGGGGCAGATGGGGAGAGATGTTTCCAAAGGGACGTCAGTGTCCACAATCAAAGCAGATTCCCCTGAATGTCAAGTGCTCGACCAGAGAGCTGTGCTAATGGAGAGGGATCTAATGTTCCCTGCAGCAGAAGAAGGCCCTGTGGGGCTCAAACCTGGCCCCCACAGGATCCCAGGTCACACCCCAAACCATTATGCTGTGTCAAAATTAAGTGACGGCAAATGTCTTAGGGCCTGCCACAGCCAGTGATAAAGGTGGAACTCAGGTTGCCCACCACAGCACTTGACACAAGTGTAAGGTCTATGCAAGCTGCTACCTAGTTCCCTGAGGTGGGAGCAGAACAAGCATGACTGCAGTCTCCCTTTCCACTCCCTTCTCCCAGATCATAGCTGTAGGGCATCTGGGAATGGAGCTGTGTTCTAGAAGTACACATGGAGGGGCATGTTCAGAAAGGCTGCAGTAGACTGCCAGGTTAGCTAGTGCAACAGACACATTTCCTCTGCTTTCACTACGCAGGTGAGGACACAGAGTCCAATGGAGATCCTGGAAACCAGCAGCCAGTGGCAGCTAAGTGCTCAAAGGAGGGCATTGTGGGAGAGGAAGAACAGCCAGAGGACACCAATCCAGGAGTCACCTGAAGGGGATGAAGAGCAGGAGCAATTAGTGGTGCAACCTCCTCTCCCCACAGCATTTGCAGATAGCTCAATAGAGGCAGAAGAGGCTGATGATGATGAGCCATAGCCGGCCGTAGAGGACCTTACCGCCATAGGTGGTAGATGCTATAGCTGGTCAACAAACTGCTGGTACAGAATTTGCATATGGTGGACTACAGGTAGCAGAAACTACAACTGCTGCTGGAGGGAGTCAAAGTGCACAGAGAATGTGCACAGCTGCTGTAGAGCATGCAGCAGGAGAGCCGGGAGGCAACCCAGAATATCTGGCAGCAGCTTCTGGGGGTCCGGTATGATCTCCAGGTTTACATGGCCACCTGATGACACAACAAACACCTGAGCCTCAACCTGCAACCAGTAAGACCACCAGTTTCTATACCAACACTCTCCACACCAGCCACAAGTATCACCAGTGGCCACATAGCACAGCCAAGCATCACTGCACCTGCCAGTGCCACCTTAAAACATCCAAGGATGGGACACACAGCACCCCAGGACAACCAAGAGGCCAGGTCCCTCAGGGCCAACACATTCTCCCTTGTTGTGTGCTGGGTCCAGCAGCAGAGTTGACATCAGAGTGGTCAATCAGGTGGCCTGATTTTCAGGGTGCAGCAGAGGCAGCAGGATGGAGTGATGACAGTAAGGACAGTGGGAACCCCACATGGAGGACTCTGATACACTTTCTGCTGCTGCTAGGGCTGGGTCATCGACAGCAGCTAGGGGGACCGGTGGAATAGGTATATCCCAGAGGGGATGGGGAGGGTGAGGGAGAAGTAAGGCTGTAAGCCACCTAATTGCCATGCTGTGGTGGTGTGATCTGGGGGGAAGGGGTGGGAGTATTTGTGCACAGATGGAGTGATGGGAGATATCTGTGCAGAGGGAAATGGATTGTGTTTTGGGGGGAGAGTGTGTGTGTGTGTTTATGCAGGGGAAAGGGGTGGGGGATGTTAGAGGTGTTGCGCACAAATATATTGTACACTTACCTTTATTGAAAATTTATCTGAATGGATCTTTGGTGTGGTTCCCCAGCTGCTGGGCTTCCTGGTCAGCTCTGTGTATGTGTGTGTGTGTGTGGCGCGGGGGGGGGGGGGGGTGGTGAGGAGGGCTACTCATCCTCTGGGTCTGGCGGCTGCTGCTATGGTTGCTGGCCCTCCTCTGGCAGGACCTGCTTTCTTCAGAGAGCCAGGTTTTGCAGCATGCAGTAGGCCATGAATATTTGGGCCACCTTTTTTAGTCTGTTGAGGAACTCCACTCCGGAATGGTCTAGACATTGGAATCTATTCTTGGGCTGGCCTAAGGTGTGTTCTGTGATGGTTCGGTGCTCTTATACCCATGTTCTACTCCTCCTCTGCCTCATTTTGGGGGTGGACTATGGGAGTCGTGAGCCAGGTTCACTGGGGGAAGCCTCTGTCACCTGTGGGGAGAAGCAGAATCAGACGTGTGCATTGGCTGGTATGGTAACTTTGTGGAGGTGGGGTAATGATTGGGGGTTATGGGGGCATATAGAGTGACGGATGTGTTGAATTTTAGGAGGGTAGGAGTAATATAGTTTGGGAATCCCTATACTCCCAGGAACAGCACACAGCCCTCAGACAAACAGCAGCAGCAAAAAGCACAGTGACAAACTAGGAGTGGACAAACATTGGAACAATTAGAGACAGAAGACAAACAGGTAGGGATCTAGAATGGGCAGTGTGGGGGTTTGGGAACAGCGAAGGTTTGGATGAGGGAAGGGGACAAGATACAGAGGAAGGGATGGGTGTGGCTGTGGGGCTAGCAGGGGTGGGCAAGGACTTGAGGAGCTGAGACAGAGACAAGGCTAGTCAGGAAATGTGAGGGTCAAAAGGTTCAGGCTAAGGCAAACAGACAAAGGTAACAAGGCACTCTGCAACTCTATACTATTTTTCACAAATAACCACTTCCCCCTCTCCACTCTCCAACTCAGAAAAATCACAAATGGGTTTAAAGACAGGGTTGGGCTTACCTTAGATGCTTTTAAAGCAAGTCTAATTCTGGACATTTTTCTTCCCACCTCTAGGAAGTCATTTTGCTGTTATAGGCAGAAACCTTTCATCATGTAACACCGCCCATGTCATGCCCACAGAAAGCTCCTCTGGGAACATTTTCTTTGGAGCAACTAGTGGACTTGAATGATTTTTTTTGTTTGTTTGATTATACACCTTAGATGTTTTTCTGCAAGAAAAATATCTTCCTGTTATGACATATTTTGGATGTTTTCCTTTTTCAAAAATGAGCCCTTTCATTTATTTATTAATTTCCTTTTTTCGAATCTGCTCATACCTTTTTTCAATAGTTGCTCAAGGTGAGTTACATTCAAGTACACTAGGTATTTATTTCCCTGTCCCTGGAGGGCTTCCAGATATATCTGTTATGATTGACAGTTGGAATACAGAGTTGAGTAATGTGAGAGAAAATTAGCCCCTTTTAAAATAATGCTTTATCTTCTCCATGATTTACTCCAGAGTTAACAAGTGAGGAAATAAGAATGCAGGATACCAGAAAGACTTTGCTATGAAACTGGATTTAATCAGAATGGAACTTATTGGAGAGAAACCGTTAAAATATATGCAACAGAAATACTAGAATCTAAGAAAATGTTTTATGCAAAGAAAATACAAGCACATTCCCAGGAATCTTGGGATCTATTTCAATTACTATAGCTTTTATAAAAAAAAAAAAAAAACTACTTAAATTGTTATTGCTGATGAGCCATTCGCTTCAGAGCTTGCTTACTTCTTTGAACAGAAGGTTGTTTCTCAGAGCACAAATGTTAAACTTGCAAACTGATGATATTGTAAGAATTAAAAATAATTATTCAACATATCTGACTATATCTGAGACAAGTTCTTACCAACTGATGGTGAGATTTTATTACAACAATTGGTATCAAAGTCCAATTGTGATGCAGATCCCTGTCCTGCTTCTGTGCTAAAAACATCTTCCACCTGAGGAATTATATTGGTTGTCTTTTTTCTTGAACTCACTCTTTGAGCTGGGATGTTTTTCACCTTCACTTGGTATGATTACTCTCTTTCCTTATCTGAAAGATACGTCTAAGTTTCCTACACTATTCTCTAATTATTGTCCAATTGCAAATCTATCTTTTTAAACATAATTATCTAGGCCTTCATAACATATTATCTTCAGGAGTACTTAAGTTTTATAGTACTGAGGCATGTTTACTTTCCTTGGTATCTCAGATTAGATTAATATAGATAGACGTCAATCAGTGATATTAGCGAATCTGGATCTTTCCTCTGTATTTGACTTGATGCTTCAGCAGATTATTTTTGGAAAACTCTTTTACAGTACCTTATAGGCAGTATGCATCAAATAGTGAACTTTAGTTTATCACAGGGCATTTTTCCATAGTGTTGGAAAGAATCAATTATTTGTACATTACTGAAGAAACCTTCCCTACATCTTCTTTATCTAGCAAATTACCGCCCCATTTCTAATCTTCTTTTCCTAGCATTGGTCACAAAGAAAGTAGTATACATAGGAGCCAACTCTGTGGGTGCTATAGGTGCTTGAGCACCCCCAATAATGAGAAAATTCCTTGTATGTGTCAGGGGAAGAGTTATTTCCACTGGGCTTTGCACCCCCAATAATTTTGAAAAGTTGGCTCCTATGAGTGTATATATATATACATTTATATATATATATATATATATATATATATATATATATATATATATATATCAACTATCTACTTTTTTTGAGATGATAAGACTAGTTGTCTGTCTGGTTTCAGCAGGAGACACGAGTACCATGTTTGCCATGTTAGCAATGCTAAATGAGACCTATTCAACTTGGAACAGAGAAAAGAATGTTCTCCTGCTTGTACTAGCTCTCAGTTTTGCTTTTGATGTGGTAGAACATGCTCTTTTACTGAATAGATTAGAAGAAGGTTTTCCAGGTACCACTCTATTTTTGTCATATATTCTCTGAGTCTTTATCAATGATACGTCTTCTGCAATGACTAGTATGCCACAGGGCTCTATCCTCTCTCCTTGTAATACTGATCCAGGGCAAAGATTTCAGTGCATATTTTTTTTCCAGTTTCTGTCAGTTAACAATGACTGGAGCCTTTTAAGCAAAGTCATTTCATAAACATTTGCAAAGTTATCTGGTTCCCTTTGAGACTGCAACTGCATAAAAATCAATCAATTATTGTAAACACCATAATTCCCCTCAAAGCCTCCGTGCATTCTCTTGGAGTCATCATAGATCCCTCTCTATCTTTTGCACTCTCTATTTCCTCAGTGGTAAAGACATCTTTTTTTCTGCTTTATGGATGATCAAACCTCTTAAACCCTTGCTGGACATTAAAGTCGTCAAGGTTTTGCTTCATGTCTTAGTCTTGAATTGCCTTGAATATTGTAGTTCCTTTTTAGCAGGCATTCCTTCTTACAGTTTCAAGTGCTTCCAACTTGTCGAAAACACTACCATCAAATTCCAGTGCAATGCTAAGAGTAGTGATCATATCTCTCCATTACTCTTTGAACACCACTAGCTGCCCCTTTCCTATTACATAAGGTTTAAAATCTTTACTCTTACCCATCATCCATTCTATTCAGGATTGCATTTTTACTTGTATTAAATAGTAATTCCATAAAGTCCCTCTCGATCTTTGTGGTCTTTCCAAATGCACATTTTAGTGCTCCCTCCCCCTTATATAATTCAGCTAGACTATGCATTAGGCTGCCTTCTGTTATTTGGCTCTGATATTATGGAATTCCCTTCCACTGGTATTTGTGTAAGGAAATTAAAAAAAGGGTTAAAAACCTGACTGTTTTACTAGACCTTTCTCAATCTGACCTAATGCATGCTGGTGGGTGTCACTAAAGACGTCTGAAGATAAGCAGTATTCACTTATATCACTGACATATAGTTTGATCCTAATTGTAATTGTTATGCTATGTGGTTCCCAAACCTGGTCCTGGAGGCACCCAAGCCAGTCAAGTTTTCAGGATATCCACAATGAATATTCATGAGAGCGATTTGATTGCAGTGGAGGCAGTACATGCAAATCTCTTTCATGAATATTCATTGTGGATATCCTGAAAACCTGACTGGCTGGGGTGCCTCCAGGACCACTTTGGGAACCACTGCACGCTGTTTCTTGTCATCAGCTATGCCATATTTGCCTGTGTTTCAACTGTACAATGTCTGGGATCATGTTTGTATATTGCAATTCTGCCAAGTCTCCTTGCGCAAATCATGGTATAAATGTCCAACAAATAAATAAAAATAATATCTTCTAGCAAGGACCACAAATTTCAGAAGATGGAAGGAAAGCAAGTTGAAAATATATATACATACTAGTAAAAAAGGCCCGTTTCTGAAACCAATGAAACGGGCGCTAGCCAGGTGTTCCTCGTAGTGTGTATGTTTGAGTGACTGTGTGTGTGAGAGTGACTGTGTGTGAGAGAGAGATTGAGACTTGGTGCTTGTGTATCTGTGAGTGAGTGTGTGTGTTTCTGAATGACTGTGTGCGAGTGCGTGTGTGGGAGAGAGTGTGATTGTGTGAGAGAGAGTGTGTTTGACAGAGATAGAGTGTGTTTTCCCCCCTTCTCCCTTTCCCCCTCCTTCTCTTCTCTTTCCCTTTGCCCCCCTCCTCTTCCTCCCTCCTTTGGTGATTTTTTTGTATGATGTGAGTGGGTGGTGATGGTAGGGGGTGGTGTGTGTGGAGGTTGTTATGGTTTGTGTATGGTGTTTGGGGGAGTGGGGAGTGTAGGGGCATCTGTGTGGCAGTCTGGGCACTCACTCGTATAAACTTTTTGTCTGCTGAAAGAATTTGGTCCGTTTTTCTGCACCACACCGTTCTTCCCTGTTTCTTTTAAAAGTAATGGTTGAGTATCGGCTGTCAGTGTTTGAAATGACAACTGGTGCTTTGCGCAAGCGGCGAGACACAGTGTGCATAGTCGATGCGCATGCGTGTTTGGTGTGGGCACATGAGACGTTGACAGTGAGAGGCAGGTTTGTTTTGTGAATGCGAGTCGTTTTGTGCGAGAGACAGGGTATGCGTTGCACTGGCGCGGTTGTTGTGGATTCACGAGTTTAGTTTTTTTTTAAAACCTTTTCATGATTCTTTTATTCCGATTTACCCGCCCTCGACGTCATGAAGTTTTGATGCGAGGGCAGTGCTTACTGAGATGGAAGCTTAAGCGGCGCGATTCTTTTATTCCGTTTTACCCGCCCTCGACGTCATGACGTTTTGATGCGAGGGTGGAACTTACTGAGATGAAGCCACGGAGTCAGCTTCAGAACGTTGAGGGTGCTTTTTATTATATAGGATATACTTACTATTTTTTTAGTTATTAAATATCAGGTTTGATATAAAATTTGAAACTAAGAAAAATATTGAGCCTGAAGATGGCAGTCTAATTCCAGGAATCTCAACACACTGAAATTTCACTGTTTTATGAAAGCTATTGAAAGAATTGTCTAGGATGTGTATCTAGAATAGATATCCCTAAATACTATCTGTATAGTTTTACTAGGGCTCTTTGTTTTCTGGTATCTATTCTTTGTACTATGAATTTAACAGCTCTAGTATAAAATTGAAAGGGATTCTGTCATCCCAGAAGACCAACTACAAAAATCCATTTCAAGATACAGTAAAAACATGTATATGGCATCTTTTATTCTTTTTATATAAAAGAGACCTTATAATTAGCTCAAAGCAGACCATTTAAGATAATGAGCTATGTTTTAGCTGAATATCTTAGGTGATTATCAGTTGCAGGCTAGCAGTTTAGGCTAAGGCTGAAAAAAAAACTCCTAGCCTGCTAAATTTAGTTGGCTAGTTGGCATGTACACCAAAAAAGAAATTCAGTTCAGTTTCTTCTCGGATTCTGAATTATTAAGATCATTTGTTGCATTCATTTCTATTGACATCATTAGGGTAAGAAATCTTGTAGTCTGACATTGAGGTATCCCATTCCTTTTTAGTCAAACTTGCTAAAGGTAGCAGAAACTCAAAGCATCAAGAATGCCATTAAGACCCATGGGCATATAGAAGGAGGCATTTGCCCTCCTCCTTGGATTTTAGTGTCTCAATCCAGTAACTCCCTTCCTCACTTGCCATCCAAATGGTACTACTGCAAGTTGATGGCTGCATCAACCCTTCCCTGAACTTACAGCAGGCTGTAGCACCAGCGGTCATAATAGTAAAGAACTGTGTGCTCTGTTGAGCCCGAGAGTGCCCCCAAAATAAGCTTCTGTTGTGTTCCACCCCACCAGAACAGAATGAGAAGGGGTGAGATGTGTCAGAGGCTTGTTTTTTGGTATACTCATAGGCTTGATGTAGCCCTGTGGTTCTTTACTGTTATGGCCGCTGTGATCCTGCAGCCTGCCACAAGTCCTGGGAAGGGTTGAAGCAGCCACCAGCTTGCAGCAATACAAACTGGCTGGTGATACACTGGAGGAGAAATGGGGTGAGAATAGAATGGAAAAGGAGACACTTAGACATAGGGAGGGGGAAACATGGGGAGGTGTTGGAGATGGAGAGAGATGCTGCAAGGGAGAAATGAGGAAACAGGGAGATGGAGGAGATGCTGGACTTGGGGAAAATATGATTTACACAGGAGAATATGGAAACAGAGAGGGCATGTTGGACATAGAAAGGATAGGGCAATGGTGGAGATGCTTCATACAAGGGGATAGATAGGGGAAATGCTGGTCAGGGAAGAATAGGGAGATAGAGGAAATGTTGGATATGGGGAAAATATGATGGACAAAGGAGGACAGGGAGACAGAGGGCATGCTGGGGATAGGGGGAATAAGGAGATGCTGGATTATGGGGTTGTGAAGGAAGCTCCCATATAAGAAGGAGGGGGAGAAAGAGATTAAGTTCATGAAAGGCTAGAGAATGAGGGTGATAGGGGATAGGAAGGCTGGGGTGAGGGAAAGAAAGCTGTAGTAGGTGATATAAGAGGCAGAGATATTAAAGAGTGATTGACAAGAAATGAAATCTGAATAGGAAAGCAGAAAAGTAAATAGAAGAAATCTGGATGAAAGAGAAGATAATTATATAGTTAGTTTTATGGGGAAATCTCCTAGCTCTGCTTTATACCCATTGTTGGGGAAGGGGACAGGGAATTATGTGGATGTATATAATACATGTTTGGATTTAATACTGTATAGAGAAGCATATATGTATTGAGAGATGAGAACACTGGAGAGGCAGAGAATGCTGCACATGGAGGTAGGGGACTAGAGATACAGAGAGAGGATGCTGAACCAGGAACGAGGGAGAGGCAAGAAGGGATGAAGGAAGTGAGAAAAGAGGAAGCTAATTAGAGATTGGAGAAGTTAAGATTGATGGGGAATGTGAGTATGGGGTAGAGGTGAAGGAAAGAGATGGAAAGTAAGTAGCTGTAGGTAAAAAGAGAGCGATTAAGGGCTCCTTGGCAAGAAGGAGTTAAATCAAAATACAGAAGCAGAAAAATAAATGGAAGAAATCTGAAAGGAAGAACTATTTTATAGATGGATGTAAGGGAGGAAGCGAAGACATGAGGAGAGAGAAATAGCCAATGGATAGATGACACTGGAAAGAATTAATAAAAAAAACAAAATAAAGGAAAGCAGAAACAACCAGAGCCTGAGATCAACACAACTTAAAAAATAAAATGGCGAGACAGCTAAGGCAGAAAACAATGTTATTTTCTGTTTAGTGATTGCAATGTCATTTTGGAGGGGATTCCAAAGCCTACTGGCAGTCAGTCTTGAGCTTCAGGCAAGCTTAGAGTTCCCTCTAGCTTAGGAGCCTGGGGCAGTTGTCTTGGTCCCCCCCCCCCCCCCCCCCCAACACACATGCACAAAGGCCCTTACATCTGCTGTCTTTATATTTTGCACAGTACAGGGGAAAATGAATCTCTTTCTATTTTCACTTTGTGGTCATTTAGGGCCCAGTTTACAAAGGTGTGCTAGTGGTTTTAGCATGTGCTACCATGTAGACACCCATAGGAATATTATGGGCATCTACACAGAGTGTGTTGAAACCGATAGTGCACCTTTTTTATTTGGTGAGGGTTTGTCTGTGTTCTGTGTGTGCAAGCAAAGCTGTATATTCTGTTAACATGGAGTTTCTATATAAGAATGTGTAGTAATTTGTCCTTTTTCAGTTTTCCTAATAGGTGTAATGATGTTCTAGGGCTCATTGCAATATTTATGGTGCCACCTTTCCACTATTATTTCACAATATTTCTTGTACTGAGAGGATTTATGTTATTCAGATGAAACTAGAATCAGAGTATGCTAAGTTTTCTTTATATAAGGAAATGAAAGCCTGTTGATGACTGTAACAGTTGTTTGCATCAGTCTACCTGAGCATAATAAAATGTTATATCCCCCCATATATGAAGCAATTCTCAATTTTCCCTATTATAACCTGCTCTGTTGGGTAATGTTGCCCTCCCCCCCTTGGAGAAATTCCTCCATATGCCCGTGCATGGCACTGAAAGTTGAGCAAAAGGTACAAACAGAAGCATTCTGAAAGACACATCAAGAGCAGCAAAGCCACTCGAAACTTAACAGGAAGATCTCAAAGCATTGGGAGAGTAGAGGAGGACCCTAATGGTTAGAGCATCGGTCTTGATATTCAAAGGTGGCTGGTTCAATCCCACTGCTGCTCCTTGTGATCTTGGGCAAGTTGTTAAGCACTTGGGTCGCAAAAATCCGAAGGAACAGTACAGTATAGGGGGTAAAGTGCTTCAGTGTGCAAAGGAAGAGCGGGACTTGGGGGTGATTGTGTCTGATGGCCTTAAAGCTTTCAAACAGGTAGAAAAAGTGATGGCCAAAGCCAGAAGGATGCTTGGGTGGATAAAGAGAGGCATGACCAGCAGGAAAAAGGAGGTGATAGTGCCGTTGTATAAGTCTCTGGTGAGGCCCCATTTGGAGTACTGCATGCAGTTCTGGAGACTGCACCTATGGAAAGATATAAACAGGATGGAGTCAGTCCAGAGGGCGGCTACAACATTAGTAAACGGTCTTGAATGCAAAAATTATAGGGACAGGCTTAGGAACCTCAACATGTATATGCTGGAAGAGAGGAGGGAGAGAGGAGACATGATAGAAATGTTTAAATATCTCAAGGGCATTTATGTACAGGAAGAGAGCCTTTTTCAAATGAAGGAGAGCTCTGGAATGAGGGGGCATATGACAAAGTTAAGAGGGAATAGGCTTAGGAGTAACCTAAGGAAGTATTATTTCACAGAAAGGGTGGTGGTGGCGTGGAATGGCCTCCCGGTGGTGGTGGCGGAGTTGAGGACTGTTCCAGAATTTAAAAAGGCATTGGATAAGCATGTGGGATCACTTAGGAACAGGTAGAATTGGGGGTTACAGAGGATGGGAAGACTGGATGGGGCATTTGGCCTTTATCTGCTGTCATGTTTCTATGTTTCTATTGCCTCAGGTACAATCTTAGATTTTGAGTCCTCCAGGGACAGGGAAATACCCAATGTAACTCACCTTGAGCTACTACTGAAAAAAGGTGTGAGTAAAATCCAAATAAATAAAACATTCTCAGGAAGAGTCTAAAGCATCAGCAGAGTAGCCAAGAGACACGCACATTGGCATAAAAACTCTGGGTGTTTGATAAAAAGCATCAAAAGGTTAGGTTAGGATTGGAGCTCTGCAGTGAAATTATCCCACTAGTAGGGTGCATGAAAGTATATCCAAGTGTTTCTCCATAGACGGGTGTGCCTAAGAGAATTTAACAGCAAGAGGGTAATTTTATAGGAGAGTGCAAGATTTAACAGGATAAGTAGGTGACACACAGGTGCTTATGGTGCTTACTTTCGAAGCAGACGGACATCTCAAAATGGCTAAAAATGTCCAAATCGTGATTTTCAAAAGGCAGAATTTGGACGTTTTACACTGCAGTTCATTCAAATAGCAAGGGGGTGTGTTGGAGGTGTATTTTGTGTGGGACTAAGGTGAGCAGAAATTTAGGGCATCTTTCAGCAATATTGGAATTGGAAGAAATGACCATGGTAAGAAAGAAGGATATTTTTAACTAGATTTTTTTCAGTCATATCCAGGGTACAAAAAGGTACCCTGATTATGCAGCTGACCACTAGAGGGATGAAGGAATGATCCCTCCTTAATCTCCCAGTGGTTACTCACCTTCTCCCAGCTCCTCCAAGAACTGAAAGTGACAGTGGACACCAGGCTTTATGACAACTTCAGGTATTATGACCATTCTTAATAGAGTAGCGCAAGTGTAAGGAGTAGTCTTGTGGTAAATCATGCTAAACAAATTTGATTTAATTCTTTGACTGGATGACCAGAGAACTGGATTGATGATGTGTGCTAGATGTAATCTATTTAGATTTCAGCAAAGCCTTGACTAGGTTCCTCATAGAAGGCTCTTGAATAGGCTGAAGTTAGGACCCCAAGTGGTGAACTGGAATAGGAACTGGTGGACAGACAGATGTCAGAGGGTGGTGGTTAATAGAATTCACTTGGAGAAAGGAAAGGTGAATAGTGGAGTGCCTGAAGGTTAGAAGGTAAGGTTTTCCTTTTTGCGGATGATACCAAAATTTGTAACAGAGTGGACATCCCGGAGATAGTAAATGATGGCAGAAAAAGACCTGCATGGTCCATCCAGTCTGCCCAACAAGATAAACTCATATGTGCTACTTTTTGTGTATACCTTACCTTGATTTGTACCTGTCCTTTTCAGGGCACAGACCGTGTAAGTCTGCCCAGCACTGTCCCCGCCTCCCACCACCGGCTCTGGCACAGACCGTATAAGTCTGCCCAGCACTATCCCCGCCTCCCGCCACCGGCTCTGCCACCCAATCTCGGCTAAGCTCCTTAGGATCCATTCCTTCTGAACAGGATTCCTTTATGTTTATCCCACGCGTGTTTGAATTCTGTTACCATTTTAATTTCCACCACCTCCCGCGGGAGGGCATTCCAAGCATCCACTACTCTCTCCGTGAAAAAATACTTCCTGACATTTTTCTTGAGTCTGCCCCACTTCAATCTCATTTTATGTCCTCTCGTTCTACCGCCTTCGCATCCCGGAGATAGAGGAAAACATGAAAAAGGATCTTTAAAAGTTAGAAGAATGGTCTAATGTTTGACAATTATAATTCAATGCAAATAAGTGCAGAGTGATGCACTTTGGGAGTACTACTACTACTACTCATTTCTATAGCACTACTAGACAGAAATCCATGTGTTAGGCAGTGAGAGGCTGATATGCACAGACTGGGAGAGGGACTAATATCTGAAGATCTGAATGCAACGAAACAGTGTGACAAGGTGGTGACCATTGCTAGATGGATGCTAGGCTGTATAAAGAAAATAGGAGGTGTTGATACCCCTGTAAAAGTCATTGGTGAGGCCTCACCTTTAGTATTGTGTTCAGTTTTGGAGGACGTGTCTTGCTAAAGTTGTAAGAAGACTTGAAGCGGTCTAGATTGATTATAAAATTACCCTCCACACTGCCAACAAATCAATAGATAAAACGTCATTATTTTAAATCACAAAGGGGCTCTTTTATGAAGCTGTGGTATGCATTAACAAATGCTTACTACAGGTTAAAATGTGTTACCGTAGGGCACGTTCAGACATCCCATGGTAGTTTTTGTATGTGCGCGTGGTACCCGTGTGCTAAAAAATAAATTTGATTTTTTGATTTTTTAGTATTTAGGGGTGGAGGGTGGGCATGGTTATACTAATCATTTAGCGGGTGGGCATTGCTGTGTTTTAACTGATTAGCGCGGGATTAGAGTATGAGTCCTTAGCACTTTTAACTGTTTTTTAAGCTGACAGAAATCCTATTGTCTTCTAAGCTGTTACAGAGTGGAGTCATGGTCAAAGCCTTAGAATGAGCAGTAGATAATTTAGTCCTATTTATTTATTTATACAAGAAGATAGGTATTGGATAAGAATCTCAGCTAAACTGAACGGATGAGCAGTCATTAAAGTCTTAAACACCAAGGTCAGAACCTTAATTTTTTTTTTTTAATCATTTATTTATAATTTTTCATTTTACAAGGGTCACTTGCAAACAGTAATACAGAGATGACTGTACAATAATACTATATTAGAAGAAAACAATCTCAACTAGATAAATGGATTATATACAATCTTTCTCTTTCTTAGACCACAAAATAAATAGGGAGAGTGAAATAAGACAAGGAGATCAAATAAACAACAGTAAACAAAGAAAACGTAGTATTAACTTGATTATCCCCAGTTATTATTTATCTAAATCATTATTCCACATTGATCATCTGGTTGGCTTCTTCAAACCCAAGATGGTGTATAGTCAATTAATTTTGTTGGAAACATACTTATTGTCCAATATTAGTGGAAATAATACACCTGATTTCATTTTTTTCTCTTTTAAAACCAGAAATTATTTAACAATACACTTGAATACAATACACTATACACTTGAATCTCTAAACCAATTCCCACTGATTAAGGTAATCCCAGTTTCACAGGCTTCACTCCTTTTGAATTAATATACTAAGAGGAATCATTTCAGAGGAAAAAAAATTTAGGAGTCATACCCGGAACTCTGGGAAAACAACAATCTCGATATTAATCATCTGTAATAATATTCATTTTGTTCAAATTTTTCTGATCTATTAACATTTTTAAAATCTTAACCGTTTCCTATTCCTGTAGAACTTCATTTGCTGTATCAATTTTTCATTCTCCAAGGATTCGATTAGATTAATCATGTGGCTCACTAATAAGATTATATCTGAAGCAAAATTATATACTACCACCGTTAGGTCCTGGCACGCCTTCCAGATGATATTCAATGTAACCTCCACGGGAGCCAAAAACGCCAAGCTGATAGCTCTTACGGGTTTAGGAGTGGCACCGCCGACATGGGTTCAGCTGTAAACGACTTCCGTTTCAGCATACACTCCTAACTCACTCCTCCTCTCCTTTGGTGATGGTGGTTAAATGATTTGAGAGCAATGAAGTTGTTTCCAAGTCCAAGAGCATCGATGCTCCTTCGCTGGTGCTAATCAAAGGACTCATCAACCCAGTCATCTGTGGGCAGCTCGTTGCGCAGCGGTCCCACACTTGCTGCACAGGGGATAAAACGCTGGCCATCGGCGGCTGACCCCCCATTGTCCCCTTCCTCTCAGTTAAGGCAGCTGCAAATGCAAAGAGGAAACTTCAAGTAAACAAAGACAGAACTTCAGAGGACAGCTGGGCCGTTGAGCGTACGAGCCTCAGGTCACCATCTTTCCACTCTCCCTAGTTTGGGACTCTCTTTGGTTTCTCCTCAGAGGCCTGTCTGATATGGGTAACCCTTCAGCATAGCTCCCTGAGTCAATGAAACATGGAAGCCCCTCCACCACTACAAGGTGGTGTCCCTTCGGAGGGGCAGAACCTTAAATTTGATTCTCAAAACAACTGGAAGCCTGCAGTGATCTGCCAGTGATGGTGTGGCATGGTCATACCTGTAAGCATTACATCAAATTAACACTGTTGTATTCAGAATGAATTGCAATCTTCCCATTAGCTGTGCAGTGATTCCAGTGAGATTGTACTAAAGGTTTGAGATAGTTTTCTTCTAGGTATGACCTAAGAGTACAAATTTTCTACAGAAAGAAAATAGAATATCCTAGTAAGTCTAGAAATATGGGCTTGAAAAGTAAGATGTGTATCAATCACTACTCCTAGAATAATCAACATTTTCTTTAACAGAATAGAAACATCAGCAATTGAAGGAGACAAAGATGGTAACTGTGTTTGGGGTATATTTACTGAGCTGCACCAATATTTAATGTGCATTAAAATGGCCAGCATGATAAAAATCCCATGCTAGCTGCTTAATATAGGTAGTGCAGTGGAATGGAGAAGTATATATCAATGACAGCTAACCACTAGGAGCTATGACTACTGATAGTATGACCAGAATTAATGCCAAGTCAAGAGGTAGTATTAAGTTCATCTGTGCTATCAGCAGTCCTGTAGCATGTCACACCTACCCTTGACATTTCTCCCAGTCTAATTCTCCTATGAAATATCAATATGCTCACTGATATCTCCCTTGTCCTGATCCTCATTCAAGATTCAAATCCTGCTCATATTCAATTCCCACTGCCTTTCAAAAAACACTCTTGGACATAAGCCCTGCCCTCCCACAGAATCCAGCTTCCTTGGAACCTATTTGGAGATGTACATGGTAGTGTGGTATATATATTACTGGCGATAAATATTTAAACTAGAAGAACAGATCCCAAAACTATATCACAAAAAACGTTCTTCCTTTAAAATATTTAATTTCTTTTATTACAATACATATATCACATAAAACCACTTATGCTGTGTAAGTTCCGGAACTTGCCCAGTCACACCCTTCACTTCACCACCCATTCACATAAACCTTGTATGGGCACATTTCTATATATCCATAATCTGTGTACATGCTCCCCAATTGTTGTTTCCTCAATATCAAATCTTCCACTTGTGTCTTAGATATTGTCCTTAAAGGTTCAAATTATAGTCCTTATAAATCATAAAAATCTTCTAAATCACATCAAGCAGGAGCACAGTGTTCACAAAAAAGTGTCTCCAGCACTCTTCTTGGAGTAGTGTTAGTTCAGCAGAGTGAATCAGTGCAGTGTGTCAAGCCCTGACTCCACTTCCTGTTCCTTTCTATCTCCACTTCCTGTCTCCACTTCCTGTTCCTTTCTTATGTCTTACCATCTTATCCAGGCTCATTCCTCCTTTTACTTTCCCATTTCCACTATCTCATCTCCTTTTAAAACCTATCCCCTTCATTTTCCTCTCATCCATTTTATAGCTCTCTTCCTCTGTCTGTCCTTTCCACAGCATCCATTTCTCATCTCGCCCACATCCCTAGTATTCATTCTCTGCTCCTTTCTCCAGGATCTGTGCACATACCCCCTTTTCCTATATTTATTTACCTTGTCTTTCTTCTTCACCCTAGCATCTATTCTTCTGCTCCTCCATGTTTACCTTCTACTACAAATACCTTTGCTTTGCCCCTCCCCCAGTTATTATCTTGCTTTCCCTTCTCCCTCCCCTACAGCAGCCTCCTTTTTCCGCTGCCATGTGCCAGCATCTGCCCTCTTCTCATAGCCCCATTATCAGATACTTCTCCATTAACCAGCTTCCTTCTCCCAACTCAACCTCAGCCAGGCCCCTTCTCCCATTCCCACCACCTGCCATACTTAGTCTCTTCTTCCATCCCCAGCCTCCTCCTTTCATCCCCAACATCAGATCCTTTTTAAACATGAAGCCTTCTCCCATCCCCACCATCTACCAGTTAGTTGCAAAAGGGGGGCTTAGTTTGTAATTTATGGGAAACTGGATTGGTTGACATGCACCAACTAATAGTCCTGAATTCCAAAAAATATCTTTGAATTTTTGCCTTCCTCATACTAGTTCCATGTTGATGAGGCTATTATCACTCACTTGCAATAAAGTAATAGATAATAATACTTAATGGTTTTGCATTTTACCTCTCAGTAATTTACTGTTTCCATAGAAACTTCATTAATACAGTCTTGCATTTCTACTTTTTGAAAACAGGGTGTAATTGAGGCTGCTAGCTTGACACTGCTTGTTTCAAATATTAGACAGCTCTAAGGGGGTCTTTTAGTAAAGCTTAGCTTGAGTCATCTGCAGCAGGGCCCATTTTATTCATATGGGCCCTGCTGCAGATAACTCAAGATAAGCTTTAGTAAAAGACCCCCTAAGAATTTTATCCATAGGGATAACACTAATCTATCATTTACTAGCTTCTAATCTTCTTTACCCATTCAGTTTATGGGCTCTGAGAAGTACCCTGATCTGTAGGGAGTGACAAAAGAGAACCTGTTGAAAGTGGTACATGATGGCTCTCTCTATGTGGAGGAACATATTTGGTACTTTCTCCTGTTTAAAAAAAAGGATGGATCCCACATAGAAGGTAAGGAGGAGGATGAGAAAATAGGAAAAAAGATGTAAGAAATGGAAGTGGGATATGGGCACCTTGTCTTTAGTTTCATAGTACTCAGTTTCTAATCTGAGGAAGGGAGGAGTTTTGGCAACATGCGTGCTTGAGTAGATGAACTGTCTTATGAGAAGATGTCTAAGACCTATGACAAGCTTCTGGAGGAGTCTTGGATCCTGTTTTGTGCACTTGTAGTAGCAACCCCAAAGAACTGACACAGAAGTGGTACTAATGGAACAAGATGAAGAACACAGGAGATAGAAAGTGGTAAGCTAGAATCTGGACCAAAGAGGTATTTTTGCTCCTAGAGTTACAATGGAGTAACTCCATTGAATGAAAGGGCCAACAGTTTATACAGACCTAGAGGTACTAAGCTAGTCTTCCTTATAGCTACCAGTGTTAAAATTTGTAGAAAAGACCTTTAAAAAACCTGCAGCAAAATGCAGTCATGCTCTCAAAGTTTATGATCCACTTCCCACTGTCCCTTCAAAATTGTGAATTTTAACATAGCTTATTAACTACTCCCCTTAGGTGATAATTTTCTAACTGCATGTACTAATCAAAAGCACAATCATATTTTTCTTCATACAAACTCTGCTGGATTTTCCAACTTCTACATTAAAAATTACTTCAGGAAAAATATGCACACACATTTTCAGCTGCTATTAACACATATAGGACTAGATTCTATATATTTTGCCTACAAATTTGGCACCAAAATAAAATTCACCTAACAACATTCTATAAAGTATGCCTTAATTCGGAAATAAGCCTAAATTTCCTTGCGGTATATAGAAAACGCCAAATGGCCATGACAAAGCCTAACTCTAAGCGTGGACATTTATGCCAGATAAAACTTGGTGTAAATACCGGGCACCTAAGTTAGGCACAGAGCAGGTGTATTCTATAACCCTGCATGTAGTTTTCCAGAATGCCCATGACCTGCCCATTCCACGTCCATAGCCACACCCCCTTTTCAGCACAACTCAGTAGAATTTACATGTACCACTTTGCAGAATACACTTTGCGGGTAGTGCATGTAAATTGTTAACATCTGATTATCAGTGGTGATTAGCTTGTTAACTAATTATGCTATACACATTGTTATGGAATACGCATCGATTTCTGCATGGAAATCTCAGAATGATATATAGAATCCGGGGATAATGTATGTGCATATTTTTGAATTTAAAAAAAGTATTTGCATAAGTACATATCCAACACTGCCCTCAAGAATGACCACAAACTGTGGGCAAATTCAAGAACATGGAGGCTATAGGAGGTAATCCTTTATGAAGCCAGTTAAAGTTGAGTGGCAAGTATGAACATAGGGTGAAATCCCATAAACGGTGCTCAAAAATGGTCACTGGAAGAAAATCAGTGCTAAGCATTATTCTATAAAGGGCACGCGGCCTTTATAGAATACCACTTAGGCACCAGACTTATTACGCCTGCTAAATCCTTGTGCAAATGCTGTTGCCAAAGTTAGGTGCACTGAGGCAATATTTTAAGACTACTTATTGAACTGCAGAGGTGTTTTTCCCTGTGTTTCAGGCCCTGTGATGTTAACAGGGCTCAGGATCCAATTAAATAAACACTTGTTTTCATTTACACCCCTTTGTCTGGCTGTGTTATTCCAGAGGTCCACCCTAAATCCTTGCTTAGGGTATCACAGGGGGATACTTAGAAAGCAGGGCCCTAACATGTGTTACCTGTCCCTTGATATGTGTTAAAGAGCTCTAAAGTTGATTCCAATGCTTTAATTATTTAGGTTAGGCTGTAGTACATAGTAATGAAATACAAAACATGCAAATGGATGTAAAGCAGCTCATTACTATTTAAATTTGATAACATAGCTTGCAGTGAAACCCAGTATACTGCAAGCTGTATTATAGCTGGTAAAATAGCCCCAGCAAAAAGATGGGGCTATTTTACCACCTGGGAGCATCAGGCCACAACGCTGCAGCCCTATGCTCCTGGGTTGCAATATTGAATGTAAGATGCACCCTCTAGGTGCCCCACCTTAGTCACACACATTCCTTCCAAAGTCCCCCCTCCCACTGTCATCCTCCCTCCCAAAGCAGTCCCCCACATCAATGTCCCCCAATAAAAGATCCCTCCAGAAGTATCCACACTAGAAGGGGCCCCCTAGAGGTGACCCCCACCCAAAAGTGACCTCCTAGATCAAGCTCTACTCATCTAGACCCAATAGCCCCAAAATAGAAGTCCTTCCCCAGTAGGCTGCACCCAGTGCAAGACCCCCACCCACCAGTAGTCCCCCTCCCCCTTGCCTACCTGGACCGTTCCCTGGTGTCTAGTCACTAGTTGCCTGTGCATTTTCGTGCTATTTATAAGGTTCTCATTCTTGCACCTAATGCATTGTATATTAGGAACCCACCCTCCCTTGCTGCATTAGTCGCTTATTGCCAACCTCCCCATTCAGTTTCTGCTACCTTGGCATATCAGCTTCCCATTCCATCTCCCTCCCGTGTTTGCCTAGCATCCATCACACACTACACCATTTTGGGGGTGCCATGCTACACTGGAATGCTCTACCTTTTGTTCTTCTTTCAAAATCATCTCTTGTGAAATTTAAAGCCATACTTAAAACACACTTTTTTAGTTTGGCCTTTGGGGAATAATTGGAGAACTTTTCATGATTGGCCCAGCAGAGCTCTATCTTCCGAGCTGCTTTCCTGTGAGTTTGCATGTTCAGAATGTGTGCTGATTTTCTTTCCTGTCCTAGGATGGTGTTCCTTTTTTTGTGTGTGTATTTTTATATATTTTGCATTGCTTTGACTTCATGTCAGGAAAGGTAGTATATCAGATCCCAATAAACCATACACACTCTCCAGTGCCAGGTTCAAAATAGCACTGGTGAACCCTAGTAGTAGTCTTGCAGTACTACCATCAGGGGGTCAGGTTTCCATATAAGGACATACTATATGGAAACCTGATTCCTAGCAGCAGTACTGTGAGACTACTGCAAGGGGTCACAGGTGTCACTTTGAATTCAACACTAGTGAGGGCAAGAGTAACAGGGGATCATTCCTGTCTGGATCCCACTAGATACTAGGGAAAGGTCCAGGTAGGCATTGGAAGGGGGAGGGCAGTGTGGCAGGTGGGGGGCTTGAGGTATAGGAGGCCTACTGGGGAGGGCCTTTAACTTGGGGGACGGGGGGAGGCTTGGCCTAGGATGTCACTTCCAGGTTGGAGTCATCTCTGTGTGTGTGTGGTGGGGGAAGATATCCTGGGGTCCCCTTCAGGGTAGGGGGCACTTCCTGGAGGGCTATGAACTGGGGGTGGGTCTTCTATTGGGGGACAATGATTTGTAGATCCACTTTGGGGGGATGACAGCTAGGGGTGGATTACCATGGAAGAGGTGCATGTGACTAGGGGAGGGAGCTGAGAGGGCATCTTATATGTTTACTACAGTAGCCCTTTTAAGATTTGACCCTATACTCTCAGGTTGGTAGAATAATGCAGCCTGTGAGGTGGCCCTCAAGCAGCATTATTCCATTACCACAGAGTCAATAACCTGCCACAGTGGGCTACCATCAGTTACTGAGTTCTGTGGTAAATCAAGGTGTGATAAAAGACCAACTTTCACTGCACCCCTGAATCCTTGAAATAAATATCTGGGTTTGCTAACAAACTTTGATTTAATTCTGAGATTTATGCTGTTTTAAAATTAAATCTGAGGAGAAAATTATTCTTAGCATAAATGTAAAAGTTACAATCATGAAATATCCAGCTGGTATACTAATGGAATTCTTTTATAATGAACTTCATGCCAGTGTCTCTCTTTTATTCAATCCTGCTTTGCACTTTTTGAATCAAAATATCTGAAAGTAGACCCAATGGTGAAACATCACTTGGCATTTATAGAGTCCTAGATCAAACTTGAAATATTCCAATAAACTGTGCCCACATTCTCCCTGTATTCAAAGGGTAGGAGCAATCTAAGTGGTCCCATGGTGCCACACCTAATTAAGAATGCATTTTATATTAGAAAACAGCAGGATACCTTTCCAAATTAAAATGAATCCCTTGTAGGGGAAGGGTGAGTGGTTATTTACCTTTTTACCAGTTACCTTTTTATTAGAGCTCTATGGCTCTAATAATCCTCTCAAGAATTTTCATCTTCAAAAGTTGCTATGCATAGATTGCATAACTGACAGAGCTAATAATACTTACTAAAAGTAAAGAACAAAAGAGGTTGAAACTTGTGAAACTGGGTCATGCATTTCTTGACAGATGGTGATTTTATGCAGATTTTTTCCATGCATAAAGTGTTTTACAAGTGGCAAAAACCTTTTATAAAATACACCATGCTATACATGCTGTTAAGTACACATAATAACAAGGCATTCTGGTTGTAGACATTCCCAGGCACATAGTGTGAGTGGCGAAGTAGCAGAGTTGTGATACGTCTATGCATTTAATAAAATAGGTGAGTTCACACTAAAGAGGTGCATGGGGATGGGGACAATGGGAAACCCACGGGAATCTATGGGAATGGAGAAAAATTAATTACTATCATGGGGATGGGTGAGGGGGATGAGTCAAAAGTGAATGGGGATGGGAGGGGATGAATTGGAAGTGAATGACGATGGGAAAGGATGAGGGCCAGATTATGTCAATACAAAACAAAAAGAGACAAACTCAAATCAATAAAAATAATACACTTTCATATGAATCAAGGATACCAAAGCATCAAATGTATATCAATGATTTTTCATCAATTTTTCAACTTTTCCAATTTAATGTTCAGTACTGTTAATTTTTCTATTGCATAGCATTTTAGCATTTTATTATTTGCACTGAACAATTTTGAAAAATAAAGTAAAAAGAATTAAACTGTTTGAATGCAGTTTTTAAGGAACAATAAATGATAAAAGGAACCTAAAGTTCTAGCTGACAATAAATCCCATGATCTGCATTGAAAAAGGTTGCTGAGGTCCTTTTCCACATTTCTTTGAATTATGATCATTAACAGTACTTTAATGTTAAATTGTAAAGTTGAAAAATTGATGAAAAATTATTGAAATACATTTGATGCTTTGGTAACCCAAATTCTTATGAGAGTGGACCAAGACACAAAAGAGTGACTGCACACCCAGACCACAATGTCAGGAAAAACAGGCCTTGCAAGAGAAACTGAAACAAAGGAAAGTTAGTACAGAGAAGTCAAATGTAAGATACAGGAGTAACAGTGTTACAAATATGTTCCCGAAATTGATTGGAGTTCCATCAGCCTAAGTTTGAATCACCTTAACAGAAGCCACTAATGAAAATGCTATACTGACTGCCCCAGTCCAAAAAGAATGAGTGCCAAAACAGTGAGGATTCAGCCCAATCCACAGCGAGCACTGTTTAAGCACTGCTGCAAACTGAAAAGCTGTCAAAAGGTGTATCATCAGCATGCACCAACCAGAACAAAGCTGACAACTGCTGCAAAGACGCAAGCTGCCATGCACAACCATAAGGGCAGGTATTTAAACCTTCCACTTTTTGCAAGACCATCCAAAAGCCTTTCCCAAATCGATCAGTCTTAGACTGATGCAACAGCAGATAAACATGACTGGCTGTAAAGTGAACATTTGAACCTAACAAACCTCTGTCTCCAGAAGCATGCTTATGAGCAGCAACAATTTTACTTATCTGGAACGCTCCAAAAAATGCAAAATCACAAGCAGTCTGAAACATTAACACTTCATAAGGAGACAAACATATCTGATAGAACTACAAATAACTGTGCAAGGTGATCCTGCAACAGGGGAAGACATTCGACACGACGTTGAGAGGGACCCACTGACCTATGATAACCCTGACAGTTCCTTCATTAAAAAAATCAGCTGAATGGTCCTCCCATTCCATAACTCAGGATAGAAAATGAACACTAGCCAATGCTGCTTCAACAATAAACAGCAGCAACCAATATTGAAAGAAGCAAACTACAGAAAACTTAGAAGGCAATCCAAAGAAAATAGACCAGATAAAGAAAAACTGGTCTCTAAGTCTGAAAATGCTGCCATCTCAAATTGTATCGCTTCCAAGTATTCACTGCTAATGCGGACTGCAACAGACAGGCTAAGTCCCCAGAATGAAGTTCCACAGGTCTGCAGGCATCAGAGTTGGCTGAGCATCTGCTTCAAGTGCCAAAGCATGAAAATGCTTCTGATGACACCCTACCCCTCCCTATCACACACCCTGAAGATCCCGCAATCCAATCTGAGTGAACAGAAAAACCAGAGGTCCTCCTGAAACCTGAAGCAACAGGACCTGACATACCCCCAGCACTAGTACCAGGTGTCCCAAAACTATAGCCAGACCCCAAACCTTTGAATAGGCCATGAAGAACTGGTTGTCATAGCAGCCAACCAAAGGTCCACATTCTTAAAACCCCATGAATCTGCTTTATCTGTAACCAACCTTTTCTGAAAATGCTCATCATATGAGAGCCAAGCCCAAATCCCAAATGTTCTGTAAATCCTCAAGATTAAATCAGAATATTTAAGAAACCCTTGGTAAAGCTCGTGTTTTTTAAATCTCCCCCAGCACACTATAAATATTAAAACCCAGAAGCCAATTAAAAATAGGCACCTTATGCTTCTTCTTCTTCTTCTTCTTATCATCCTCCTTACCCTCCTCTCTTTTCTTATGGTCACTAACATCTCCATCCCTTTTCAATAATGTAAAAACATCCACATATTTACCTTGCAAAATTCTATGCTTCAGCATTTGGGTCACCTGACTAACCAATGGAGCAATAGCAAATAAAGTATGACCCCATCTAGAAACCTGAGGCCCTACAGCACACCCAACTGTACTGAATACCATAGACTCCCACATCCCAGACCTTGCATCAATGGCCCAATCAGAAGAAAAGGACTCTACAATCAGAAGAATCAGATCCCCACACCTGTAAGGGACTGGAGCCAATAGCCCACCACAAGAACTTCTCCCTGTCCAACCTCTTAACCACCCATCACAATTGTTAAGAAATTTCCTATCCATAGTGACTGAGGTAAAGTCTTCCTACCCATGGCAACTCTCCCCACCAAGAGCCACCCATCCCCCCACAGCCTTCTTATACCCTAATACAGGCCAAGTCTTCCACCTCAGACTCACCAGTCAGAAAGTCTGTAGGCTCAGATTCCATAACTGCTCCCACCATGTCCAGAAGAAATCTCTGAGCTACAGCACTGATCTGAGCCTCATGAGAACCCCCTTCCTCCCCCGAGTTCTACCTCCCCTATCAATAGGTGTCACAGGACACATCCCGGTGAACTGCCCCGCAAATCTCCACAATCCCACCCCCATCTCACTCCAAAATCTCACAGGCAGTCTAACAAACCTCTTACCCATGCCCCTGTCAGTTTTCCCACCCCTACAAACCAAACCCTTTTGACTCTCTCATTTATGAGCCATCACTCCAACACTAACCTTCTAGACTGCCACAACTGCTACCAGGGTCGGTTCTAGCAAGTGGGGGCCCTATGCAGACCAATCTGATGGGGCCCAATCTTAGCCCCGCCTCCACCCTATCTTCCAAGCCGGCCACCCCTCCCTCCGAGCTCCCGGGCCATCCCCAGGGCTCCCCAGCTCCAGGGCTGGGCTCCCCAGCTCCCTCCCTCCCAGCTCCAAGGCCGGCTGGCCAATGCCTCTCTCTCTCCCACCCACCCACCAGCTCTAAGGCCCCCTCTCTCCCCGCTCCAAGGCCTGTCTCTCTCTCTCTCTCTCCCTCTCCCTCCCACCCACCAGCTTCAAGGCCCCCCACCCAGCTCCCAGCCAGTTCCAAGGCCCCCCTCCCTCCAGTCCAAGGCCAGTTGGCCGGTCTCTCTCTCCCTCCCACCACCACCAGCTCCAAGGCCCCCCTCCCTCCCCTGCTCCAAGGCCTGTCTCTCTCTCTCTCCCTCCCACCCCACCAGCTCTAAGGCCCCCCACCTAGCTCCCATCCAGCTCCAAGGCCCGCTCCCAGCTCCAAGGCCGGCTGGCCGGTCTCTCTCTCTCCCCCTCCCACCCACCAACTTCAAGGCCCCCTCCCTCCCCACTCCAAGTCCTGTCTCTCTCTCTCTCCCTCCCCCCCACCAGCTCTAAGGCCCCCCCACCCAGCTCTCACCCAGCTCCAAGGCCCCCTGCCCTCTGAATTTTAAGTTACCTCGTCGTCGACGTCGGAGCAGCCGGCAGGTAGCAGCAGCCGTGAAACAGTGTGCAAGCTGCTGGGCGGCGCTTTGGTTGCCTTCCTTTCCCTTCCCATCGCTCAGCTCTGGTCCCGCTCTCAAAACGACTTCAGGCGCGCCGCGCGGGGCCCCCTTGAGCACGAGGCCCTATGCGGTCACCTCGGTCGCCTCGCCCTAAGACTGGCCCTGATTGCTACAGAACACAGCAGCACTGCTAGTGCCTGACAGCATAGCCACCATGACGCACCAACAAAACTTGCTGCTCCTACTCCCAACACCAGCAAGGAAATCCTGGAAATCCCAATATCCAAACCTCCCAATACACGGACAAGCAGAACACACCGCCTGACACTCTGGACTCGGCAAGATGCCGAAACACAAGTCCTCCTACAGAGGTAAGAAAAAAACACTCAATTTCAACCTCTAGAGGCACCACTCATAAATCACGTCCTCTCCTGAGCTCCCCTCACAAAATCTAACTCACAAACATACTCAGAAACCCGCCAAAATCACTTATGCTGCTCACCCCTGGTTAGTGGAATCACAGTGCATTCCACCAATCAGAGGACCCTAAACCTGTCAGTATGCCATCTCACACTTCTTCCCCCCCCCCCCCCCCACACAACCGTCATTTCCAACTTTCCTACCTGAGGGGGTCTTTAACTAAAGAGTAGCTCGATATCTGCAGCAGGGCCCATTTTATTCCTATGGGCCCTGCTGCAGATAACTCAAGCTAATCTTTAGTAAAAGACCCCCTTAATTCCTTGACTAAGCCAACCACAGATCAGCTCAGCCAAGCTGTGGCACATTCCTAGAAACCAGGAATGTGCTGTTTTTAGATTACATTAGTTCAGTGAAGAACTTCCTCTTTTCCCCCTTTTCTCTTGCCAGTCTTTCTTGATCATGACATTTTTGAATGGTTTTTACATCTCATGAAATTTGAATATTCTATGTCTCTATCTCCCTATCTATCTATCTGAAAAAAAAACCCCAGTCACAATTCTACCAAATTAATTATCCAAATTGGTTGGAAAAACTACCAAACTCCATAGACAGAACTTATTTTTAGAGAAGCATTCTTTCAATGCACTGGTTACAAACACAAGCTGAACACACTACTCTTTGAAAGAAAAGAATGAAAATCAATATAAGGTCAGAAAAAGAAACTTGGTGTGCCAGATAAAACTTATTTTGCTCAAGGGCACAGGCCAGTGACAGCTTTTTACGGAAATATGTAGTGACACAATAAAATTAACTATACTCATCATCCAGTGGTTTCCATAATTCGATACTGAGGCAAACATAATTTGGCATATCATTTTTCTGATCTTTAAACTAGATAGCAGTGTTTACTTGAACAAATGATTTCTTTGGAAGAAAGTGCATTAGATAACAACAGGAAAGATTGAAATGCAGAGCGGCTCTATAATCTAAATCTTCAAAGAGTGTCTTCAAATCTTCAGCACAGGATGCTATAAAAAATGTAATAGCTTTCTTTTGACAGCCTAGTGTACATTTGGGTCTTGTCAGATATAGAGAAGGTGAATTTCACATAATCAGTAAGAGAAAAGAACAAAGTATTTATTCACAATTGTAGGTGTTTATATACAATTGTAAGTGTACAGGAATTTTTATGTACTGTAATTATTATTACCAAAAATGCATTATTCTGTCTTGGCTTGTATTGCATGAAGAAAACTCTCCAATAAAGCCACATTATCTGTAAAATCCAAATCTTTTAACTGCATGTTTTCAAGTCATGTAATTCCTGTATTTTTAACTCCTACTACATTCCACATTAACCAGCCAGTGGTTAAGCTGGATAGCAATTGTGACAACAAACTACCTTGCTTGACTCCGATTACTATTTTAAAACCAATTCATGTAACTATATCTAGCAAAAATATGATTGTAATCATAGCAAATCAAATTAAAATTAGTTGAACTAGAAAAAGTGCCAGAATTCACCTACTGAGGAATACGGTAACAGAAGACAATACTGTAAAAAGGGATGAACATTTGAACTGGTAAAGCAACATCAGTTGTGAACACATTGCGTAAGATCTGGGACAAACGGAACTAACAACTCAAACGAAGATGCATATGTATAATTGTACTTGATATCCACTCAGGCCAGTAATGAAAGCTCTTCAAAATAGACTAGTTTTGATTCACGTGGAGGGGCATAATCGAAAGGGGCACCCAAGTTTTCCTGAGGGACATCCTCGCAGGACGTCCCGGTGAAGGGGTGGGGAAACCCGTATTATCGAAACAAGATGGGCGTCCATCTTTGTTTCGATAATACGGTCGGGGGACACCCAAATTAGGTCGACCTTAGAGATGGTCATCCTTAGAGATGGTCGTCCCTGATTTTCAGCGATAATGGAAACCGAGGACGCCCATCTCAGAAATGACCAAATCCAAGCCACTTGGTCGTGGGAGGAGCCAGCATTCATAGTGCACTGGTCCCCCTGACATGCCAAGACACCAACCGGGCACCCTAGGGGGCACTGCAGTGGACTTCAGAAATTGTTTCCAGGTGCATAGCTCCCTTACCTTATGTGCTGAGCCCCCCCAAACCCACTCCTCACAACTGTACACCACTACCATAGTCCTTAGGGGTGAAGGGGAGCACCTACATGTGGGTACAGTGGGGTTGTGGTGGGTTTTGAAGGACTCACATTTACCACCAAAAGTGTAACAGGTAGGGGGGGATGGGCCTGGGTCTGCCTGCCTGAAGTGCACTGCACCCACTAAAACTGCTCCAGGGAGCTGCATACTGCTGCGATGGACCTGAGTATGATATTTGAGGCTGGCATAGAGGCTGGAAAAATTTTTTTTCTAATTTTCTTTTGGGTGGAAGGGGGTTAGTGACCACTGGGGGAGTAAGGGGAGGTCATCCCCGATTCCCTCCAGTGGTCATCTGGTCATTTAGGACATATTTTTGTGGCTTGGTCGTAAGAAAAAAGGGACCAGGTAAAGTCGTCCAAGTGTTTGTCAGGGACGCCCTTCTTTTTTCTATTATCAGTTGAGGATGCCCATGTGTTAGGCATGCCTCAGTCCCGCCTTCACTATGCCTCCAACACGCCCCCATGAACTTTGGTTGTCCCCGCGACGGAATGCAGTTGAGGATACCCAAAATCGGCTTTTGATTATGCCGATTTGGGCGACCCTGAGAGAAGGACGCCTATCTTGTGATTTGTGTCAAAAGATGGGCATCCTTCTCTATCGAAAATAAGCCTGATAGTTTAAGAAGAATCCCACATGTCAAGTGGCAAGATAGTAAACTGTCTTAAAGCTTTGGTTTTAAAGCTAAGTAGCCATCAGTTGGTAAATACTACAGCAACAGTAACTCAGATGGTTATGGCACCTACAAAGGATGGATTATAGGACATACCAAGGCATGCCATGAACTGGAAACCAGAAGGGAAAAAAGGTCCAGGAGGGCCAAGACAGATATGACATCAGACAGTTGCAAAGGACCTCACAGATTTGGATATCAATTGGTCAGAAGCAGTTGATAGAACCCAAGACTAGCAAATGTGAAAAAACCCCAACTGTTTGCCTCATACACAAACTACCTCAACAAGGCATTATTATTATTAAGTTCATATTTATGTTCCTAACTTTGGAGTCCTTTTACACAGCAGAGCTAAAAAGTGGCCTTAGCGCACCCTTACGTGAGGTTTTCTTCTGCGCAAAGACCATTTTTAGTACAGCAGTAAAATGGCTGATTTTCAAACTTTCATATTAATGGTCATGCACTAATTTTGCAAGTCTCTTTAGTTTGCCCAAGAGCATAGATCATAACATGCTTTTTCCTTAAACCAAGCATATAACATAGAATGTGTCATTTTGTTGTGTGTGAATGAGCCAGTTTAACAGCGTGGCAAAAACTTGGGTCTTGTATTAATTAATATATTTTTTTTCTGGTACCAATGTTATGTCACAGCCTATACAGCTTATATTTGCATACATTAGTGTGACGTTATATCTTTTGGTCTCCGTACTACATGGTGTTTTACTGTGCATTTGATATGACTGTGCCTGCGAACTTTCTAGTTTTGATACCTCTGTGATTAGGTAAGACCCCCTTTGGGTACTTTGTGCTCTACACCACACTATATTGATTTTTGGTTTTCCTTTTTTGTAGTCTCTTTTACTTCTTCTCATGTTTTTTAACGCTATCCCCACCGTTATCATGGGCGTCTTGTTAACTGTCTCGGCAGCAGGTTCTTTTGTTTCTATCTTAGTTTTTTCATTATTTTTATTTTATTTATTATTATTATTTCTTATGTCTTAGTGGCCACTGTTACCTATTTTTATAAGCAGCCATTTCCAGACTGCAGCATCTCTAGCTCTGAATAAGAGACTTGAGGGTTTAGAACTGCATTTTAGGCAGTGAAGTGATAAGCTCCTATATGTGGATATATGTGTCTACTTTAATGCAATATGGGGTAACTTTACGAAGCATGTGATATGTGCAGAAAATGGCTGTTTTGAAATTGTACAGCTGAACACGTGTATAGTGGGCAGGATCTGGGCATGACATAGGGGGCAGATATGTGGCTGGCTATGACAGCAAATAGCTCATTACCATGCGTTGTCACGACACATGTCAACAACACGGAGCATGGGCATTTCCACAGGTATAGATTGAGGCAGAGTTAGATGCATTCATGTATTTTATAAAATACACTCAAAATTCTAGAGATTGCTAGGATAAAAAAAATCCATCACTGCTTTGTTTAGTATAACATGTTATGGTAACCTTCACGTGGTAAAAGTGTCACATGATGTATTATCAGACAAAGTGCTCTTGATCCCCTCCCTCCCACTCCTAACACCCCAAAATGATCCTGGTCTATTCTCTCCCATAGATTGACACCATAAAGTGCTCCCTATCCCCTCCCTCCCACTCCTAACATCATAAAGTTTGTGCATTCAGTTTTATCTTGCTTGAATGTTAAGCTTTTGCTTTTTCTTTATGTCTGATTGTGTTTTCCTGTGGATGATTGGCATTATTTTCTTATATCTTTATGATTTTTATATATTGTATATTGCTGTGTTCTGGATAAGCTAAGCAGTAAAGCAAATAATGATAATGATAAAGTGCTGTTACATAGAAACATGACACCAGATAAGGGCCAAATGGCCCATCCAGTATGCCCTTCCTCAGAAACCACTAATTCCTCCTTTTCCTAAGGGATCCCAATTGCCTGTTCCAAATCCCACTCAGGTATACATATAAAGTAAAATGAGTTTATCTTGTTGGGCAGACTGGGTGGACTGTATAGGTCTTTATCTGCAGTCATTTACTATGTTACTATCAGCCTTATTTTTGAAAGTGATTGGCGCCCAGATTTCGACCCAAATCGGGAGATAGGTGCCCATCTCGCATTGGCGCCCAAATCGGTATAATCGAAAGCCGATTTTGGGTGTCTTCAATTGCACTCCGTTGCGGGAACGAACAAAGTTGACGGGGGCGTGTCGGAGGCGTGGTGAAGGCAGGACTGGGGCGTGTTTATTGGCCTAGGAGAGATGGGTGCCTTCGGCCGATAATTGAAAAAAGAAAGGCGTTTTTAGCACGAATTTAGGTCACTTTTTTGGACCCTTTTTTTTCACGAACAAGTCCCAAAAAAGTGCCCTAAATGACCAGATGACCACCGGAGGGAATCGGGGATGACCACCCCTGACTCCCCCAGTGGTCACTAACCCCCTCCCACCAAAAAAAAAACAACTTTAACAACTTTTTTTCCAGCCTGTATGCCAGCCTCAAATGTCATACCCAGCTTCATCACAGCAGTATGCAGGTCCCTGGAGCAGTTGTTAGTGGGTGCAGTGGACTTCAGGCAGGTGGACCCAGGCCCATCCCCCCTACCTATTACACTTGTGGTGGTAAATGGGAGCCCTCCAAACCGCCCCCAAAACCCACTGTACCCACATGTAGGTGCCCCCCTTCAGCCATAAGGGCTATGGTAATGGTGTAGAGTTGTGGGCAGTGGGTTTTGGGGGGATTTGAGGGGCTCAGCACCCAAAGGAAGGGAGCTATGGACTTGGGAGGTATTTGACTTTTTTTTTTAATTGTTACAAGTGTCCCCTAGGGTGCCCGGTTGGTGTCCTGGCATGTGAGGGGGACCAGTGCACTACGAATCCTGGCCCCTCCTACGATCAAATGCCTTGGATTCCATTATCGCTGAAAAATGAAACCGCCCAGGTCAAATCCGCACAACTCCGATGCATTTGCCGGGCACAAACCGTATTATCGAAAAAAAAGATGGGCGGCCATTTTTTTCGAAAATACGGTCTGTCCCGTCCCTTCACGTACCCGTTCTCGGACATAGACTTCCATGGAGATGGGCGTTCACGTTCGATTATGCCCCTCTATGTTATATGAGTTATCTACAGCAGGGCCCATAGGAATAAAATGGGCCCTGCTGCAGATAACTCGAGCTAAGCTTTAGACCCCCCCCCCCCCCCTCCCTAGTCTATTACACACCACCGAAGATCTTACATTTTACTGTGGTTTGCTAATGTTCAACTATTGGTGTAGATGAATTTCCTGAAGTCAGTCTATTACAATATTCATTCAGACTTTAATTTAATCATCCCTATCATTCTTCCAAAATAAACTTTCTGTCAGGAACAGATCACTATATAATTCTTAAATTCCAAGTAACATGATGTATTTGTATGTGCTGTAAAAACTCATCCATCTGCTGGATGCTTCCAATCTACTTCATCTACTTCAACAATGCTCTGTTCACACATTTTTCATTTTCCACTAGAATGGCCACCATGCCGATCTCTATAAGTCACTAGTAAAACGTTATTAGGACTTGCAATCAAATTTTCTAATATTTCTGCCTCTGGTATATGCAACTAAAGAGCATTCTTCAAAACTCTTATGCAAGATTAGATCTTGTCAAAGCTGTGTCACATATGTAACCATCTGATAAGATGTATGAGAATGATGGGAAAACAAATATCATTCTTTTTAATTTATCCATGTCTCTGTGAACAAATCTAGCTTATATATATATGCCTGCTTTACAACCAATAATATGTATCCATTGTCCAAGAATCTTTGGGCTAATCTAATAGATTGGCCTTTAAAATCACCCAATGAGATCCTCTGAAATCTAAAAAAAATGACTTTATCAGGAAACTTCAACTTAGGAAGGTGATGAATGAGCCTGGCCTGAGTCTGGATACATGTACAGAAACATTTCAATAGATAACCATCTTATCCCTAAAAACTAAAAACCTATAATGGGGTGCACTCAGGAGCCAGACATAGCCTTTGGCAAGAGAGGGTAGGAACAGAGGCTAACTGAAAGGAAAAAGCTATGTATTATGAGCTAGGATGTCATGCTTCTGAGTTGCCACATAAAGACACTCTGCTCTTGGTACCTTCATGGCTGATGTGAGATCATGGAAGTCTGGAGAGATGAGCAGATCAGGTCACAGAGCCCAAACACCTATGTAATGATCTTGCTAAGCACAGAGGAAAAATGATGAGGGACTAGATAGGGTTTCCAGGAATGTTCTACTGCCAGGAATAGCCATTGAGCTCACTGAAAGCACAGCCAGGGTACACAGGAGCCAAGCACCAAGGGATGGAACTAAACACATCCACAAATATATGTAAGGATTTTAGGAGGAAAACATCTCAGCGACATTAATACAGCAAATCACAGTTTAAAACTTCTAACATCATAGGTCACAAAAATCTCCTTTGTTAAAACTCTAATGTGCTACAGTCTTAAACTTATGTCAAAATTGATATACATAGTAGGGTCCAAACCAATGATGGCCAGCCTTTTATGGATTATTTTTGGGACAATATTCTAGTGAATTAAGAGTGAAATAGGAACTAATAAAGCTTATCAAACTATTCATTTTATAAGAATGATTTCTACTTAATTATATAATATTCAGCTTCCTTGAGATGGGTAGCCAACTCATATCTTTGTAAATGCAAAACAACAACAACAAAAAGACACTGGGTGTTGCTTATAGGACCCTGAAAAGGATTTTAATCCCTGCATATCACATCTTAACAATAATCCAATCAAAATGATTGGTGAAAGCAAACCATTCATCAGTAAATATCAAAAACATTCATCAGTAAATTCAAAGAAAAGCAGCACTCAATTTCCATGCTAAGTCCCAAAGGATCCAATGGTTTCAAATTGTAGATCCATTTTGTTCCATCTTTACTAATTGTATGTTAGAATTATAAGATCCAAAAAATAACCCTCATGCAGCTCCACTAGAAGCTGGCCTCCATTAGTTTGACCCTGCCTATGAATATTCAAATCAATTTTGACATTAATATTTAAGAAGAATTTTCTGACAGTAATATGCATTTTTACATTATTGCACGACGTTGGAAAACTGACAGGTAAAGGAGGAAAGACTAGGAACGTTTATGAAAATTTGAAAATAAGTGTCTGAATGAAGTATACAGTACACACCATAAAGTGCTCTTGTTCTTTTGAGTTGTTGAAATTTCACAGAAAACACAGTCGCTCACACCTACTTTCAGCACTAGTGAATCAGATAATTGTAAAAGTATCAGCTTAACACATCCTAAGCCAGCATTGTGGACCAATGAGCCAATTATCTAATGACTCTTGAGAATGTGAGAAATTGCTATCTATTTAACCCACGACAACTAATATCACCGTGGTAAATTGTCAATCTACATTAGGGCCCTTTAAGTTTTGTTAAGGGGTAAATAACAAGACTGAAAGTCCTAGCACAGCTTGCCCCTTAGGCACCAGTAATTACACTAGCTACCGGCCTGGTATAACTGTGGATAGCCAAATGTGGCAATGGTGCATATAACTTACTCCATTCTGGGACCCTTTACAAAGCGGCAGTAAGCCCAACACGGGCTTACCACTTGTTACAAAGAATACCGCTGGACTACCACAGCAGCCTGGCGGTAATCTCACCCCCAGCATGCCATCATACCTGGTGGTAATCGGGCAGTGCCGCATGCTGCCCGGTTATCGCTAGGTTAGCGTGGGAGCCCTTACTGCCACCTCAATGGGTAGTGGTAAGGCCTTCCCCCGAAATTGCTGCGGCAAATGCTTTACTTGCTTCACAGCCATTTCCTAAAAAAAAGAAGACAGGTGCTTCAGGATTCCAGGATCTCTCCTGGGTAAGTAAAGCTCATTTTTTTATTCTCCTTTTTCTATGAGTCTTTTGTCTGTATTTCAACTTTATCTCACCAGCCTTTCTTGGTTTTTCTTCTGCCTTCACCTTTCTTTTGTTGGAGCTCAGCGATTCCTTCTTCTCCTTTAACAGCTATTCCCTGACTTTACCAATTCAAAAATGGAAAACCTTAACTGTCTTGGGAAAGCTTGCAAGATTATAGGCCTCTAGGACTTTCCCTATCTATCTAAACTGCAAAGAAACAAGTAATTACAGTCCCTCCTATCACTCTCCCTCAAAATTACTTATGTTATACAACTGCACTTTCATGCCAAGGCACCCCATTTTCAATTGATATTTAAAGCCAAATTAACTAGTAAATTTGCCAATTTTAGTGCTTTAGCAAAAGTCTGCTTAAACTTAAAAAGCACTACTCATTTTCCTAGCAAATGGATTGTTTCCATTACCAGTGTAGCATAATCCCAGAACCTCCATTCTGGGTCTGTAATATTAATAAAATGTATTATAACCTTTTATTAGCTCCCTTGTTTCTCAGTCTAGAGTGAGCAAGTCTCTCAAGGGAAACCCGTCTCTGCTCTATTTGAATTAGTTTGATGGAAGTTTCCCAGCTATTGCTAGCGGCTTCACTGTGCTGTACTGCCTTCTGTAAGTACTGCCTTCCTAACATTCTGATGGTTCCTTGTTAGAGCCAAGACCTTACAGCTTTAACAGCTTCTGTAATTTAACCAGGGATATTAACCAGGACCTGGCCTGAATTTTTACAATAATAATATGGTTTTGCAAATGAGGATCTAGATTACCTAACTCCCTAATTAGGTACTAGATCTTGCAAAAAATTGCACACTGTATTTTAATGTTCAGGTCGATTCAAAGTAATTATCTGTACAGAAAAAATAGAAATGCTTGTTTTGATGATAGCCCTGAAAATGTTTCTGAAATTGTTGGGAGAATTATAATTGAAGCTTAGGGCCCTGTTTACTAAGCCAGCTGTAGGCTTACAAACTTTTTAGCATGTGCTAAAATTTAGCATGCGTTAATGCTAGAGACGCCCATAGGAATATAATGGGATTGTCTCTAGCCTAGCGTACATTCATTTTAGCACATGCTAAAAAGTTAGCGTACCTATAGCATGGCTTAGTAAACAGGACCCATTGTCTTTAATATAAATCCTTATTAGTTTTACAATCAATAAAAACAACTCTAAAGTTTACTTTATATTTCAAAGTAGCTATTTGGACAGCCAATAATTTGGTTTATTTCTATGTTAAATATATTTATTGACACTGCCTAATATATTAATTCCAGTGCTATTTAACATATTTATAAATGATATGGAAATTGGAACAACAAGTGAGGTGATTAAATTTGCAGATGACAGAAAACTATTCAAGGTTGTTAAAACATGTATAGACTGTGAAATATTGCAGGAGACGTTAGGATATTGGAAGACTGGGCATCCAAGTGACAGATGAAATTAATGTGGACAAATACAAGGTCATGCATTGGAAAGAATAATCCGAATCATAGTTACCTGGTGCTAGGGGTCCACCATTGGGGGTCAGCAACCAAGAAAACAATCTAGGTGTCATTGTAGGTAATATGCTGAAATCTTCTGCTCAATGTGCAGTGGCAGCCAAAAAAGCAAACAAGATACTAGGAATTATTTGGAAAGGGATGGTGAATAAGACCAAAAATACTATAATGCCTCTATATCCTTCATGGTGCAACCTCACCTTGAGTACTATGTTCATTTCTGGTCGTCGTATCTCAAACATATATAGTGGAATTAGAAAAGGTTCAGAGAAGAATGATCAAAATGATAAAGGGGGTGGACTCCTCTTGTATGAGGAAAGGCTAAAGAGTTTAGGGCTCTTCAGCTTGGAAAAGAGACGGATTGAGGGGAGATATGATTGAGGTCTACAAAATCTTGAGTGGTGTAGAATGAGTAGAAGTAAATTGATTTTTTTAACTCATTCCAAAAGTACAAAGACTAGGGGACACTCAAGGAAGTTACATGGAAATACTTTTTAAAACAAATAGGAGGAAATATTTTTTCTCTCAACAAATAGTTAAGCTCTGGAAATCATTGCCAGAGGATGTAGTAACAGCAGTAGTTAATCTGGGTTTAAAAAAGGTTTAGACAAGTTCCTGAGGAAAAGTCCATAGTCTGCTATTGAGACAGACATGGGGAAGCAACTGCTTGCCCTGGGATTGGTAGCATGGAGCATTGCCACGATTTGGGTTTCTGCCAGGTACTTGTGATCTGGCTTGGCTACCGATTGAAACAAGATACTGGGCTAGATGGACCCAGTATGGCTGGTTATTATGTTCTTGATAACAGGCAGAAAATGTTCGCCATCTGGTTAAACTCAACTTGCTCACAGCTATCTGGTCATTTTCAGCCGCATTTAACCGGTTATCCTCAATGAAATGACCAGTTAGCACACCGAATTCAAAAGCAGTTAACTTGTAAGCATTCCAGGGGCAGAGTCAGGTTAAGTGCTGATATTCAGTCCCTCACTGCATAAGTAACCACTAAAACAACCGTATAAATAGTAGTCCTATTTTAAATGGTTTGGCTCATGCGGTCAAGGGCTGAATGCTGACTTAACCAGCATGTGTTAGCCTGGACAAGGAACCAGTATGAATATCCTGGAATAACACTGGAGGTGGCCAGCCAAATGCCTCACCGCCACCGGCTGAATATCAGGGGGATAGTGTTCTGCTACTCAGGTAACAATACTCTTTATACTGAGATATAACCAGGGGCGTATCTGGAATCCGGCGGTAGGGGGGGCCAGAGCCGAGAGGGGGGGCACATTTTTGCCTCCCCCCCCCCGCCGCCGCCGCCGCCGCCGCCGCCGCCTCTCTCCACCCCTCCCCGCCGTCAACCCTCCCCCGCTGCTTACTTTTGCTGGCGGGGTCCGACCCGCATCTTCATATTTCGGCTTCCTCCGTGGCCATGTGCTTCCAGGAAGTAACGCTGCCAGCGCTGATTCGTTGAATCTAGTTCGGCGTCTGACGTGCTGGGACGTCAGACGCCGAACTAGATTCAACGAATCAGCGCTGCAGCGTACTTCCTGGAAGCACATGGCCACGGAGGAAGCCGAAATATGAAGATTGCGGGTCGGACCCGCCAGCAAAAGTAGCAGCGGGGGAGGGTTGACGGCGGGGAGGGGGGCCAGGCGAAATCTGCGGGGCCCAGGCCCCTGTGGCCCACGCAGATACGCCCTGGATATAACAGATCTTCATTTAAAGTAAAAATATCTTTTCACTTGTTCATTTAGTGGTCCTTTTACTAAGCTGTAGTAAAAAGGGCCCTGCATGCGGTGGGGGCCATTTTTGTCATGCACTGAGACCCTTTTTACCGCAGTGGGGAAAAAAAGCTGAAAAAAGGCCAGACTGTGAGATTGCTCATTGAGGTGGCGATAAAGGCTCCCATGCTAACCCGGCAGTAACCAGGTAGCACGCAGCGCTGCCTGATTACCGTTGAGTTAGTGCCATGTTAAAAAATATGGGCCAATTTGCCACACCCACATTGGGCTGGCGGTAACTCCAGATTAGCATACGGTAAGCCCGCTTTGGGCTTACCACCACTTTGTAAAAGGGCCCCTTAGATCCATGTAATCTTTAAATTTAATACTGCATTTTTTTTTGCAGTTTTTGATTCTTCACACATTGGATAATATTTAGGTTGTTTGACTTTGCCTACATTTCTATCAGCCCTTATCTGTGTTAGGAATACGTCTCATTTGGCATGTCCTTGAATGCAGTCCAGTGGTAAAAAATGTAGCATATGAAGAGATGAGGGTACAGAAAAATATATAAATTGTGCTTAAATAACCTGGCATGTTTTATAAGGAAAGCAGATGTATTTTTTTAAAGGCACTGCTATCTCCTAAGAGATATGTTAATTAAATATCTTCTTTGATCTTTTTTTTTTTTTAATTGTGCTTTATATTAAAATATTTTACATAATAAAAAACTGCTGCTCTTTTTCTCCAGTATCTCTATTTTTAAGGAATGCAACACAAGTGCCAAAGTTTATTAACAGACATCAACGACCCATGTTAATTGCATGCAAATGAGTTGCATATTTTCAATCTAGCATGTTAATGGGACTTTAGCACACAAGCTTAACTACATCTTGCCAAAGTACAATTGCATTTTTACATTAATGGTTCTGTGTTAAAGTTTGTGTGTTTTAGCATGCATCATTTTTCTATACATTAAAATTCACATGTTAACATGCATATGGGGAGCAATTTTATAACAATAGTGTAGATATGCTCATAAGTTATGCCTATTTTAGAAAGGAAACCAATTTGCATGTCCAATAATCAAATGCTGCTACTGGGCTAACAAAAATTATGTGACGCAACTATGAGTACTGGTATTAAATATCCAAATATATGTGGCCGGTTGGCACTTAGAGAAATGCCTATATTCAGTCCTTAATTTATTTGGTCCTATTTGTCCTCTTAGACTATCCAGTTAAGGGCCAAATATCAGCACTTATTCATTTAACTGCCAACTCTGCCACTGGACCGCCCAGGCAATAGCTGATTTTGGCTTAGTAGTTAGAGGAATGGGCGTAGGAAGGAGGGTAAGAGGGAGCATTTGCTCCCCCTGGATTTCTGTTAGCCACTGCCTGTAACCATTGCTGCTATTCCTCTCCATCCCAAAGCCGGCATCTCTTACTCTCTTCCTCTCACCCCGCCCATGTATTTTCTCAATTCCCCCCCTTCAGTCCCCTGTCAACCTTAAAATTTCTCTCTATTATATTTGTTGAAGTGAAGTTCACCGGTGACCACAGAGATGGGCATATGCTGTCTATGGCCTCTTCTGGAACCGTTCCTCTGGCTCATCTGGCCCCTTCTGATGCAACTTCTGCTTTCTGCAGAGCAGAACAGCTCATAGGGAAATCTCCAGAGCAGGCTGCAAACATTGTATGCTGATCACTACATAAGTATTGCCATACTGGGAAAGACCAAAGGTCCATCAAGCCCAGCATCCTGTTTCCAACACTGGCCAATCTAGGTCGTAAATACCTGGCAAGATCCCAAAAAAGTACAAAACATTCTATACTGCTTATCCCAGAAATAGTGAATTTTCCCCAAGTCCATTTAATAATGGTCTATGGACTTTTCCTTTAGGAAGCCGTCCAAACTCCGCTAAGCTAACCACCTTTACCACATTCTCTGGCAACGAATTCCAGAGTTTAATTACACGTTGAGTGAAGAAACATTTTCTCTGATTCATTTTAAATTTACTATATTGTAGCTTCATCGCATGCCCCCTAGTCCTAGTATTTTTGGAAAGCGTAAACAGACACTTCACATCTACCCATTCCACTCCACTCCACTCATTATTTTATAGACCTCTATCATATCTCCCCTCAGCCGCCTTTTCTCCAAGCTGAAGAGCCCTAGCCGCTTTAGCCTTTCCTCATAGGGAAGTTGTCCCATCCCCTTTATCATTTTTGTTGCCCTTCTTTGCACCTTTTCTAATTCCACTACATATTTTTTGAGATGCAGCGACCAAAATTGAACACAATGTTCAAGGTGCGGTCGCACTATGGAGCACTGCAAAGGCATTATAACATCCCCATTTTTGTTTTCCATTCCTTTCCTAATAATACCCAACATTCTATTTGCTTTCTTATCTGCAGCAGCACACTGAGCAGAAGGTTTCAACGCATCATCAACGACGACACCTAGATCCCTTTCTTGGTCTGTGACTCCTAACGTGGAACCTTGCATGACATAGCTATAATTTGGGTTCCTCTTTCCCACATGTATCGCTTTGCACTTGCTCACATTAAACGTCATCTGCCATTTAGACGCCCATTCTCCCAGTCTCGTAAGGTAATTTTTCACAATCCTCCCATGATTTAATGACTTTGAATAACTTTGTGTCATCAGCAAATTTAATTATCTCACTAGTTACTCCCATCTCTAGGTCATTTATAAATATGTTAAAAAGCAGCGGTCCGAGCACAGACCCCTGGGGAACCCCACTAACTACCCTTCTCCTTTGAGAATACTGACCATTTAGCCCTACTCTCTGTTTTCTATCTTTTAACCTGTTTTTAATCCACAATAGAATACTACCTCCTATCCCATGACTCTCCAATTTCCTCTGGAGTCTTTCATGAGGTACTTCGACAAACGCCTTCTGAAAATCCAGATACACAATATCAACCAGCTCACCTTTATCCACTACTGCTGCTGCTGCCACTGCCAAGGACCTCCAGAAAACATGAAGACAAGCTGAAGTTGTAAGGTAGATGGGGATTGGAGGGAAATTGCCAGACCGGAGGGAATGTCGAACTGTGAATAGGCAGGGGAACAGGAGGGGCTGGGGAGAGATGCTGAGCTATGCATGAGGGGTGGAGGGAGAGAGAGATGCCAGACCACACACGGGAAAGGGCAGTAGAGGGAGAAAAGAGATGCCAGACTGCACGTGGGGGAAGGGGAGAGTGATGTTGAACCATGCAAAGTAGGGGAGTGGGAGAGAGATGCCAGACCACCCATGGAGGGTAGTAGGGTGTGGGAGGAAATGTTGGATTACAGAAGGGGAAAGGGGGAGTGGGAGAGAGATGCTGGACTGAAAGATGATGTACCATGCAAGGGGGAAGTGGGAGAGGAATACTGGACTGTACAAGAGGGGGAACTAGAAGTGGGAGAGAGATACCATACTGTACAAGGGTGGAGGGAGGGATAGAGAGATGGCAAACTGTGCACAGGCTGGGGGTGCTGGGAGAGAGAGAGAGAGATGCCAGACTGTGAATGAGGGGAAGAGAGAGGGAGGGAGGAAGGGAGAGAGTAGCTGGACCATGCACATGGGGAGGAAGGGAGAAAAGGATGCCAGACCATGCATGGGGGGCACATGTCAGACCGCACATTTGGGTGAGGATAGATGCTCAACAATGCTTTCATGAAGGAAGAAGGAAAGATGTTTGAACCAAGAGTGGAGGGAGGCAAGAGAGACAATGGACTCTGAGGGGGGAGGGAGGAAAGAGAGAGGAAGAGAAATTGGACCTAGGGGTGAAAAGGAGGGAGGAAAGAGAGAAGGAATATGTAAGTTTGGGAAATGCACATTGCGGATGGCTTTGTATTATGTACATTAGAAGAGGGAATGTTTTTCTGTTTTTTATCTTTCCAGTGTTGCAGTATATGCTGAGTTTGACTTTTTGGAGCTCCCAGTTCAATTTTTGCCTTCATATTTCTAATTTGTGATCCCTTTCTTGTATTTGGTGAGGGTCTATATTTTTGCATGTGACAGAGAATTGGTATTTCTATGTAGATATCTGTAGACTGTAGCAATCCCACTTGTTCTCTTTTACTTGTGGAAGGTGTGTTGGTATGTTAGGGCCCAATGTAACATTTGCAGTGCTGCCTATTCATAGATAGGGTTCTTGCTATTTGAATCATAAATTAGTACTACTGTTTTATAACAACTTTGCTACATGTATGTTGAGTTAGGATTATTTCAGATTTTGTATTATTTCATAATATGACTGGTAGTGGAAATATCTATTTTGCTTTTGCTCAGATGACATGAGAATCAGTATATTGTGTTGTAGAGTGATTTCCACGTACAACTGTCTTAATTCTCATCTGTACCTGTTGATGGGGGGGGGGGGGGGGGTGTATTTTTATGGGTGCAGAGCATATTTACATTTAACTTATAAGAACCGTTATACTGTGTCAGATCAGAAGGTCCATGAGAGGGAAGGCCCGAAGGGAGGCAAATCCGATCTGCCGCTGCTGGCTGCGGTTTCAGTCACGGAGCTAGGTGACAGGTGAGGTGCTGTGATGATTTCAATGCAGGGGGCCCGGTGGTGGATGGAGGGGGACTGCGGTGCGGCCGCCTGGGGGAGCGGCGATGATGATCTTGGGGGCGGGGCCCCAGGGGCGGCCTTGCCTTTGTCCCGGCCCAGTCTCTCAGCGGCCCTGTTGTGTTCCACCTGCATGGACACAGGAAGTTGTGTCAGTAGAGCTGGGACAAAGCAGCGGGAACACTTCCGAGGCCAGTCGGAGGCAGGCTGCTTTCCTTTTAGATGCTGCCAGTAGCCTTCAGGAACACTGTCGAAGGGAGGAGAGAGATGCTGAACTGGGCAGGGGAGAAATGCCAGTTTGCGTGTAAAACTGGGGTGGCAAAGCCATTTGTGCTATCTTATAGTGGTGCTTATGGACAGGCCCCCCTTGGAGGCCGGGCCCATGATCATCTTGTCCCCCCTCATTCCATTCCTGCTCAGCGGCCCTGCCTAAAGTTAGGCATTCAAATACTGACTTACACTACTATTCTATAACAGCTTCAGTGCCAGACTTTGCCGTTATAGAATACTTGTTCAGCACTAACTTTTGATGTCTTTTCTTGAATCTACACCTTTATGTAAAATGGGTTTTAAAATCATCTTCTTATCTTTGGGGTCCTTTTACTAAGCTATAGCAAAAGGGGGCCTGCGCTGGTGTCAGTGCATATGTTTGATGTGTGCTGAGGCCCCCTTTTACTGCAGCAGGTAAAAGGCTCCAGCGCTAACCTGGCAGTAACCGGGCAGCACGCAGCACTGCCCAATTACTGCTGGATAAACACCGGTTCTACAAGAATAAAATATTTTTGTAGCACTGGAAATGGCACATGCAGTAACTGTATCTTTGAATATTAATGCCAGAATGTTTTCCCTAATGCAGTTTGGTGTCATGGGAGGCAAGAACTGTAGATATTTAGAAGCAGTAAAATATAATCAACATATATCTATGAGTAACTTGTAACTAGAAGTGACAGATATTTAATTTTTATACTGCAATTTTCTGCAATAATGGTTATGTTTCAACTCTTTAAAAAAGGCTTGTCAAATTCTGTCAACTGGTGTCAGCAGGCAATGCAAAACAATCAAGGAAACAATGAACACAGGGAAATTAAAAAAAAAAAGCAGTTCAGATTTGATTTATGTACTCTGAGGAAATGGTATGTTACTTTGAAGGTTTTTCGCATTTTGCTAGGACATTTTATGTTTTACAGTTAAATGCCTGGTGCTGTTTCATCCAATCTGCCACCGCTAAAAGAAATTTGTTTTCAATGGTGTATGATTCCAGGATCATGTTCCACAACCAGGGAGAGGGTTATATCAGGAATTAGAGGATTATCCCATGAATGAAGCCTGGTATTTGGTAGTCTGAGTTAACTGGGTAACTTTGACTGATCAGCAATGAAAATAAGCGCTCCTCACTGGACTTCTCTTTTGGCCTGATCAAATTTTGTGTGGGACTCAGCGAGAGTGAAGTTTTCAACTGCAAATTTTGTAAGGATAAAGCCAAAGGTTAGTAGGACAAACCCTTGTAATATTTTACGTTGTCAGAGGTGTAGCCATGGGTGGGCTTGGGCCCATCCACTTTGGGCTCAGGACCACCCAGTAATGGCATACCCTTACTGTGGCTTGCGGGGATCTTCAAGCCCTGCCAGCTGAAGATCTCCTCCAGTACTCTGAAGGCACCCAGCAGCCCAGAATACCATGCCACTATGTTCTACAGTCAACTCAGCTGTAACATTCCAGAACATGACCTAGCACCTAGCATGATCACTTCTTACATGTGTGCAGAGCTTGACAGCATGTGGCTTTTGCCCACTGGGTGCCTTTGGAGGATTGGATAAGGTCTTCTGTGAAGGCTTGGGATCTCTGCCAAGTTTAGAATATGTAGTGTGAGTTAGGAGGGTAGAAGGTAGGGGGTAGGGGAGAGAGAGAGGGGCAGAGAGAATATTTCTTGTCCACCTATTCTGCCCCTAGATACACCCAAAATTTGCTGTCTAGCTATGCTACTGCTTTATGTTCCAAATGATTTATAAAATAAATCATGTCAACTATTTAATAAAACATGATTAAAATTTACCATTTTACAGACAATTATATTTCATGTCATAATATACTTCTGACTCAAGAAAGATAACAGTTTCCTTCCAAACCTGGGGGCATGTTTACTAAAGGGCATTCAACCCCTAACATGCACTACATACGTACATAAGTATTGCCATTCTGGGACAGATCAAAAGTCCATCAAGCCCAGCATCCTGTTTCCAACATTGGCCAATCCAGGTCACAAGTACCTGGCAAGATCACAAAACAGTACAATACATTTTATGTGCTTATCCTAGAAAAAAGCAGTGGATTTTCCCCAAGTCCATTTTAATAATGGTCTATGGACTTTTCCTTTAGGTAGTCATCCAAACCTTTTTTAAACCCTGCTAAGCTAGCAGCTTTTACTACATTCTCTGGCAACGAATTCCAGAGTTTAATTACACGTTGAGAGAAGAAATATTTTCTCCAATTTGTTTTAAATTTACTACTTTGTAGCTTCATTGCATGCCCTAGTATTTTTTGGAAAGAGTAAATAAGCAATTCACTTCTACCCATAAATACATAAGTATTGCTGTACTGGGAAAGACCAAAGGTCTATCAAGCATCCTGTTTCCAACAGTGGCCAATCCAGGTCACAAATACCTGGCAAGATCCCAAAAAAGTACAAAACATTCTATACTGCTAATCCCAGAAATAGTGGATTCTCCCCAAGTCCATTTAATAATGGTCTATGGACTTTCTCCTTAGGAAGCCGGCCAAACCTTTTTAAAACTCCGCTGAGCTAACTGCCTTTACCACATTCTCCAGCAACGAATTCCAGAGTTTAATTACACATTGAGTGAAGAACTATTTTCTCTGATTCGTGTGCCAAAACCGGTGGTTGGGAGGCGGGGATAGTGCTGGGCAGACTTATACGGTCTGTGCCCTGAAGAGCACAGGTACAAATCAAAGTAGGGTATGCACAAAAAGTAGCACATATGAGTTGTCTTGTTGGGCAGACTGGATAGATAGTGCAGGTCTTTTTCTGCCGTCATCTACTATGTTACTCAAGTTACTATATGTTTTAAATTTACTACATTGTAGCTTCATCGCATGCCCCCCGTTCCACTCCACTCATTATTTTATAGACCTTTATCATATCTCCCCTTAGCTGTCTTTTCTCCAAGCTGAAGAGCCCTAGCCACTTTAGCCTTTCCTCATAGGGAAGTCATCCTATCCTCTATCATTTTCGTCACCCTTCTTTGTACCTTTTCTAATTCCACTGTATCTTTTTTGAGATGCGGTGACCAGAATTGAACACAATATTCGAGGTGCGGTCGCACCATGGAGCAATACAAAGGCATTATAAATCCTCATTTTTGTTTTCCATTCCTTTCCTAATAACACCTAACATTCTATTTGCTTTCTTGGCCGCCGCCACACACTGAGCAGAGGGTTTCAGTGTATCATCAACGATGACGCCTAGATCCCTTTCCCTGTTGGTGATTCCTAATGTGGAACCTTGCATTATATAACTATAATTCGGGTTCCTGTTTCCCACATGCATCACTTTGCACTTACATTAAACATCATCTGCCATTTGGATGCCCAGTCTCCCAGTCTCGTAAGGTCATTTTGCTGAGTTCTGGATGTGCATGAGCCTATGGATGGACTGCTATGGGAAAAGGAGTTTAGGGATGAATAAAGAACATGGAATCTCTGAGCTTCACTTTTAAGAATATTACCATGTCTGCTATTCCTTAATTTGGCCCCTTATTATCCAAATAAATTCTGTTTTTTAAACTATGATATATACAGCCTGATTTTAGTCAAATAATTTATAAAATTATCTAGATAGGCAAGTTATGTGTTTGCCACTCGCCAGTAAATGTATAACTTACTTACAGTATCAGGTCATATTTTACTATGTTATGGTATGACCAGATATGAATGTCTAAATAACAAGTCTGTTTCTTTTAGTAGAAAATAGGGCTAGTCTTTCTAAAGTGCCCTATAGCACTAGGAAAAAATGAAACCTGTAGTAAGTAATGTGTGTTAATTTTAGTATGAGCTGAAGTGGTAGTACTCCTTAGTACAGTGATTGACACATTGCCTTATTTGACAGACTGACCCTTAGTAATGTGATACAATTTACTGCTAGGGTAGCAACAAGGGTAGGAATGATTGAGCGTCATGCCTACTTTTAGAAGTGAAGTGGAGAGGTTAGAGGGGTGGGATGAGTGCTTATATGGTCATAGGAGCCAACTTTTCAAAATGATTGGGGGTGCTGAAATTTTTTTTAGTGCGTCCCCCCTCAATACCTTAAAATTCTGTCTACTGCAGTCTTCACCTGGGCAGTGGCAGCGCCACTCATAGGCTGCCTGCAACCTGCACCAGGACTTCTTCCCTGAACAGTCCCACCCCTCAGTCCTCCTGTACTGTGCAAATATAAAGAGATGCAAATTTCAAAAACTGACATATTTCAATCACTATACTATAGGTTAACAAATAAAACAAAAAATGGAAAATATGATATCATTTTAGTGGACTAAATACATTTTTCAATTAGCTTTCAAAGGCCAAAACCTCTTTCCTCAGGTCAGGACAGTATACTGCTGTTATGGTATTCTGTTGACACAAGAAAGGAGGGTTTGGCGTCCAAACATTAGTCAAAAATGTATTAAAATTAGTCCAGTAAGCATATCACCTTACTTCCATTTTCTGTATTTATTAACAAAGGTACCACACTACTTTATCCTAAACTAAAAATAAAATTCATTTTTTCCTACCTTTGTGGTCTGGCCGTTTATTGTTTCTAATTGTGTTGGTCCCAGTCTTTTGTTTCTTCTTCTTTCCTCAATCTTTAACTTTCCCCCTTTTCATCCAGCGTCTACCCCCTCTCTCTTTCCAGCATCTGCCCCCCCTCTCTTCCTCCTTTCCATCCAGCATCTGACCCCTCTTTCTCTCCTTTCCGTGTCTGCCCCCTCTCTTCCCTCTTTCCATCCAGCGTCTATTTTCTCCATCCATGTGTAGTTTTTCTCCTCTTTTCCCTTTCCCTCATCTGTCAGTATGCATCTCCTTCCTCTTTCTTCACTCCCCTCCATCCATATGCAACTCCTTCCTCTCTCTTCCCTCTCCTCCATTCATGTCCACCATTTTTCCTCTCTCTTCACTTCCTCTCTTCCCTCCCCTCCATCCATGTCCAGTATTTTTCCTCTCTCCCCTCCATCCATGTGCATCACCTCCTGTCTTCCCTCCCCTCCATCCATGTCCAGCATTTCTCCTCTCTCCCTGCCATCCATGTATATTTCCTCCTGTCCTCCCTTCCCTCCATCCATGTCCAGCATTTCTCCTCTCCTCTCCATGTGCATCTACTTCCTGTCTTTCCTCCACTCCATGTCCAGCATTTTTCCTGCCCTCCCCTGCATCCATGTACAGCAACTCTCACCTCTCCCCTGCCCTCCCCTGCATCCATGTTCAGCGATTTCTCCCCTCTTCCCTGCCCCCTCCCCTGCATCCATGTTCAGCGATTTCTCCCATCTTCCTTGTCCCCTCACCTGCATCCATGTTCAGCGATTTCTCCTTTCTTCCCTGCCCTGCATCCATGTTCAGCGATTTCTCCCCTCTTTTTATTATTTATTATTATTTGTTACATTTGTATCTCACATTTTCCCACCTTTTTGCAGGCTCAATGTGGCTTACATATTACTGTTAACGGTGTTAGCCGATTCCAGTCTGAACAAATACATGGTATGAATGAATACAAAGTGATATTGTGGTAGAATGAGGTACATGTATGGTAGGTACAACTGGGGGGAACTTAGAGAGGGAAAGGGGGAAGAAGAGTCAGGTAATGTCCATTATGGTCTTTGGTTACATTGTGTCGCAAGTGTCCAGGTATTTTTATGTTGGGTCGGTGGGACATGCTCTTCTGAACAGATCTGTCTTTATTTCATCCTGCATTTCCTCCAGAGTATTTTTTTTAACTGTTACTATACCACTTATAATGAAGGCTGCTGACCATTTTAGTAACCAGAGTCTGGATGGACCCCATCTGGTTTTTACCGTTTTTTTTAAAAGGAACTTCACACAATACTCCATGTAAAGTCTTACTAAAACCTTTTACCATCTCCTCCTGTTGTCTGCTTGCTACCCCTGTCCATTTATACCTAAGCATTATCTTATCTATTTGCTTAGTCACTTAAACTCATCAGATATTATCACCCATAGATCCTGCTCGTTCGTACACAATGCTTCATCCCATGTACTCCACCGAAAACCTGAATTCAAGAACCTGCATTTTTTTAGGATTAAGTCTTAGCAGCCAAAATCTAGACTGTCAAGCTTCACTTGACCTCCATTAGTACATTACCCATGCCTTCCATGACGTTACAGATCTTGGTATCATCTGCAAAAGAAAACCTTCCTCATATTGCTTACGAAAAGAACAAGCTAAGGACAGATCTTTCATCTTTGAACCCATGATACTAGCCTCCTATTTCAGAAAACGCAGAATTGGTTTCATTGGCATTGGCAAGTTATCATTATGCCTGAGATTAGAAATCCCTGCCAGCTTACTTTCCAGGGGTGCCTGTGAGAAGGAAAGAAAAGTCTAGGGTGATATTTATTCAAGAAAAGGATTAACATCCATGGAAGACAGCTGAAGTTGGGAGCAATCTTCAGAGTATCCCTCCCCACGCTTGTGAAATCTTCCCTTTAGGGTGAGGAAAGTTTAACTCTGTGGATAGAGCAGGCCACCGCTCTGTCATTCTTAACAGCACCAGCCCTGACCCAGAGGGTAAGGTGAGCGCTGACCTGTCACTGGTTCTGAGCTCCGGCTCCAAAATGGCGGCCCGGTCAGCAACTCCCAGCAAGGAAGCTCAAAACCTTTCAAACGCAGAAAGGCTCACATCTCCAGCCCAAACGACAAACCCCACAAAAAGTTTTCTGTCAGTCCTGCAAAACTAATTAGCATCCCACTATCCACGACAAGGTAGCTACAAGGAAATCTCATGCAGAAAAACCGGCTAATACACTCCCCACAAACCTCATTTTACCTTTCTGAACTGCAGTGAAAGAAGCAGAGTACAGCTGGTTCCGTCTTCAGCAGCTTTCTCCTTCCCTCTCAGCTGTGGTCCCTCCCTCATTTCCTGTTTACGGAAGGGCGGGACGCTGAGAGGGAAGGAGAAAGCTGCTGAAGACGTAACCGGCTGTACTCTGCTTCTTTCACTGCAGTTCAGAAAGGTAAAATGAGTTTAAGCACTGGCTGAGCGGCAGGAAGGCAAGGAGGACAGGTTTGAAAAATATTGGGGGTGCTCCAGCACCCACAGCACCCACGGAGTCGGCTCCTATGTACATGGTTAAGAGGGAACTCAGGGGGAATCAGAATAGTATTCAGGAGGGTTAGGGGGATGTCTTGGGGATGTGAGGAGCCCTGAAGGCACCAGGGGAGTATCTGAGGGGGGGGGGGTGTTGAATGGGGCTTCTATGAGGTTTATGTTGTCTGCTAATAGTTCATAGGCCTGGCATTGAAGAAAAGTGCTACAGGTAAAAGGAAGCCAGTGAAATGAAAAAATAAGAGGGATGGCATGGTTGAAACCAAGGAGATTTAATTGACAGGAGACAGCGGGAGCATGCTTGGCCCATTATCTGACCTGGAGCCAGTAGGTGGAGCTTGCCACCATACAAAGTAATGTATTTTGAGTGTATCAAGATGGCGGCTGCTTCCTAGAGAAGCAATGAAACCTCCTTCGGTATAGACGGCATCAGCCTTGTCACTTGACATTGTCTCCTGTCAATTAAACGTCATTGGTTGAAACACTGGCCTTAATTTTAGTAGAAGTTGCATCCTCCATAGCAAGGCTAATTTCAAGCTTTCATACATAGAGTTCAAATAATCAAGTTTGATCAAAACAAGAGAATAAGTAATTTCATTTATTTTAATTTTATTAGCTGTATTTATAGCCTGCCTATCTTTACACTTCTAAAGAGGACTAAATTATGATCACTACAACCCTCCCGATGATCATTTCAATTCTCACAGGGTCAGGTTGGGTTAGTGTGTTGGTAGTCTGGTCATGCAGTGAGATGTCACAGATCATGCAGCATCGGTGGTACAGTGAAACCCAGGCAACAGCAATCCTCCTTCATTAGGTTTCATCAGCACCATTTTGGATTGAAATGCTGACTTGGGAGGTAGCAGAGGAGATCGATGCTGCCTGGGTTCCACTATACAACCAATACAGCACCTGGGTAAGTTGCAGGGGTATCAGGGATAGAGGGAGGATAGGGCATTGGGGGTAGGTTTATTTTTAGGTTGGAGGGGCAGTGTGTTGAGGAGACAGGCAACTGGGGTGTCATGACTGTTGAGGGGGGGATTTGGGGATATCAGGATGTTGACTAAGGGTTTGGAGTTCTGTGTGTGTGTGTGTGTGGTGGGGGGGTCAGGTTTATTTTGGAGGCAGGATTAGTGTGTTGGGGCTGGCTAGGGTTAGTTTGGGAGGATCTGAGAGATCATAAAGGGTGTTGGAGTGATCATTAGAGATGTTAAGCTGGTGTTTAGGGGATCAGGGTGATCATTGGGAAGTGAATGTGGGGATCATGGGCCTGATCAGGGGGCCAAGTTTGAGTCTAGGGGGAAGGGAATGGTTAGAACTGCCACAGGTAACTATGCTGTGTGTTAAAGCACAGCCACCTTATTACATGCCTGGGCGGTAGCATGGAGGGCTGCGCAATCAGTCCAGGCAAGTAATGCAGTGGATGTGTGTTACCTTTTTAGGCAGCTAAATTAAGTAAAGAGATTTCTTCTTTGGTTTTACAGGCATCGGGGTATGTAAATTTTAGGCGTTTGCTTAAAACATCCTTTTTTCAAAAATGTGTTAGAAATTGAATTTATTAATGTTAACTGATTATATTTCTTTGATTGTCATTAAATTATGTGTTCCTGGTTTGTCCAGCTTCTTGTTTTGTAATCCACATTGAACAGTGAGGCATTGTGGGCTATAAAAAATAAATTGTTGGCTGGGTAACTTTGACTGATCAGCAATGAAAATAAGCTGTTTTGTTGTGTACCTGCATAGCTTAGAACATTGCCCTTATGAGTGTTCAGCTTCAATTCAGCAAAACTACACAGTGGCTCAAAGGCAGAGTTCCAGCTTCTCACTTCAGCCATTTCATGGATGCAAGGTCAACCAGAGCCTTTTTGTCCTAACAACACCATCATTCATCAGGGGTAATCTCTGCATCATATATATTGCTCAGCTTGACGTTAAATATTTATGGCTCAATGGTGCTTATATTTTTATGAGGAAAAGGACCTCAGACAGCTTGCTCTTCTAGTGACATGCCAGTAAAATGCTAAATTCTACCTGGCAGCTATTAAGTGAGTGTACAAGATAGCAGTAGGATAGCTTCACCCTCAAGCTTGAACATTCCTCCTGCAGTACTTCCATTCTGAATCTTTGTGTTATTAAATTAGCTACAATCCTTTTATAAATTAAACCAGGTAATATGACTCTAAATAATCAAGTAAAACAATTTTAGTCAGATCTTGGAGATAGTAAGATAAGAACTTGTGAAGAAAATAAACAGAATTGAAGCAGTTGAACATGATGCCCCATTTAGAGTACTGTGTGCAGTTCTGGAGACCACTCCTATGGAAAGATATAAACAGTCTGGAGTCGGTCCAGAGGGTGGCTACAAAATTAGGGACAGGCTTATGAACCTCAACGTGTATACACTGGAAGAGAGGAGAGAGAGAGAGGAGATATGATAGACGTTTGAATATCTCAAGGGCATTATTGTACAAGAAGTGAGCCTTTTTCAACTGAAGGAAAACTCTGGAATGAGGGAGCATATGCTCCATGATGAAGTTAAGAGGGAATAGGCTTAGGAGTAATCTAAGAAAGTATTATTTCACAGAAAGGGTGGTGGAAGCGTGGGATGGCCTCCCGGTGGAGTTGTGGAGTCGAGGATTGTGTAAGAATTTAAAAAGGCATGGGATAAGCACACGGGATCGCTTAGGAAAAGGAAGAGTTAGGGCTTACAGAGGATGGGCAGACTGGATGGGCCATTTGGCCTTTATCTGCCATCATGTTTCTATGATATTTTTACTAATCAGAATGATATAGATCACCCTAAACGACTTTGACAGTGCTTTGCATAAAGGGCTAACAACATAGGACATTTAGAAAATTGAACTGGGAGGAATAATGTTATCTAAAGATCAAATCGCTTCAGATTTGAAAATTGAAAGAGCTCATCAGATCCTTGGAAGGCCAGTGCCACAAATGCACAGATTTTACACAATACTTCTTAAGGTGCTTATCCAATTTTGCTTTCTTTGATCTTGTACAATTATTTATTTTATTTATTTATTTATTGCATTTGTATCCCACATTTTCCAACCTATTTGCAGGCTCAATGTGGCGTACATAATAACCGTAATGGCGATCGCCAATTCCGGTATAACAGATACAGAGTGACAATGTAGAAGGTTCGTGTAGGATAGGCACATCAGAGAATAAGGAGGAAGGGTTCAGTTGTGACCACTTCGAGACTTTACTTCAAGCAGATGATGTTGGAGATTGGTTTTTGTTTTTGATATAGCTGATAGTTAATAAGGGGATTTATTGCTTGTCATTAGATCTAATAAAAGGCATTGGTTAGGTGGAAGAATTATTTTATTCATTATTTCCCAGTTTGTTTCCAGATCTTATCTTTGACTCTCCACTAATGTGGGCTAGTATCAGCAGAATTATGATTCCCCCCCCCCCCCTAATATTATTAGATATGAATTCTTCTTATGCTGGTTTCTTTCTTGTTAATGTTGATCATTCCTTATGGTTATAACATAGTAACGTGGTAACATAAGAACATAAGTGTAGCTATACTGGGTCAGACCACTGGCCCATCTAGTCCAGTATCCTGTTTCCAACAGTGGCCAAGGGAGGTCACAAGTACCTGGTAGAAACCCAAATCATGGAAACATTCCATGCTACCAATCTCAGGGCAAGCAGTTGCTTCCCCATGTCTGTCTCAATAACAAGAACCTGTTAAAACCTTTTTAAAACCCAGATTCGCTAACCACTGTTACTACATCCTCTGGCAAAGTGTTCCAGAGCTTAACTATTCATTGAGTGAAAAAATATTTCCTCCTATTTGTTTTAAAAGTATTTCTATGTAACTTCCTTGAGTATCCCCTAATCTTTGTACTTTTACACCATTCACTGTTTCTTTAAATGAGGGTAGGTAGCACTTAGAAGGTTGGGTATTTAACACTGGAAGTAATAGCAAGAGAGAGGAAGTTTTAATGGTGGAAGTTCGATAGTCCGCCAGGACAACAGTCCCGCTGGTAAGCACCCACTAATATTATTATTATTCATATGTATTTATATGTATGATTAATGTCAGTTGAACTGAGTTAGTTATGTAAGAGAGCAGTGGTAATTAGGATACGTGTTATTGAATTGTTATAGATTAAGAAGTGGTTCCTCCTGAGGAAGTACCACAAAATGTGGTCCTGCATCGAGGAACCGATGATGAATCAGTAATTTGCTTTCATTTGGAGGAGTATGTAGATGCCTCTCAGCCACGTCTAAGCGTTCATGTGAATGGAGGGAACAAGAAGGCACACTGTGAATTAACAACTTGGTAAAAGAATGGCGACCATTTTGAGGCCAACACAATCTTGAAGACATTGAGAGGTGGCTCCTGAGCCATAAGTGCAGTATACAGGACACTATAAGAGATAAGTGGTGACTTTATCATACATCTGGATTACAAACTTGCAGATCATAACAGGTGCTGGGGACTCAACAAACTGTATATGTTTAAATAATGTAACTAACAAGTGACAGTGTGTATAAGATCAAAATATTCAATGCATTTGTCCATTTGGATAATAAGGAGAGTGAGGAATGAACAATGCTGTGAATGTGGAGTGAGAGTGTGCTGATCCTAAGCCTCAAAGGAAAAAGGAACAAAAATTTATATGTGTAATAGTACGTTGAAATAATAAATTGAGTATGAGAAACTTATTTAAAAAAAACTTTTGACCGGAGTATTTTATGGCTATGTGTTAAGTGAACAGGACTCCGGGGATCCATACTTATCTCCTTATATGTGAAGAGATTACGTTTTAACTGCCAGACCCTCGACCATTCTTCTAACGTTCGGAGATCCCTTCTCACCGTTTCCACTCCCACCAGGCAGAGGCGTAGCCAGGTTTTGACATCAGGTGGAGCAGACTTTTCTAAAATAGGCGCCAGTGCAAGGATGAAGGACTGGGAGAGAGGGGAGGGTTAAAATCCTCATAGGCATATGCAGGCAGAGGCAGTGACTTAGCTGTTTTGGGAGGCTAGGGTGCGGTTGGGGTGGGGCTAGTTAAAATCCTTAGGGTGGGGGGCAATACCCATGTAAGCAGTAAAGGGATAGTAGGAGTACTTTTGAACACAGCAGTGAAGGACCCTTTCGCTGTGTCTCTGGTGCATATGCACCAGCTATTTTCCCCCTAGTATTTCTATTGCTGATGGTATTATGCACACTGAATACACTCCAGAGAATTATGTGCCGAAAACATCCAAATAATGTACCACAATAATGGAAATGATTAAACAGGCCAGTATTTGTAGTATTCTGGAAATATATTCAGGTACTTTAACACTGGACTCCTAGTCAGTCCTAGCTCCCAGTCCAGCATCTTCCTGTTGGCTAAGTGAACAGTGGAATTCAGAAATTCTGTGGTTACTGGCAACCATAAAGTAGCCTATCAATTTTTTTAGTAAGTTGCCAAATGGCCAATAGGCTTTAGATCTGCTGGTCTTTAGTTTACTGTACAGTTACCAAACATGTTTGGAAAAGTATTATCTGTATTAACTGTTATTTAATGGGTTAGAGAAGTGGACTGAGAACCAGGGAAGCTAGGGATCACATCCCACTGCTGCTCCTTGAGAGCTTGGGCAAGTTATTTATTTATTTATTTTATTGCTTTTGTATCCCACATTTTCCCACCTATTTGCGGGCTCAGTGTGCCTTACAATACATTGTAACAATGGAAGTACAATAAGTTATAACATGATTATAGTTACATTGTGAGGAGTAGAGTTAAAACAATGTCCAGGTATCGATAAGGGGGAGGGAACAATGGAGAAGAGAAAAAGGCTGGGTGTAGTAGAATTACGGGGATATGAGTATTAAGAGAATGTGTTGATGCATTGCCAACTGTGTGTGTGGACTTCATGTGCTTTGATCCTTTTGATAGATTTTTTTCAAAGAGATGAGTCTTTAGTAGTTTGCGGAAGTTGGTTAGTTCGTAGGTCGTTCTTAAGTTTCGTGGTAGTTTATTCCTGAATTGCGTGCTCATATAGGAAAAGGTTGATGCGTGCATCACTTTGTATTTTATGCCTTTGCAATTTGGGAAGTGGAGGTTAAGGAAAGTTCGGGACGATCTTTTGGCATTTCTGGGTGGTAGGTCTATTAAGTCAGACATGTAGGCTGGGGCTTCACCGTTAATGATTTTGTGGACTAGTGTGCATACTTTGAAAGTGATGTGTTCCTTGAGTGGGAGCCAGTGTAGCTTCTCTCGTAGTGGTTTTGCGCTTTCGTATTTTGGTTTCCCGAAGATGAGTCTGGCTGCTGTGTTCTGGGCTGTTTGAAGTTTTCTCAGTGTTTGCTCTTTGCAGCCTGTGTATAGTGAGTTGCAATAGTCGAGATGGCTGAGTGATTGCACTAGGTTGCGGAAGACGGATCTTGGGAAGAAAGGTCTTATTCTCTTCAGTTTCCACATGGAATAAAATATCTTTTTGGTTGTGCTGCTTGCGTGGGTTTTGAGTGTTAGATGGCGGTCGATAGTGACTCCAAGGATTTTTAGGGTTTCTGAGATTGGAAGGTTTAGGTTTGGTGTGTTTATTGCGGTAAATTCATTAGTGTTGTATTGGGAGGTAAGTATCAGGCATTGAGTTTTTTCTGCGTTCAGTTTCAATCGAAATGCATTTGCCCAGGTGTTCATGATTTGTAAGCTTTGGTTGATTTCATTGAGGATTTCTTTAGTGTCCTGTTTGAAAGGGATATATATTGTTACATCGTCAGCATATATGTATGGGTTGAGGTTATGGTTTGATAGAAGTTTTGCCAAGGGTGTCATCATTAGATTAAATATAGTTGGTGAGAGGGATGATCCTTGTGGTACTCCACATTCTGGTGTCCATGCTGCAGATGTAGTTGAATTTGATGTGACCTGGTATGAGCGCAAGGTTTAACTCTGCATTGCCTCCTGTATAAACTTAGACTGTAAACCTCTAGGGACAGGAAAATACCTGTTGTACGTGAATGCATCTCACCTTCAGCTACTACTATGAGAGGTATGAGCTAAATACAAACACAACATCCAATACCAAGTAATATAAAAACCTACAAAAGTCATTCGGGAACAGTAGAGCAACTCTACTATAATAGCACTAACATCTAGGAATCTCATAACAAGGGTCTACCTAGGAAAAATCAGCAACATAAATATTGTAGTGGGCACTAGAACATCAATATACCTATTGAAAAAGATTAACAAGCCAGATTAATACAGACTGATCCTACACAGACATTCAGTGCTTAACAGAATACCTAGCCTCCTTCACAAACACAGAACATACAGACCCTCATCATATACAGAATAAGTAACCATAACCTAAAAATATAAATATATAGACAAATATTAATCTGAACCTCCAAGAAGCCAGACATTCAATACATTGCAACACCAGAAATAAAGAAACAGCGATGTGTGCAAACAAAGATTGCAGCTGCAAATTTCAAAAACTGATATATTCCAATCACTACATTAGACATTAACAAATACAAATAAATAAAAAAACAGAACATAAGGTGATATATTTTCATTGCACTAACTTAACAAGTTTTTTGATTAACTTTCAAAGACCAAAACTTCTTTCCTCAGGCCAGGGTGGTATAATGCTTTCATGGTATACTGTCCTGAGGAAGGTGGTTTTGGCCTCTGACAGCTGGTCAAAAAATATATTAAGTTGATCCAATAAAAAGTATCACCTAATTTTCCATTTTTTAAAATTTTTTTATTTTTATTAACTTTTGGAGTTGACTAAGGGCCTCTTTTACTAAACCGCACTAGCGATTCCCGGCGCAGCAAATGAGAGGAAGCCCATTCAATTCCAATGGACTTCCTCTCATTTGCCACGCATGAATTACATGCACAGCTTTGTAAAAGAAGCCCTAACATGGCTACCACACTAATTTAATCAGAATTACAAATAAAATTATTTTTCTACCTTTGTCTGGCCATTTAGTTTCTCTGGTTTCTGCTTCTTCAGTATTCTCTTAACTCTCTTGCCAGGGTTTTCTGTACATTTCTCCTTTTTTCTCTCTCCTTTCTTCTACACTTCCTCCAGTACATTCATGTCTTGACACTCATCTTTCAGTTTTCTTCTATTTTTTCTGCATTTCTATCCATTTAGATTTTATTCATTCTTACTATTCAGTCTTTAAGCTCCCTTTTTTCACTGAATCTACCTTCATTTTTCCATGCTTCCCTCACCTAAGCCCATCTATTCCCCTTTCTCTTATTCTCCAGTCTTTCGTTAACTCTTTCCCCCTGTCATATAACATCTTCTCTGTTTCTTTTTCTCCCCTTGTCCCTCCTCCTCTATGCCGCATCTCCTCTTAGTATCTCTTTCTCATCTCCACTCTCTTTCTTTCTCCCCCTGCCAACCAGCATCATTCCATTTCTTCCTTTCTCTCACTTCCCCATATTCAGCATTGCCCCAACTTTCTCTCTTCCCTATTATCCAGAATTGTCCCATATCTCTCTCTGCTCCCCCATTCAGCATTAGTGTCTTTTTCTCTTCTCCTCCATCCAGCATTGCCCTCTCTGTCTTCCACTCAATTCAGCTTCACCCCATCTATCTCTGATTCCATTCACCATCTCCTTGTCTCTCTCTCTCTTCCCCATCCAACATCTCACCTGCTTCCTCCCTATCCAAAATCACCCCCTCTCCTCCCCCATATCATCACCTTGTCTGTCTCTTCCTGCCCCGCACCCAGCATCATTGTCTCCCTTTCATCCTCCATCTCATTCCCCATGCAGCATCATCTCTTAATCTTGCTCCTCATCCAGCATCATCCCATCTCCACTTCCATCATTATCCTGTCTCCCCCCCCCCCCCCAGCATCATTATCTCTCTCTCTCCCGATCATCTTCTTTAACAAGTTTCTAATTTGGCGGAAGAGCAGCACAGTAACATAGTAACATAGTAACATAGTAGATGATGGCAGAAAAAGACCTGCACGGTCCATCCAGTCTGCCCAACAAGATAAACTCACATGTGCCATTTTTTGTGTATACCTTACCTTGATTTGTACCTGTCTTTTTCAGGGCACAGACCGTATAAGTCTGCCCAGCACTATCTCCGCCCCCCAACCATCCGCCCCGCCTCCCACCACCGGCTCTGGCACAGACCGTATAAGTCTGCCCAGCACTATCCCCGCCTCCCAACCACCAGCCCCGCCTCCCACCACCGGCTCTGGCACAGACCGTATAAGTCTGCCCAGAACTATCCCCACCTCCCAACCACCAGCCCTGCCTCCCACCACCGGCTAAGCTTCTGGGGATCCCTTCCTTCTGAGCAGGATTCCTTTACGTTTATCCCACGCACATAGGCGCCCGGTATAAGAGGCTTGGAGAGACTAAGCCTCCCCTGCTGTGCTCTGAGGGGTTTAAATTGTTGATTTACCTCCATCCTCACAGCAGGAGCTGCAGTGAAAGCCCTCTAGCCTTGTGTAACCAGTTGTAGAAATTGGTTTATAGTTTGTTTACCTTACTGCTGGGAGAACAAGGGAGGTTGGCTGAAGGTGTTCTGGGTTGCCAGGGAGATATTTAAAGAGGATGATTTCCTGACCTGCACTGAGGACAGATAGCAGCAGAATCGGATACTGGGCCAGCATGATCAGAAAAAGTCACCAGACAACAAAGGTAGAAAAGATCATTTTATTTTCATTACAGTATTTGGAATATGTCCACTTTGAGAATCAGGTGCTCAACATTAAAAGTTTCTATTTATTTACTTATTTATGGCATTTTATCCCACATTAAACATGAATTAGGGTGTTTTGTGGCTCTAAATGAGAATTGTGATGATATGATCCCTTGTTTCATATTGTTGATGGTCTGCATTTTCCGTATGGGTGGTATATTGGTGTATTAGGTTCTGCCCAGTGTAATATTTATGGTACAGTAAGGTTCTGAGTGTGTTTTTGCACAAAGTTGTGCATAGTGTTTTACAGTTGAGCAATTGTGTTTAGAATATGCTAAAAAGTCACCACAACGCGGACGGGAGAGACGGGCAGAAGAGACTGGAAAAGATTGACTCAGGAAGGCGCGAGCAACACACACGGGGTGCATAGGCGCCATTTGTTTCAAAATAGCTGTTTGGGGGAGCGACCGCTCCCCCTGCGCCCCACCTAGCTACGCTTCTGCCTCCAGGGTATCCACTCTATTGGCTATTTTCGTGTCATCCGCAAAAAGGCACACCTTTCCTTCCAACCCTTCAGCAATATCTCCCGCAAATATATTGAACAGAACAGGTCCCAGCACCGACCCCTGAGGAACTCCACTGCTCACCTTCCTTTCCTTCGAGCGGATTCCATTTACCACCACCCTCTGCCACCTGTCGGTCAACCAGTTTCTTATCCAGTTCACCACTTTTGGTCCTAAGTGGAACCCGTTCAGCTTATTCACGAGTCTTCTGTGGTGGACCATATCAAAGGCTTTGCTGAAGTCCAAGTAGATTACATCTAGCGCACATAGGGTTACCTTATGGCTCCAGAAAAAGGAGGACAGATTGAGCCAGTCTGGGTTTTACTTCCATTGCTTTCAATGGAAGCAAAACCTGGACTGGATCAATGTGTCCTCCTTTTTCTGGAGCCATATGGTAACCCTAAGCGCACATCCCTCATCCAGTTCTTTGGTCACCCAGTTAAAGAAGTCAATAAGATTCATTTGGCAGGATTTTCCTTTGGTAAAGCCATGTTGCCTCGGGTCCTGTAACCTGTCGGCTTCTAGAAAGTTAACTCTCCTTTCTTTCAGCAGTGACTCCATTATTTTTCCTACCACCAACGTGAGACCTACCAGTCTGTAGTTTCCCACTTCTTCTCTGTCTCCACTTTTGTGAAGAGGGACCACATATGTGTTATTAATGTCCATTTAGTCTTTTAAAAAGAATAGTGCAAAATTAGCCAGTGAAACCTTTTCAATATTCACCTGAAGGTAAACAGGGTAAGGTGTTGAAAGAGATATTAAAGTAATAGCTCATCAGTACTATGGCTTGGTGGCATTAAAAAGTTACTATACTGAATCCCAAATCTGATGCCTTGGTTCAGTCGATTGCTATTTTAAATCTAGTTGCTGAATATATTTTAGTTCCATATCCAGAGGACTTCCCTCCAGCCAGTAGCCAGCAAGGGATCCTGCGTCATCCAGGTATGCTGTCTGGGGAAAAAAGTTTGGACACTAAGAAATCATGAGAAATACAATCTGACATGCTAAATTTCCAAACTTGTACTTTAGCACTCTAAATCTGTCTTAACGATTACAGTCACACTTTCCGGTCTTGTCATTTATGAATATTTTTAGGATAAGGAAACTTTTACTTTGGAATATGTTATGTAAAATACAAAGAAGTCATTGCCTGAGGGCAGTAGAAACAGCTCAAATTATGATGCAGTATATGCGTGGCATATAAAATCTTTTTATATATCCACAAGGGTAAAAATAGAAATTTAGCCTCAAGGCATAATGGCAAAACACAATTTATTTGCATACATCTGTTGCAGAGACTGCTGGCATCCTATATTTTGACCTTGTGACTTGTCTCAATGGAGTACCTTTTAACATAAAATGATAAACAGTAACTTTCTTGCCACAAGTGTGCTGTGTCGATATCTTGTGCATAATATATGTATTAATAACATGCTTAAAATTCAAATGTCAAAAATAGAAATAGTTCTAATATTTATAAGGTGAATGGTAAAGAGCTTAGTACCGGGAGTTGCACTGAAATTTTGATGCAATGTCAAGTCAAGCAATTAAGATATCCAAAGTACTTGGCTTTCTAAAAATAATTGCCTGCAAAGTATGTATTATCTATCTAGATTTGATCCCAACCAGTAATATGACAGTGGGACTCTGAGGACTAAAGGAGTGTCTCAAAGAGTACTATAATTAGAAATTTGATTAGAAATTTGACATCATGTCATTGATCATGCTATGATTCTAGGGGCCCTTTTACAAAGGCATGGGAGGACTAACACACTGAAGCATGCACCCAATCAGCACTACTGCTGGGGTAGCACATGCACCTTTCAGTAATTCTGATTTTGGTGTGCTCTGAATCCCATGGTAGAAAATAATTTTTGATTTTCTACTGTACAGGGTGTTCCTGGCAGTAACTGGCAGTGTGCCCATGTTGGCATGTGCTGCATGGTTACCACATGGGTAGCGCATGGGCCCTTACGTCTAGGTCCCTGATGGCGAACCTATGGTACGTGTGTCAGTACTGACACGAGTAGCCATTTTCGATGACACGCGGCCGCATGTGGCCGCATACAGAGAAGCAGCGGCATTCCTTGCTGACACCCGGGCGGATCGCCAATGCGCCCCCCCAAGGTGCAGCGCGACCTCCCCCCCCCGGCGAAATCACACCCCCCCCCCGGTGCATGTTTACCCGTGTGCGCTCCTATTGGCTCCCTCCGAGTCCTCCGCTCGTTCCCTCCCTGCTGCTCCCTCTGTCCCGGCTCCTGCATGGCCGTTTGACCTCACTTCCGGCCGGCGGAGCAGAGAGCAGCGGAATGCCGTGGGGGACGCATCTCTGAGGACCCTGTGATCGCCATTACCAGCAACCACATAACCACAGCAACCATCATCCAATCTACTGTTCTGGGGTGTCGTGGATTTCTAATTGACCATCATTACTGAGATAGGTGAGGGGGAGGCTGGGAGAGGCGAGGGCATGTGCTATGGGTGCCGTTTCCCGCCATTAGAAATAGCGGCAGCCATCTTAATTTACATAAGGTGGTCAGTTAGGCTAGTTAACCCCTAATTGCCTGCAGGGCTAACAGGCTATCTATAATTCTATCTTCTGTCACTGCCCCCCTGATGGAGAACCCAAAAAATAAAAAAACAAGGTTAAGTAAAGGAAGTGGTAGTAGCAGTAGCCGACCCTTTCAAGAGACATGGACCGAGATGTATGGCATTATAGAAAAAAATGGCAGATCATTTTGCGTTCTATGTACTGAAACGGTAGTAAGCAGAACGTGGAATATAAATAGACATTTTGAAACTAATCATTCCCAGCTCTTGAAAAAAAGTGAGGATGAAAGGAAGGAGTACATTTCCAGGCAGCTACACTTTTATAAGAGCCAATCTAATTCCATCCTTACATTTGTAAAAGGTTCTACAAATTTAACATCTGCAAGTTTGAGCATTGCTCACTCCATAGCTCAGCATGGAAAAGCACTCAGTGAGGGAGGATTTATTAAAGAAACTCTCCTAAGATGTGCACCAGTTCTATTTCACGATATGCAGAATAAAGATGCAATTATTAAGAGAATATCTGAGTTACCAGGAAATTTGGAGTGCCTGGATCCGATTACCAGACACTTTTAGCACCCTGAAAAATATAGCAATGGCTTTACTCACAATTTTTCCCTCTACGTACTTTTGTGAAACCTTATTCTCAGCGTTAAATAATATCAAAACCAACAAAAGAAACAGATTGAAAGATGAAGTTAGTAGCGCTTGCTTGGGCTTGAAGTGTACAAAATACCAACCTTCAATTGAAGATTTAGCCAATGAAATTCAGCAACAAAAAAGTCACTAATAGGCAGATTAGTTAAAGAATTCCCCCTCCCCCTCACTTATCTTAGTTCACGGCACCCCACACAAGTTAAATAATATCAAGACCAACAAAAGAAACCGACTGACAGATGAACAAAGAAGTCACTAAGCAGGTAAGTTAAATAATTAGGTTTTGGTTTATTAAATACAGTTATATATTACAATTATACATTTTTGTTATTTAAACTATAAATATCGCGAAATTATGGTGTTTTTCTCAAAGTGACACACCACCCGAGTTATGCTCGGTTTTTTGGCGAATTTTGACACACCAAACTCAAAAAGTTGCCCATCACTGGTCTAGGTCAATGGGTGGCGGTAAGGGCTCAGGCCAAACATAGGCACACGCTAGTTTTAATATTAGTGCAGTCCAATTTTCCGGCCCATTAAAAAGATAGCCTTTTTCCTAGCCATGGTAAAAGATGGCTCAAAGTGCCCCTAAAAGACGAGCATACACTACCGCAGGCCACATTTTACCACAACTTTGTAAAAGGACCCCTAAATGCTTTCGTTAGATTTCAAAGTGTGTTTGTATTGTCTCTTAGTAGACTTCATTTACATCTTATTAAGAGTAGTGGTTCATTGATTCATGGTTGGCTTTCTACTGACGTCATTAAGGGGTGGTTCCCTCTGAGAGCGTTTATTTTGGCTGTCGCCATTTTGCTGCCAAATTGAAAGACTGAAAAAACTCTTTTCTGGTGGATTCCTCTTGAGGCAGAAGCGAAATAAGGGGGCCCCTTGTCAAGGAGTTGCATTGTGCTACAGTTGATCTACTTTTGGAGCTTTACCAGGTTGGATATTTTGTAGCAGCCCAGTTGCTGTAGTGACCACCCGAGTGGATAAGCTAAGTGATACAATTTTTCTGTGCACATGTAGTAATGTATATAATTTTTAGTATTTGTTATTAAGCATTTTCCTTATCTGATGCTGTCATAGAGGCTAATATGTACTGTTTCTTTCACATCTTTTGTGGGTGGGAGGGGGTCAGTGACCACTGGGGGAGTAAAGGGGGTCAAGCTTTAATTCCTCCAGTGGTCATTTGAGACACCTTTTTATGACAAGAGTTTTTTTTACCAAGGCACGTTAACGGATTTTACATGTGCTAAATGTTAAGACGCCCATAGGAATATAATGGGCATCTTAACATTTAGTGCATGATAATTATTAGCTTGCGCTAAATCTGTTAGCATCCCTTAGTAAAAGGATCCTTAAGTGGTTATTAAAACACGTCTAGCCCAAAACATCAGGTTTTAGTCCTGGACATTTTTGTTTTGTTCTATTATGGCAGAAAAAAAATCCAAGTGTTAGGAACACTGAAATCCTGTCTCTAACATGCTCCTGGCATGCCCCCTTGTGATTTGGATGCACTTCAGATGAACTACATAGAAAACATTTTTAAATGGGTTTTTTAAATAGCGATTTGGACATTTTGAGGAAAATACGTTCAAATGCCGTTTTGTGCCATTTTTGCACATTGCTCCATTTTGAAAATGTTATTTAATAGTAATATGTAAGTATAGACTAGTGGTACAATTATTGATTATCAATGAATTAGATTATTGTAATACTGTATACCTGGGTTTGTCGAAGCGTCTATTGAGAAAAATTCAAACCATCCAAATTGTGGCTGTGCGCCTGATTTTTTTCTGTTAAGAAATCAGACAGGATTACACCATATTTTACTAAGCTGCATTGGCTCCCTATTGAAGCTAGGATACTATTTAAATTAGGATACTTATTATTTAAGATTGAATGAGGCTTGATTCCTAAATATATGATTTTTCTTGTATGCTATTCAAATGTAGGGCAAATTATAATACTCAAAGTTTGTTTTCATTTTCCTTTCCTAGCTCAAGGGCGATTACCTCCAGGAAATATTTTACTTGTTTTTTTCACATATCAGCATGTTGTTTTTTGGAAGTCTCTGTCATTTAAACTAAGGCATATTTCTAGTTATGATACTTTTAACAAGGGATTAAAGACACTGTTGTTTTATAAACCTGTCGTTAGCAGTTAGCAGTTTATTTATTTATTTATTTAGACATTTATACCCCACATTATCTTGAACATACTTGAGTTCAATGTGGCTAACAGTAAATAAATAACAGACAAGGTTTACAAAGCTATAAACAAAATATCAGATACAGACCATTGTTGGCCAGATGCAATCTAAGATACTCCATCAATGGATAGAAACTTCTCAAAGAGGAGAGTTTTCAGTCTTTTATGAAATACGAAGTAATCAGGCTGACCCTTGATTGCAACTGGCAGTGAATTCCACCACTTAGCACCCTGGAGTCTAAAGTCAGCAGAGTGAACTGACTTTTAATGCACCTTCTTGCAATCTGGAAGATGAAGTCTAAGGTAGTCCCTAGAGCCAGAGGTTATATTGTGTAGGGGAATAGTTATTAAGGGCTGCATATAATTCGGTGTCATGCCATATAATATTTGAAAGGCAAAAACAAATAATGTAAAAATAATCCTGGCTTTAATGGGCAACCAGTGCAGCCTGCATAATAATGGAGTTGTCAATAGTAAAATTATTATATGCAGTACAGTCAAATTAAGCATTGCTGAAGCCCTTATGCCTTGTTCTGTTCTATCGCCCTCCAGGAAGCTGGTCTGCCTCGGAAAGCTATTTTACTGAATTCTTCTCAAATATTTGTGTTAAATACGCTAATGTTCAACTTTGAAGAAGGCCTTATAAATGATGGCAATTCCACCCCCTCTCTCTTTAGCTCTAGTTTGATGAAGGACCTTGTAACCTGGGGGACATAAAGCATTGAATAAAAGATCTTCTGTTGAACAAAAGCACATTTCAGAAACCAGCAACAACCCAAATTGTTTCTCCACCAACCAGTCCCTAACAAAATCAGTTTTATTGACCACTGACCTAACATTTACATAACCAATTGGAATAGGGAGGTAGGAGATGCAGACTAAACTAAATGAAGATAAGGTGATTAAATGGCATCTGGAGAAGGAAATGCCTTGCCTGGCATGGGCACGAGAGAAACATGACTGGAACAAGGTTGTATGGGCAAGGACTGAGCGACTAATCCTACAAGAGATTAGAATAGGGATCGAACATGGAACCTCCAGCGCAGCAGCATGAGGACAGAGCCACAGTGCATAGATCAACAAGCAGCAGAGCCAAGGAACAAAGTTCATTTGACGCAGGATGGTAAAACTCACATTTACAGATTGTCCAGGGCAGATGAAGGGCCAGGGAACTGCCCTAATCTGACAAGCCATGCCCAACACTGCCCAAAGGAATGCACAAAGGGATGTGCACATTTATCATGCCCTTCAGCGGGACGCCTCAGAGCAAGGTCTCCCGATGTTGTTAGAAAGTGCTGGTGTCAGCACTAGCAGCACAATTCAAAAGACAACAATCTGTATGCTGGCAGGAGAGCATCTTGTGCAACAATAAGGACTCATAGTTGATAAGTGTCCTGTGGCTCAGAACTGAACTAGACACCTCAGAGCAAGGTCTCCCTATGTTGTTAGAACGTGTTATTGTTAGTATAAGTGTTAGTATTATTTTAATGAATACGTGTTTGTGTGTAGTATATTGACGATTGTGATATTAATACCTATGGTAAATTTGGATCAATATTGTTACATTCTAGAAAAATTGAGATCTAGTGTCTTAGTTGTAATCTGTTATGAATGGTATTAGCGGGCTATAAATGAAATAACTGCAACTGTAACTGTAAATAAGTAGGTAAAATTTTTCATTGAAATTCAAAACAGTTGCTGAGAAAACTGCAAACAACTATAGGGGTTTACTTTTTTGCATCATCCTGTAAGTATTTTTTTGTTCCTGGAGGGAAATAAAATAAAAGAGTTAAAGTGGGATTTGAGCCTGGGTCCTTGGTTCAAAGTCCATTGTACTTACCACTAGATTCCCCCACTGCTTTGCCTGGTTGTCTGTGTGGTCATTTTTTCTCAAGACGACACAAGACAGACCTCCCCATCCCTGTTTTTTTTGCCGTTCATATGTTGGACATTTCATTTTGGAAAATGGCTATTCATTTTGGACATTCTCAGCACAAAAATGTCCACCTCACAGTCATTTTCAAACAGAAAATCTGGACATTTTTCTTGTTTGAAAATGACTGTGAGAATTTTCTTTTTTAATGTTATGGGCAGTATGTCCCATCTGATTTAAATGACCTTTTGAAAATGCCCCTCCATGGGGTCATTTTACTAATGCTTTTATACCCCGGGGTATCTTAGCATACGTGTGCTAAGCTTTAGTAAAAAAACCCTCATAAATAAATAAATAATAAATATTGATTTTGCAACACCAGATTACGGCATCTCATCCTGTGGAATGTCCATATGGCATGGAGTGGTATTCTGGGTGGTTGTTTTGGAGAGGGGGGGTGAGACTAGGGAGTGGCTGACATTTAGATGGCCATGTCCCAGCCATTCCTTATTCAGAAGCGGAAAGAACATCCATGTTCACAAATGCAGACATAGGTATTTAGTCCTGCTCCCTTGAACATCCAGTCATGGAAAGATGCTTGGATTGAGCAGTGCTTCACTGGAGGGAATTGAGGGTTCACTCCATATTCTCCTCTTGGTTACCAACCTCCATGAAAATGAAATTAGAGAAAAAATGGGGCAATGTCTCAGTTCTGAGAATGATGGATGCTTCTGGTATTAAAATGGCTGATATGAACATTCATGTCCCAGCACATGGAAGTTTTTGTTTACATTTTAGAACATGGCCATTCATGTAGCCCTCCAAGTTCTGTTTTTGCTATATCCCCAGTTTGGATATTCTGGTTTGTAAATTGGTTGTTCATTCTTATGCACTCAGTGTTAATGGCGTCACACTGACCTGGATGACCTTTCTAAAATACTGTTCTACATGAAAATGGTATTCAAAACATTACAGCTGAGCTTCCATAAGCTCATGTGTAATCACTGTCAATAATGCTCATTTGATAGTGATTACACATGTGGGTAATATGATTCTTATGCTGCTATATATGTCAAATACAATATAAAGGAATTAGAAAAGGTTCAAAGAAAGGCCATTAAAATGATAAAGGGGATGGAACTCCTCTCACATTAGGAAAGGCTAAAGAGGTTAGAGATCTTCAGATTGGAAAAATGACGGCTAAGGGATGATATGATTGTGGTATGCAAAATCCTGAGTGGTGTAGAATGGGTAAAAGTGAATCAATTTTTTACTGTTTCAAAAAGTATAAAGACTAGGGAACACTCAATGATGTTACATGGAAATACTTTTAAAACAATTATGAGGAAATATTTTTTCACTCAGGGGTCCTTTTAGTAAGGTGCACTGAACAATGGCCTGCATTGGTGTAGATGTGTGTATTGGATGTGCGCAGGGTTGGTTTTTTTTTTTTTTTTGGGGGGGGGGGGGGCTGAAAATGGACGCGTGGCAAAATAAAAATTGGTGCACATCCATTTTGAGCCTGAGGCCTTACTGCCACCCATTGACTTAGTGGTAAGGTCTCATGCGTTAACTGGGTGGTAATGGTCTATGCACATAGAATGACGATTACTGCCTGGTTTTCCAGCATGCGTAGTGGACGCATGTAAAAATCAAAATTACCGCTGGGCTACTCAGTAGCTGGGCAGTAACTCTGAACTGACATGTGTTGGGCGCACGTAGGCACCTAAGTGGCATAGTAAAAGAGCCCCTCAATGAATACTTAAGCTCTGGAACTCGTTGCCAGAGGATGTGGTAACAGCGTTTAGTGTGTCTGGGTTTAAAAATGGTCTGGACAAGTTCCTGGAAGAAACGTCCATAGTCTGGTTGTGGGATAGACATAGGGAAGCCACTGCTTGTCCTGGGGTTGGTATATGATCTCACAAATAAACTGGACAGTACTTAAGTAAATGGTTAAACTTTTATTGTGTTTATAACTGACATAACATTTCTTTATAAGAATTAATGTATCAAATATTGTTTAGTAATCACCAGGTATAATACATTTTCCCCTCTTTGGTATAGGTGGAGTGGTATTTTAGAAAGGACATACAAATTGGAATTGAGATGTTCAGGTCAGGACATCTGAAGATCCACTAGTACTTTAGAATAGAATTTGCCTACGTATAGCCTGCTGTACTATAAAATCAAGGAATGGGCGTTTATTCCCCAGTTATGTGGTGCAGGCACATCCACTTTAGAACCATGATTGTCTAAAATATCATATATATATTCTGAAATAGCAATATACACATTTATGTGCCTGAACATATATGTATAGTCAGCCATTTTAGAATATTTTTTCCCAATTGCTGTCTCAGAGTCTGGTATCCCTTGCCAGGTTCACTTTTGGGTAGGACATCAATCACTGAGGGATTATAGGGACAACCTCCCCTAAATCCTAGGAGTATGATTAGAGGTTCAGCATCAATATTTCACAGACCAGGTAATCAAATAGCAAAAATGTTATAATGAAAAAATGCTCAGTTATTCAATAATTTTTTTTACTACAGAATAACGATATGCAAGTGCTGAATATACTATAGAATAACAATATTATGCCATTTAAAAGAGCTATTGTATGTCTAAACAGTACTGTTAATATAAAATGACAGGAAATTACTGAAATCTTGAATCTTCCACTGTTGCTATCTGTCCTTGAAGAGACAGAACTAATCCTGGTGGTAAACATTATTTATCTATTTCACGATAAATACAATCTGGAATATTTTTGACAGTGCATGATCAATGAGACAGCTGGTACAAGGCTAACCTGCAGCATACTAAGCACAGAATGTAATAGTTTATGTGTTTCTCGGTTGTTAGAGAACCATAGATAATTCAAATAGTTATCTCCTACACTGAAAAAAATATGTATAACAACATGGGAAACCTCATTAATTACAAGTAAGTTCTGCTAATGCCTGAAAATCAAGATGAAGTAAGATCAAAAGTCAAAGTTATCATAAAAATTACTAGCAATCTACTTATCAAATTTTGTTTGTGCTGACCTTGTCGGAGCAGACAGACTTGCAATTGCACTGCACATTGAAATGATTTCCTCATGCAAATGAGACCGTTAGATGACTATGCTCAATAAATTTCACGTTGCACTTACTTTTCTCAAGTTAAATCATGCAATAAAAGTTAGTGCTGCACAAATAAATGAGGCTATTGGAGTCTACTAGCTTTTATTATTCATCTTGGAGATTAGTGTAGATTAACATTTAAATTATTTGATCTTGGCATGCAACACACTGCCAAAACTATATAATCAAATTGTTATTCTTCTCATGAAAACATGTATTGTTGAGTAACGTTAATGAATATAAGCAGTGATGTTTTATAGTTTTTATTAAAGACCGGCTATGAGCGCATTTTCAGATTTAAGGCCAGATGTACTAAACAATTATAAACAGATGTACTCGTGGTAACAACTTTTTCAGGTATGTCAGAAGCAGAAAGCCTGTGAGGGAATCCATAAAACTGTTAGATCATGAAGGAGCAAAAGAGGCACTCAGGGAGGACAAGGCCATAGCGGAGAGACTGAATACACTTTTTGCTTTGTTCTTCATGTAAGAAGATGCAAGAGATCTACCTGTAGATGATGGCAGATGGATGGACTGTACAGGTCTTCATCTTCCATCATCTGCCAACAAGATAAACTCATAGTAAAAGGTATGATGTGATACTACATATGCATACTTGATCTAGATTTGTCCTTGCTATTTTCAGGGCACAGACCATAGAAATCTGCCTGGAACTAGCCTTATTTTGAAACTACTGAAGCTGTCATCGAAGCCCACTCCAGCCCATCCAAATCTCTCCAGCCACGATCGGGGCACTTACCCATGGGCGTAGACTGGGGGGGGGGCGAGGGGGGGCAATGCCCCCCCAAACGCAGGGCCGGCAACAGGCAGCTCTCCCTTCACCCCACCCTCTCCCCGTTCCTTCTCCTCCCCCCCGGCCCCCCCGTGAGCCGTCTCTCCTCCCTCCCTCCGTATCCGTCCCTCACCGACCTGATCTTCGAATCCTTTGCCTGCCCGCTAGGCGCTAGCGCTCTCTCCCCTGCTGGTTCGCGCTTTAAAAATGGCCGCCGAGACTTTCAGAGGCGGGCTCGCGAAAAGTCTCGGCGGCCATTTTGAAGCATGAACCGGCAGTGGAGAGTCAGCGCTAGCGGGCCGGGCAGGTGAAAAATTTGAAGATCGTTGGTGAGGGACGGATCCGGAGGGAGGGAGGAGAACTGGCTCGCGGGGGGAAGGAACGGGGAGAGGGCGGAATGAAGGGAGGGGAGAGGAGGGTCACTGCTGGACTGAGTGGATGGAGGGCAGGGGAAAGGAGGGCCACTGGGCATGGGGGCAGGGGAGAGGAGGGTCACTGCTGGACTGAGTGGATGGAGGGCAGGGGAAAAGAGGGCCACTGGGTATGGGGGCAGGGGAGAGGAGGGTCACTGCTGGACTGAGTGGATGGAGGGCAGGGGAAAAGAGGGCCACTGGGTATGGGGGCAGGGGAGAGGAGGGTCACTGCTGGACTGAGTGGATGGAGGGCAGGGGAAAAGAGGGCCACTGGGTATGGGGACAGGGGAGAGGAGGGTCACTGCTGGACTGAGTGGATGGAGGGCAGGGGAAAAGAGGGCCACTGGGTATGGGGGCAGGGGAGAGGAGGGTCACTGCTGGACTGAGTGGATGGAGGGCAGGGGAAAGGAGGGCCACTGGGCATGGGGGCAGGGGAGAGGAGGGTCACTGCTGGACTGAGTGGATGGAGGGGCAGGGGAAAAGAGGGCCACTGGGTATGGGGGCAGGGGAGAGGAGGGTCACTGGGCATGGGGGCAGGGGAGAGGAGGGTCACTACTGGACTGAGTGGATGGAGGGCAGGGGAAAAGAGGGCCACTGGGTATGGGGGCAGGGGAGAGGAGGGTCACTGCTGGACTGAGTGGATGGAGGGCAGGGGAAAGGAGGGCCACTGGGCATGGGGGCAGGGGAGAGGAGGGTCACTGCTGGACTGAGTGGATGGAGGGCAGGGGAAAAGAGGGCCACTGGGTATGGGGACAGGGGAGAGGAGGGTCACTGCTGGACTGAGTGGATGGAGGGCAGGGGAAAAGAGGGCCACTGGGTATGGGGGCAGGGGAGAGGAGGGTCACTGCTGGACTGAGTGGATGGAGGGCAGGGGAAAGGAGGGCCACTGGGCATGGGGGCAGGGGAGAGGAGGGTCACTACTGGACTGAGTGGATGGAGGGCAGGGGAAAGGAGGGCCACTGGGTATGGGGACAGGGAAGAGGAGGGTCACTGTTGGACTGGGTGGATGGAGGGCAGGGGAGAGAAAAGAAATGCTGGACATGGATGGAGGGGAGGAAAGAGTGAGGAAGGAGATGAGATGAGGGAAAAGGAAGAGAGGAGAAAAACTGCACATGGATGAAGAAAATAGGCAGAAGCTGAGGACCAGAAATGAAGAAGAAAGGAAGAAAGAAATAAATGGAAAGGAAGCCCTGGAAACGGAGTTAAGAGGACAGATAGCAGCAGAATCAGATACTGCACCAGCATGATCAGAAAAACAGTCACCAGACAACAAAGGTAGAACAAAATCATTTTATTTTCATTATAGTGTTTACAATATGTTCACTTTGAGAATCAGGTGCTCAACATTAAAAGTTTATATTTACTTATTTATACCCCCCCCCCCAGGCTCTCTCCCCGGCTATAGCCAGCTCTGCAATTTGGGGGGGGGGGGCGCAGAGGGGGACTGGGGGGAGAGCCTGTTGTTAAACATTTGCCAGCACACCACTGCCTGTCGCCAAACCCGCTGCCTCTCTGATTCAGTGGCTATCCATTGGCAAACGAACACTGGTTATTCCCAAAAAAGCCAGCTCTTGCTCCCTTCCTTCCTCCATATTAGCATAATTTGCATATACATATATGCAAATGAATATGCTAATATGCCCCGCCCCTTCCTTTGCCCCCCCAAATGAAACAGTCAAACTACGCCTATGGCACTGACCATAGAAGTCTGTCTGGCAGTGGTCTATCTATTGAGCCACGATTAGGGGCATTGACCATAGAGGTTTGCCCTGAACTACTGAATATGAATCTGTCCAGTCATGATCAGGACATAGACTATAGAAATCTGCCCATCACTGGCTTTGATTCTCAATAACTAGTGTTTCCATCTAATCAACATTAAGCTTCCTTTGTGTTTATCCCATGTATTTTTGAATTCTGTTATCGTTTTCATCTCCACCAACTCCAGTAGGAGGACATTCCAGGCATTTTCCAACCTCTCCATGAAAAAGTACTTCCTGATGACATTATTCCTTTTTTGGCCTCCCTGTAATCTAAATTCATGTCCTCTAGTTCTACCACCTTCCCTCCTCTAGAAAAGGGTTTTTTTGTATATTGATATCTTTAAAATATTTGAATGCCTGCATCATATCACCCTGTCTCTCCTTTTCACCAAGGTATACATCTTCAGGTCATCAAGTCTCTCCTTATATGTTGTCTGGTGCAAACCACATACCATTTTCGTCACTTTTGTCTTAATTGCTTCAAGTCTTTTTTACATCCTTAGCAAAACTGAACACAAAGTGGGGCCTCACCAACGATTTGTATAGGGGCATCAACACCTCCTTTATTCTGCTTGTTATACCACTCTCTATGCAGCCTAGCATCCTTCTGGCCATGGCTAGCGCCTTGTTGCATTGTTTCGCCACCATCATCCTCTCCTGAGCTGTGCTTATCAATCTCTCTCCTCCTATTTTGTACATCTTCTTTGGATTTCTGCACCCCAAGTGCATCACTCTGCACTTCTTTGTATTAAATTTTAACTGCCAGACCTTTGACCATTCTTTTTTCTAATATTTGTGGGGTATCTACTCTATTGGCTATCTTTGTGTCATTCGCAAAAAGGCAAAACTTTCCATCTAAACCTTCAGCAATATCTCTCACAAATATATTAACCTTACTCTGAGTTATCTAGATTTCACTCTGATTACACCAATAGCATACATTTCACAGTAATCATTATAATATATTCCCGTTTTTATTATTGTTAATATCACAACTTCAATTCAAAACTGTTTCAATGCTTGATACAATATTCCTTACTCTCATTCATACCCACACTCACTCACAAGCTAAGTTTATTGACTGTACTTTTTTCAACCATATTAATAAAGTGTTTTCTATAATTCAGTTTTCTTTTGAATGTTCAATATTTATACAACAGATTTTTCTAGATTACAAGATGTCTTCTTGAATTCAAACCAATCCTAGACTGTAACTGGACCCTATCATTCGGGTCCTCCTTTACTTCTGTTGCATTTACTCTTCTCTTTATAGACTCTCTTTAATTAAAAAGTCTCTTGTTTGTTGTTCATTCTTATATTTCGCTGAACCGCCAAATCCAAAGCTTGTCTTGAAACACAAACCTTAATATAGTGTGTTTTCTATAACTTCATCTTTTAAGTCTCTAATTCCAAAAGTCCTCTGCGTGCCTGTTTCATTATTTATTTTTGCCTCCCTTCGGAGGTATGAGTAGTATCCTCTGTCACTCCCTACACAATTGTGTTTCACTGTGTAGCGTCATCAGGGATAGTGACTGTAACAACAAATATATTAAAGAGAATTGCCTCCAGTACTGACCCTTGAGACACTCCACTACTCACCTTCCTTTCCTCTGAGAGAATTCCATTTACTACACCCTCTGCCACCTGTCGGTCAAACAGTTTCCAATCTAGCTCACCACTTTGGGTCCTAAGTTCAGCCCTCTCATCTTGCTCTAGTGTCTTCTGTGAGGAACCATATCAAAGGCTTTTCTGAAATCCAAGTTCATTACAACTAGTGCATCTACCAAAAATGGTTTTCAAGGGTGATGATGTGGAGGAACTGAAAGAAAGTTTGGTGAACTTGGAGGATGTACTGAGCCAAATCAAGAAATTAAAGAGCAGTAAATCACCTTATCCAGATGACATGTATCCTAGGATACTGAAAGAACTCAAATATGAAATTGTTCATCTGCTGTTAGTGATCTGTAACCAATGTAAAGATGATTTTTATAAAGGATTCCAGGGGTAATCCAGGAAATTACACCCTGTAAGCCTGACTTCAGTGCTGGACAAAATAGTAGAAGCTATTATAAAGAATAAAATTACAGAACACGTTGACAAATGTGGTTTAATGGACCAGAGTCAGCATGGATTCAGCCAAGGAAAGCCTTGCCTCACAATTTGCTTCATTTCTTTGAAGTCTTGAATAAATATGTCAATAAAGGTAAGCGGGTTGATATATTACATCTAGATTTTCAGAAGGCTTTTGACAGAGTTCCTCATGAGAGACTTCTCAGAAAATTAAAAAGTCATAGGATAGGAGGCAATGCTCTGTTGTGGAATAGGAATTGGTTTTGGACAGAAAACAGAGGGTAGGGTTAAATGACCATTTCTTTCAATGGAGGAGGGTGAATGGTGGAGTGCTGAAGGGAACTGTACTGGGACTAGTGTTATTTACCATATTTATAAATGATCTAGAGATTAGAATCACAATTGAGGTGATTAAATCTGCAGATGATGTAAAACAATTCAAAGTTTTCATCTCTACCACCCCCACTGGGAGTATTCTGAAATGTAAGCAAAACCTGTACATACCAAACAGAGGTGGAAGTTATCCTGATACGGTCCACAGTTTTTGCTGTTCTTAATGCATAAGCTTGTAATTTTCTGGTCATCTGCACACAGAAACAGGAAGGGATCAATATTCAAGAAATAGCTCCTGGCTGATTAAATCACTTCTTTGGGGCTATCCACTGATATTCAGTGGCTCTTAACTGGTTAGTTATCATGCCCCTCACCTGTTCTCTGTGGTCTCCAGAATCTGTTTACTTCCTGGAAACCCTGCACTTCTTTTATAGCCCTGCAAGAGGGCTTTGAATGATGTCATCACTTCCTGTCTGATAGTATATAAGGAAGATCCTGACTCTCAGCCAGTGCCTTGCAACAGGTCTCCTAGAGTTGTCTAGTGTGTGTTGCAACCTGAGTTCCAGTCCTGTTCCTGCTTGTGTGCCTGCCCTGTTCCAGCCTTGTTCTGGTCCTGTTGCTGTCTCAATCCAGTCTGTGCCCTCCGTCTCATTCCTGCCTGCGTCTCATTGTGTGTTGTTCCCAGCCTTCGGGCCCTCTGACTCTGCTTCACCTGTTTATGACCTCATTGGGCTAGGCCCCAAGGGCCCTTTTAAGGGCCATTCCTTGACCTTGACTCTCTTGGGTCAACCCCCAAGGGTTCTTTTAAGAGCCATCCTCTGGTTACATCTTTGCAGGGCGTGACTCGCCTGCTGCCAGTTGGGGCCTGCCTAGTCTTCAGGCTAGGTGGGTAACGTAGACCATATAAGAGATAACTTGCTGCATAAACCTGGATATACAATGCCAGTTCCCAGACATGGCCAGCATTGAATATCTAGGAATAACGCCAGCAGTAGTTTAAAAAAAAACACTGCTGTCGGATTCTTAGATGATTTAAAATATATTATAAATTGGATAAATAATTGCAATAATAATAATCACTCATTTTGTTAATGCTTATCCTCTTTTTCTGACATTGCTATCTTTTTTATTGGCATTTTTTTTTACATATATCATAACCCCCCCCACCATACTGCACTATGCTAGGCATCAGTACCTGCATATAATATATATAAACTGCTTTGATTGTACTGTGGAGCATACACAGATAACAACCATATGGGGGGGGGGGGGGGGTTAATGGGGAACCTGACACTTAGTGGAAATTACAAAAGAACAGGACTCTGTAACATTCTGCATCAAACAAGTAGTGTCAGAAGCAAATGTTCCCTCTTATCACTAAATCCAAGCTCAAATTAATAAAAGAGCTAACTCCACACCATGGGTAGTATAAGAAATAGAGTTCTTATTTATTTACAATTTCAGGAAAGATAATGTACTAAGAAGGCAAGAATGAAAACAATGGAAGTCTCATCCTATAAACAGTTCAGAGTAAATGCACGTATATCTCTAAGCTAAGTCTCCTAAGTCAGAGGGTCACTCTAAATCCACAGCACTTATAAAAGACTTATAAAAGACATGGCAACTAGAGTGGTCCTCAGATTGTCAGTCAGACGGACAGCAGGACTGCTCAGATGGAATGTCAACAGAGAAGCCTTTGTATTAGATATAAGCCCTTTTTTAAACAGTAATCACTAGCTGCAGCTGGGCTAATAACATGCATTCTGGACTTGGGGGTGACACACACACATACAGTAACTTTGTTTATCCCCAAACGTTTTGGCTTCAAGGGCCACATGATTGTCTTACTGGCACCAAACTGAAGGGGTCAGCTTGATGTGGAGCTGGGGTTTCATAAACAATGTACAGTTTTGCCAGCCACAATGTCTCTATGGCTGCAAGGGAGATTCCAAGAGTCCTTGACTGGTCTGGCCATGCTGTCGATGCTGATAACAAAATTGCTAGTCTGATACATTGTCACCCTTGGCAGCATGTGTGCATATTCAATTTCATTAAAACGAGCATGCTGGACATGATATGAGGGGAAGAGAGAGCAGGGCAGGAAATGCGGCGATGCCAGAGACCAGCGCTGGAAAACCCCCGCCAGCCAAGGTATGTGCAGCAGCAGCAGCGGCGGTGGGGGGGGTGGGGGGGGGGTAGCGGGGAGGCAGATCAAAATGTGCCCTCTCACTTTGGGCTCTGGACCCCTCCCACCTCGAGGTCTGGCTACGCCCCTGACTTGTATATAAGCAAGGAAGTTTGGCAGATATACATGTGCAAACACGGTTATTCAAAACATTTACATGCACTTATGTACTCTTAGCACTGATCAGTGTTGTTGAATAGTTTGTTCTACTTGTGAATCTTTACCAAATAAGGAAGCACAGAAACTAATTGTTCATCTTCTACACTCATCTGCTTATAATCTAACAAGAGATCACTTTGATCATATAAGGGTTGCCTGTATACTCTCTTGATAATGAAAATTATATAACATCTTTCAATACATCTATGGGCAAGAATCACCACTTATCTTTAAAAATTTTCCATGTTGAACACAGGCACCATATTTTAAAAACTGGCCAATCAGCAAAGTATTCTTGAGTCAAGATGGATGATGACTGCTAAACATTAATACATTGTTTTTGCCTGAAGACCTATGGTAAAGTGAGGTCAATATACCTTGACTGTCTTTCAAAAGCAGTATGTCCAAAACCTCTAATTTGTACTTGTCAAATGTGGGGGACTACTTTTAAATATGCATTCAAGCCATTAAACCATGCAATAAATGATTTTTAAGGAAGAAACAGTTATCCCAAGATTCTGTATAAGTCACTCAAATGTGGGCATGGATTGCAGATACAAGCATAAACTAATTAATTATGAGGTATTATGAATCAATAATTGGCGTTAACTGGCACTCATTTTAAGTTACATTTGCATTGCCCTGTGCCTTATTCTATAGCATGCACACCTAAATTTTATAGCATGAAACTCAAAAGAGGGGTGGGATAATTGGAAGGTACTTGGGAGGGTCAGGGGCATTCCCAGAAATTAGGCATGATATTATAAAATACTTGAATTTGTATGCCCAACTGCCATTACTTGGGCACAGTGATTTACACCAGCTTTTGGCAGGCTTAAGCCCTTGCACCCAAAGTTAGGTGCAGGAAGCATGCTATGCTAATATTCTGTACTAGCTTAACACAGATCTTAACAGTACCTAACTTTGGGTGCCATTTACTGAATCTGGCCCATATTTCCCCAAATTTTATATAGTGTAACTTCGGTTGCATGTACAAATCTGAGCGTATACTGATTTGTACATGTAACTCAATTTGGTTAACAAGCCAATCAGCGCCAATAATTGGATGTTAACAAGCAATTATTGGCACTAGTTGGCACTAATTAGAATTTACATGCACTACTCACAACGTAGTCCACGTAAATTCTACTGTGTGGATCTCAAAAGGGGACATGGCCATGGGAGGAGCATGGGAAGGTCGTGTGCATTCCTAAAATTTATGCGCAATGTTATAGAAAAACCCATTCCACACCTAAAGTTGGGCGTAGGCATTTACACCAGGTTTTCATTGATGTAAATGACTGTACTTAAATTTTAGTTGTGTAGATGGCACTATGCATATTCTGTAAACCATGTCTACTTTAGGTGCGGTTTATAGAATAGATTTAGGCGCCTTTTCCATCTGCACCAATTTTTTTCTGGCACCAAATATAGAATCTAGCCCATTGTGCACAAGGGAAAACTTTTGGCTATATACATAGCCAATATTAATGCCCAAGCTCTTAAATTCACCTCTGACCTATATAGGTCAGAGGTGAATATAAGAGCTTGGGCATCAATTAATTTATATACCTTTAAATTTGTGTATGAAGATCCATTGGCTTACATATTATATTTTAGGTAAATATTTTGGTGTCAATTTTTTAAAGATATTAAACACAGAAACAGAACCTAGTGACAGATAAATACCATATGGCCAATTCAATCTGTCCATCTATACCAACTAACAAAATTTACAATCATTTCCTCTCCTCTAGAATCCATCTGTACCTATCTTTTTCTCTACCACCTCTGCTGGGAGGCCTTTCCATGCATCCACTATCCTTTCCATGTAGAAATATTTCCTTAGATTATTCCTCACGCTATACCATTTCACTTTCATCCTATGCTGCCTTGTTCCAAAGTTTCCTTTCATTTGAAAGAGGCCTGCCTCCTATACATTTATGTCTTGGAAGTATTTAAATATCTCCATCTCTCTTTTCTGTTTATTTTTCCCAAAAAATTCATATTGAGATCTTTAATTCTGGGATTTGGGTACTATAAATCTTCCTCCATGGTTATGCAAGGATTTATCTCTGTAACTAAAATAGAGCCTTCATTCCAGTTTAGCAATGGTCCTACAGCTAGATCCATTTATTATGGGCCCTGAACCTGGTCACTAGGGGGTCCTTTTACTAAGGTGCACTGAAAAATGGCCTACGGTAGTGTAGACGCATGTTTTGGGCGCGCGCAGAATTATTTTTTAGCGCACCTACAAAAAATGCCCTTTTTTGTTGCCAAAAACGGACATGCAACAAAATGAAAATTGCCACGCATCTATACTGGGTCTGAGACCTTACTACAAGCCATTGACCTAGCGGTAAGGTCTCACATGGTAAGCAGGCGGTAATGGTCTACGTGCGTTAAATGCCACTTGATGCGAATAGCTACCACGTGCCAGAAAATAAAAAATATTTTTCAGATGTGCATTGCGGACGCGCACCAAAATTGAAATTACATCAAGGGCCATGCGGTAACCGCGCGGTAACTCCAATTGGCGCTTGTAGGTGCTAATGTGGCTTAGTAAAAGGGCCCCTAGGTGACACTCTTAATATTGATCATCAAGGGCTACGAACATTGCCTCTGTAGCATTCCAAATTCCAATCAACATAGGCTGTACAAGGTCCAATCTGAGAATGTTTCTTTAATTAAAACAAAAATATTCCTTTGGTTCATTTTTAGCATAGCTGGTACCATCTGGAAGCTATCCTAAGGAAAATAAATTTTCCTCTTGGTATTTTGAAGAGAGTAAATGCTTTATGTAACTCTTTGCAAGTTATAATCAGCTTAACAGTGCTAAAAGTGATCCTTTTTTATACTGTGTCATTTATTAAGACTGCATATTGTCACCACCTTTATTTGAGTTGTCCTTGGAGCCTTTTGTACAAAGAGTAAGAGACTGACCAGATATCTTGGCACTTAAAATTGATGAGGCGAGAATAAAATTGCTTTATACACTAATTATATCAGGGTGTTTATCACCAACTTAGCTATTTCTCTTCCTAACTTTATGAAATAGTACACAGTTTGGAAACATGTCTGCTTTTCATATTAATGACACAAAATAAATTGTTCTTCTCTATAAACTTTACTACTGAGATGAGAGACACTCTGATAAATTAATTTCTTTTCTGTTGGAATGCAAATGTCTACATATAACTGGTTTAGATAGTAATGCTGAACAATGAATTATGATCCAATTTTTGCCTAGGGTTGTATTTAAAAATATTTGTAGTCACATTGGTTCTCTTTCCCAAATCATGTCAGATGTTTATTGGAAATTACTTTCATATTTCTGATGAAGGATTAATACAAATACAGTATAAATGTATGGCTTATGCACATTCTTCCATATATCTCCAAATGAAGTTCAACATCTTTCCGGTATTATATAAGAACAGGAGTTAGTTATTGAAGTTAAACAGTTTAGAGGATGATATTCAAAAAGAATTAACCAGGCAGGAGAGGCTTCTGCCTAGTTAAACCCTACTTAGTGAGCCAGCTTCCAATATTCATTGGCATTTAATCGATTAGTGCTGCTGAACACATCACTATTAACCGGCCACCATTAACTGGATACATAAGAACATAAGAATAGCCATACAGGGTCAGGCCAATGGTCCATCTAGCCCAGTATCCTGCTTCCAAAAGTGGCCAATCCAGGTCACAAATACTTGGCAGAAACCCAATTATTAGCACCATTCCATGCTACCAATCCCAGGGCAAACAGTGGCTTCCCCATGTCCATATCAATAATAGACTATGGACTCTTCCTCCAGGAACTTGTCCAAACCTTTTTTAAACCTAGATATGCTGATGTCCTCTGGGCAATGAGTTCCAGAGTTTAACTATTCTTTGAGTGAAAAATATTTCCTCCTATTTGTTTATGTTTGAATCTGTTTATTGAAGATTTCCAAATAATGAACAGGTACAGAACAAAAGGCAACAATGTGATACATAGAGGCATGTTATACAAAACGGAGCACCACGGGCCTTGACTCTTATAGCCCTCTGCACACCTATCACACCTCTACCTTTACCTTGTACTCACTTAACACCAACATAACGCCCCCCCCTTGCCCCTCCCCCAACCCCCCTCCCATATGCTCCATGATATACCCTTACGAATTCAAGATTCTACTGCGTGCCACTGGGGTTAAAGAGTCCCAAAATGGTGACCACCTCTGACAGTATGCTTCCCCTTTATTTGAGGCTAGATCTTCGACCCCTCTGCGTTCCAACGCACATAAATGTATCATCCTAGACCGCCACTGCTGAGAGGTAGGCGGCTCCACTCCTATCCAGTACTTGAGAATTACCTTTTTGCCCATGAGAACTGATCATTCCAAGAAAGGTTTTAGACCCTGGACTCTCTGCACAGAGAGATGAAATTGATCAAATAATTGTAATGGATGAGCTTTCAAGGCGACTATTGCCATGTAATTTCATTGAGTGTCCCCTGGTCTTTGTACTTTTTGAAAGAGTGAAAAATTGATTCACTTTTACCAGTTATAGACCATTCAGGATTTTGTGGACCTCAATCATATCCCCCCTCAGCCATTTCTTTTCCAAACTGAAGAGGCTTAACCTCTTTAGCCTTTACTCATATGGGAGGAGTTCCATTCTTTTTATCATTTTGGTCATTCTTCTTGAACCTTTTCTAATTCCACTATATCTTTTTGAGATACGGCGACCAGAATTGAAAACAATACTCAAGGTAAGGTCACATCATGGAGTGATACAGAGGCCATTATAATATTCTTGGTCTTATTTTGAATCTGTTTCCTAATAATTCATAGCATCCTGTTTGCTTTGTTGGCTGCCGCCGCACACTGGGCAAAAGATTTCAACTTATTGTCTACAATGACACTTAGATCTTTTTCTTAAGTGCTGACTCCTAAGGTGGACCCCAGCATCAGGTAATTGGATTATGTTTCCTAATATGCATCACTTTGCACTTTTCCACATTAAATTTCACCTGCTATTTTGATGCCCAGTCTTCCAGTTTCCTAAGGTGTTCCTGCAAATTTTCACAATCCACATGTGTTTTGACAACTTTGAATAGTTTTGTGCCATCTGCAAATTTAATCACCTCACTTGTTCTGATTTCCAGATCATTTATAAATATGCTAAACAGCACCAGTCGCAGTACAGATCCCTGTGGCACTCCACTATTCACCCTCCTCCATTGAGAAAAATGGCCATTTAACACTGCCCTCTGTTTTCTGTCCAATAACCAATTCCTAATCCACAGGGCATTGCTTCCTATCCCTTGGCTTTAATTTTCTCAAGAGTCTTTCATGAGGAACTTTATCAAAAACTTTTTGAAAATCTAGATACACTACATCAACTGGTTCACCTTTATCCACATGTTTATTTACATCTTCAAAGAAATGAAGCAAATTGGTGAGGCAAGATGTCCCTTGACTGAACCCATGGATAGGTTCGGTGCGGGCCAGGATGGAGTGACAAGTTACCAGTTAGCAGCAATATTTGGTCTGCTAACCAGGTAAGTAACCACATAAATTTAAGACAGGAAAACAGATGTCCTAACCTTATGCAGCAAATTAACCAGGTACCAGTCTATTTATTTATTTATTTATTGTATTTGTATCCCACATTTTCCCACCTATTTGCAGGCTCAATGTGGCTTACAGAGTTCTGTTATGACATTGTCATTCCAGGATAGCAGGTACAATTAGTGATATACAAAGATTAAGTAAGGGGAAAAAGAAGAGAGTTGGGTGGGTAGGTATAGCAGGTAGATTTACTTGACTTGTTGGGTTGGCGAGGTAGTTTAGTAAGGCTATGGGTTTTCTTTGTAGGCCTTGTTGAGGAGATATGTCTTCAGGGATTTACGAAAGTTGGTTACTTCGTCAATAGATTTCAAGTCAGTAGGTAATGCATTCCACAACTGCGTGGTCATGTAAGCGAAGGTAGTGGCATGTGTCAGTTTGTATTTTAGTCCTTTGCAGCTGGAGAAGTGCAGATTGAGAAATTTGTGGGATGATCTTTAGCGTTTCTGGGAGGCAGGTCCACGAGGTTTACCATGTAGGTTGGGGCGTCTGCGTGGATGATTTTGTGAACAATCGTACATATCTTGAACACAATACGTTCCTTAAGTGGGAGCCAGTGAATTTTCTCTCTTAGGGGTTTTGCACTTTCATATTTTGTTTTTCCGAATATGAGTCTGGATATCAAGATATCAGCAGGTGCCCAGTTAACTTCTGGTTTGGTGGTTATACCCAAATATGCAATGTACATGTCTCTGTACTGAATATCTGAGGTTAGTGCAGCCCACGGCCAGAAGCAGTTTACCAGGTGCTTCCCACTGCAGGTTGTATGCCAACCCCTTAAAGAACACTAAGGTTAGTTTTCCCATGTTATTTCAACTATTACCTAGGAAGGTTTTAGTGTGCACATTCAGATGGCACCTCAAGGTATTAGAAAGATCTTGCTGAAAGTAGTACACCCTTTCATCCGAATGAGAAAAAAGATATACTACTATCACTACTTATCATTTCTATAGTGCTACTAGACGTATGCAGTGCAGTACACTGGACATGAACAGTCTCTGCTCGACAGAGCTTACAATCTAATTAGGATGGACAAACAGGAAAAATAAGGGATAAGGGAATTACTAAGGTGAGAATGATAAAACATGGGTACTGAACAAGTGAGTAAGGGTTAGGAGTTAAGAGCAGCATCAAAAAAGTGGGCTTTGAGCTTAGATTTGAAGATGGCCAGAGATGGAGCTTGACGTACTGGCTCAGGAAGTCTATTCCAGGCATATGGTGCAGCAAGATAAAAGGAACAGAGTCTGGCATTAGCAGTGGAGGAGAAGGGTGCAAATAAGAGAGATTTACCCAGTGAATGGAGTTCACGGAGTGGAGTGAAGGGAGAGATAAGAGTGGAGAGGTACTGAGGAGCTGCAGAGTAAATGCACTTGTAAGTCAATAAGAGGAGTTTGAATTGTATGTGGAAACGGATAGGGAGCCAATGAAGTGACTTGAGGAGAGGGCTAATATGAGCATAGTGACACTTGTGGAATATAAGTGGTGCAGCAGGGGAGACAGGTGGCTTAGTGGGAGACCTGTGATAAGCAAGCTGCAATAGTCTAGTAGTAGTAGTAGTAGTCTAAGTAAGAGGTTATAAAGAGTGTGGATTAGGGTTCTGGTAGTGTGCTCAGAAATGAAAGAGCACATTTTGGTGATATTATAGAGAAAGAAATGACAGGAGTCAGCAGTCTGTCGGAATATGTGCAGAGAAGAAGATAGAGGAGTCAAAGATGACCCCAAAGTTACAAGCTGATGAGACAGGGAGGAAGAGAGTGTTGTCCACAGAGATAGAGAATGGGGGAAGAGGAGAGGATGGTTTAGGGGGAACGTTAAGAAGCTCAGTCTTGGTCATGTTTAGTTTCAGATGACGATGAGACATCCAAGCAGCAATGTCAGAGAGGCAGGCTGATACTTTGGCCTGGATTCCTGCTGAAATTTCTGGTGTGGAGAGGTAGATCTGGGAGTCATCAGCATTTACATGATACTAAAAACAATGGGATGAGATCAGAGTACCAAGGCAAGTAGTATAGATGGAGAAAAGAAGAGATCCCTGAAGTACAACAACTGATAGTGGTGATTCTGAGAAGTTCTGAGAGAAGAGGACATTTCTCTGGTAAGTGAACACTATTTTGCTTTATGCTTTGGAAACTTAAAGATTGGGGTTTAAAGGAGGAACTGTAGGTTAGCGATAGGCAAAATAAAAATATAAAAAAGCAAATTTTATCAACTAATCTCCATAGTCTTTTCCCCTTAGTTTTGAAAACTTTGTACCACAGCATTAACAATTAGACTCTAGCAGGCACTGCAGGATCTAGTTTAGTCTTCCCACCCACTTTGCCCAACACCCGCCCACTCCTAGGATAACTCATTTATAGTCAGTTATTATAATTAGGGTAACAAGCAAGGAGTACTCTTACAGAGTTTTAAATACATTTCATTAACATCTAAGAAGGAAACACTAAATAAATCATACAATATACTACATAAACTAAAAGACATTTTATATTAGACTAATATCCTAAATACTGTAGCAAGTTTTAAATTATTGAAAAACTCAAAAACACTAAGATGGAGTCAGCAGTCCAGCAGCAAGAGGGGCTCTATCCAGTCTTTTGCATTGAGTGTCATATGTATGATTATCTCCCAGTTGGTGAGATGTCATATGTGTGTGCCCGATGCAAAGAGCTCCTAGCTCTTATCAATTATCTTGAGGCTAGAGTAGCAGACTTGGTGGAGCTGAGGGAGACAGAGAGGTACATAGAGGAGACCTACAGGGAAGTCCCACCTCTACTCTGGTAGCCCTTATGCTACCTTGGAGGAGGGAAGTCTCCTAGAAGGAGAGCATCACCCTGGTGAAGTAGGAAGTACTCCTGTAGCCAGGACCTGCCCACCAGGGGATGTACTAACCTGTCACACCGAGGATATGTTTCCAAGTGCTGCCCGGGAGGGGTTAGGACAGCTGTTGTAGTTGGTGATTCGATCATTAGGCATATAGATAGTTGGGTGGCTGGTGGACATGAGGATCGCCTGGTGACTTGCTTGCCTGGTGCGAAGGTGGCAGACCTCATGCATCACCTAGATAGGATTTTAGATTGTGCTGGGGAGGAGTCTGCTGTCTTGGTACATGTGGGTACCAATGACATAGGAAAATGTGTGAGAGAGGTTCTGGAAGCCAAATTTAGACTCTTAGGTAGAAATCTTAAATCTAGAACCTCTAGGGTAGCATTTTCTGAAATGCTACCCGTTCCACGCGCAGGGCCCAAGAGACAGGCAGAGCTCTGGAGTCTCCATGTGTGGATGAGATGATGGTACATGGAGGAGGGTTTTAGATTTGTTAGGAACTGGGCAACGTTCTGGGGAAGGGGGAGTCTATTCCGCAAGGATGGGCTCCACCTTAACCAGGGTGGGACCAAGCTGCTGGCATCGGCATTTAAAAAGGAGATAGAGCTTCTTTTAACTAGAAATGGGGGGAAGGCCAATAATCACTCAAAAGCTCAAGGTTCGGGATAAGGTATCTTTCAAAACAGGGAAGATAGGGTATCCTGATAGTGAGGTTGCAAAAGAGACCATAGTAGATCAGGTGTCCTTAAATAAAAATAAAAAACAGACAAAAGATTGCAAATTAATATTGTCAAGTACTGAGCATGATGTAAATAGGAGCAACAAACATAGTTTGAAATGTCTATATGCAAATGCCAGGACCCTAAGAAATAAGATGGGAGAGTTAGAATATATTGTACTAAATGAAAAATTAGATATAATAGGCATCTCTGAGACCTGGTGGAAGGAAGATAGCCAGTGGGACACTGTCATACCAGGGTACAAATTATATCGTAGTGATAGGATGGAACAAATTGGTGGAGGGGTAGCATTGTATATTAAGGACAGCCTTGAATCAAATATATTGAAAATTCTGCAGGAAACAAAGCACTTCTTGGAATCACTATGGATTGAAATTCCATGTGTAAAGGGGAAAAGGATAGTGATAGGAGTGTACTACTGTCCGCCTGGTCAGGATGAACAGACGGATGCAGAAATGTTAAAGGAAATTAGGGATGCAAACAAACTGGGCAACACAATAATAATGGGTGATTTCAATTACCCCGATATTGACTGAGTAAATGTAACATCGGGGCACGTTAGGGAGGTAAAATTCCTTGATGAAATCAAGGACTGCTTTATGGAGCAGCTGGTAGAAGAGTCGACAAGAGAAGGAAAAATTCTAGATCTAGTCCTTAGTGGAGCACATGATCTTGTGCGGGAGGTAATGGTGCTGGGGCCGCTTGATAACAGTAATCATAATATGATTGGACTTGATATTAGCTTTGAAGTAAATATACATAGGAAATCAAATACATTAGTGTTTAACTTTAAAAAAGGAGACTATGATAAAATGAGAAGAACGGTGAAAAAACAGCATAAAGGAGTGGCTGCAAGGGTAAAAAATTTACATCAGGCGTGGATGCTGTTCCACAGCACCATCCTGAAAGCCCAGGCCAAATATATTCTGAGTAATAAAAAGTGAGGTGAAGGAAGCTATTAAAGCTAAAAGAAAATCCTTCAGGAAATGGAAGAAGGAACCGACTGAAAATAATAAGAAACAGCATAAGGAATGTCAAGTCAAATGCAAAGCACTAATAAGGAAGGCTAAGAAGGACTTAAAAAAAAAAAAGATTGTGTTGGAGGCCAAAACACATAGTAAAAATATTTTTAGGTATATTAAAAGCAGGCAAAGGAATTGGTTGGACCACTAGATGACCGAGGAGTAAAAGGGGCGATCAGGGAAGACAAATCTGTAGCGGAGAGGTTAAATTAATTGTTTGCTTCGGCCTTCAGCAAGGAAGATTTGGGTGGGATACTGGTGCCAGAAATAGTATTCAAAGCTGACGAGTTGGAAAAACTTAACAAATTCTCTGTAAACCTGGAGGATGTAATGGGGCAGTTCTACAAATTGAAGAGTAGCAAATCTCCTGGACTGGATGGTATTCATCCTAGAGTACTGATAGAACTGAAAAATGAACTTGCAGAGTTATTGTTAGTAATATGTAATTTATCCTTAAAATTGAGTGTGGTGCCAGAAGATTGGATGGTGGCCAATGTAACGCCGATTTTTAAAAAAGGTTCCAGAGGAGATCTGGAGAATTATAGACCGTTGAGTCTGACGTCGGTGCCGGGCAAAATGGTAGAGACTATTATAAAGAACAAAATTACAGAGTATATTCAAAAACATGGATTAATGAGACAAAGTCAACATGGATTTAATGAAGGGAAATCTTGCCTCACCAATCTACTACATTTCTTTGAAGGGGTGAACAAACATGAAAAGTGAGCTGGTTGATATTGTGTATCTGGATTTTCAGAAGGCGTTTGACAAAGTACCTCATGAAAAACTCCAGAGGAAATTGGAGAGTCATGGGATAGGAGGTAGTGTTCTATTGTGGATTAAAAACAGGTTAAAAGATAGAAAACAGAGAGTAGGGTTAAATGGTCAGCATTCTCAATGGAGAAGGGTAGTTAGTGGGGTTCACCAGGGGTCTGTGCTGGGACCGCTGCTTTTTAATATATTTATAAATGATTTAGAGATGGGAGTAACTAGTGAGGTAAGTAAATTTGCTGATGATAAAAAGTTATTCAAAGTCATTAAATCGCGGGGGGATTGTGAAAAATTACAAGAGGACCTTACGAGAGTGGGAGACTGGGCGTCTAAATGGCAGTTGACGTTTATTGTGAGGAAGTGCAAAGTGATGCATGTGGGAAAGAGGAACCCGAATTATAGCTACATTATGCAAGGTTCCACATTAGGAGACACAGACCAAGAAAGGGATCTATGTGTCGTTGTTGATGATATGTTGAAACCTTCTGCTCAGTGTGCTGCTGCGGCTAAGAAAGCAAATAGAATGTTAGGTATTATTAGGAAAGGAATGGAAAACAAAAATGAGGATGTTATAATGCCTTTGTATCGCTCCATGGTGCGACCGCACCTCGAATATTGTGTTCAATTCTGGTCGTCACATCACAAAAAGGATATAGTGGAATTAGAAAAGGTGCAGAGAAAGGCGACAAAGATGATAAAGGGGATAGGACGACTTCCCTGTTAGGAAAGGCTGAAGTGGCTAGGGCTCTCAGCTTGGAGAAAAGACGGCTGAGGGGAGATATGATAGAGGTCTATAAAATAATGAGTGGAATGGAACGGGTAGATATGAAGCATCTGTTTACGCTTTCCAAAAATACTAGGACTAGGGGGCATGCGATGAAGCTACAATGTAGTAAATTTAAAATGAATCAGAAAATTTTTCTTCACTCAACGTGTAATTAAACTCTGGAATTCGTTGCCAGAGAATGTGGTAAAGACGGTTAGCTTAGCGGAGTTTAAAAAAGGTTTGGATGGCTTCCTAAAGGACAAGTCCATAGACCGCTATTAAATGGACTTGGAAAAATTCCGCATTTTTAGGTATAACTTGTCTGGAATGTTTTTACGTTTGGGGAGCGTGCCAGGTGCCCTTGACCTGGATTGGCCACTGTCGGTGACAGGATGCTTGGCTAGATGGACCTTTGGTCTTTCCCAGTATGGCACTACTTATGTACTAATGTACTTATGTAGTTTCAAGGAGGAAAGAAAATGTACAGTTTCCTTTTCAGTGATTTCAGAAAAGGAAGAAAAGGAGGCAGGGGTTGAAGAAGGGTTGAGAGAATGGACTAAGAGAAGGAGAGGTGGAGGTGACTTGGTTGAGAATTCAAGTTTAATCTGGTGAACCTTATCATGAAAGTACTCAGCCAGTCTGGGGAGAAAGTGAAGGAGGAGTTGGAGGTGAAGGCACTTTGAGGAGAGAGTTCACTGTGGCAAAGTGACATTGATGGTTTGAGGCAAGAGGATTTGTCAACTGGATATATTTGCCATAGTCCTCTTTGGCAAGTGAAATAGCAGACTGGAAGGAGGTCAGCAAGAATTTGAAATGTATGAAGTCAGCATGGGCTTGGAATTTCATCCAAAGGTATTCATCAAAGCAAGCAGAGGAATGTAAGAAGCGGATTCTAGAGGTCAGCCTCGGGTTTGGTACACCATACAGAAATGGGAGGAGTGAGAGTATCCAGAGCAGAGGAGAGAGTAGTATTATAGGAAGAGACAACCTCATTGATAGACTTGGATAACATAATGGTTGAGAAGAGATTTGAAACACTGTAGGACAAAGTATAAGGGTCAATAGGCTGAAGATTCCTAGATGTATTGGTTGAGATTGGATGATGGTCAGAGAGGAGAAGAGCTGAGGTGTAGAAACTGGAGAGTAAGCAGTTGGAGAAGAAGATAAGATCAAGACAGTGGCCATTCTGGTGAGTGGGAGTAATGGAGCACAGTAGAAGATTGAAAGAGGACATTAAAGCGGGAAACTGAGAAGCATAAGAGTCAGAGGGATCAGTAGCATGAATGTTAAAATCCTCAAGAATGAAGGAAGGAGAGAAGGTTCAAGAAAGAAGGAAAGCCAAGCATCAAATTAATTGAGAAAGGAAGAAAGAAACTTAAATGACTGCTACTTGGAGAGGCAAAGGAGTGAATAGACAGATGGAGTGGACTTAGAAGGAAGAAAAGCAGTGTGACTGAGATGGAAGAAGAGGTTGAAATCTTCAGGAGGGTGAAAGTAGTAGCCTGACACCACCTCTGCGGTCAACCAGGTGAGGTGTATGGGAGAAAAGTAACCTCCATGATACAGGGCTGTGACTGTCTTCAGGGCAAAGCCAAATCTCAGTTAGGGCAAGCCCAAACTGAGATAAAGAGGTTGTGGATGTAGGAAAGTGTGTTGCCGACAGAACGGGCATTCCACAGAGTACAATGAGCCTTTCAGGTCTATTTCTCTTCTCTCCTCCTCCTCCTCCTTACCCTGAAACAGAAGTATGAGGCAAATGACAATCCCTCCTCTCAGCCTCACCCCCCAAGTGGAAATATGAAGCCAGAGATCCATCACTAAAACTGTATATGAAGGTAGTGCAAGAGGTCAGTTGGTGCCATTTTTAAAAGCTCTAGTGGTGAAGCAGAAAGGCAGATCACTCTACTGATGAGGTAGCAGAAGGCAAACACCCTCCAGAAGGAGGAAGCAATTTGGAATATAGGACCTCTGGGCCCTATAGTTCTGCTAGGGTATTAAAAAAGGTTGTTGGCCTCGTGCTCAGGGGTTGGGTCATCATCATCATACTTTTGCTTATAGGTGAGTATTATCATGAATTGGAAACCCTTGGCATTTGATGGATAATGGAAGGCAGCAGGATGGATGTCAGGAGTTGCCAGGTTCACACTTGTAGTCCAGGATATTCAAGTACACTGTACTAACTTCTCTTTCAGTTAGGACTGACTTGCATAGAGGATTTCATGATATCCAGCTTGACACTTAGGCTGCATTAATGAAGAAAAGTTTTAGTGTTCCCTCTGTAAAAGTTATTCTCTGAGGACAAGCAATATACTCACAGGTGGGTGACGTCAATTGATGAAGCCATGTGTAGGAACAGCTCTCTAGCTTCAGCAAAATTTTTGAGAGTATTCTACAGTGTATGCACATGCCTTCATATCTGCCACTGTTAATACTACTACTACTAATAATAATTAATAATAAAAATAATAACAATAATAGTAAAAACACATTTTATATACGGTCAGCTCCTAGTAGCTTGGGATGGTTTGCAATTACCTACAGTCTTAGTCTGTTGTCATTTTTTCACGGAGCCTAATAGTCACCCTTTTTGGTGCTCTCCTTCAACTCACATCAGGTAAAAATTTTGAGGCATTTTTTTTCCATATTTTTCATTATTAATTGAGCAAGTTCTATCACAGTCATGCAGTGTCTTTTTCTGATAGCCGAATTAGGGACTCTTTCCCTAAGGGGCATTAAGCCCTTAATGAGCAGTTAGTGCATGCCAACAGGTTACCACAAAACGTGTTAACACGTTTTATGGTATTTTTCTGTTAGTGTGCAGTATCCTGTGCATATTTTTGGAGGGGGTGTGTCATAGGTGAAAAGAGAATAGGACCCATTATCCAGTTAGTGTGTTAGAATTAGTACATTGTATTCTTCTCTGCTTTCTCTCTCCACTCTCTCTTTTTCTTTAAATATTTGGTGTTCTTTTAACCCTTCTTGATTTTAATATATATTGTAAATTACTTTGTCCCTTATTGTAAAAAGTGATCCATCAAGTTTAATAAATCAAATCAAATAACACTGGGCTAACACAGGAGCCCTTAGCGCCTCCTAAATAGGAGGTGGTAATGCTCTCTCCTTAATTTTTGGGAGGTACTGCAGGCTAATGTGAACATTAGCACATGACCTAGAAAAAAAGAGAACGAAAATGAAAAGCCTTGAAAGCATACTGTGTTAAATCTAGGCTTAGCGTTCGAGAAAGTCCTGTGCTAGAACACGCTAAGCCCAGATTTTACCATGCTTTATTAAAAATGCTCCTCAGGTTTTTTTGGTCTTTTCTAAGCTTTTTTTTTTTTTGTGTTGTTGGCTCAATTCTGACCTCAGTAGGCCCTGGACACTTAGTTGGATATCTTTCATAATTGAGTCATATGATTTTGCTGAAGCTGTTTTTCTGTCACAGCCCCGCGCTGTGCTCCATGCCCCGGCTCACCTGGGGGCCTTGTCGCTCAAGGACATTGCCTCTCTCTAGCTTCCTGCATTAATTGGCAGCGGCATCCTTAGGTGTGCGTGAGTGTGCACCAGCATTCCTTTTCTGAGTGACATGGCAGAAAAATGGGTTAGGCATGCCTGGGGCTCATTTAAGGCAACAGGATCTTTTCTCTCACTGCCTTTGCAATGGGTCTTTGTCTTGAGTCTGCCTAGTCTCTCTTCAAGGCAGCCTTGTCTTGTTGCCTTGCCTGCCCTGCCTCCAGCTCCAGCATAGCCTGCCTTGTTACCTGTTGGTGTTTTAGTGATTTCTACTTTGCCTTATGTTATTCTGATGCTGACATTGGAATTTAATGCTACTTAACAGCTTTAGTTTATTTTTTTTTTATTGTTTCCTGCCCAGTGATATTTTCACTCTTCTTTTGAAGGCACTTGCTGAAAACTGGTTGCTTTGGGTCTTGTTGAATGATATTGTCTTCTAATAAAGAAGATTTTGTCATACTGATGTTTTCTTCTATTTCATAAGAGGTTTATTGGAAATTACTTGCATATTTTTGGTGAAGCATCAATAGAAGCTATCAGGCTTGGAGTCAAGGCAAGGCATGGCAGGAACTGGAACACAAGGAGACCTTGTTGTGAAGGCATCCAGCAGTCTTCTGGACACCCTTATCAAGGGTGCGACCACTGACATCATGGGCAGGCACCCCCAGAAGATTCCCATCACTGACTGTACAAAGGAAGAGACTCTTGCATGCGCGCACACCTAGGAGGATTGTGTCTGCCACTGCACCGCCAGAATGGAGCTTTCAGGCTGTAGAGATGCTGGAGCAGTAAATGCGATGGGGGGGGGGGGGGGGGTCATGCTGGAGGTCACAGCAGTGCCATCACATTATCCTCTCATCAAAGGCCTCCTCACCTCTTTCCAGGGAAGAGAGTCACAGATAGCACCAACTCAGGAACACAACTAGCAGACTTCCAAGAACTTTCCTTAAAACCATAAGCCCTTCCGAAATGAGAGGGGTCCTAGACCACATTCCTATGGTCCGGTTCTTGAGGCACAGTACATGACATTGGAATTTGAAGAAAATCCTTAGGAGAGTTTCCAGGCAAGGCCAAAAATCTTGGATACAGAAGGTGAACAAGTCCTACTTTGGGGTAGCCTTTCTCCCAATAGGAGATCCATGACATCCTTGCTTTTCCCAGCACGGAGGACCTGTTGGGCTCATGGCCTCCACAATCTGTCATGGATTCAGGGAAGTGAGCCCTTGGGCCATGGATGGACTCCGACCGCAACAGACAAGCCCTCTGGGCTTGCACAGGGCAGGGACCCAAGCAAGGTGATTCAAGACAAGAACTTGAGGCAAGATTGGAACCAAGGCAGGTACTTGAGGCAGACAAGACTAGGCAGGACAGGCAAGACAGGAACCGGATCCAGATGAGGCACGGAAAAGCAAGGCAATGGAGCTAAAACTGTACCCAGACAGGACAAGACAAGACAAGGAAACAAGGCCAGAACTGGGTCCAGACAATTCGAGACAAGGCAGCGTAATAACTAGATCTTAATGGGATCGAACAGGACCAGACAAGATAGACAAGACTGGGACTATAGGCAGGACTGGAGCTCAGCAGGAACTCCGAGATAAGGCAGGACTGGAGCTTGGAAGGAATCAAAGACAAGGCAAGGACTTGGAGTAAAAGCAGGGGCTTTACTGGAACATGGAGACAAGGCAGGAACTGGAACAAGGCAGGAACTCAGAGACAAGGCAGGATTGGAGGTTGGCAGGAACTCAGAAACAAGGCAGGATTGGTGCATAGCAGGAACTCAAAGACAAGGCAAGGTAGGCAAGGTCCAGGGCAAAGCAAGGCAAGGTCTGGAGACAAGGCAATAATTTGGAGCCAAGGCAAGGCATGGCAGGAACTGGTACAAGGAGGAACTAGAACACAAGCAAACCTCATTGCAAAGGCATCCAGCATTGTACCGGATGTCCTGATCAAAGAGGCAACTACTGACATCATGGGGAGGCTCTCCCAGGAGATTCACATTGCTGACTGTACAAAATAAGAGCCTCCTTCAAGCTTGCACATCTAGGAGGATGGCATCCATCAGAATGGAGATTGCAGACCGCAGAGCTACTGGAGTGGTAACTGTGATAGGGGAGGGGCAGAAGTCACTACAGGGCCGTGACACAATTGACACTTATCACCAAGTAGAAGGTAAACCCATCTCTACTCAATCTTTGAGCAGGGGTTGCTTCTAAACAAGCTGTTTTAAGGAAGATTGCCTACAATCAAAAAATCATAATTAAATGCCATTCTAATATCGTTTCATATGAAATTTACAATTGTAGTTCCCATGAAGAAACTTTTACCTGCATACATTTATTAGCAGCTTTACCAGTCAGTGCTCATGATCTCAGCATAATGGCGATGGCATCTTTCCTCCCCTTTTAACTACGTGTTCACATCACTATTCATTTGGCGCCTCCTACTGTAACGAAGGGTTAAGAAAAGAAAAAAAATAAAAAATAATTACCTGGGGGGCTCTGGAGGGTCCAGGAGGCTGCCCAGGGTGAATGGCCAGTGGCAGGCTTGGGGACCATTGCGGGGTCGTCGTTTGGGTTGGGGAAAAGCTGCAAGAAGCGGCGAGTTATTTTTTTAAATCCAGGCGTTTGGGGCCGTGGGGGACGCTGCTTGAGGCAGCTTCGCCGTTTTTCTGACTCCCGGGGATGATTGGGCAAGTCCCCGGGAGTGAAGGCGCATTCGGGGCCGGTGCGGTGTCAGTAAACGCTGCTGAAGGCAGCGTGGAAGTTTTGTACTCCCGGGGCGAAGGAACGAGTCCCCGGGAGTCGAAGAGCTGCAGCAGGGCCGTTTCCGGCGAAGAAGGAGTGCAGGCAGAAGGGGGCGGTGAGTTCGGGATGCGCCGGCTGCGTGCGCGTGCTCGTTTTGGGTTTTTTTTTAAAGGAGCTCTGGTGAGGCCTAGAAGCCTGGGCCTCGATTTTTTTTGCCGGAGCTTCGGAAGATTCACCGGTTTTTGGCGTCATTTCTATTTTGGGCTCCGTTTTCGTCGGGAGACAAACTGGAACGAATATGAAGGGAGAGGTAGTGAGAGCAGAAAATCTTCTTTAAGGTAAGGGGTTGTTTGACTCAAAATTTTAATTTATTTATTTTTAAAATGTGAGAATTGCATTATTTATTTTTAAAAAATCAGGGGTTTGACGGATTTAAATTTTGTTTTTGGAATTGGGGTCGGGGAATTTTTTAGAATTTTTCTGGTGGGTTAATTTTTGAATTTTTATATTTTTAGTGGGAGTTTTTGGTAGGGGGTTGTTTTAAGGGGTTCTGAAAGGGTTAATTTAATTTATTTGACGGGTATGTGAAGGAAGTGTTAATTTAATTTTTGATCGGGTTTTTACGGAATTTGGGATTTTTAAAAGGGGATTTAGGTGAAATAAGGGTAGGCGGATAGTAAAAATGGGTATTTTTAAATTTTAAAAACATGATTTGATAGGGGACGGGAAGTTTTATTAGTGTGGAAATTTTGGTGTAAATTAATTAAGGTTAAGAGGGAATTTAGGTTAATGGAAGAATTTTCCATTAATTCCTATGGGATTTAATTAAATAAAATGGAGATTTAGCACTGCTGGCCAACATTCCGTTGGTCAGCAGTGAATCTTGGAATCTTGGAAGTGGCGATGGATTGGTTAAGGGTCTTCGGAACTGCTAGCGGAAATTCCGTAACCTAGGATACGGAGTCGCTGGCAGTTACCAGAAGGAGTTGGGATTGCGTTGAGTGTGGATGTGTGTAGGAGAGGCTGGTGCTATTGGAAAGAAAGGAGGAGAGATAAGTGGGAAAATAGGGTAACACGGGGAGGAATTCTTCGAAAAGGAGTATAAAGAAAGGGAAAGAAAGAGAGGAAGGAGTGATTGTGTTGCTATTTTAGTAATAAAGTTTTTTAGGTAGTTCATATAAATAGGGGTTAGGATTGCATTAGTGATTAATTGGGTTCAGAAAGGGGTGAGTAGTGTTAGTGGGTTCTGGGTAAGGAAGGGATTATATGATATTATTAGAAGATAAGAAGTAGTAATAAGGATAGAAGTAAGAGTGTAAGTCAGGGGCGTAGCCATGGGTGGGCCTGGGTGGGCCCAGGCCCACCCAGTTTTGTTTCAGGCCCACCCAGCAGTGGAGGCAGCGGAGCGGAGGGAGCAGGCTGAGCTCCGATCCCGCATCTGCCTCCCCAGCCCACCACTGCCCCGCCCCCCGCCGCCCGCCGTACCTTTAAATATTACAGTTTTGCTGGAGTCGCGGGCAGCCGGCATTGAAGACATCGGCAGGCTTAAGCCGGTTCCAGCAGCCTTCCCTTCCCTCGTTGCAAGTCGGATGATGGCTCCGCCCTCTTCTGACGTATTTCCTGTTTCTACGAGGGTGGAGCCATCATCTGACTTGCAACGAGGGAAGGGAAGGCTGCTGGAACTGGCGTAAGCCTGCCGATGTCTTCAATGCCGGCTGCCCGCGACTCCAGCAAATCTATAATATTTAAAAGTACGGCAGGGGGCAGGGAGGAAACAGGCAGACGGGAGAGGAGAGGAGGGTTGCTGCACATGGTGGAAGAAGGGGAGAGGAGGGTTGCTGGATGAAGGGAAGGGGAGAGGAGGGTTGCTGGACATGGTGGAAGAAGGGGAGAGGAGGGTTGCTGGATGGAGGGAAGGGAAGAGGAGGGTTGCTGGACATGGTGGAAGAAGGGGAGAGGAGGGTTGCTGGATGGAGGGAAGGGGAGAGGAGGGTTGCTGGACATGGTGGAAGAAGGGGAGAGGAGGGTTGCTGGATGAAGGGGAGAGGAGGGTTGCTGGATATGTTGGAAGAAGGGGAAAGGAGGGTTGCTGGATGGAGGGAAGGGGAGAGGAGGGTTGCTGGACATGGATGGATGAGAGGGAAGGGAGAGAGAAGAAATGCTGGACATGGATGGAGGGGATGGAAGAATGAGGAAGGAGATGAGATGAGGGAAAAGGAAGAGAGGAGAAAAACTGCACATGGATGAAGAAAATAGGCAGAAGCTGGATCCACTAGACAGTCAAGTCTGCAGAGGACCCAGCTTTTACTTATGGATATAGAGCAAGAAATGAAGAAGAAAGGAGGAAAGTAAAGAAATAAATGGAAAGGAAGCCCTGGAAACGGACTTAAGAGGACAGATAGCAGCAGAATCGGATACTGGGCCAGCATGATCAGAAAAACAGTCACCAGACAACAAAGGTAGAAAAAAATCATTTTATTTTCATTATAGTGTTTGGAATATGTCCACTTTGAGAATCAGGTGCTCAACATTAAAAGTTTATATTTATTTACTTATTTATGGCATTTTATCCCACATTAAACATGAATTAAATTGGAACCTGGGATCATTTAATTTTTTTTTTCCTGGAGACAGTAATGCATTGCCCCCCCCCCCCCCCAGGCTCTCTCCCCGGCTATAGCCAGCTCTGCAATTTTGAGGGGAGGTGGACGGGGGGGGGGGGGGGGGGAGGGAGGTGGACGGGCGCAGAGGTGGACCGGGGAGAGAGCCTGTTGTTAAACATTTACCAGCACACCACTGTCTAGTGCCCACCCATCCAACCTGTTGGCCCACCCAAAAATTGACTTCTGGCTACGCCACTGGTGTAAGTGTTTTGTGTGGTTGGGTTCCTGTACCACTGAAGGCACTCCTTCATTAGCACAGGGAACACAAAGGAAAAGCTTAGGCCTCAAAGAAAGGGTGTTTTGATTATTTTAATTTTGAGTTAGTGCTGGGCCACAGTGTGATAATTAAAATCATTTTTGTCACCAAGAAGGAAAATCTAATTCAGATAGGCAGATAGGGTTTTGCTCCCTTTTATGTTTATTAAGAAGGTGAACGGAGAAGTTAATCCTGGGAAGAATTCTACCAGCTGTGTGTCTAGAAGAAGTTTAAGGGCCCCCAATGCAAGAAAGACTACGAGGAAACGAATTGAAAGTGAAGCTCCAGCTAAGTGACAGCTAACACAAATTAAAGAAGGGAAAGAACTCATACTTACCTGAACGGAGATAGAAACTTTTTGAAATCCTGTGGGGAACAAAAAGGAAAACACAAAGAATCAATTCATTTTTATCAGGATAATTCTATGAATTGAATCTGGGGTATAATATAAAAAATAGATGAAAATCTAATACTTATCTGATATCTTTAGTGAAGGTGGTGGCTGATAAAGGGGTTCTGTAAATAAAGGGAAAGGTAATTACAATATTATAAGGACTGTGTTTGTCTAGAATGAAATTATATTAAAATGTTAACAATTAGAAAGGTTGGTTAATACAAATGGTACCATTATAAAACAAAAGAATTTACAAGTTTTTTTATTTGTTCACATTTTTGCATTAAATAAATGTTGTTGGGTTCGCTTTAAAAGTCTGGTGTCATTTGAATTCAAGAGTTATCCTAATTTAGTTTTTATTCCTCTCCTGTTCTTTGTATTTGTACCTCCCTCCCTGTGTGGCTGAAGAGTCCTGGGGGTGAGTCACGACTGCAGATAACTAACCCTCAGAGAATCTATAGCTGCCATCGCACGCCTTACCAGGGCCCTCCAGGTTTAAGTTAATGTCATCCACTCTACCTCCAAATTTAAACCCTGTGGAAGTACTGATTTAAGCTGGAACATTGTTCTCTATAATTGAAAAGTTTTTCTACAGTGTCACCCTCCCACCCTTACATCACTTGATCAATTACCCTCCATTTTATATCTGATATTGAATGGTGAAAAACCATCCAGTGTTGTACTAAAGGAGCTTGAGTGTTCTCGGTCAGTATATGTGATTTATGTTCAGTTAATCTAATCTTTAAGGGGCTGCCACCCACATAAGTCAAATCACAGGGACAAACAATAATGTAAACCAAATTTTTACTCCCACAATTAGTATCAGAATGAGATATAATCAGGTGCTGGGTTGGATCTCGCCGTTAATGTATTCTGACACTATTGACAATGCCCAGAACACTCATGGGAATACTCCCTCATATTCTCATCTATTTTCCCATATCACTGACCTATTAATTGCTCCCCTATGATCCCCTTGAATAAGCTATAACTGGAAAAGCATGAAAAATTGGACAGAGCTGGACTACATGCCAATGTGTTTTCAGTATCTGAACAAAGCACTGCACCATGCGGGAAAATGATAAAACACAAGTTAAAGTCTCTTCCATCATCTCCCTATGTTCTTGCAGCAATAAATAAATAAACCATGCTGTGCAAATCTTGCCCTTAGGTAAGCTTTCTTGACAGCAGATTTTGGATAGCCCTATGACAAAAATCTTGTTTTCAATACTTCTGCCTGTTGTTTAAAGTCCTCTAAGGACGAATAAATCCGGCGCAGGCAGTGGAATTGGCTCACTGGAAGGTTATACTTTAATCTAAATGGATGAAAACTTGCAAATTGTAATAATGTACTTTGTTCCACAGGTACAACATGGTCATAGATTCAAGAAATGGGGGGAAAAACATTTTTGACAGTTGTGCAAAAAAAATGGGCTTAGCTATTTTCTAAGTGCAGCTTTGTAAAAGGGTCCCTTTATTTTGCTTAACATATTAAGGGGTGGGTGTTAATATGCTCATAAAAAACTGACCATCTTGGACACTAAAGGCTTCTTTTACTAAACCATCCTAGTGATTCAGATATGGCAAATGTGACATAGCCATGGGCTGCGATGCATTTGCTACATCGGGAATTCCTAGCGTGGTTTAGTAAAAGAGGCCCTAAAACAATACAATACAATAACCACCGGATTCTATATAGAGTCTAGAGATCCAAGCCCAAATCCAAGCGTATTCTATAACAATGCGTGTAACTTAATTGACTTAATAAGCTAATCAGTGTTAACAGCTCTTAATAAGCAATAATTAGCACTAATTGGCAGTAATTAGAATTTACACACACAATTCACTAAGCACATTCTGTAATAAACTGTGCCTAAATTCTAACGTATGCAGTTTAAAAGGGGCATGGTTATAGGCAGAGAAATGGGCATTCTGTGGGTGTTCTGAAATTTACATGCTTAGTTATTTAATATGGCCCAGTGTGTCTAAATTTACTTACCAGGATTTACACCATGTTTTCATTCATGTATATATATATATCATACATTTTTATTATGTGTATCCTGAAAAACTGACAGGCTGGGTGTGTCCCAAGGATTAGGCTGAGAACCGCTGCCCTTGCTGATCTTATTTAAGCTTTTGTCTAAGCCTTTTTGTTGAACTGATCATAAACTTAATTTGGGTTCTCATCTATCTATCTATCTATCTATCTATCTATCTATCTGATAGATAGGCATAGATAATTATTTATAGATAGATATATTTATTTATTATGACATTTCTACCCCGCATTTTCCCAAGAAAGATCAGGTTCAATGTGGCTTACATAACACGTTGATCCCATCTAATGCTTAGTGTGGAGGATCAGGGAACCCTAAGCAAGATTAATAATGGGTCTTCTGCTGTTTGAGTTGAACTGCTACTATCTCAAAGTGAATCTATACAAGATGAAGATTTTTGTCTAGCCTACCAATATTTCACAAATGAATCCTTGCTGGCAGTAAAGTCAGAGGCTGAAAATCTGGATTCAACTCTGCGGAGGTATTTTCATACAGCAAAAGTTATCCAATTTGTCCGGGTTGAAAACTGAAACTTTGTGTTTGTTTTTGATAAAAGCTAATCTTGATACCCTGATCCAATCTTCAGTAATCCCCCCTCTGAACTATTTATTTTAGATATTTGCTCACACCTTTTTCAGTAGTAACTCAAGGTGAGTTATATTCAGGTACACTGGGTGTTTTCCCTATTCCTGGATGGCTCACAATCTAAGTTTGTACCTGAGGCAATAGAGGGTTGAGTGACTTGTCCAAGATCACAAGGAGTAGCAGTGGGATTTGAACCAGGCACCTCAGGATGCCAAGCTGAGGGGGAGGGTATGTGAGTGAGTGAGCAGTGTAGGGGCATGAAACACTCCCTCACTAATAAAGTTCAGCCTCTTTTCAGCAGATGGTGCTAGTCTGCTGAGGCAGAGGCTGAGGTTGATTCAATTTAGCCAAACAGAGGCAGGTGGTGCTATGCTGCTGCAGAGGCTGATCCTGAGCCGTAGGAGCTGGGCTCAGGCCAGGAGGGAGCTAAAAGCCCTCAGGCAGTTCAGAGAGGAGAGGCCCAGATACAGAGGTGCAATAGAAGTGAATTTTAAAAATTGTTTTTCAACTCTGCCTTGACCGACAAGTGCACTCGGGTTCTGCATTTTTGATTAGAAGTAATTCTGTTTGTATGAAAATAAGTTGGAATGTAGAAGATAAGACACAGTTCTAATTAATTTGGTTTGTGAAGAAAGAGGTGGAGCCTGTTTCGAGTTCAGACTGGCCACCTGGACTAAGAAACATGTGACCACATTCCCACAGTATGGCTTGTTTACCAAAACAGAGAACTTCTCAAGCATTCTGTAATTTTCCCTAGCTGTGAAAATGAGTACTAAGCCTAATAAAAAAGGGTGGCCTCTTACAGTGAAGCTGGAAGCTCATCTATGAGTGGACGCATCACATAGAACCAGACTCCTGGTCAGATTCTGGCTTCGCTGAAAAAGGGGCTTCTCTTAGCTGATGTAAAAAGCCTGGATATAGGACCAGTGATGATGTATGTATAGTGTATTATTGCTTCATTTCCTGGTCAAGAAACTCGTAGCATTGCTTGGATGTAGGGACTAGTGATGTAATGATTGTTTATAGATAGGTATTGTTTAACTATAGATAGTTATTATTGTTTCTTTTCAGTTATATAGCTAATCATTGTGTATATATCTTAATCATTGTGTATTTTAGAACCTTCAATAAAAGTCTCATTTACCTAATATGGATTCAAAAGAATCAACAGTAATTACTGAGTAGTCTGTGTTAGTAAAGCAGGCTGTAAAACCAGGTCAGAACAAGAGGTCCCAAGGAGAAAGAGATAGCAAGAGGCCCTGATACTGAGGCCCAGAGAAGAGGTAAAGGAGGAAAGAGTCCCTCAAGAGAATCATAACATGTCCAAGGTGGGAGACACTTGAATTAAAGTCAGGAAATACTTGCTGGGTTGTATGTTTAGAGGGAACCCGGGAGAATGTGTTAATGGACCCTGTGTTGGGCTAGGCTGGGAGCCAGCCCTGGAAGAGAGTAGTACTAAGCATGTCATGAAAGGGTACAGAGAGAAGCACAAAGACTGTGTTTGTACTGTACTGAGCTTGACAGACTTTACTAAGAGAAAGAGCCTGTGAGGAAACAGGCATGTTTTTTTCCCCTGTGGTATAGAATAAAGCCTTTCCTTTTGACCTTTGCACTGCCCTCTCTGTGTTTTCTGAGGATTTCATGCCCTGTCTGGGCACACATTATCATAATCTAATAGGACAATAGGCACAAAAGCATAAATAGCCGTATGAATAAAACAGAATCTTAAAACATACTTTAGCAGATATAGGATGCCAGTGTAGTGATTGCAGCAATGGGGTAACCCTATCAAATCTAGAACAATGATAGATCAGTTTAGTAGTCATGCTTTGAAGTAACTTTTATCTAGACATTAATTTTTGAGGAATAGCAAAATATACTATATTGCAGTAGTCTAAGGCAGACAAAATAGTCACCTGAACCACTAAAACAAAATGTTCCTGATAAGAATAGTAGCATGGTATTGCTACTATTTGGGTTTCTGCCAAGTACTTGTGACCTGGATTGGCCACTCTTGGAAACCATTCTGTTTTGCAGTTGCAATAAGAAACGGTATATAAAATGAATAAATGATAAATGATGATACTGGGCTAGATGAACCATTGATCTGACCCAGTATGGCTATTCTTATGTTCTTAAGGGCGTATGGATATTAGCTTTTGAATTTAAAGGACACTTTTCTGATCACATACTTAACATGATCCCAAAAGGGTCGCTTTACTCATACTACCCCTCTCCTCAAGTCGCTTCACTGACTCCCTAGCCGTTTTCGTATCCTGTTCAAACTTCTTCTACTAACCTATAAATGTACTCACTCTGCTGCTCCCCAGTATCTATCCACACTCGTCCTTCCCTACACCCCTTCTCGTGCACTCCGCTCCATGGATAAATCCTTCTTATCTATTCCCTTCTCCACTACTGCCAACTCCAGACTTCGCGCCTTCTGTCTCGCTGCACCCTACACCTGGAATAAACTTCCTGAGTCCCTACGTCTTGCCCCATCCTTGGCCACCTTTAAATCTAGACTGAAAGCCCACCTCTTTAACATTGCTTTTGACTCGTAACCACTTATAACCACTCGCCTCCACCTACCCTCCTCTCCTCCTTCCTGTACACATTAATTGATTTGATTTGCTTACTTTATTTTTTGTCTATTAGATTGTAAGCTCTTTGAGCAGGGACTGTCTTTCTTCTATGTTTGTGCAGCGCTGCGTATGCCTTGTAGCGCTATAGAAATGCTAAATAGTAGTAGTAGTAGCGTTGAATTGAAAATGACACCCAAAACTGTCGTTTTATGTACCACTGGTAAACACTTTCCATTTTGCAAAGAAACAGAAACCAAGATACTAGATAGTGTCTTACTAAACCATAAACTATTTGTCTTTTCCGCATTTAATTTCAACAGATGATCATAAGCCCAAACACTAACCAGAGAAATACAATGTCCTAAGACTGAAGAGGTTACCTGTCCTAGGGCTACATGTGCTGTCAGATAGCAGCACATACATGTATATGCAGCAAGTGCACATGGGGACTTGTGTTTTGACCGATTAGATGGGATATGCCTTTGTGAGTGCTGCTGGGTCATATATGATCTGTCCACATGTGATGTCCTCCTTCTATTACTTTCACTGTCCCTATCCAATCCTGCTGTGAGTATGTGCTGGCATTATGTCTGTCCCATCTTCCCATCTAGCCCCTGTGTGCTTTTCGTCTACATGGGTACAGTTTCATACATATCAAGACTGTTCCTGTCCTCCCTGCTGTGACCTCCTGTTGGCACTTACCTCTCTAGGGGCACTAGCATGCCTATTGAATCTATGATTCAGCCTCATCCAGGCCCTCCACATTTTAATGTGCTCCCTCCTCTGGTCAGGCACAAAGAACAACATTTGTTCCTGTTCCAGGAGAAACCTGGTCAAGAGAAGGGTATCTACTGCTCTGAAGCTGTGGAGCCTGATGGTGACAGCCACAGAAGCCAACTTTTCAAAATAATTGGGGCTGCTAAACCCAACAGAAATTATCCCTCCCTGGACACTGTCATGGAGTTGGTCGATAATTGGGGGTGCTCAAGCACCCAGGGCCGCTGAAAGACATAACCGGGCCCTAGACAGAACCGGACCACTGCAAGCCACCCCACCCCCACTTGGACCGCCCCCACCCACTCGCATTACTGCTCCCACCCACCCCCTTACCTTTCTGTCTTTGATTCCCGGGGAATGGGGAGCCTGGCCTGGTGCCAGCAAGCTGCTTCCTGCGTACCTGCTCCCATGGTCTGTCCTCTCCTGCACCTGTCCGTGCCGAGAATCAGGACCTGGATGATTGCATTAATGTGATATAGTGCTAATGCAATCATCCGGGTCCTGGGCAGCACACAGGAGCAGGGGAGGACAGACCTGGAAGCAGGCAGCAAGAAGAAGCTTGCCGGCACCGGACCTGGGCTCCCCCTTGGAGGCCAGACCCAGGGAATTTTTGGCGGCCCTACAAGCACACACAGAGTTGGCTTCTGTGGTGATAGCAATTTTTGGGATGTTTCTGCCTCTGCCATAGCAGCATGTTTGTCACAATGTAAATGCATTCACTAGATGTCCCACTGCATTTGAGTGCTCATGTTTGCCAAAGTATTCTTTAAAGGGTGCATCCACCTGCACATCCTTTATAGAATGTAAGCAAACTTTGATGCTATCCTTTAGGTGCACCCCTTATGATGCTGGGTGCTCTTTATAGAATTGCTTCCCTAGTGATGACATTCAGCCACTCTGCTGGCTAGCAGGCTTAAATTGAAACACCGCACTGATTCTGTCACTGCTGAATGCCTATATTCAACTCTGCTGCCTATAGGATCCTTTTACTAAGCTATGATAAAAAGGGCCCTGTGATAAAATATACCCATTGAGGTGTCAGTAAGGGCTTCTGACCTAACCCGGTGGTAACTGGGTAGCGTTTGGCACTGCCCAGTTACCGACGGGTTAGTGACACTCTAGAAAATAGCCAGCTATTTTCCCTAGCATGGCAAATGGCGCATGCAGGGGCTAGAACTACCATCGGCGCCCACATTGGACTGACGGTAGTACCAGATTAGCATGTGGTAAACCAGTGTTAGGCCCCTATATGAGTAGGGGTGCTAAATATTTATATTATGTTAAGAGCTACTCATGGTGCATAAGTGACAGCACCGACTCAAACTCTTTTCTAATATCATTGACTTTAAACATTCACAAGCTGAATAATAAACTGAGGTGTGAGAAATAAACAGAGCTCTCTCTCTCTCTCATTTTTTTTATTTTTTATTAAAACACATTCTCTTCAGTTGATGTGATTATAATTGAGATTTGGCACCATCAGACAAATATGCGGAAAGGTTTCTTATAAGTACCTGTTGACAAGTTTAAGAGAAAATAACAAGAACAGTTGGAGGGAAAAATAATTAATTCCAAGCTATTTTTTCTTTACCACAGTGGTTGGAATTTTTGAGTTAAGATGATGGGAGCAAGCCGGTAAACAAGATCTGCTGGTGTGCCAGTGTGCAAGATATTTATGCCTTGCAATTATCTAAGGTGCAAGGTAACTACAAGAAAAATTGCTAATTAAAGCTGTATCTTTCTTTCCCAACCATATCAAACTAGTTATTTGTGATGTACAGTAAATCATGGATGAACTAAGTTCTAGAAGTCATTATTTCGATGGACTGAAAGCACATCAGTCAAAGACTGCATATACAGTATGGTCATATATCTAATGTTCTGTCACCAGATGGCCTTTGAAATCTATGGCTATCCTGATCGTTTCTGTATTTCAAACAATGGTAAGCATTTTAATCAGCTGAGAGACCCAATATGAATGGAAACTACAGCAAATAAATAAAATGTAAAAGAAAAGCTTTATAAATCAAGTATTACAGAACTGAAATCAATGATTCCCAAACCTGGTCCTGGAGGCACCCCAGCTGGTCAGGGTTTCAGGATATCCAAAATGAATATCCATGAGAGAGCTTTGCATGCACTGCCTTCACTGCATGCAGATCTTTCTCATTAATATTCATTGTGGATATCCTGAAAACCTGACTGGCTGGGGTGCCTCCAGGAACATTTTGGGGAATCACTAATTTAAATAGTTTGGCACAGGATAGCATTAGTAGCTTTTAATCCTATTTGTTTCTCCTGAAAGATTGGTCTATTTTTACTGTAATAATGTAGGTGTATTTTTACTCTAATAATGTAACAGGGGGTTAGAGGAAAAAAAAATAAAAACTTACCTGGGGAGGCAGTGTCGTTGAATTGGGGCTCCAGTAGGGTCAGAGGGCTCCAGGGTTTTTATTTGTGGCTGGGGGCGGCTGAGGTGGTGGTCCAGGGAGGCCTGGGTCTGGGGGTAGTTTTAGGGGCTGATGGTGAGCCCATGAGAGTGAGGAGAGCGCTGCTGGAGGGGGACAGCGTTCCCATTTGAGTTTGGGGATTCGGGGCTGGTGCGGGCTGGATACGCTGCTGAAGGCAGCTTTGACGTTTTTTTTTACTCCCGGGGCGATGGAGCGCGTCCCCGGGAGTGAAGGGCGACTGGCGGGGCTGGAGGAAGGAGATGGGCGCCAGGAGAAACAGTGTCGCAGTTTCTGATTGGCACGTCCCCGGGAGTGAAGAGATGACAGAGCTTCTGATGCGTGGGCTGCCGGCGAAGAGGACGTCGAGGGAGAGCTGTGCGGGTGTGCATGAGGCAGCGCGCCTCATGCATGGATCGGCGGCGCACGTTTTCACATTTAGGCCGAAGCCGGGGCCTGGTCCAGGTAAGGGGTTTGTTGACCAAAAATTTTAATTTAATTATTTTAAAATTGTGTAAATGCGTTTTTTTATTTTTTAAAAATCAGGGATTTGTTTAATTTAAAGTCTGTTTCCAGATTCAGGTTCGGGGAATTTTTGTTGATTTTTCAGCTGGGTTAATTTTTGAATTTTGATATTTTTAAGGGGACTTTTGGAGGGGGTTTGGTTTAGGGTGGTTATGAAAGTGTTAATTTTTTTAATTCGACGGGGTAGATTAAGGGGGAGGTGAGTGAATTTTTGGGGTATTTTAAAAATAATTTTGGGATTTTTAAGGGGGTGTTTTTGGGGAAAAATTAGGACGGACGAGAAAGAAATGTTAGTTTTCAATTTTAAAAACAGGGTTTAAAAGAGGAGGTAGTGTTTAGTATGTGGGGGTGATTTTGGTGAAATTCGGGTGAATTGGGACTTTTTAATTCAGGTTTAAATGTTTTTCCCATTATTTCCTATGGGAAAAGTAAAAATAAAATGGAGAATCAGTTGTGCTGCTCAGGATTCCGTGGGTCAGCGGAGGGAAGCGGAACCTTGGGAAGCACAGCTGATTGGTTGAAGGGTCCTTGGAACATTGGCCGCAGACAGTTGGTCAGAGGAGCTGAAGACACCGAAGTGAGTGGATGTGTCTGGCTGAGTGTCTGAGGTTGAGGAATAACATAGGTGTTAGTGGGGACTGAATGGTGTATTTGAGAAAGAAAATAAAAACTTTTTGAGTGCTGGTAAGGAAAGATATATCTGGATTTTCAGAAGGCGTTTGACAAAGTGCCGCACGAAAGACTCCTGAAGAAATTGCAGAGTCATGGAATCGGAGGTAGGGTATTATTATGGATTAAGAACTGGTTGAAAGATAGGAAGCAGAGAGTAGGATTGCGTGGCCAGTATTCTCAGTGGAGGAGGGTAGTTAGTGGGGTCCCGCAGGGGTCTGTGCTGGGTCCGTTGCTTTTTAATGTATTTATAAATGACCTAGAGATGGGAATAACTAGTGAGGTAATTAAATTCGCCGATGACACAAAATTATTCAGGGTCGTCAAGTCGCAGGAGGAATGTGAACGATTACAGGAGGACCTTGCGAGACTGGGAGAATGGGCGTGCAAGTGGCAGATGAAGTTCAATGTTGACAAGTGCAAAGTGATGCATGTGGGTAAGAGGAACCCGAATTATAGCTACGTCTTGCAAGGTTCCGCGTTAGGAGTTACGGATCAAGAAAGGGATCTGGGTGTCGTCGTCAATGATACGCTGAAACCTTCTGCTCAGTGTGCTGCTGCGGCTAGGAAAGCGAATAGAATGTTGGGTGTTATTAGGAAGGGTATGGAGTCCAGGTGTGCGGATGTTATAATACCGTTGTATCGCTCCATGGTGCGACCGCACCTGGAGTATTGTGTTCAGTACTGGTCTCCGTATCTCAAAAAAGATATAGTAGAATTGGAAAAGGTACAGCGAAGGGCGACGAAAATGATAGTGGGGATGGGACGACTTTCCTATGAAGAGAGGCTGAGAAGGCTAGGGCTTTTCAGCTTGGAGAAGAGATGGCTGAGGGGAGATATGATAGAAGTGTATAAAATAATGAGTGGAATGGATCGGGTGGATGTGAAGCGACTGTTCACGCTATCCAAAAATACTAGGACTAGAGGGCATGAGTTGAAGCTACAGTGTGGTAAATTTAAAACGAATCGGAGAAAATTTTTCTTCACCCAACGTGTAATTAGACTCTGGAATTCGTTGCCGGAGAACGTGGTACGGGCGGTTAGCTTGACGGAGTTTAAAAAGGGGTTAGATAGATTCCTAAAGGACAAGTCCATAGACCGCTATTAAATGGACTTGGAAAAATTCCGCATTTTTAGGTATAACTTGTCTGGAATGTTTTTACGTTTGGGGAGCGTGCCAGGTGCCCTTGACCTGGATTGGCCACTGTCGGTGACAGGATGCTGGGCTAGATGGACCTTTGGTCTTTCCCAGTATGGCACTACTTATGTACTTATGTACTTATGTACTTATGCTGGAGGGGAGTGCTATAGGAAATATAATTAAATTTTAAAGGGGTTTGATTGGGGTTCATTGGGGCTGGGGTGAATTAGCTAAAGGGTGTAGTGTTGTTTGAGTGAGTGGTGCTAGTGCTCCTCTAGAACAGGGAACAAATAAATAATAGAATGGGTCTAGTAGAATAGGGAAATTTAATTTATTTTATTTTTGGAGAGCTATATGGCCAAAGTGTAATTCTTCCTAATTGACACCCTGAGATTTTAAATGAAAATCCTTGCAGGGAGATATGGTTTTCTCTCACTTTGAGTTATTAAGATTAGGTTTAGGGTGAAGAGCCAGGCGTCCGGACGCTGAGTGGAGTGAGCAACTGGGCCCCAAAGCAAGAAAGACTCCTGCGCTACAGAGAAGGACAGCGTTTAATAGCAGCTAAGTGACTTGAAACACAAACCAATCTAAACATATATACTTACCTGAGATCCTGGGTTCTCTTGACGAAGGTGAATCCTGAAAAATACAAAAAGCACAGAAAGAATCAAATTCTTGTATATAGAAATTAAAGAGAGTAAATTGATTGGATAAGAATACATAGGTTAGAAAATAGAGTTTTAAGGAAAAAATATAACACTTATCTGATATTGTTGGTCTTAGTTGTTAATGTGTTGTTCTACGGAAGAAAGAAAATAAAATTAGTAGTATTAGGGCTTTGGACAATTAAATAAGCAAAACTTTGTTCTGAATACATTGATTACATATTTACTCTATTTTGAAGTGATTGATTATTGATAAAATATCTGTGAACTATTTAATAAACTAGGAAAAAATGCCCGTTTCTGAGCGGAATGAAACGGGCGCTAGCAAGGGGCCCCCTCCCTCCGTCCCTCGAAGCTACTTGCCTTGTTCGCTGTGGGCCGTTTCGGCCCTCGAGTGTCAATAGCTCCGCTCTCGACGTCATGACGTTTTGACGCATCATGACGTTTTGACGCGAGGGCGGTGCAGACACTCCAGGGCACACCGGATATCTCGGGCGCCTCAACTTCCGTGGAAGCTTGAGAACGTTGGGGTTGCCTTTTATATATATAGATGGTGTCTGGTGCCATTGAATTCGGGAAATACCATCATTCTAAATCCTAAATTAGTTTCTTTTTCCTCTTCCGCCCTTAGAGGACAGAAGACGAGGATAGTGTTTCTACAACATCTCCGGTGTTTTGCAGTGAGTTCCTGAAACCAGGCCTGACTACAATCACCAGGTTTGGAATTCACGCAGTAATATCAGGAGCACCGGAGGTGCTTGTTAGAATAATTGATGTATTTTTACTGCAATAATGTAGATATTAAGGGCATAAGCATTGTTTGTTTTGTTTGGAGGGAGCACCCCCTCCGCTATATTGGCATCAATTAGCTTTCTTTTCCCCTCTGTTGAACCTCACTCTTTTTTACAGATACACATTCACACATACACACACATACTTTAGCACTCATCCTTTACCTCCTGGGGTGTACATTCATAAGTACACATTTGACTCATTTGGACACCTAAAACTTTAAAGTGTGTGCAAATTGCTTGAATGCAAGTATAAATGATTGTGTGCATTTTTAAGTTCTTGTGTGCATATAGGGCCCTATTCTATAAATGTTGATGAAAAATCAGCATAGGAAAAAAATGAGCAGTAAGCGCTATTCTATGAAAGATAAAGGGAAATGGGACTTGATCTACTGCCTTTCTGAGGTTTGTGCAACTACATTCAAAGTGGTTTATATATATTTAGGTATTTATTTTGCACCAGGAGCAATGGAGGGTTAAGTGACTTGCCCAGACTCACAAGGAGCTGCAGTGGGAATTGAACTCAGTTCCCTAGGATCAAGGTCCATTGCACTAACCACTAGGCTACTCCTCCACTGGCAACATTCCATGTAGAAGCCTGCCCTTGCAGATCACCAATGAGGCCATGCAGGCTTCTGTTTCTGTGAGTCTGACGTCCTGCACGTACGTGCAGGACGTCAGACTCATAGAAACAGAAGCCTGCGCAGCCGGGTTGCAATTACATTCAAAGTGGTTTATATATATTCAGGTACTTATTTTGTACCAGGGGCAATGGAGGGTTAAGTGGCTTACCCAGAGTCACAAGGAGCTGCAATGGGAACTGAACTCAATTCCCCTGGATCAAAGTCCACTGCACTAACCACTAGGCTATTCCTCCACTCCATAAAGGGTAATGGATCTGATATACTGCCTTTCTGTTGGTAGAACCAATGTGGTTGATATATACAGTGGTGGAAATAAGTATTTGATCCCTTGCTGATTTTGTAAGTTTGCCCACTGACAAAGACATGAGCAGCCCATAATTGAAGGGTAGGTTATTGGTAACAGTGAGAGATAGCACATCACAAATTAAATCCGGAAAATCACATTGTGGAAAGTATATGAATTTATTTGCATTCTGCAGAGGGAAATAAGTATTTGATCCCCCACCAACCAGTAAGAGATCTGGCCCCTACAGACCAGGTAGATGCTCCAAATCAACTCGTTACCTGCATGACAGACAGCTGTCGGCAATGGTCACCTGTATGAAAGACACCTGTCCACAGACTCAGTGAATCAGTCAGACTCTAACCTCTACAAAATGGCCAAGAGCAAGGAGCTGTCTAAGGATGTCAGGGACAAGATCATACACCTGCACAAGGCTGGAATGGGCTACAAAACCATCAGTAAGACGCTGGGCGAGAAGGAGACAACTGTTGGTGCCATAGTAAGAAAATGGAAGAAGTACAAAATGACTGTCAATCGACAAAGATCTGGGGCTCCACGCAAAATCTCACCTCGTGGGGTATCCTTGATCATGAGGAAGGTTAGAAATCAGCCTACAACTACAAGGGGGGAACTTGTCAATGATCTCAAGGCAGCTGGGACCACTGTCACCACGAAAACCATTGGTAACACATTACGACATAACGGATTGCAATCCTGCAGTGCCCGCAAGGTCCCCCTGCTCCGGAAGGCACATGTGACGGCCCGTCTGAAGTTTGTCAGTGAACACCTGGATGATGCCGAGAGTGATTGGGAGAAGGTGCTGTGGTCAGATGAGACAAAAATTGAGCTCTTTGGCATGAACTCAACTCGCCGTGTTTGGAGGAAGAGAAATGCTGCCTATGACCCAAAGAACACCGTCCCCACTGTCAAGCATGGAGGTGGAAATGTTATGTTTTGGGGGTGTTTCTCTGCTAAGGGCACAGGACTACTTCACCGCATCAATGGGAGAATGGATGGGGCCATGTACCGTACAATTCTGAGTGACAACCTCCTTCCCTCCGCCAGGGCCTTAAAAATGGGTCGTGGCTGGGTCTTCCAGCACGACAATGACCCAAAACATACAGCCAAGGCAACAAAGGAGTGGCTCAGGAAGAAGCACATTAGGGTCATGGAGTGGCCTAGCCAGTCACCAGACCTTAATCCCATTGAAAACTTATGGAGAGAGCTGAAGCTGCGAGTTGCCAAGCGACAGCCCAGAACTCTTAATGATTTAGAGATGATCTGCAAAGAGGAGTGGACCAAAATTCCTCCTGACATGTGTGCAAACCTCATCATCAACTACAGAAGACGTCTGACCGCTGTGCTTGCCAACAAGGGTTTTGCCACCAAGTATTAGGTCTTGTTTGCCAGAGGGATTAAATACTTATTTCCCTCTGCAGAATGCAAATAAATTCATATACTTTCCACAATGTGATTTTCCGGATTTAATTTGTGATGTGCTATCTCTCACTGTTACCAATAACCTACCCTTCAATTATGGGCTGCTCATGTCTTTGTCAGTGGGCAAACTTACAAAATCAGCAAGGGATCAAATACTTATTTCCACCACTGTATATATATATATATATATATAATATGCAGGTACATATTTTGTCCCTAGTGGGCTCACAACCTAAGCTTGTACCTGGGGGAAACGGAGAGTTAAGGGGCCCTTCTACTAAGCTGCAGTAGGCTTCTACTAAGCTGCAGTAGGGCTAACACGTGGGTAGTGCTCGCCAAATAGACATTACCGCCGTGGTAGCATGGGTGCCCGGTGTTAATTCTAAGGTAGACACGCGCAGTTTCCAGTGATACCGTGGGTACGTTCCAGGCAACGCGGCCTTTGCTGTGTGCTGCCTGATTGTTACATGAGTAATGCGTGAGCCCTTACCGCCAAGTAAATAGGTGGCGGTAAGAGCTCAGGCAGTAAATAGTCGCACACTACTTTTAATATTAGCACACAGCCATTTACTGCTCCATTTTAAAAAGGCCTTTTTACTTGCCATGGTAAAAGATGGCCCAGCGCGCACAGTCCACTTTTTACCACAGCTTAGTAAAAGGGCACCTAAGTGACTTGCCCAGGGTCACAAGGAGCTGCAGTGGGAATTGAACTAAAAGGCTAAAATAATAAGATGGAAGAGTTAGAAAATATAGCACTGAATGAAGAGGTAGTTAGCAAAATGCCTCCCAGAGACTTGTGATACCAAGGTAAAAATTAATTCACAATGGTAGGATAAACCACATTGGTGTATAGGCAGTGCTATATGTTAAAGACGGAATTGAGTCAAATAGAATAAAAGTTCTACAAGAGACAGAATGCACCGTGTAATCTTTATGGTACAAATTTCATATGTGAAGAGAATAATGGCAGGGGGGTATGCTACCCTCTACCTGGCCAGAATGAACAGACAGTTGATAAAAGAAAATAGGACACAAATTACTAATTTTGGCAACACAATGGTAATAAGTGATTTCAAATACCCATAATCACAGGGAAGACAGCAGATTCAAATACTAAGAAAACTACCAAAAATGTGTTGTAAGCATATGAATACCAGTGGTAGCTGGTATCTCAAGTAGAAAAAAATGTAGAAAAAAAGACCTCAGTCAGTGATTTCTAATAACCAATAGAGTCATTTCATGAAGGCTCTAATAATAACTAGTAATAAAATAAAACAAAAGAGAAGATACAAATATACCTCTTTATTGGACTAAACATATTTTTGACTAGCTTTTGAAGGCAATACTTCCTTCAGGTCAGAAATGAACAAATAAAGACAAATAGAATATTTTATTTATTTATTTATTTGTGACATTTATATCCCACATTATCCCAAAGAAGTCTGAGTTCAATGTGGCTTACAATAAACAGTATAGGATACAAAACAAAGAATAGTGCACAAGAAAGTAATTTGTTGTAAGAATCCAATTTTACAATACAGTATCATAAACATACTGGGATAACTATGGATGTTTAACATTTAGAAAACCTATTATGAATGAGAAATTGTATATGAAGCACAGAGAAAGTTAATAGTAAGTAGAGTAATAACCAATTCAGGCAATAATTAGTTGTTTGAAATATAGTTGTTCTTTGTGAGGGTTTGTTTGAATAGGAATGATTTGAGGATTTAACGGAATCTGGTATATTCCTATATATTTCTTTTTTTGGGTGGTAAGGAGTTCCACCATTTAGTTCCTAGGTAAGTGAAGTCCGCAGAGTGGACAGTTTTGCAGATCACTTTTTTGCAATTTGGGAGGTGTAGTCTGAGATAGTTTCTTGCCTCATATTTAGTGTTTCTTTGAGGTAAGTTTATTAATGGCACCATATAGTCTGGAGCAGTGCCATTTAGGATTTGAAAGATAAAGGTACATAATTTGAAGGTGATTCTCACTTTGATGGGAAGCCTGTGTAATTTGATTAATAAAGGGGAGGCACTTCCAAAATGAGAGATTTTGTATATGAACCTGGCTGCAGTATTTTGAGCTGTTTGGAGTTTTTTCAACAGGCACTCTTTACAGCCAGCATATATGTCATTACAAAGATCGAATTGGGATAATGTTAATGATTGTACTAATAGTCTGAGTGTTTCTGATGAGAAATAGGGTATGATCCTTTTTAGTTTCCAAACAGAGCTGAAAGATTTTGTGATTACTGAGGAAACTTGAGTATCAAAAGTAAATGTTTATCTATAATTATACCTAGAATTTTCAGAATATTGTCAATGGCAAATGAAGTGTTGTCAGTTGTGAAACTGTTGTAGTTGTTTTGGTCAAATAGGCAAATAGGTTGGTAATGACCATGAATTTAGGTTTTTCTTTACTTAGCTTTAGTTTGGATTTTGAGGTCCGAGTTTCCACCAAACGTAAGCCAAGTTTTGCCTTTTGTTAGATGTCTTGAATGTTCTTTTTGAAGCAGAGGCGCAGACAGACTTGACATTTTGGCTGGGCCCAGAGCTAATATGGGTGGGCACTATATATATATATATATATATATATATATATATATATATATATATATATATATATATATATAATCAAACTTGATCTGATATGTCTTCTGATATGTCTACTATAATGGCAAATATGTCAACACACATAATAACAGTATAATTACAGCAATGGCATATACTTTGCTTATAACAAATGTAAATGCCTGATTAATCAAAACAGGAAGAAAACCTTTGAAATCTTTTTCCCTTCCTTTGGCTCTACTGCTTTCTCTCTATTCTGATGCTGACAAAATAAAATTGCCACAGTTTGGCACATATCCTTCAACTTTGCTGTATAAGAAACGTATATCAAAGGACTGAACGAATCACAGATGAAGAACAAACCAAAAAACTTTACTGAAAATGATCCAACATGACCATGTTTCGCCTGAAGGCTATGTCAGAGGCATTTGTAAAAAAACAACAACACCAAAGTTTAAAATACAAACAAGAACAAAGCAATCTCTTATCAAATGTAGAAACTACAGGTGTGGTTACATGCAGTCAAGAAGTGTAACTATTTAAAAAGAACAGTGCAGTGTGCTTTAATGCAAAAACAGTAAGTGCATAATATGGAATGCATATTGTGTTGTGGGACAAAACACATTTTTTACATATGTGTTTGATGTAGTGAGACAAAGAAAAAAATCAAATACAGTTTAAATAAGGAGCACATGTCTAATAGGGATTGACAAAAGGTATATCCTCTATAGTCAGCTCGGCCTTCTCAAAGGCTAAGAGCCTCTCTGTATATAGGCTTATAAAAGTACCTCGTGGGCAGCCACTAGTGATGTTTTAGATAAAGTAAATTGGAATTTGGTGCTAATGTACAATTCCAAAGCTGTATAATAGTATCTAGCAAATTAAGTTGAGAAACTATGCTCACTAAAGAATGTGGCGCCGTCTTTTAGTGTTGAATATATCAATAATTCTGTCATAGTCCAATGAATCACATAGTTCTCTTTCAAATGATAACAGTGACAGATTATGGAGGCGACTGGTGAGCACTGAGGCTCTTGATGCAGTTTTGATCCTGTTTACAGTTGAAAACAGTTGTTCCACAGTGCAAGTTGACATCGGTAGAGTGATAAGTACTCTAAAAAGGACATTGACATTTGGGAAAATGTCCACATTGCAGTTGTCTAGTACTTCGATTAAAGATGGAAAATGTATACCTTCTGCTACTTTGCGTTTTAGATGCTGAACAAACACTGTTAATTCAGCTTCCTCTTTTGTAATGCCGTATAAAGTGCACGGGGGCAGTAGACTCTCTCCTCGGCCAAAAGCCTCAGATGTTGATATACAGGCAGCAGAAGCAGCCATCATTCCATAAGCATCATCTTGAAAATGATTATTCAGTTCACGTAGCTAGCAGTCAATAATCTCATTCCACAGATGTCTCAAATCTTCATTGCTTTGAACAGAAGAAGATTTACCCAAAGTGGAAAAAAAAAACTATGAATCACCAAACATCCCACTTTTCAATATCATATAATGTTAACTTAAGAACTTTATCAAAATCATTTGATGTGTTCTCCCTAAACTGAACAAAAGCTTCTTTTACACACTCTATAAGATTAATGCAATCTGTAACAGACAACGTGGCAAAATCACTGCTTTCAAATAATTTCCCAAATGTAACTGCCAGAAATAAGAATTTCTTTGTCTCTATCTGATGTAGAAGAGATAGGAAATCTAGTTTTGTCTGTCCAGCAGCATTTGAAAATTCAGCAAGTACTTCAAGAATAACATCAAAAAGCATCAATATTTTTTTCACAGAGCCAGATTTTGAACTCCACCTTGTGTCTGTTGATCGTTCAAGTTTAAAGCATTGTCTTTCAGGATGGAGTTGTTTCTGTAGTTCCAAAAAATGAGCATGCCTATATGTACCTGTAATCTCTCCCCCACTCCTGAGTTAACATAGCAATATGTTCCGGTTCAGCTGATGATAGTGGTCGTGGCCAGCTTCTGAGAACACATTACCCAGGAGTGGAGAGATGACACAAAAAAAAACTAACCACGTCTCACGTCCTCGAAGGGTGAGGGAGGAATGAAAGCTAAATTTTAGGATTATTCCCCTTTTCTTGATAAGAAACAACCAAACAATTTATAATTCATAAAAGATAAACATTTAATTGTAATATTTCCTTCTTCAATTACTATTTTTTCTTTAGAACAAACTGTAATACCCAGACATTTATAACTGTACTGAATTTAAGTAACAATGTTTCTTTCCTTCAACCCAGCCTTTCCCCCAAATTTCAGAATATAACTGTATCAAGATAAAATTGCAACAAAACTCATTTTCTTTGTATTTTAACAGGATTACTTCAACCATTACATCCATCAACCTCCATTAGATACGTATCCCCCTTTTTTCCCTTACTCTGGAATTCGTTGCCAGAGAATTTGGTAAAGGTGGTTAGCTTAGCGGAGTTTAAAAAAGCTTTGGATGGCTTCCTAAAGGAAAAGTCCATAGACCATTATTAAATGGACTTGGGGAAAATCCACTATTTCTGGGATAAGCAGTATAAAATGTTTTGTACTTTTTGGGATCTTGCCAGGTATTTGTGATCTGAATTGGCCACTGTTGGAAACAGGATGCTGGGCTTGATGGACGTTTGGTCTTTCCCAATCAAAATTGTAATGTTGCTTTAAATTCTTTAATTGATTTTGTCTATATTTGTGAAGAATTTGATCCTTTGTGCACCACTTTTGTTTTATAGGGCCGTCATCTGCCCTCCTCAGGAATTAAGGACTCGACCTATTCACCAGGTAAGTATTTTCGCTTGTATTTGGTTTGGTTCAAATATCACTTAGCTGTGAAAGTTTGTTATTCAGTCTCTCGGAGATCGCGGAAAGAAGTCTTGCTTTCGTGGGGGCCCAGGAACTTTTCTAGACGTCCGGTCTCCAGGGTTCCTTTTCCTCCTACACCTTACTTAATGAAATAAAATGGGAGGCAATACCCTATCTTTATAGAATACTCTCTTCTATGTGACATTAAGTTTAGGGAATCAAAGACTGTGGCCATATACGAACCAAAACAAAATGTAAATAAAATACCCTTTCCTTCCAAACCTATGCTCATTTTGTTTCCCTGTTCTAAAAGGAGCGGCCAAGAAACTCCCACACTCTATTTCTCATGCAGCACCCCTCTCAACATTCTCTTTCAAAGAACATTCTATCCTTTGATATCTTACCCCTTCACACCCTATTAGACACTCCTCCTTAATTACCCCAGATCCAGAGCCTTGTCTCAGCAATACTAAAGTGTCAACATCTCACACATCCATTCATCTTGCTACTATTCTGCTTTCAGCCACCCAACTAACAATATGTAATTATTTTTCAAACCAAATGAGGAAATAACACTTTACCTTCAGAAACCCACTCTCAGAGCTCACTCTTTCACTTCAACCACTTCCCAACCTCTATTAGTTAATTCCTAACTCAACAATCAATCAGTCCTGACACACAGCATCACCCAACCTCTCAGTCCCTCAGCTTCAGCTCCTTCTGGCAACTGTCAGCATCAGCATCAGCGTTACCAAGCCAACGGAATCTCGGCTTGAGCACCAGTAGTCTCCCAGCCAATAAAATTGTCTCTTAGAATTCCTTTTTTTTTCCCCCTCTGGTCATTGGAATTCTAACTGTCCCAGCCAAGTCTACATTTTCTTTTTTCTTTTCCCCATAGGAATCAATGTAAAAATTGAAATTTCTTTCAAAATTAAATACAAGCTTTCCCCAAACTGTACCAAAATCTCTACCACAATTAAGCCCCTCACTCTCCCCTGAATCATGTTTTTATTTTTCAAAAATAATTATTTTTAATGTCTGCCTCACCATTTTCTAAAAAAAAAATATCCATTTAAACATTAATTTCTATTTCAAAAATTAAATTAATCCTTCCTGCACCTTCACCGTCAAATTTATAATTTTTAACCCCAATTTTGACTCCTTTTTAGCTCCCTCACTGAAACCCCTATTTAAAACCTTATTTTACAAATTTAAACCCCCCAGAAAATATTAATAAAATTCACAGACCCCAAATCTACAAAAAAAAAAAAAAAAAATTAAAATTCAATTAACCCTTTCCTCCCCAGAACCAGAAATCCCAAAACTTGACCCCTTAACTTGTTCCTGAAGGACTCTTCACATGACGACCACCAAACAATCTGGTCCCAATGGAGTTTTTAGAAAAACGGATCAAAAACAAGAAAACCCCCCAAAAGCTGAAAATCCCTGGAACTCCGGCTGGGCCCGCTTAAAATTCGAGCCCCAGGCTTCAGTGAGGCCTACCGGAGCTCCAGGGATGGATGCTGCGCACGGCACGCATGTGCACGCTGCATCCTCCCTCCCCCCCCCGGCAGAGTAGGCCACAAATTGGCCATTTCCCTGCTGGGAGCCTGACTCTCTCTCTCTCCTTCACTCGTGTCCCCGCGTGATCATGGCTGAACATGAGTGAACTGCGCTCCTGAACCGGAACCACCCAGTCCTCACTCTGTCCCTCTAACTTGCTGCGATCCGGCCCAACACAGGCCCGAAGATGCTCAGACCCGGGCCCACCAGGACACCCCGGGCCCCTCCGAACGACCATCGCCAACCACCACCGGCCCTAATCAGGACTCGAAAACACCTGAATCACATCACAACGCCTGAAGACAGCCCCAAATGCTCCCCACCAGGACTTGAGCAGCCTACACTACTTTTCCGTCCTCCCAGGGAAAATACAAGAAAATTAAGAAAAAACTGTATCACTGGGAGGAGAGATTAAAAAGTTGCAAAACTTAACAGGAACTATGGTAAAAGACAGAGACACTCTTGCTAGGAAGCTGGAGTATCTTGATAATCAAGGGAGGAGAAATAACCTAAGATTTCTTAATTTTCCCAAATCACCTTTGATTCCTGCAATTGATATGCTTAAAAAATATTTTGGAGAAATTCTAGGAATTCCAGTGGAGGGTTTTCCACCCATTACTGGAGCTCGATACATATCTGGAATTAGAGCTCAGCCCTTGATACCTCAATCTCAATCTGAATTAAATCTAACCGAGTTTCTCGAAAGTTCTTTAGAAGTAATAACTCAATGTACGACGTTCCTAGTGACATTTGCACTTGAGTTTGATAGAAATAATATCTTTCGTTTATATTTTAGACATATGAATGCACAATGTTTTGGATCCAAGATTCAAATATTTCCAGATTGGAATAAAGAGACACAAAAGAGAAGACGAGAATTCATGGTGTTAAAACCAAGAACTCTCGCCTTAGGTGGGACATTTGTATTAAAATATCCTTATAGATGTTTTGTGTCTGTTGAAGGAGTAAATTATGTATTTCTTGACCCGAAGAAAATGCAAAATGATGTAGAATCTAAGGAAGAGTGTAAGGATGGTGCTCAGACCTGAAGCCCCACATTTTAATATGCTGTTAACATCAACTAGCGAACATAAGTGTTTTTTTCCTCCCTCTCTGTAATATGATTAGATCATATTTACTTTTTTTTTTCTTGTTAATTTAAATTCCTAGTATCTTGCCTCAAATTGTGGTTCAAATTGTGGTCAATGTTGAAATAATTAGTTTAATCTGTATAGATAGTTATTTCATAAAATGCATATTTCTTATATCTATTACATTTATAATATGGATGTAAAATTATAAAATCATAAATTAAAAATTAAAAAAAAAGAAAATGTGTGTGTGTGGGTTATGGCCACAGTAAAAATGGCCTTAGCATGCAGAAAAGACTGAGTAACAGCGTGCTAAGGCAGGTTTTACTGCAGCTTTGTAAAAGAACCCCTTAGTACACAGACTTTACAATTATGTGTATTCATTTTTGCTGCAAATGCACAGTAACCGGTTCAAAATCGGACCTCACTTTAGTAAACAGGCTCTTAATTTTATTGATTGTACAAATTGTAAGTGGCTAACTTTAGCTGGCTAGATTTGGATGAATCAGCTTAACTAGATACGGTTTTTTCAGATAAATTTTTGTTTCTGGGCAAATTTGTTAATTTGTTGTACTCCCCCCCCCCCCCCCGAAAAACAGCTCTGAGACAACAATTTCAAGCCCCCTATGACAACCCAAATTCCTGATGATAACCTGCCCCCCCCCCAAGAGCATCACCCAGGCCACAACCAGCTGCTACCACTTCCAATCCTCCCTCACACCAGCAGTAGACAAAGTATCACATCCCCCACCCCCACCAAAGAGGCTGTCAATCCTCCTCAGAAATTACTGTGGAGATCAGTGGTATAGGGTTGGGGCAGGAGCAATCTGTAGCCCCAGGACAGCAATACTATGAGCTAGAATCTTGGAAGCAGGAAAAACATGTAACCTGGACTACAATAACAGGAGTTGAAGTCTTAGAAGCAGTTGTCTTTGAAACACAACTACTGAGATTTAATGCTAAGACATGCAGGGTCATGCACTTGGGTTACAAGAATCCAAGGGAACGGTACAATATAGGGGGTGAAGTGCTTCGGTGTATGAAAAAAGAGCGGGACTTGAGATTGATTGTCTCTGATGATCTTAAGGTGGCTAAACAGGTAGAAAAGGCGATGGTCAAAGCCAGAAGGATGCTTAGGTGCATAAGGAGAGGGATGGCCAGCAGGAAAAAAGAGGTGATAGATCCCTTCAATAAATCTCTGGTGAGGCCGCATTTAGAGTACTGTGTGCAATTCTGGAGTCCGCACCTACAGAAAGATAAAAACAGGATGGAGTCGGTCCAAAGGGCAGCTACAAAATTGGTCAGCGGTCTCAGAAAATTTGTAGGGATAGGCTTATGAATTTCAACATGTATACACTGAAAGAGAGGTGGAAGAAAGAAGATATGATAGAGATGTTTAAATACCTCAGTGGCATTAATGTACAGGAGGAGAGCCTTTTTCAAATGAAAGAAAACTCTGGAATGAGAGGGCATAGGATGAAGGTAAGATGACATAGGCTTAGGAAGAATCTAAGAAAATACTCTTTCACAGAAAAGGTGATGGATTCATGGAATGGCCTCCCAGTGGAGGTCGTAGCGACAAGACTTTGTCAGAATTTAAGGAAGCATGGGATAGGCATGTCATCATGTTTCTATCTATTTCTGTCTCCTGCATTCAGTCTAGAAGAAAGTATTTATCTGGCTTCCTGCATACTAGCCTGTCCATCTTGATACTCCTTCTAATTTCTGTTGGCCACTAGTGCCTGAAGGTTCAACAAAAGAAAGGGAGCCTGTACAGGCTGAAAAGGAATCTTCCTAGCTTGGCCCACCCTCAGCACAGGGATTCACATTTCTCCCTGGGCCCAATTTTCAAAGAGGTTTAACAGGGCAAGAGAGGCTTTATACCTTAAATTGTTCTATTAGTTAAGCAAAGCTTTTTTACTTTACTATCACTTTTTATTTAAGATATATCCATGAACTGGCCATTCCCAAGAACGTTGAAGAAGTATTAACCAATATTAGTTTTGGTCCCATGGTAGCTGTTTGTCATTCTTGTTTAAAATTCCTGAAACATTTGGATGTCTGTTATGCTTTCAAAAGCTTTTAGCACTGGGACAAGGAACCAGTGCAAAAAGCTTTTTATATTGTTTATCGCTTATCGTTTATTTTTACTAACTATACTGGCATAACACTACATCCATATAACAAATGTCTTAGAGGTCTTTGAAATGTTCAGTTTGCAGGACTATCTTCAGTCTTTTCTCCATAGCATTGAGCTATGATAGAGTTTGAGTTCCCTCTTCTGGTCTTCATTTGATGAGCTCATATCTTTGCTCACTGTCACCCCCTTGCCAGGTCTAAAAGTTCACATGTTTTTGGGCATGTTTAAGTTGGGGGCCAAACTGCATATAGGGGTCCTTTTATCAATCTGTACTAGAAAGTGGCCAGTGCTACGATTAGCACATGGGTTTGCCGCAGGCTGTGGCCACTTTCTAGCGTGGCTGAAAAATGGTCATGTGGGGTTTTTTTTTTGGCCACGCGCTAATTTCCCTATTACAGCATGGCTATTACCACCGGGATCTCTTACCGTCACCTATTTAGGAGATGGTAAAGGTTCTCGTGCTACTCTTGCACTAATTGGATAGCGCAAGGTAATGTGCCCACGCTACCCGATTAGAGGAGGCACGCCTACTCTCTGCCCCCAGACAGACCTCCCATAGTAGTAAATCCTACCCCGAAGTCAACAATGTTTTTTAACCCCCATTTTTTCCCATTTTGTTAGTTTACCCACATTTTACCCTCTGTCAGCTTCCCTTTTGTTGCTCTTGTATTCCCATCCGTATTCTCTTATTTTAGCTACTCTGTACTTAAATTTGTAAACTTTTTTTTTACTGGAACAATTTTATCCTGTTGTATTATGCAATTTTCTAGTAATTTTGTTAGCCACATTGAGCCCGCATAAGCTGCGAAAATGTGGGATACAAGTGAACCAAATTAATTATATATATATATATATATATATATATATATATATATATATATATATATATATATATATATATATATTTTTTTTTTTTTTTTTGTTTGTTTGTTTTTTACCATGAAAGTAGCATATGCTGCTGCCCAAACTACTGTGGAATGCCTCAGCGCTTCCCGTGGTAGTGCTCTTTTACCATGTGGTAGGCCTGCTTTAGACCTACCATGGCTTAGTAAAAGGGCCCCATAATGAAATAATTGTTCAAATCTATTGATGTCATTTTATACCTTTTCAACCAACCATATAAATAACAGGTATAAATGTATGAGGCCATTTTTAATGTTTGCATCATGATAAGCTTTCAAAGAGAAACTGCTGGAAATGATCTCAGAGGTGCAAACTAATTAAGTATGCATATGCAGCCTTGTAAGTTTATCATAATTGCCACCTTTAAACATGAATATTGTCATGTTTTGTCTATTATTCATCCAGATATGGAAATCTACCAATTACAACCATTTCAAATTGCATTACCAAGATGAGTTTACGCATTATTTTATGCCTGTGTAAAAAGATATCTGTTGATAAGACCATATGATCTATGAGAACCCGGTTTATTGAGCATAAACACCATGTACAAAATAAAACTTTGAGCACACCATTAGTTGCATAGTTTATTACAGAAAGCCACCTCATGGAGGATTTTTTATTATTATTATACACACATTAAATCCAAATCCTAGACGAGGCAAAATGGCCTGTGAATTGAAATTCAGAGAACAATATTGCTTTTGTTTTTTTTAATGCAGTCAGTGTTGCCATCTGGGATGAGCAATTTAATAGGTTTTTTAGCCTTTATCAGAGAGAGAGAGATTGTTTTCAAATGTTTTGTTTATTGATGTGTTGACAAATTTTATTGTCTGGAACCAACTTCATCTCATGAGATTAATGAAAGGATTAGTGAACACTGCACATGAATGATATCATTGGCTTCTTTTTTGTTGAAGGGTTGTTAGGTTGTTTGTTTGTTTTTTAATTGAAAGAAATATGTCTTACAAGTCCTTTTTGTGTCCTCTTTTCACATTAGTTTAGTTACATTTGACACATCATTTCTATTAATGCTCAAGAAAACATGAAAGAAAATAATTTATTAATACATTCTTACATGTATTTTCAAATATCCATTTTTTTGCGATGAAATTAGAAATTGTATCTTACACAGAGTAATTTATGAACTTATTTACACAGATAAAATAAGTTTTACCTATGAAAATGAGCTCTTTGAAAATTTTACTATACCGTATGCAAGTAAAAATATCGGCGTCATTCCACAATGTGCTCAGTTTTGCTCTCATTGATGGGGATTTGTTAACTGCAGGGATTGCAATAATGCACAAGCTTTTCAGTATTGTAGTCATAAAAAAGAAAAATTAAATGCATTAGATTGAGGGAATTGTGAGACTGAAAGATGCTGTGAACCGCTATGTAGATAATGATGAAGAAAAAGCAAATTTGCTAAATAGATATTTTTGTTCTGTTTTCACAGAAGAAAATCCTGGAGAAGAAGGACCGCGATTGACTGGCAAAAGCACGAATGAGAATGGAGTGGATAGAGCACCGTTTACTGAAGAGAGTGTGTATGAACAACTTGAAAATCTAAAGGTGGACAAAGCCGTGGGACCAGACGGGATCCATCCCAGGATATTGAGGGAGCTCAGAGAAGTTCTGGCGGGTCCTCTTAAAGATTTGTTTAATAAATCCTTGGCGACGGGAAGGTTCCATGGGATTGGAGAACGGTGGACTTAGTCCCTCTTCACAAAAGTGGTGATAGGGAAGAAGCTAGAAACTACAGGCTGGTAAGCCTCACTTCGGTTATTGGAAAAGTAATGGAAGTAATGCTGAAGGAAAGGATAGTGAATTTCCTGGAAGACAATAAGTTGCAAGATCCGAGACAACATGGTTTTACCAAAGGTAAATCGTGCCAAACGAATCTCATTGAATTCTTTGACTGGGTGACCGTAGAATTGAATCAGGGACTTGCTATAGACTGTAACCAGGCACCTCTCTTGTGCAGCCAAGGATAGAACAATCTCCTCCAGCCACAGGCTCCCAGTACAATGAAGAAATAGATGTCCACCAGTAACTTCAATCTTAAGGACTTTTATTCCATGCAGGATTCTAGCACACAGTTCCAACAGCAGCATAGCACATACCAGGATTCAATACAGGCTTACAGGCTCCAGTCTGGGCTCTTTATTCAGTGCACAATAAACAGTAATTCAATTCCCAAGACAAACATAGTAACATAGTAACATAGTAAATGACAGCAGAAAAAGACCTGCATGGTCCATCCAGTCTGCCCAACAAGACAAACTCATATGTGCTACTTTTTGTGTATACCCTACTTTGATTTGTACCTGTCCTCTTCAGGGCACAGACCGTATAAGTCTGTCCAGCACTATCCCCGCCTTCCAACCACCAGCCCCGCCTCCCACCACTGGCTCTGGCACAGACCGTATAAATCTGCCCAGCACTATCCTCGCCTCCCACCACCGGCTGGCTCTGCCACCCAATCTCGGCTAAGCTCCTTAGGATCCATTCCTTCTGAATAGGATTCCTTTATGTTTATCCCACGCGTGTTTGAATTCTGTTACCGTTCTTTCAGTTCATCATCACAGTTCAGTCACCAAGTAGCAGTTTCTACCTTCTATCATCTTTGCCTTCAGGAGAGTTCAATATTTTAGGGACTCCTTCTACCCAAGGGTTTTCCCCTGCCTCAGCTTCACAGTGAATTCAATACTTTTGGGACTTCCTCTCACCCAAGGAATTTCAGCCTGCTTCAGTACTTTAGGGACCTCCCTGCCCAAGGGTTTTCAGCCTGCAACTGCTTCTGTCCTTCAGCTCCTCTCTCCTGAACTGAACTCCTGGGACTCCTTCCCACATGCCTAATCAATCCCTGGCTTCAGCTACCACCACCAATCATTCTCCATCAATTAGCTTCCTCACACCCAAACCAGCTGAGTTAAGCATTAGACTAATGAGACCAATGATGAGCTCCTGCACACAGGGTTTCCTAACTCTCTTTCTGCCTAGTGGCAGCCACTCTACACAACCTGTCAGCTTACACCCATGTCTTCCTTGATTGCAGCTAGGAGTCCAGTCCGGGTTCTTCATCTCCCCCTCTGGATCCTTGCCTGCAATGCCTTCTGGGACTTGTATTTCAGACTGAAACTGCCTTAACCCAACTATCCTGGAGGTGACTTTATCACAAGACGTAATCTATTTAGATTTCAGCAAAGCTTTTGACATGGTTCCCCACAGGAGGCTCTTGAATAAACTTGACAGGCTGAAGATAGGATCCGACGTGGTGAACTGGATTAGGAACTGGTTGACGGACAGACGCCAGAGGGTGGTGGTTAATGGAATTCACTCGGAGGAAGGAAAGGTGAGTAGTGGAGTGCCTCAGGGATGATTTTGCTCATACCTTTTTCAGTAGTAGTTCAAGGTGAGTTACATTTGGGTATACTGGATAGTTCTCTGTCCCAGGAGCACTCACAATCTAAGTTTGTACATGAAGTAATGGAAGGTTAAGTGACTTGCCCAAGATCACAAGGAGCAGTAGTGGCATTTGAACCGGCCACAGCTGGATTCCTAAACTGGTGTTCTAACCACTAGGTCACTCCTCCACGCTGGCCAATGTACCATAGTGTAAAAGGGTGCTCAGAACATTAAAGCCATAGTGATCATCAAACAATATGGTTTGATATAAGAGCAAAAGCGGAGTGTGGATGCACAAAACTTAAAGTACTGGGGATTTTAGATGTTCTGATGTTGGTAAAATGAGGGAATACCTGAAGGAGCTGATGGCTTGGGTAAGCATTGGAGAAGTGGAAGCATAGTGATCGAAGCTGAAAGCTGCTCTAAATATGGCAACAGATCTTTATACTAGGAAAGTAAACAAAAACAAGAGATAAAGGAAGCCTATATGGTTCTCCAAACAAGTGGCTGAAAAAATAAGGGCAAAAGAGGCTGCATGCAATAAATTGCTACTAGTACTACTAATCATTTTTATAGTGCTACTAGACATATGCAGAGCTATACACATTATATGCAAGTACTCTCTCTGTCCCTAGAAGGCTCACAATCTAAGTTTCTGTACCTGGGGCAATGGAGGGTTAAGTGACTTGCCCAAGGTCACAAGGAGCTGAAGTAGAAATTGAACCCAGTTTGCCAGGATCTAAGCCTGGTGCACTCACCTTTAGGCTACTCCACTCACAAAATTGATTCACTTTTACCCATTCTACATCACTCAGGATTTTATAGACCTCAGCCATTTGTCTTTTCCAAACCGAAGAGCCCTAACCTCTTTAGCCTTTCCTCATCTGGAAGGAGTTCCAGCCCCTTTATTATTTTGGTTGCTCTTCTTTGAAGCTTTTCTAATTCCTAAAGTGGGAGTTGAACCCACAAAGTTAAGTTCAAAGGTATGTGCTCTAACCACTAGACCATAGCTCTAAAAGATTAGTGGGATAAACCCAAAGAAGCAAAGAGGTAAATATGGCTAGTGAAAGTGCAGGTGGAAGAAAAAATAGCTAAAGATGTAAAGAAAGATGACAAAACCTTTTTCAGATGTATTGGAAAAAGGAGAAAAGTTAGGAATGGACTTGGAAGACACTGAGAAAAGCTATGTGGAGAGTGATGAGGATAAAGCAAACATGCTAAACAAATACTTCTCTTACGTGTTCATTGAAGAAAATCCTGGAGAAGGACTGCAGTCAGCTGCCGAAGGTATATATGGGAATGGAGTGGATATTGCACCATTCATGGAAGAAAGCATTTATAAACAACTTGAAAATCTGAAAGTGGACAAAAATATGGGGGCCAGATGGGATACATCCCAGAATAGTGACGGAACTCAACAAAATCCTGGCAGAACCTCTTAAGGATTTATTTAATAGATCTTTAGAGATTGGAGAGGTTCCATGGGATTGGAGGCAAGTGGATATGGTCCCTTTACACAAAAGCAGAAACAGGGAAACTACAGGCCAGTAAGCCTCACATTGGTGGTATGAAAAATAATGGAGTCGCTGCTGAAGGAAAAGATAGTTAACTTTCTAGAATCCAATAGGCTGCAGGATCTGAGTTAACATGGCTTTATCAAAGGAAAATCCTGACAAATTAATCTGATTGATTTCTTTGACTGGGTAACCAAAGATCTGGAAGATACAACAGATTCTCATGTGTTACAATTCACATCATTTATGACATCCTTAAATTTTATTTTGGAATCTGCCACATATACACATGATAAAAGTCACAAATTAGACTTTTTTTTTGCTTATTCAGGAACATTAGCAAATATTTCAGTAGAACATTATTGCTGGGAGCCCCTGATTTGGTCAAACCATTTACATCTTACATTGTATTTAAAAATGTTTATTTTGCATTCCAGTTCTATTCAACAGTTTAAGTAAGCCACAAAGGAGAAATATTGACTCGTCTAAATTTTGGCAAGCAGTCAATATTCAACTATATACTAAACTTCAAAATTTTGAATCAAACACATGGAATAGTGCTATTAATGCTATATTAGGCAAGAAGGCTCCTTTTAAAGAAAAAAAAGTTAAACAAGGTTAATAACCCGTGGTTTGATGAGCTACTTGCAAGGAAAAAAAGGTGTTGTAAGAGACTGGAGCAGATTTGGAGGAAAAGTCAGGACCACCAGTACTTTTTGAACTGGAAAAAGGAAATTAGGGAATATAAATCACACATTGTCTTGGCTAAAAGAAGTTTAGTAGGAAACATTTTAGAATTTTAGATAATTTGATTAATAGTGATAGTCTGCTTATGATCCTTGAGTTGCTGCAACCTAGTGCTGAAAATCTAGCCATTTTTTTCAGAATAAGGTAAAAATTAGACATTCTTTTCCAGCGATTAATTTGCAAAATACCATAATGTTACCATTGTGTGATCAATTACATAGTTTTTCTAGGGATAGAATTTGGAGTAGGTTTGATAAAGTTTCCCTAGAGTCAGTTAAAATGACCTTGACTAAATTTTCCAAGAAATCATGCTCCTTAGATATTTGTCCTTCTTATATATTGAAGGAGATTCCATTAGATATTTTGTATTGGTTTACTGAGTTTGTAAATGAGGTCTTACAACATGGTTGTTATTCTAAAAACCTTTCAGATATCATCTTATCTCCTCTTCCGAAACCTTTAGGAGCTGATCTGACTGCAGTAGAGAACTACAGTCCTGTTGCAAGTATTCCCTGGGTGGCTAAGTTATTAGAGTTTTTGGTAAATGAACAACTTCAAATTTTTAAAGAGACGTATAATGTTCTACATAACACCCAGCATGGGTTTAGGTCTAAACATAACACAGAAACTTTACTCTTATTTCTTACTACAAGGAAAAAACACTTTTTGTGCAGTGGCAACAGGTTGTATTATTACAATTTGATATATCTGCAGCATTTGACGCAGTTAACCATACAGTTAACCACTAGGCCACTCCTCCACTCTAGACATTGGTGTCTCTAGCATTTAGTGAGCACTTATTTTTAGCGTATGCTAAAAATGCTAGCGCGCCTTAGTAAAAGACCCCTTCAGTGAATAGTCAATGGCAGGGGCGTAGCCAGACTTCGGCGGGAGGGGGGGTCCAGAGCCCAGGTGAGGGGGCACGTTTTAGCCCCCACCGGCGCCGCTGACCCCCCCCGCCATTGCTGACCCCCCTCCCGCCGCCAACCCTCCCCTGCCACCGCCGTCATCACCTACCTTTGCTGGCGAGGGACCCCAATCCCCGCCAGCCAAGGTCCTCTTGCTTCCCGCGCAAGGCTTCGTTCTGTTTCTGATGTCCTGCACATTGTACGTGCAGGACGTCAGACTCACTGAAACAGAACGAAGCCTTGATCTGCAAGGCTTCGTTATGTTTCTGTGAGTCTGACGTCCTGCACGTACAACGTGCAGGACGTCAGAAACAGAATGAAGCCTTCCGTGGGAAGCAAGAGGACCTCGGCTGGCGGGGGTTGGGGTCCCCCGCAAGCAAAGGTAGCCCACGGCGACGGCGGGGGAGGGTTGGCGGCAGGAGGGAGGGTCAAGAGGGTCATCGGCAGGGGGGTCCAGGACCAAATCTACGGGGGCTCAGGCCCCCGTGGCCCCACGTAGCTACGCCCCTGGTCAATGGTGTATTTGTATTTGAAGATGTAAGTATTTTAGTGAATGTAATCTGGAATTTGTACCTGTTTTATAGCTTGTATGATGTATATTTTCTTTTATTGTAAACTGTTTCAACACAGAAGTACATTGCAGTATATCAAATCAATAAATCCAATCCAATCCGCACTTTGTAACTTTGTAAATCTATGTGCTTTGAAAATGAGCGTCTCTAATAATTTTTAAATGGTATGTTTTTTCTTTACTGTATCCAGTGTAAGTACTGCTAGGAGAACACTTATTTCACACTGAGAAGATTGAAACTTTTTGAACAGGGCCCCCACTTTATTTGCATGCATTGTGATAAATTGCATCTTTTGTGTTCATCAAAATTTATCCCAATAAAAAGCCACACATTGTTTTTGGTGATTAGAAATGTTTTGTTCTTTCTCCCTGTGAAATAAAATTGTATGAGATATAAGTATTGCACTTCACTTATCATTAATCTTTAGATATGCATGCCAAGTAATTTTGTGCACAGCTTGATTAATAACAATATTGTAAAAGAAAAAAAAAACAATGTATGTGTCTGGAATATGCTAGAAAAGTTGAAAAATAAAATGTTCCAATGGTAAATTACATTTAGCCTTGTAAGAACAGATGGGTCAATATTTAAGCTCTATAGTAGACATTTAAAAATATTTCTGGATATTCAGTATCGGCCACTCTCTCGGTAGTGGCATTAAATTTCCGTGTAGTCTGCTGAACATCCAAATTATCTGGCCAGATAACTGCACAGGCAAATTAGGACAGCAATTATTTTGTCCTGTGATTTCAAGATAGTTCTCAAATGGCACTGATGACATTGCTGTTCTACAGATAATTTTGCACTGCACGTTTGCTCTGTTCCCATACGTGGGAACAAAGGTGAGGCGTACTTTGTATAACCCCCCCCCCCTTTTTTTTTAAAATCTCTGTGGAAGTAAATGGGTTCAATTTCAGAGGATGCAATGACTGCCAGCTATGGGTTTGGGTTCAGGTTCTTGAGGTGAGAACAGCTGTGAGGCATTGCCTATGGCAGTGCGTCTCAATCCAGTCCTTGAGGCACACCTAGTATAATCAGATTTTCAGGATATCCGCAATGAATATGCATGAGATAGATTTACATACCAAAGAGGCAGTGCATGCACATCTATCTCATGCATATTCATTGTGGATATCCTGAAATCCTGATGAGAGTAGAAGGCTTATTTTCGAAAGAGAAGGGTGCCCATCTTTCGACACAAATCGGGAGATGGGCGTCCTTCTCCCAGGGTCACCCAAATCGGCATAATCGAAAGCCGATTTTGGGTGTCCTCAACTGCTTTCCATCGCGAGGACCACCAAAGCTCACGGGGGCGTGTCGGAAGCATAGCGAAGGCGGGACTGGGGCGTGCTTAACACATGGGTGTCCTCGGCCTATAATGGAAAAAAGAAGGGTGTCCCTGACAAACACTTGGCCGACTTTACTTGTTCCTTTTTTTTTAATGACAAAGCCACAAAAATGTGCCCTAAATGACCAGATGACCACCGGAGGGAATCGGGGATGATCTCCCCCTACTCCCCCAGTGGTCACTAACCCCTTCCCACCCCCCAAAAAAATTTAAATATTTTTTTCCAACCTCTATGCCAGCCTCAAATATCATACCCAGCTCCATGACAGCAGTGTGCAGATCCCTGGAACAATTTTAGTGGGTACTGCAGTGCACTTCAGACAGGCGGACCCAGGCCTATCCCCCCCCTACCTGTTAAACTTTTGGTGGTAAATGTGAGCCCTTCAAAACCCACCACAAACCCACTGTACCCACATCTAGGTGCTCCCTTCATTCCTAAGGACTATGGTAGTGGTGTACAGTTATGGGTGGTGGGTTTTGGGGGGCTCAGCACACAAGATAAGGGAGCTATGCACCTGGGAGCTTTTTCTGAAGTCCACTGCAGTGCCCCCTAGGTTGCCCGTTGGTGTCCTGGCATGTGAGGGAGACCAGTGCACTATGAATGCTGGCTCCTCCCACGACCAAATGGCTTGGATTTGGTCATTTCTCAGATGGGCGTCCTCGGTTTCCATTATCGGCGAAAATCTGGGACAACCATCTCTAAGGTTGACCTAAATGTTGAGATTTGGGCATCCCCAACCGTATTATCGAAACGAAAGATGGACGCCCATGTTGTTTCCCCGCCCCTTCACGGGGACGTCCTGTGAGAACGTCCTCAGGAAAACTTGGGCACCCCAAGTAATGGGTTGAGAAGCACTGGTCTAGGGGATCTAAGTCTGTCACAAAACCAGAATAAATTGCTGAAAAAAAAGAATCTGATGCAAGTAGGAAGCATTGAGAATATTACAAGAAGAACAAAGTCTGTAATATTCACAGCTCAAAGTCTTTATCAATTGCTCATATCAGAAGTGGAAAATGAACACAACTTACTTGATATCCAAATCTCAAGCTTCTTGACCATTCATTAAAAAAACTGGGGGCCATATAAATGTTGCAAATTTCTATGTGCACCTACCAAAAAGCTGTGTGGAGCTCGGAAAAATGTTATTAATTAGTATTATGGAGAAAAAGATGTCAGTCAAAAAAGCTCAACTTTAGCAGATTAAGGGACTCTTTTACAAAGCAACAATAAAAAGCTATCCCAGTGTGAGTCTTTCCTAAGCCAAAATTTTCATTTTTCCTACTAATTGCCATGCACTAATTTCCCCATCAGCACGTGGCCATTAGTGCATGAGTCCTTACCACCACCTATTTTGTAGGTGACCAAGCTTCCACAAAGAGCCTTTGATATGTAAAGGTAAAAAAAAAATGCAAATGTCTGTCACAATATACCAAGTATATCTCCTGGGTTTCCAAAATTACTTAAACACAATCCTGGCATTTAACTAGCCAGGATCAGCAAGCAGCAAAAAGATTTCTATAATTTCTAATATTTCCTACTAATAATACTTATAGCTAATGAAAGCAAGCATTGTACCCTTGATTTTAAAAAAAACCAAACATTTCAATTTATGGTAAAAAAAAAAAAAACCCCAAACAACTAACTAAACACAGATGCAAATGTGATCACATATATGACCTGTAGATGGCAGTGCAGCTTTCTCTTTTCTCAGTAGTGACAGGATGAGGACAGACCTGGTCACAGGAGATGGAACTCCCTGGCTGTGTTCCTGTATGACTTTATATATAGTTTATTATCAGTCATTGGAGCCGACTCTGTGGGTGCTTGAGCATCCCAATATTGAGAAAATTCCTTGTATGTGTCCAGGGAGGGGTTATTTTCATTGGGCTTAGCACCCCCAATAATTTTGAAAAGTTGGCTCCTATGTTATCAGTCATGTACTTCAGGTTATGATAGCATGGTGGATGGTGATTGGCTGGTATATTTGTTTACACTAGCAAGTCAATCATAAGAATATAAGAACATAAGCATTGCCATCCTAGGACAGACCAAAGGTCCATCAAGCCCAGTATCCTGTTTTCAACAGTGGCCAATCCAGGTCGCAACTACTTGGCAAGATCCCAAAACAGTACATTTTATGCTGCTTATTCTATAAATACTGTCAAAATGCTAGTGGCGGTACTCTACCACAAATGTATACATATGCAACCAAAAAAATGGTAGAAATAAAGTCAACTGGTCACCAAATTTGGTGACCAGTTGACTTTATTTCTGCCATTTTTTTGGTTGCATATTCTATAAATAAGCAGTGGATTTACCCAAGTCCATCTTAATAATGGCTTATGGACTTCTCTTTTAGGAAAATATGCAACCCTTTTTTAAACCCTGCTAACTGCTTTTACCACATTCTCTGGCACTGAATTCTAGAGTTTAATTACACACTGAGTGAAGAAATATTTTCTCTGATTTCTGTTAAATGTACTACTTTGTAGCTTCATTGCATGCCCCTTAGTCCTAGTATTTTTGGAAAGAGTAAACAAGTGATTCATGTCTATGCATTCCATTCCACTTATTATTTGATAGACCTCTATCATATCTCCCCTCTGCCATCTTTTCTCCAAATGGAAGAGCCCTAGCCCCTTCAACGTTTCCTCATAGGGAAGTCATCCCATCCCCTTTATCATTTTCATCACCTTTCTCTATATCTTTTCTAATTCCACTATATCTTTTTTGAGATACAGTGACCAGAATTGCACACAGTATTCAAGGTGCAGTCACACCATGGAGTGATACAAGGGTATTATAACATCCTCATGTTTGTTTTCCATTCCTTTCCTAATACCACCTAACATTCTACTTGCTTTCTTCGCCGCCGCCACACACTGAGCAGAGGGTTGCAAGGTATCGTGTAGGATCCTGCCATGTCAGCCTCAGATATCCTGAAATAGGATGGAATTATCCTTCCTCAAGATTATCTTGAATCATCCAGGCTGTATGTTATCTGAGTCACTGAACAGAGTCAATATTTATCCTTAGCTGATGAAATGTAAAAGTCTTTGATGCAGAGAATCCATTTTGATGGCTTTAGGCCTTTGATTCAGGCTTAGTCAGATTAAAGTCTGTGATACACATATTAAATTGTGACAGGACTATGACCCTTTTCAAGTGTTGGTGCCTAAATGTCGGAGATACATACGTAACTTACAGTATTCTGTTATGCACCTAAGTGGAAGTCCCACCCAGGTTCTGCCTTTGTGTATGCCTAGGGTTATCATATGTCTGGGTTTATCCAGACATGACCTCTTTTTGAGGGCACTGCAGGATGTCTGGGTGGGTTTTTCCAACCTGCCTGTTTGTACAGGTTTGCAGGCTAGCTGGCTGGCAGGCATCAGGGTGCCTTCCCCTCACATACCATTATCGTGCCCTGGTGGTCTATTGGTGCCTTTGGGGCAGGAAAGAACCGGTGCTGCCGCTGACTGCTCACTGCCGGTGCAGCTTCAAAACAGCTGCCGAGACTTCAAGCGACAGCCTTGCAAGACTTCCGCAGAAGTCTTGTGAGGTTTATCGGTTAGGTTTATGGAATAGGGCATAAGTCCCGGGGGTCATGTGTAAATTTAGATGCGTCCATTTTCACTAGCAAAAACGTGGTGCAAATGCCCCCACCTAAATTTATGCACAGAATCCCTTTATTCTATAATTGCATGTGTAACCCCAAACCACACACATGACCCTCCCATTTCCGTGTCCCCTTTTTCAGGACACATGTAAAATTTAGACATGGATCAAGTGCCTAAATTTATGCATGTGCATCTTAATTGATTCCAATTAGCACCAATAATTGCTTGTTAAAAAGTCAATTGGCACTAATCTGCTCATTATTCAATTAAATTGTCCATACAAATTGAGTTTACAACCAAATTTGCAAGCACAATTTTGGGTCACTTTTATAAAATTAAGGGGATAGTGACTGAAAAATGCCATTGTCTGTTGTGTTGAAGCTGTGGCAGACAGCACAATGTGGGTCAATAATAATAAGGCAACACTGGGGCAAAGCACACTCTGAGCAGAGACAGTAGGTAGTAAGTGAGTGGCAGCTGAAGGCAGCATTTTTTTGTCAGCCAATGAGGCTAGGGGGAGAGGGTTTTGAATAGGGTGGATGGAGTCCTGCAATTGAAGGACTTATTTCCAAAACCTTCTAAGTCCCATACAACTAATATGGACCAAAAAGATAAAACATCCAAAGTTAGACTAAAAAGTCGTACTAAACATGCCCCTTCACATATAAGAAAGGATGAATTTTGGTGATACATATAGTAAGTGCTGGGTTTGGTTGTTGCTGTTTTTTTTTTAAGATAGCATGTCTTTTGTACCAACTGTCAACCACTTATAAACTAAGGAAAGCCATCCCCATGATTGTTTATTCAAACTTTTGGAAGTAATCTATGGTCCAAGAGAGATATAGAATAAACTGATATTTTTAGCAGTTATTTATATGATAAGATTTAATTCAAATAATTGGTTGGCTAAAGATCTACTTGAAGGTGATTATTCTGCATAAATAGAATGTGTGTACTATGATCTGCACTGATAGAATATATGTGTAGATATTTTTTTGGTCACAAAAGAGAGGGTATTACAGCATACAAGCATACAACACAAACAAAAAAAGCAACAATGGGCCTTCAGGAAAGAGATAACAGTCGTCCTTTATTATAAAAAGGCCCGACATGGGCCGTATTTCGGCTCACAAGCACCTGCCTTAGGGGTCAGAGTATATCTTCACAGTATATAGACAGGGATATTCAAACGGTCTATATAAAATGCCAGCAACCGCTGGGCGTACGCTCAGTCAAGTCATACGCTATCTGTTTTGGGAATGTTATAATGGTTGCTATAAGGCACATTTTCAGGCAAGATAACCTGTTGTAGAGGGTATTTCAGTCTGTCTTGTGCATCCATCTCCACATGTTTACACATGTGTACATGAACAGAGTTGCACACAGCGAAACAGGAGGGCATGATTCAGGTATTGCAGGAATGCCATGCTCCATCACCTAAAAAAGAAAGGGTGCCAGTGATAGACAAAGTGTGGGGTAGTAGGGAGACCAAGTCCCTCAACTAAAAGAAATGGTAGAATGGTACAGAAGAAGTATTGGAGAGATAGGGAGGCCAAAGCGTCAAAGTGGTATAGATGAATTGATATGATAGTGCAAAAGTAGGCCTGGTCACCCAAAGATGCATTTGTGGAAACACAGAGTGAGTCCATGGGTAACCAGAATCCCAGGCCCCACCATCCAAAGAAGAACTGACAGCAGGTGAAGTGAAGCAGGTTGAAATAACAAAGAATGGAGGAGTGAAGGGAGCAGAGGGAATTACAGAGTGGGAAGAGATAAAAGAGAAGCATGTACGCATTCCTCCTACCCTTATGCATACCAAAACATCCTCCCCCACACATACCAACACACCCACACATATCCACTGCCCCCCTTGCACACTCCAACACCCAGAGCACAAACACACTCCCATAGATGCACATGCAATCACTAACACAACTGTCACTCATACTACTTTCTAAATCTGTAAATGGAGACAGGGGAAACGTGCCATTGTGTTATACTGTAAATGTGTACTTTCAAACTGTTTAGCATGAGATGAGGTTTTCAAATTCATGGACCTGCCAAGTCATTTGTGATCCAGGTTGATAGATGATTTAATTTGGAAACTGATATGTTTAGGTAGGGATGAATGGTTCAGTAGTTATAAAATATGTATTTTAGTACATTGATTATGCATTAAATAGTGTTATTAAAATATATCATTCTGTAAACTGCAGTAAGGAATTGATTAATTGGTAATTTATATTTTATGAATGTATTATGTGCAAAATTGAATCTTATTAGCTATACTGTAACATATAAGGTGGTTGTGATGGTTGTGGTCCTGAAGGCATGAGCATGGGGAAACTATTCTGCAAAAATCAGAAGCATAACTTCCAAGAGAAAGCAAAGCAGCCTGCCCCTTCTCTAAGGAAAGAGATAGAATATGCATAATCAAGCCTTTTATAGTAGACAATAGACTACAAGAAAACATCCTATGCTATAAAGAAATCTTTTCTATCACCTAGTGAAATTACTGTTTAACTTTTTGATAGCACCATTCAATCAGTACTTTAGTATGGAAGTAAAGTCTAGGGATCATCAACCCCAAAATAAATATTTCAGGATGAGATAGAGCTCCAGTAGAAGCCTTGGACAGAAATAGACTTTTTTCCATTCACAGTAGTTGTCACATACACACACACACACACACACAAAAATCAGATCATGGTACCATATCAGTAGAGACAAACTCTTTCCACTGAGGCCTTCTTCAGGGGTCTATGGATTGGCATATATAAATATTCTTCCAAAGGTTCACTCAAATTAAGACAAATCTTCTGCAGCTCTATACACTACAGCCCGTTGCATGGCTGAAGCTGAACACCAGAGGGAGCTCACGTACCTCCCGGCTCCCTGCTCCCCTTTCGCCGGTCTCGTTCTTGCCCACCACCGCAAAAGTGAGACCGGCGAAAGGGGAGCAGGGAGATACATGAGCTTCCCCTGGTGTTCAGCTGCAGAAGATTTGTCTTAATTTGAGTGAACCTTTGGAAGAATAGCTATATATGCCAATCCATAGACCCCTGAAGAAGGCCTCTTTGGCCGAAACACGGACCGTGTAGGGTCTTAATAAATGAATTTGGCTCTTTTACATTTGTGATTTTAGTTTGGTCTTTCTGTACATCTTCCGTTCTTGTTGTTTTTTGTTTTTTTACAGGAGATTTGGACTCTCTTTGTTGTTGTTGGGATTCCTCCAACTACATTGCTGCCAGAGGAAGGTGCTAACTGGACTCCCCCTTGTTATTGAAAATGTGATATTAAAAGAGCACCCACCCACCCCACTGGCAGCAATGCAGGTGGAGGTCTCCTGCTGAACTTAGAGGGAGCAGTGCTCGCCATCCACATTCTTGACTGGGGGATGTCCTAACCAAAGCCTGCCATCGCATAAGTTTTAAGTGATTGAAGTGATTAAAAAGAACTTTCACATGCACCTGATATTTGATTAATGGAATGTATATGTCATTTTTCTGAGTACCTTGTCGAGGGTATTTTTATAAAGTTTTTGGATGTGTGAAACCTATTTTATACACACAAAAAAAGCTTTTTATACAATTATGTGACTAAATACATGTGAAAAAAGTAGGAGCTCAGGAAGGGTGCACCTACTCTGATGTGATCTGCAAGGAGTGTGGTTTGATTAGATTGAAGGTGGAGTTGTGATATGCACCTGTATTGTATAAAACACATATGTACTCAGAGTTCATGTACATATTTACACCTTTATTGGAGCAGATGTAAATTTGTGCATGGGTATTCGTATGCTGTTTGAGCTAGTTCTTGGAGCCTATGCTACCTTTTTTTAAAAAGGCTTAAAATAGGTGTAGAACAGGACAGTCATTTGTTACAAAATGATCTCCACATATTTTTAGATGGTTGGGGGCAGGGGCAGACTGACCAATGGAAGAAAAGGGCAGGGCCCGAGAGCCCACAGCAGTAGGGGGCCCATTCTCCCCTAGCCTCCACTTAGTTAAATCATTTTTGATGGGCAGTTAGGGGCACATGATGCTTATTACCCTGGGACCCAGACCACTGTCAGTTTGCACCTAGTTGGGGATACTTTTATACCCCCCCCCCCCCCGATATTCAGCCGACAACAGGCAGCACTATTAATGTCTACTGCCAGCATTGAACCTGGTTATTCAATGCCGGGCCATATCTGATCATCGGCATTGAATATCTGTTTTTTAATGGCGGTTAATTTGATATTCAAAGCTAATTGGCCATTCATTAGTGCATAAAAATAGGACAGTTATTTATGTGGTCCTATGTATGCGCTGACACTGGCTGGTTAGCTCTAAATATCAGGAGCTAACCAGATTCTGCCTTGAAATGCCGCTGACATAGCTGGCTTGCACTTTGACTCTAACTGGTCATTTTCAACAGTACTTAACTGATTATCTTTGCTGAAATGACTGGATAGCTGCCAAAAATCAGTTGGCGGACATTTTTGGCTAGTTAACTTGCTTTGAATATCAGGCGGATAGTGTTTAGTCTCAAGTTAAACCATATTTTACTATAAAAAGGATTAAGAAGCACTAAGGGGCCCTTTTACTAAACCACGTTAAGTGCTAATGTGCAAAATGTGGAAAAAAGGCTTACTACAAAACATGTTAACATGTTTTACAGTAATTTTCCATGTCAGCACATGCTAATTGCTTGGCATTTACTTTACTCTTCAGGAAGGGATGTTTAATGGGTGAGGAAGGGATGTTTAATGGGTGAGAAATGGGTGTGTAAGCATTATTTAGCTAGTGAGTTCGCATTAGCACACGTTAACTGGATGACACTGACCTAATGTGGGAGTACTATGGGCCCCTTTTACCAAGCTGCGACAAAAGGGGGCCCGAAGCTGGTTTCTGCTCGTCTTTTACATGTGCACCGAGGCCCCCTTTTACTGCAGTAAATTTTGGGGCCATTTCACCACCTTGCTTCCATTATAAAATTTTTCCGCACCCAAAAACGCGGTGCAGAAATAGCGCATAATGCTAAGCACCACCATATACAGAATTCCCTAATAATTCATTCACGTTCTCAATATTATTATAATACACCATAACCTTCAAATATTTGCACACTGGATCAATTTTAACTATTTACCTAGCTAAACCACACTGCATATTTTCATTACTTTGATGCTTGGCTACCAGCCCAGCACTCTGCAAAGATTTACAGCATGCCTAATGCCAAGTTCTCATGCACCCTGTCACTTACAAGGGCTGTTACTGAGGATACCAGCTTCAATGTCCTTCTTTCTCTTCCATCTCTGTTCCCATTCTGTCTCTTTTCTTCTCTCTAGATTTTAGCCCAAAAGTACCTTTAACATAGGGCTTTTCTACCATAAAGCTTAATGGGCTGTGCTTAGTCATGGTTGTTTGTCTTATGATGCAGGGTACATTTAGCTTAAGTATATATAATGCATCATTTTGATAGGTCTATTAATGATGAATCTTCATAATTTAGATAACAGACCTATTTTTCTGATCAGACATTGGTGGGTTTATTAAGTTGTTCTGACCTTACGCTGTTCTGAAATAACTCTCCCATGTTCTATGACTTTAGTATAAACTATTCAAACTTCCATATAAGCATAGCATAGCAGCTGGATCAATAATTGCTGACAGTTAATTTCTATCAATTCCCTTAATTTTCTTCTCAGGCCTAGAACCAGATGCACTAAACCTAATGAGCCAGCAACATGGTTTTTAAACTAGTTCTAGCCGGTTTAGTGAGCAAGTAGTAAAATAAGACATGCACGAAAGGGTTCTCCGAGCCATTTTCCTGTCATGGTAGCAGCAGCTGACAAAAACGGAATGCAAATGATCTAATAGCTATTATAATGAGCTAATTAGTATTATAATGTGCATGCAAGGTGATGCACAGCCATTTCCAACCCCATGCACAAAAGCAGTCCCTGCCTTTAACATGGAAATTTTAACAGGAGGTCTGGAGCTGTCAGTTGCAAGTAGGAGAAGGGGAGAAACAAGGCAGAGAAGATGGAGTACCAAAAAAAAAAGTACACCGGCTTACACGCAGCTTCATTGCGTGTATGAAAGCCGTGCCATGCTTCTCTTTCAAATGACATTTTACTGGCAAGAAATCATGGGGGGGGGGGGGGCAGTACTGCAATTAAAAATAGTGCAAACTTCACTAGTGCCTACTGCGTAAAAGAAATATTGCAGTGCTGAAATGTAAAGCATAAAAGTAATGGTGACTTATCAAAAATGCAATGAAGGCAAGGATCTGTCAAACAGCATCTGCTGGGGAAACAGCATCCCCCATACTAGAAGCACAACAGAGAGGATTAAACCAATTGGACAATGTCAGCCTGGAATGCCCCACCCACTCACTACTGGAGAGGGACACCAGGAAGTTCAGATCCAATCAGCTCACAGCTCTAGAGTGATGTCATCAGAGAAGCCCTGCAGGGAGGAGGAGTAGGGACAGCAGCCATCCAATGAGAGTCCATCTTCAGGGAGCTAGGGCATTCCAGGATGTCGGCCACCTAATAGAAGGAAGCAGCAGGAACAGCTGGGGGTGGAACCAAGCCCTTATGCTGATTTCTCACAGAAAATGACAGCCCTGAGCAGAACAGAGCATATTCTACACTTTTCCCACTTTTTCCCAGCAGCAGTGAGGCAGGGAGCCCCAACACAGGTCTGCCCGTCAGCTGCCCAGTCACTGCACATTAGCCAGCGCTGTCCCACCCGCCCCTGCCTACATGCTGCTCCATCAACAAAAAAGGTGATTTTGTGCTTGCAAAAAAAAAAAAAAAAAGGGCTACACCTACTGCTTTCATACATGCAGCTTGTCTGCGTGTATGAGAGCCGTCTTTAGCATGTGCAGAGCAGCCACACATAGCGATTGAGTGTTCTGTGCATGCTCAGCTCACCAACTGGCTTCCCCCATATCACATGCAAATGAGCTGGGTCACAAAAGCAAAGAGCAGCTCATTTGCATGCGATTCTCTTTGTGAATTCCTCTGTATCTCCAAATCGGTAAATTTTTATTGAATTGGAAATACATACAGATTCTTAACGGGACCGCTGTGCATCTGGGCCCTAGTTTTCTAGCAGCCTACCAGCAAAACCTAACTTGACTTAACTTCCTATAACTTACAGACTCTATAGGGATCATGTTCAAAACAGAAAAACATCCAAGAAATCTCACAAAGAGGCAAGTGGAAGGTTTTTTTTTTTGTAGAAACGTTCAAATTGTTATTTTCAAAACTCATTTAAAGATGTTATTCTATAGCAGTTCATTTAAATCTCAAGGAGACATGTTGGAGGCGTGTTTTGGGTGGGACTCAGGGAAGCTTACGATTTGGACATTTTACTGTGATAATTGAACATTGTAAAAACATCTAGGACAAAAAATAGGATTTTTTTTGGCTACACCTGTGACTACTGGCATGACCCATCCTTTAATCCTCCAGTGGTCACTGACTCTCTCCCACACCCCATCCCTAAGAGGTGAAAAGGACAGTACATACTAGGCTCTATGACAGCTGCAGATAGAATGGCCATTCCTCTTAGAACAGCAAGCAGGTCCCTAGAGTAGCCTAGTGGTTGGCGAGGTGGACTTTAAAGAAGGAGGCCCATATCCCACTCTAACTAGTATATTTGTGGTAGAAAGTGTGAGCAGTTCGAAACCCACAAAATACATACTGAACCCACATATAGGTGAAACACCTACAGGCATAAGGGCTATTGTAGTGGTGATCAGTTGGGTACAGTATATTTTTTGATATTTGGAGGTTTCACCATACAATATATGGAAGTTATGATGTGATGTGTATCTGGGACCTTTTATGTGAAGTTCACTGCAGTGCCCCAGGTCTACTACTACTACTACTAATAGCATTTGTATAGCGCTACCAGACGCACGCAGCGCTGAACACTTGACATAAAGAGACAGTCCCTGCTTAAAGAGCTTACAATCTAGGTAGAACAGACAGACAAGACATTAACGGGCAAGAGAATTAATGGGTAGAGTTCACTGCAGTGCCCCAGGGCTGCTCCAGTATTCTGCTAGGATATCTATGTGGCCAGTCTAGTAGGACTGCTGGCCCCCAGACATCCCAATGCTGTATTTTTCTTTGTTTTTCCTTGCACATTTTTGTTTGAAAATGGAACTAAAAGAAAAATGCACTGTGCACAAAAATGTCTAAAATAGGTCAGTTTTCAAACCAAAAAGATATACATTTTTCAAGTTTGAAAATGACCATGTTTGGCACTGGAGTTTAGGAAGTTTTTTGCAAAATGCCCAAAACTGGATTTGGGTATCATATTGAAAAATGCCCCTCAACATCTACCCTGGTGTTACTGTATCACTATTATAATGAACAAAATTAATGAACAAATGACATGGTTTAATGGGACAAAGCTAACATGGATTTAGCCAAGGCAAATCTTGACTCACCAATCTGCTATATATTTTTTGAAGTCATGAATAAGTATATGAAAAAATGCAACGTATCTACATTTTAAGAAAGCATATGACAAAGAATATCATGAAAGACTTCTAAGGAAATTGAAAAGTCATGAGACAGGAAGCAGTATCCTATTGTGGACTAAAAACTGGTTAAAAGATAAAAAACAGAGAGAGACTCAAATGGTCAATATTTTCAATCAAGGAAGCAAATAGTGGAATACTTCATGGATCTTTACATGGACTAATGTTTTTTTTTTTAAATATTTATAAAGATATGGAAGTAGGAACAGTGAGTGAGACCATCAAATTTGGAGATAACACCAAATTATTCAAAGTTCTTAAATCACATGTGGTTTATGAGAAATTACAAGAGCACTCTGGGAGACTGTGCATCCAAATGCCAGATGTAATTCAATGTACACAAATGAAGAATGGTGCATCTTAGAAAGAGTAACCCAAGTTATAGGCACACAATGTTAGTTTCCACATTATAAGTCACCACCTAGGAAAACAAAATCTAGGCATCATTATACTGTATATTCATTGGGGCTGATATTCAGATTGTGGGGAGGAACCCAGCTAACTCCCGTGGTCGGCGGACAGCCTGGATATTCAATGCTGAGTTGTTTCTGTTGAATATCCAGTTTATTTTTAGCCAGTTTAAAGTTAACTAGCTTAGCTGTCTAACTTTAAACCAGTTAAAGATATACCAGCTATTTAAGCGATCTAATGTGGCTGCTTACAATAGCAGGATATAAATTGATTATTTGGGGATAGCTGGCTATATCATGCGATATACGTAGCCAGTTATCTCCTATGCACTAATTGGGGATATTCAGGGGCGATAACTGGCGATCCCCCGCTCTATATCACCAGATAGCTGGTTAACTGTTATTTCACCGGGCGGATGCTGTTCCTGGCCAGTTAAATGATTTTGAATATCAGGATTGAAATTTTCTGTGGCAGCAGCCAAAAATTCAAAAAGAATATTGTGAATTATTAAGAAAGGAATAGAGAATAAAAATAAAGAATATCATATTGCATAGATATATTTAATGTTTCACTTACCTGAGAGCTTATAGTATCATGGTAACATAGTAAATGAAGGCAGATAAAAATTGGCATGGCCCATCCAAGTCTGCCCAACAGTCATATTCATTATCAAAGCATTATTGAACCAACAATCCAACAGAATTATTACATTTTATTCACTAAAGTTCTACTATACGATGCCTTCCCCTTTCCCACTGAGATATACAAGACCCACACTCATACTATATGGATGTGCTATAAAATACATATACTTGCTCCTGATCTGTCCTTCCCATTTTTAGGGCTCAGACGATAAAAAAGTTTGCCCTGCTCTAATCCTACTTCCCAACTACTGGAGTTGCTGTCGAAAATCACTCCAGGCCATCCTGATCTATCTTTCCTTTCAGGGTACACAGACCGTAGAAGTCTGTTCACAACTGCCCTCATTTGCCCGCTGCTGAGGCTGCCATTTAAGTACCATTCCTGAGCAATATAAATTAACTTATAGCTGTTGATGTGTTAAGTTTTGTATTGATCATTTCCTCTTTCTATCTATCCCTTCTTTCCTCTAAGGTATACATATTCAGGTCTTTAAGTCTCTTCTCATATGTCTCTTGGCAGAATTCTGATATCATTTTTTTCACCTTCCTCTGGACTGCTTCAGGTCTTTTTACATCCTTTGAAAGACACAGCCTCCAGAAATGAACACAATGTTCCAAGTGGGGCCTCACCAATGACTTGTTCAAGGGCATTAACACCTCCCTTTTCTGCTGGTGATTCCTCTCTCTATGCAGCCCAACATCCTTCTGGATATGGCCACTGCTTTGTCCATTATTCTGCAGCATTGAGATCCTCAGAAACTATCACCCCAAAGTCCCTTTCCTGGTCTGTCTTCTTGCTTCCTAGCACATATAGCTCAATATAGCCATATCCCAGTCATGGTTCTCTGTGAACCATGATTGGAGGCTTTGATCTCCCAGCCCCAATGATTCTAGTTTAAAGCCTTTTTTCCAAGTAGGTTAGCTAGTCTGCTGCTGAAGACACTTCTTCTCTTCTTTCATAGTTGAAACCATCTCTGCTCAGCAGCCCTTCAAAAATTATCTCATGGTCCAGGAAGCTGAAACATTCTCAATGACACCATCTGTGCAGCCATGCATTCATCTTCAGGATGCTAGCTTCTCTGCCTTGACCTTTACCCTCAACAGGAAGGATTTACAAGAACATCACCTGCACACCTATCTGCTTCACCTTCTTTGCCAGAGCCATAAAGTCACTTTTGATATGTTCGTAGAGGTATCTAGCAGTGTGATTTGTATCATCACAGATGAGCAGCATTGGAATTTGGTCAGTAGGCTTGATGAGTCTCAGCAAGCTCTCCATAACATCTTCAATTTTGGCATTTGGCAGACAGCACATCACTACTTTTTGCTTCCTAGTGGTCACTGCTCTGGCAAATTTGGGGATTTTGAGCTTCAGTTCCTTCTGTACCTGGGATGCTTACACCTCCTCCACTTCCAGGGTTGCATAATGTTTCTTCAGTTTGAGGGCAGATAGAGTCATAGTAACATAGTAAATGACGGCAGATAAAGACCTCAGTGGTCCATCCAGTCTGCCCAACAGTCACATTCATTATCAATTCAAGATTAAATCAACAATGAATGTGATATAATATACTTGATCATGGTTTTTCTTTGGTGTGTCTGGGACATAGACCATAGAAATCCGCCTGGCTCTGTCCATATGTTCCAACTACTGGAGTTGCTATCAAAGCCCACTCCAGCCTATCCAAATCCATCCTGCCATTTGTGGTACACAGACCATACAGGTCCACTTGGCACTATCCTCATGTTCTAAATTACTGGAGTTTCCGTTAAAACTATTCAGCCCATTCTACAACCATTTGCTATATGAGGGACTCAGACCATACAAGCCAGCCCAGCACCGGCCTTAGTTTTTACAGTCACAGTTGCCATCTAAGCACCACTTGACATGCAAACATATATGCAACCCTTTAAGTTTTGTTTTTCTTATCATTCATTTTCTAAATAGAGATCTGTGTTCATTCCGCACCTTTTTGTATTCTGCCACAGTTTTTTTTTTCTCCACCATCTCCCTTGGGAAAGAATCCCAGGCATCAACCACCCTCTCCATGAAAAAGAATTTTCTGACACTACTCCTGAGTCTACCGCCCCACAACCTCAATTCATGTCTTCTAGCTTTATCATTTTCCCTTCTATGGAAAATGTGTTTCTAGGAGTTAAGATGGCGTCCAGAGCTTGATCGCGTTTCCAACGGAGTCTGTTTTAGAGCCTTGTTTCTTCAGAATTTACAACTTTTTCAAATGCCGCACACTAAAAGGAAGGGGACGGTAAAGGATTTACCACCGTCAACTCGAATACCTACCCCGACTCAACAGACGATCCTTAGGTAAGCGACAAGCACTCCAGTTACTGGTGTAAGCCCTGCTGTTAGTTCTGCTGGAGGAGCGGCAGAACTACTGGGGACTGAGACATTTTTATCCTCACCGGACTTTAATCCACCACCTTGTCCTGCTGAGCTTCGTGGAGAGGGTGGAAACTCACTGGAGCCGGAAGGCGGCGACCGGGGACTCGGGGAGCTTCTGACGGCGGTATCCCACGACTGGACCCAGCAAGAGATAAAATCGAGGAGACAACAATGGCGTCTCCCAAGCTGGTTTCATTACAATCCATTTGGGAACTTATACAAGAAATGTCTACAACACTTACTAAGACTGCACAAGGTACTACTTCCCTAGTAAGTAAAGTGGAAAATTTATCATTATCTTTGGAGACTTTTAGGCAAGATACTGAAGTAAAGGCTACACAGTTACAGTCTGAAGTTGTAAATTTAAAAACAACAACGGAAACTCTGATAAAAGACAAATTATTGATCTCAAGGAGATTGGAGCAGATAGAAAACTATAATCATCGTTTAAACCTGAGGATATTAAATTTTCCTATTGCAATGGGGATTACACCATTGGATTTCTTCAAGAAATATCTTATAGAAACACTTAGATATCCTCAGGAAGCAATTCCTCCTTTGAATAAAGTTTACTATCTACCTCCACCGAAAACAGCAAAACTGAGATCGGAGATTTCACAGAACCTACCCCTTAGTGGGATTCAGGATATATCTGCTTTATTAGAGGAGTCTTTGTCAGAGGTTAAGAAGAACTCTAATAGTCTCCTTCATATTCGAACAAGATCTGAATGCTTTGTTGAGATTGTACTTTAAAAACTTTACGAAGCTTTTTTGTGGACAAAAAATATGGATATATCCTGATGTAGGCCTCTGTTAGACATAGCTGTGACCCAGAGAAGAATTTTGGGAGGGTACCCCTAAACCTAGTAGCAGATGGTGACTTCTTCAGATTTAATCAGGTTTGGGCAGGGCCGGGCCCGTGGCAAGGCCGCCTCCGGGGCCCTGCCCCCGAGGTTGTCATCGCCGCCGCCCCCCCCAGGCCGCCGCGCCGCAGTCCCCACCCGCCCTCCCCTCCGTCCGCCACCGGGCCGGGCCCCCTGCATTGAAATCATCACAGCGCCTCACCTGTCACCTTGCTCCATGACTGAAAGCACAGCCAGCAGCGGCAGATCGCATTCACCTCCCTTCGGGCCTTCCCTCCCTGTGTCCCACCCTCGTCTGATGTAACTTCCGAAGGGAGGCGAATCTGATCTGCCGCTGCTGGATGCGAGGTGACAGGTGAGGCGCTGTGATGATTTCAATGCGGGGGGGCCCGACCCGGTGGCGGACGGTCGATGGAGCCGAGGGCGGGTAAGATCAGGGACTGCTGCGCCGAGATCCCCTTGGAGGCCGGGCCCGGGGAATTTTGTCTCCCCTGCCCCCCCTCTCTGCGGCCCTGGGTTCGGGGTCATATCTAGCCTGTGGGCTCAAAGTAATTTCCCTGGTTACACCCTACCCTAGCTTTAGCACCAGCCCTGACATTGGCTTTCTTTCTTGTGGTTTGCACAGTAAAGGGGAAATGCATTCTTTTCTATTTCTTTGGTTTTGCATTGCATGCAGCATTTGGCTTGATGGGGTTTCAGTTTAATTTTGTCTATGATTTCTATTTTCATTTTTTGTCACTTATTCTGTAATTGGTGACGGTCTGTTTCTGTTCTGTACATTACTGAGGCCAAGTATTCTGTTAGCATGAACTTTTTAAGTAGCGATCTGTTTTAATCCAGCTTCTTTAATTTTCTCAATCAGTGTATTGCAGTTTAAGGTCACTGTATTATTAAGGGTACTGCCTTTTCATAAGTAGAGTATTTGTTGTCTGAGATTTGGAAGTTAATACTGGCATGGTGATTTATTCTAGGCCCTGTGTGACTTTTTGAAGAGATACTTCACAACATACCTGGAATGTAGAGTGTTTATGTTGCTGTTACTGAGATTACATTAGAATCAGAAATATTTTTGCTAGTACCTTGAGGCTGTCACTAGAAGTCGTGGCAATTATTTTGTGAAAGGAGTCCCAACGGGCAGAAGTGAGTGGGCATTGCTTCTGCCTGTAAGACCCCACTAGACCACCAGGAATCTACAAGATAGGCCTGGGAAGGAATGGGGGTTCGTTTGGGCCTTTATGACATTTGGGGAGGCAGGGGGATTGGGTTTGTGGGGGAGGGAGGGGGAATTGGAGGTGATGAGGGCACCTATATCTCTTGCCTGGGTCCCAGCTGATATTCGGCTAGGATCTGCATAAGTCCTGGCAGCCAACACATGTATAATTAGCCCCAAGTATTCAATGTCAGTGTCCACGCATGGCCTGGCATTGAATATATGGAGCTAATTTTGCCCATTGCAGTGTTTACAATAACGCTGACTGCTGTGAACTGAATATTGACTGGTCGATTTATAGAACATATGGCTAAACTTACTAATGTGCATTAACATTCTAAAACAGGTTAACGCACATTAATTATTAAAGTATGTTATCTGCTTAGAGTACCTTTTACTAAGCTTCATCAAGCAACTATCACAGGTTTTACAACACAGTAACCATTAGCTCAGACCCATACTATTGGTACGGGTGGCTCATGGGTAGAAGGGGGCACAGAGGAGGAGTAGCTGCCGGTTAATTCATGGCAATCTATTGCAGCTTAACTGTTAATCTGACAGATAACACAGAACAGTTAACACCACTTCAGTAGGTGCTTATGATCTTTCTGAATGTGGCAACAGCATTTGATAAAATAAATCATTTTATTTTGCTTCAAAGGCTGTTGGAAATAGGGGTTTGTGACAAGGTTTCAAACTGGTTCAATTCTTTCTTTTCAAATCACACATTTCAGGTGAAAATTAATGCTTCTGTTTCAGACTGGGTTCTACAGGGATGTGCCCTTTCTCCTCTTGTTTAATATTTATATGCTATCCAGCCGTGCATTATTAAGGAGGATAGGTATTGCCCTTAGGATGCATGCAGGTGACATCATGGCTTATTTTCCAGTCCCTAAGCACTTAGTGAGGCTGCCTTCCATGATTTATGAAGGTTTAATAGCCATTGATCAATGGATGCAGTCCAACAGCTTAGTTTTAAATTGGAAAAAGTTGAAAGCTTTGGTAGAAACTTGTGAATTAGCTTCACTTGTTTGGAATGATATTAGGAGATCATATTATTCTATTATGTTTGGAAATGAAATACTTAGGGGCTACTTTGAATTTCTGTTTTAGTTTTTATCATTACGGGGCCCTTAACACATGGTTAACACACACTAACAGGCTACTGCAGAATGTGCAGGACTGACTCAAACTATTGACCAGGTAATAAAGGGTAATAAAATCCTGGTCCGGCATCTCTCCCTCTCTATTCTGTCCCCCTTCCGCCCGCAATTCAATATCTCTCCCTCCACTCCCTCTCCCCACCCACAATCTGGTATCTTCTCCTCTCTCTCTCAACCTCCCCTCCCCCATCTACCTTGCAAGTCTTAGATGGCACTAGCAGCGGCAGTAATCTACACATGCTGCCTGCACCTGGTCCAGAGCCTTCGATCTACAGCATCCCACCCCCTCTGATGCAACTTCCTGTTTCTGGGGGGGCAGAAGAGGGCAGAGGGAGGTTAAGAGAGAGGAGGAGATACTGGGTACTGGATAGTGGGTGGGGGGAAGAAGAAGAGGGAGAGATACTATTAGGCACATCTTACTTTATTATGTACTATCTTCATGATTTCCAAGCCTTTGTGTAGGGCTCAGATCCTGATGATGGGAACTGGCCAACATTGGCTAAGACACATCATTTATGAATTGTGGATGATGATAATAATAACTGTATTATGTTATCTGCAATGCAGTTCATGATGATAAGTGTATTATCTTTGTGTTAACCTTATGGGAAGATGCCAGGAACACCCTCAAGAGTTAAAACATAGATTTTGCAAAGGGCTTATTTTATAACCTCTCCTCCTCCTCTACATTTCTATCAACATTATTAGCTTTTTCATCACCTCCCTCTATCCCCTAATTATTAGCCTTTTCTTCTTCTCCTAGGATTCTCCGAAGAACATCACCATCCATAGCCCTCTTCTAGGTCTTACTGGGGGTCTCCCTGGTATCCAGTCGGCAGCAGAAACAATTTCCAAGATGCTCTCACCCCATGGAATGCTTGGTTCAAAATCATACCAGTAACTTCTCCCCCCAGCGATATTTTACCACTAAGAGTCAAGCTGCCAAAAAAAGGCAAATAAACAAATGGCATACTGTGGAGTGTGCTGAGGCATCCCACGGTAATCTTGGGATGTGTGCATGATACCTACATGCCATTTTTTAATTTTTATTTATTTATGTATTTATTTTTACGGTGGGGGCATGTCGGGGGATAGAGAGCGTGCCATATATCATCCAACACTAAAAAACACATTTATCACAACAACATACTATATCACAGTCTTCAGACCTTAGTGGCAATTTTTTTCACACAGACCACTCAGTCCATGATTTGCCTGCCTCCTCATTGGTCACTGCTTATTGTTTCTCATTTATAACTCTTCCATTGTAATAACAAACTAATTTTAAAATCTATTCTTTTCTTAAATTTTATATATAAGTTGCACTAACTGATTAGCACAGAACATGCCCACTCTCTGCCTGCATTGTAGAAGAGCCCGAACTAGAAGTTGAGGACCACGCCCTGATGCAGCCAAAGGTGAAACATGGCCAATGTTGGCAGCTGGACCATCAGAAAATAAAGATAACACACTAGTTCAGGTTCTTCTGCAATGCTGGGCATGTTCTGTACTAATCAGTTAGTGCAACTACATTTTACATGCTAACCAATTAGTTCAAGCTTAGCATGTAAGCCCTTATCACCTACATAATGGGTGGCATTAAGGGCTCTCACGCTAATCTGTTTTAATGGCTATGCATGATCATTAATTGTATTTCCTTTCTTGATTTCTGTAGCTATTTTTTTGTTAATTGTTCTGATTGCTCGTTTAGAAATGTGGTATAGTAAGAAATTGAATAAAGAATAGTGGCCAATAATATAAAACCCAGAACATTCAGCCACTTTAACCTAGCAGAAAAAAAATGGCCTTAGCATGTGAGAAAGACCAGAGTAAGAGTGTGCTAAGGTCACTTTTTACCGCTGTCTGTTAAAAGGGCCTCTATTTGAAAATAAGTTGACACCACTTATAATAGCATTGAATTTGGTATTAATGAGGACAATTTTCAAAAATCCCTCATGCTTGTAAAGTATTCAGTGTCATGTTGATGTTGTCAAGAGCACTGTTCCCTGTAAGTTGAATGGGTGTCCTCCAAATGCATCGCTACCAATAGGGGGTACTGCTTCAATATTGTGTTTTCAATCTCTAGGGACAGGTAGGTCCCAAGGCTTTATGATAGGAGACAGCATGACATCAAACAGTTGAAGCCATCTCCCCAAACATTCACAGATGCTATTGAAAACAATAGCAAACCTGTGAGGTTTATGAGTCCCTTTTTTATAAAATTTGGCAGCTGTTTTATTTATTTGAAAGCTTCCCAAATGTAACCTGAGGGGTTTTGTTTTAACCTGGGGGGGGGGGTGCCTGGGGCATAAGCCATCGTCCCCCTGCAGGTGTGGGTGCTCTGCAAAGGCACACTTGCTTTTGGAGCTGTGGGAGGCTCAATTTTTGTAGGCGGCAGACTTATGAAAAACCTTGGCTCTGCCTGAGCCTTGAGGCAAAGTTGTGGGGACTCCTGCAGCTACAAAAAACAAGTCTGCTGCTCCAGAGCATCTGTACCTACTGCAGGACTGTGGTGCACACCCCAGGACCCCCCAGAGGTTAAAATATGTTGTTAGTAATATGTCATTTATTTTTAAAATCAAGCGTGGTTCCGGAACATTGGAGGGTGGCCAATCTAACGCAGATTTTTCAAAAAGGTTCCAAAGGTGATCTGAGAAGTTATAGAATGGTGAGCCTGATGTCAGTGCTGGGCAAAATGGTAGACTATTATAAAGAACAAAATTACTGAGCATATTTAAAAGCATGGATTAATGAGACAAAGCCAACATGGTTTTAGTGAAGGGAAATCTTACCTCACCAATCTATTACATTTCTTTGAAGGGGTGAACAAACATCCAGATAAAGGTGAGCCAGTTGATATTGTGTATCTGGATTTTCAAAAGGTGTTTGACAAAGTACCTCATGTAAGACTCCAGAGGAAATTGGAAAGTCATGGGATAGGAGGTAGTGTCCTGTTGTGGATTAAAAACTGGCTAAAGGATAGAAAATAGATAGTAGGGTTAAATGGTCAGTATTCTCAATGGAGAAGGAAGGGTACATAGTGGGGTTCACCAGGGGTCTGTGCTGGGACCATTGCTTTTTAACATATTTATAAATGATCTAGAGATGGGAGTAGCTCGTGAGATAATTATATTTGCTGACCGCACAAAGTTATTCAACGTTGTTAAATTGCATGACGATTGTGAAAACTTACAGGAGGACCTTACAAGACTGAGAGACAGGGCATCTAAATGGCAGATGATGTTTAATGTGAGCAAGTGCAAAGTGATGCATGTGGGAAAGAGGAACCCAAATTATAGTTATGAAATGCAAGGTTCCACATTAAGAGTTACCGACTGAGAACGGGATCTAGGCATCATTGTTGATGATATGTTTAAACCCTCTGCTCAGTGTGCGACGGCCACTAAGAAAGCAAATAGAATGTTAGGTATTATTAGGAAAGGAGTGGAAAACAAAAATGAGGACATTTTAATGCCTTTGTATCTTTCCATGGTGCGACTGTGCCTCGGATATTGTGTTCAATTCTGGTCATCGCATCTCAAAAAAGATATAGTGGAATTAGAACAGGTACAGAGAAGGGCGACGAAAATGGTAAACGGGATGGGACAACTTCCCTATGAGGAAAAGCTAAAGCAGCTAGGGCTCTTCAGCTTGGAGAAAAGACGGCTGAGGGGAGATATGATAGAGGTCTATAAAATAATGAGTGGAGTGGAACGGGTAGGCGTGAATCACTTGTTTACTCTTTCCCAAAATACTAGGACTAGGGGCATGCAATGAAGCTATAAAGTAGTAAATTTAAAACAATTCGGAGAGAATATTTCTTCACTCAACGTGTAATTAAACTCTGGAAATTGTTGCCAGAGAATGTAGTAAAAGTGGTTAGCTTGGCGGGGTTTAAAAAGGTTTGGATGGCGTCCTAAAGGAAAAGTTCATAGATCATTATTAAAATGGACTTGGGGAAAATTCACTGCTTATTTCTAGAATAAGCAGCATAAAATGTATTGTACTGTTTTGGGATCTTGCCAGGTGTTTGTGACCTGGATTGGCCACTGTTGGAAACAGGCTGCAGGGCTTGAGGGACCTTCGGTATGTCCCAGTTGGGCCATACTTATGTACTTATGTTCTTAAGGTACATGGCTGGAGGAAAGGTGGGACCTAGATGCTGAACTGTGGAGGGAGGACAAACAAGGGAGAGAGAGGGCAGCCTTGTCTTATGTTCAAGAAGTACCTCCTGTGTTTCTCCCTGCTGGGTTCAGACTATCAGCCCTTAAGAGGGCTCTGCAACCACCAGTCCCTGGGATCCTCTCTAGATAGCTACCTATGCTCTTCCCGGCCATAGGCTTTGATAGTGCTCCTGAAGGTCATTTCCTTCTGCCCTGAGCTATGCCTGCTTCAAGGGCTGTGGCTCCTTTTTCTGCTTTGAGCTACTCTGAAAGGCCTCCTTACCTTGAGCCCAACTCCCAAGGGTTTTCACTCTCTGTGACTTCAGAGAAGTCTCTAAGGGTATTTTCCCTGCCAGGATTCAGATCTACCAGCCTTTATCAAGGCTCTGATATCTCCAGTTCCAGGGTTTACAAACCTTTCTTTACAAAGCAAAAACAGACAGGAGCCAAACAAAAACACTCAAACACCATCAAAGCAAAATACAGAAAATAGGCAAACTCTCCAATAAACGGCAGATGCAAAACACATTCTCTGCAGCCAAGTCTAGAGGAGTCAGTGGGAACCATACAGATGGTTCAGTATGAATCAAGCCCTCCTAAAGTATAAACTCTACTAGTGAATTCTTACCATGCCACCAATTTGCCTCTCCCCTAGCTCATGTGGAGCAGGCTTTTGTTTCCCTTATTCTGATTCAGCTCATCCAATACAGTGTGTATACATAATCTGTTCCACAAGCTTTATTTATTTCAGTGAATTAATCCCCTTCAAAGTGTTTGGAAATACTCTCATCAGCCTTTTTGTTTGCCTCCATTTGCATGTAGGAAGCTATGAGACCCATCCTCCTCCTGTAAAAATTTACAAGTTCAGCACTTCCTGGCCAGCTCCACTACAGCAAGCAGGCTGACAGTTTACCTTAGAAATAATAAACCTTCTTGTATTTTTTTAAAGTACTTCAACCAGATTTTATCTCTCTCCTTACTCTCAACAAAACCCACCTCAAGGGGAAGGGGGAGGGTTCATAAACATCTGTTTTCCAGTCTAGATAACCTCAACTAAGTAATCCCACTAACATTTAATATATAGCCTGCCCCTGTTGCATAATAGATAAGTTATAACATAGGCAACTGAGACTCCTCGGGCCTAAAGGTTTTCTGATATTTACAATAATAACACAATAATAACGTGACACATGGTATTTTCTTAACATGGCACAACTCGGCCGCAGCTTTATTTAGATACAAAAACATCTTAACCCTAGGTATACCCAAGCCGATCCAGCCTCTGGCTCGTTATACAACCCAGTTCGCAGTCATTAGCAAGACTGACCACATCTTTGTTTAACCTTCTAAAAGAGTAGCGCAGCGCTGGGTTATGTTCATCGTACTCGCAACGCGCCGAGCTCCACGCTCGCGACTCCCAAAATTTTGGCTTTTTTTTAAATATAAAGGCCGGGAGGGGAGCAGAGCAAAGGAGGCAATGGGCGGGGCCGGCCGCACATGCGACTCTCCAACCAGACCCCGTTCTGTCCGCATGGTGCTCCAGACACACTGGCTGCAAGGGCCCGAGACTCCATGTGGCGCATGTGATCTGCCGCTCTCGCAATGGCCAGAAGGGAAGCAGCGCAAAGGTAAGGCAATGGGAGAGGTCGGCCATACACGCTTTGCTCTAGCCCGACCCTGCCGCATGGCACTCCATCTACCGCATACACTGAGACTGGGGGGGATCCCGACCCCATGAACCCTGTGGCTAGATGTCAGTTTACTCCTACTTCATGTAATTACTGCGAGTCCCCAGGACTGCGCTCGATGCCTGCGTGGCTCCGAATATAACGTCCTACCTTGCTGAGGCTCTGCCTGGAAACCCCAATCACTCCTCCGGCTCTTACGCCGCGCTCGGTACTCACAGCTCAGCGCGAGCAGCGTGCAGTGGCTGGACGCACTCCTACCCAACGGGGAGGATAGAGAGAAAACCACTGAAAAACCTGCAATAGCGTCGGCTGGGATCGGAGCTTCGGGTAGGTTGTTGTCTGGGGCGGGCGAAAATGCGCGTCATCAAGAAGGGCTTGCTGGCGATGCAGGCTCCATGCTGCATGTGCGGGGAACGATCGTGGTTGCTAGAATGCAAGAGGCGATAACAAAGGCCTTTTCCCTCGCGTCCCTCGCATGGTGGTGCCCGGACGCCTGAAGAGGTCGTCCGGGCTCCGCCCAGGGGCTTTTAAAGCCCTTTAGCTCCCCACCCTTACCAGCGGGGTGCCATTGGGCGGCGGGAACATGCCCGCCATGCCTCGCTCGCACCCCGCTAGCACCGGTGCGCATGCCCATCGGGGCACAGCGCCGTGTTATAGGCGGCTCCGTGCACCTGTTGGGGCACTGCACCTTGCTTACATCTGGGACTTCCACAATTGCTATCTCTATTCCCAGGAAAGGAGAAAATAATCAGTAGCAATCAGGAATTTTAGATTTACAGTGTTTCTGGTGCTGCTGCAGCAAATGGAGCTAAAGTATGCACTGAGCATATTTACAGTGGGGGAAATAAGTATTTGATCCCTTGCTGATTTTGTAAGTTTGCCCACTGACAAAGACATGAGCAGCCCATAATTGAAGGGTAGGTTATTGGTAACAGTGAGAGATAGCACATCACAAATTAAATCCGGAAAATCACATTGTGGAAAGTATATGAATTTATTTGCATTCTGCAGAGGGAAATAAGTATTTAATCCCTCTGGCAAACAAGACCTAATACTTGGTGGCAAAACCCTTGTTGGCAAGCACAGCGGTCAGACGTCTTCTGTAGTTGATGATGAGGTTTGCACACATGTCAGGAGGAATTTTGGTCCACTCCTCTTTGCAGATCATCTCTAAATCATTAAGAGTTCTGGGCTGTCGCTTGGCAACTCGCAGCTTCAGCTCCCTCCATAAGTTTTCAATGGGATTAAGGTCTGGTGACTGGCTAGGCCACTCCATGACCCTAATGTGCTTCTTCCTGAGCCACTCCTTTGTTGCCTTGGCTGTATGTTTTGGGTCATTGTCGTGCTGGAAGACCCAGCCACGACCCATTTTTAAGGCCCTGGCGGAGGGAAGGAGGTTGTCACTCAGAATTGTACGGTACATGGCCCCATCCATTCTCCCATTGATGCGGTGAAGTAGTCCTGTGCCCTTAGCAGAGAAACACCCCCAAAACATAACATTTCCACCTCCATGCTTGACAGTGGGGACGGTGTTCTTTGGGTCATAGGCAGCATTTCTCTTCCTCCAAACACGGCGAGTTGAGTTCATGCCAAAGAGCTCAATTTTTGTCTCATCTGACCACAGTACCTTCTCCCAATCACTCTCGGCATCATCCAGGTGTTCACTGGCAAACTTCAGACGGGCCGTCACATGTGCCTTCCGGAGCAGGGGGACCTTGCGGGCACTGCAGGATTGCAATCCGTTATGTCGTAATGTGTTACCAATGGTTTTCGTGGTGACAGTGGTCCCAGCTGCCTTGAGATCATTGACAAGTTCCCCCCTTGTAGTTGTAGGCTGATTTCTAACCTTCCTCATGATCAAGGATACCCCACGAGGTGAGATTTTGCGTGGAGCCCCAGATCTTTGTCGATTGACAGTCATTTTGTACTTCTTCCATTTTCTTACTATGGCACCAACAGTTGTCTCCTTCTCGCCCAGCGTCTTACTGATGGTTTTGTAGCCCATTCCAGCCTTGTGCAGGTGTATGATCTTGTCCCTGACATCCTTAGACAGCTCCTTGCTCTTGGCCATTTTGTAGAGGTTAGAGTCTGACTGATTCACTGAGTCTGTGGACAGGTGTCTTTCATACAGGTGACCATTGCCGACAGCTGTCTGTCATGCAGGTAACGAGTTGATTTGGAGCATCTACCTGGTCTGTAGGGGCCAGATCTCTTACTGGTTGGTGGGGGATCAAATACTTATTTCCCTCTGCAGAATGCAAATAAATTCATATACTTTCCACAATGTGATTTTCCGGATTTAATTTGTGATGTGCTATCTCTCACTGTTACCAATAACCTACCCTTCAATTATGGGCTGCTCATGTCTTTGTCAGTGGGCAAACTTACAAAATCAGCAAGGGATCAAATACTTATTTCCCCCACTGTACATGGTTTGAAGATGTAAGTAGTTGTAACTTGTTGGTTTTAATAAGGAATGGGTGTTAATTTAGCTACTTTGTTAGATTAATAAAACACAGTAAGAATGGAGGTGGTTCAGACTTCTGTGATTAGCCATCCAGGGAAAAGCTGGCCTTTGTGACTCACTGAAGAAGCAAAAGAGAAATGGAGAAGACAATTTGTAAAAACATTTATGTAGGTAAATATTGATTTGGCAATGAACGTTCTCTGTCTGAAAATGTCTTCCCTCAATGCGACAGACTATGCATAATGTTTCACAGCACACATACTTTTAATTGCATTTAGGAAGGCAGTCCTGGGAAGGGAGGGGGGATCAGAATATAATTAGGATAATTCTATGATGTAAGCTCAACATTAACACACCAGAATACCATCATATATATACTAGTATAAAAGGCCCGTTTCCGAAACAAATGAAACGGGTGCTAGCCAGGTTTTCCTTGTAGTGTGTATGTTTGAGAGAGTGTGTGTGTGAGACTGACTGTGTGTGAGAGAGAGAGAGAGAGAGAGAGAGAGAGAGAGAGATTGACTGTGCGATTGTGTGTCACAGAGAGATTGAGACTGGGTGCTTGTGTATCTGTGAGTGAGTGTGTGTTTCAGAATGACTGTGTGCAAGTGTGTATGTTGGACACAGTGAGTGTGTGAGAGAGAGAATGTTCACACAGATACAGTGTGTTGGACAGAGAGATAGTGTGGTTCCCCCCTTCTCCCTTCCCCCCTCCTACTCTTCCCTTCCCCTTTGCCCCCTCCTCTTCCTCCCTCCTTCCTTCCCCCTCTCCCCTTCCACCCCTTTCTGAGTTCCAGAAACCCCTCTCACTTCTTCCCATCTAAGTTCCTGCCCCCCCCCGCCACCTCTTCCCATCCGTCCTCTCCCCTTGCCAGTCCACCTCTCCCCCCATTTGTGTGGAAGGCTGGGTTTTGATTTTGTTGGGGGGGGGGGGGGGGGGTTGAAGTGGTAGGCGACTTGTTTGAGGTGCCGGAGACGTCGGGACTGTGGGTAGTTTTTTCTTGAAGGGCGTTTTGTAAGGATGCTGCTCATACCGGGAGCTGGAGCATGGGCCTGACAATTGTAATCTCCTTCCAGCGATGTTCGTCGTCTTCGTGCTGTTTAGAAATTGACCGCTTGTGCTGCTCATTCTCCTCCCTTGTCCCCATGCAGTTGTTCGTGCTTGTTATGTTTCGCGAAGTGTTTGACGTCAGGTTTCGTTGCGTAGCAGCGGTTCGGCGATCCCTTGTCATCTGCTGGTAGCGATGTGATTCGCTGAGTGTTATTGCTCCGCACTCGACGTCATCATGTTTGACGCGAGGGCGGGGCAAACACTCATGGGCAAATTTCGATCTACACCACCACGGATTTAGAACATTGGGACTTTTGGAGGCTTCATTAGAACGTTGGAGGTGCATTTTATATAGAGAGATATATACCCCAGGGGTTCTCAACCACACCCAGGCAGTCAGGTTTTCAGGGGAACCACAATGAATATGCATGAGATAGATTTGCATGCCCTACCTCCATTGTAAGCAAATTTATCTCATGCATATTTATTGTGGGTATCCTAGAAACCTGACTGGCTGGGTTGAGAACCCCTGATGTACACATATGTATGTAAACAAATTGGTGTTTATGCAAATACACCTCATAAACACTATTCTGTAAATATGCACATATCTTAAATAGTATTTTACAGACAGACATACACATAGGTGAAGTGTGAGTGGAATTCACACTTATGCATGTGGTTACATCCACATCTATGCCAGCTCTATGTCTTATACCTGCCTTTACGCCAACACCTGTCTCTTCTCTTTACTGCGGCTGCCTCCCTGATGTAACTTCCTGTTTCCTCAGAAGTGGCAACAGTAGAGAATAGGCTGGTGCTAACGGCAAGGTAGCATATGAGAACTGTGCCTTCCTCTACCGGCTTTTGGAACATGAAGAAAGACAGTAAACTTGGGGAACGGGGTGTAGGAAGTCTGGGGGTGGCAGCGTCTCAGCCCTGCCTCAGGCAGCATCTTGCCTCAGGCTGCCCCTGCATCTTCTGTGAGATGCATCTTTGACGACCTTCTGCAGCAAAGTTTGGCAAATTGTTCTGAGGTTGTTGTCTGTAGGCTCAGGCATTTGATCTTGTAGTCTGTGCAGGGTGCATATTCCCACTGTGCATAGAGAACCTGGGCATGTGGGCCTAGTGTCGATATTGTTGCCCTTTGGCCTACCTACTAGGACCAGCGCAGGTAAAAGATTTGGTCATTCAAGTAGTTGTTTCAAGGGAAATGTGGATGAGACATGATAGGGGTTCACATAAGCTCTGATCCAGCATGTAGTGCTACTGTGAAATACAGGTGACACATGCATCAGACAGGGTGTTGTAAGAGTATTCCTTATCCCTCCCTCCCTCCCTTCTGCTCTTCACAGTGGGCAGGAAACCTGTGTAGTAACCTCTGAACCTTGATATCAGTTAGGGCAACCAAAGGCATTGAAAGGAGAACACAGACTACTCATATTAACAAACAACTCGTTTATACTTAAAAAATATAGAATAACATTGTAACAATACAGAATAAATATTAAAAAATTATAATAATCAATAAAAAGAATACAAAAATAAATTATGATTAAAACAAGAAAAGTAAAGGTACAAAAATGTGTCACAAATAAGTTTAGTAAAAAAAATATATAAAAATATAAACACTGAAGAAAAAGGATTAGAGAAGTGGGATGGACCACTGTGGCCAAAAGGGGGAGGGAGGGAGGCCACCCCAAGAGCTCCAGGAGCTGCCTCAGGAGGTGGGACAGACTAAGGGTTCTGGGAGAGGTGGGGTCCTCTGATCCCAGATGCTTAAGGGCAGCAAAAATGCCCCCAGAACTATGCTGAAGCTTCTCCATAGCCGCTTCCAGCACTCATAACCTGTGGTCAATGGCCTCCTGCATCATAACCAGCTCCTTAAGCACAGCGTCAATTCCAGAGACAGGTTCAAGGGAGGGCTACATCTGCCCCTGGAAATGTCAAAGCCTGTGCTCTCTGTTGTGGGGGAGATGGGACATGGTGTGTTAGGTCATTGTCCTCTCCCTCAGAGGGGACATTCTCCTCAGAGTGGTCCTGCAGCTCCTGTGGAGGCACAGAGGGGCTGGGGTAGTAGAAGGGGGGTATGATGGGGTGGTGGTGGTGTGTGTGTGTGTGGGGGGGGGGGTGAAACTGCAGTCTGGCCCTGTTTTTCCTCCCTGGTTTTGTCCTCCTCTACAGATGTCTCCTCCTGCTCCCCAAATGTCTTCTCCTCTTCCTCCTCCTCCCTAGGTACCTATAGGCAGCAGGATGTGGGCCTGCTGCCTAAAGGTACCTGTTGTGCTGTCTATACTATATCTAGCCCAAACACCTTTACATATATTAGAGGACCTTATTCAACATCTGTACTTTGTGGCACCATAGATGGATACTGCCCCCAAGTGGCTGCCACAGAGATGCGATGTGGAGAGGAGCCAATGGTGTGTGAATTTGACACTGCAGTGTTACTCATCTGCCTCTGCCTTCAGCTGGTGTCTTCCACCCCTCCCCTCGGAGAAAGTCCTGCTTGTGCTGCCACGGGTATTGGCTCCTTTTCCTCAGATCCTCCATCTGTATGGAGACAAGGGGTGGGAAGGGAGAGGGAAAGGGAGGTTGAGTGGAAAGTACATGACAGGTGTTTCATAATCCTGCTTATTTTCGAAGGAGAAGGGCGCCCATCTTCCGACACAAATAGGGAGATGGGCATTCTTCTAAGGTCGCCCAAATCGGCATAATCGAAAGCCGATTTTGGGCGTCCTCAACTGCTTTCCATCGTGGGGATGACCAAAGTTCAAGGGGGCGTGTTGGCAGTGTACAGAAGGCGGGATGGGGGTGTGGTTAACAGATGAGCGTCCTCGGCAGATAATGGAAAAAAGAAGGGCATCCCTAATGAGCATTTGGCTGACTTTACTTGGTCCATTTTGTTTCACGACCAAGCATAAAAAAGGTGCCCGAACTGACCAGATGACCACCGGAGGGAATCGGGGATGACCTCCCCTGACTTCCCCAGTGGTCACTAACCACCTCCCACCCCAAAAAAAAAAAAACTTCAGAACTTTTGTCTTTTTTTTTGTTTAGAGTATGTCCCTTGCTATGCCTCTCCTCCAAGATGTGGATGTTTCTGTGAGAAGGACATCCATGCCTTTACTATGCCTCTGACACCCTTTTTATTTATTTGGATTTTGGATCACAAGTAGCAGTAGTGGGATTGGAACGAGCCACCTCTGGATTGCAACACCAGTGCTCTAACCACTAGGCCACTCTGCCACTCCACTCCCTTGAAATTTGGCCATCCCTGTGTGTGTGTGTGTGGGGGACAGTATGCAGGTCCCTGGGGAGGGAGGTATGTGTGTGTCAGCGGAGGCATAACCAAGGCATGGACGTCCTTCTTGCAAACATTTTGGATGTTCTCAACTGCCCCCCCCCCCACAGGGATGGCCAAATTTCAAGGGCATGGCGAAGAGTGGCCTAGTGGTTAGAACAGTGGTCTTGCAATCTAGAGGTGGCTGGTTCAAATCCCACTGCTGCTACTTGTGATCCAAAAGCCAAATAAATAAATAAAGGGGGTGTCAGAGGCACAGCAGGCATGGATGCTCTTCTCACAAACATCCACATTTTGGATGTCCTCAACTGCCATCACTTCCCCTCCTTAGGAAGGAAATCGTGTGCAAATGAGCTAACAGCAAGCAGCTCATTTGCATGCAATTTCCTTCATGCATGCCCATTCCTTTCCGGATCAGTAAGGGAAGGGCTTTTTCCTTTCAGTTAGTGGGACCAGTGCACTATAAATGCTGGCTCATCCCACGACCAAATGGCTTGGAGTTGGTCGTTTCTGAGATGGGCGTCCTCGCTTTCCATTATCGCCAAAAACTGGGGACAACCATCTCTAAGGTCGACCTAAATTTTATGATTTGGGCGTCCACGACCGTATTATCGAAACGAAAGATGGATGTCCATCTTGTTTCGATAATACGGGTTGCCCCTCCCCTTTACAGGGCTGTCCTTAGACATGGGCGCCCCCGTTCGATTATCCCCCTCTATGCTACCTAGCTATTCACATGGGGATTGACATTACTGTGTTGAATGACTCCTGCTGCCTGCATTTCCATATGCCACAGTATAGATTGTCATGCTGATGTCTGTATATTTCCCCCTTTACATAGGGGAAGAGGCTGCTGTGGTGCCTTTTGTGATCTTATTTGTAGGTCAGAATATACATGGCAATGGCAATCTTATACATGATCATACTGCCCTCTTAATGAATCACTACAGATGACTGAGATACGCTGCTGCATAGAAAACGAGGTAAACTAGTAGTTAAAACATTTCACTTATCATTTAGGGGTGGTGGGTTCAAATTCCATTAATGGTACTTGTCACTTTGAGTTACTTACTTTACCCTCTGTTGCCACAGATACAGATGTGGCATGAAAACTGTGGTTTCTTGTACTGGGGTCATAGCTAAGTGGTGTAATTAGGAACAGCTTGCAGCACTTGTGCAGGATAAGCCTGGATGGCAGAAGGGTGTCATGGTCTGAAAATTGGAGCTGCCTTCTTCCTGTTGTCATTTTGCATGGAGGGGCATTTTTGATATGACGTTTAAGTCCGACTTTGGACGTTTTGCAAAAAATGTCCAAAATCTGAATAGGAAAGAAGGTCATTTTCAAAAAAGAAAAACGTCTATCTTTTGTTTTCAAAAATAGAAGGTTTTGTGATTTGGATGTTTTGTTTTTTGGTCCATTTTCAAACAAAAAACGTCCAAGTGCAAAACACACAAAATCAAGCCATTGGGATGTAAGAGGAGCCAGCATTTTTAGTAGACTGGTCCCCCTGACATCCCAGGAAAGCAATAGGGCACTCTGGGGGCAATGCAGTGGACTTCATAAAATGCTCCCAGGTACACATCTTACCATTGTTCCCGTATCTTCTACTACTACTACTACTATTTAGCATTTCTATAGTGCTACAAAGTGTGCGCAGCGCTGCACAAACATAGAAGAAAGACAGTCCCTGCTCAAAGAGCTTACAATCTAATAAACAAAAATAAAGCAAGCAAATCAATTAATGTGTAGAGGAAAGAGGAGAGGAGGGTAGGTGGGTCGAGTGGTTACAAGTCAAAAGCAATGTTAAAGAGGTGGGCTTTCAATTTAGATTTAAAGATAGTCAAGAATGGGGCAAGACGTAGGGGTCAAGGATGGATCTTCTCTGCTGAGCCCCCCAGAACCCATCCAAAACCCACTACCTCCAACTGTACACCACTATCATAGCCCTTATGGGTGAAGGGGGCACCTATATGTGGGTTCAGTGGGTTTCTGGTGAGTTTTGGAGGGCTCATAGTTTCCTCCACAAGTTTAACAGGTAGGGAGAAGTATGGGCCTGTGTCCACCTGTCTGCAGTGCACTGTACCCACCACTAGACTATTCCAGGGACTTGCATGCTGTTCTAATGGACCTGAGTATAACATCTGAGCTTAGCATAGAGGTTGGCAAGTAATGTTTTTAATCACATTTTGGGGGGAAAGTTAGTGAACACTGGGGGAGTAAGGGGAAGTCACCCCTGATTCCCTGCAGTGGTCATCTGGTCATTTAGGGCACCTTTTTGTGCCTTATTTATTATAAAAACAGTCTAGCTCAAAATGTCTTAGCGTAAGTCTTGGATGGTTTTGTTCTGTTCCATAATGGCTGAAAAACGTCAAAGTGTTAGGAACGCTCAAATCCCAGCATTAACATGCCCCTGACATGCCTCCTTGTGATTTGAATGCACTTCTGACAGACTTCATAGAAAAACGTCTAAAAATTGTTTTTGAAAATACCAATTTGGATGTTTTTGTGAGAAAAGCGTCCAAATCCAGATTTATGCCAATTTTTTGGACATTTTTTTTCTCTTTTGAAAAGGAGCTCAATAGTGTCCATACTCACATGATGTCATCACTCATTACAAGCTGATGTTGGAGCTGATTTCCATGCAGAATATCAGTGCAAAAATTTATGTGCAATAAAGATTCCTTTGGACTTGTGCAGTAACGATGTTTGGACTTCTGTTTGCTTTGGTCTGTCCTTGTGATTTGCTGCAGACAAAAAGAGCCTCTTCCTGTTTGCTGTGGTATGTATAAATATATACCCAATTCCATCCATAGAATGATCATATCAAAAACATAATCCCTTATATCAAAATCAGAAAGCTTCAGAAAAAACACATCTACTTATATCAAACTGTCAATGTGGCACATGTGTAACCCTGGGTTTATGTATCACCTACACAGTTGCCTTGTGTATGACAGGAGTGGTAGGAATCTAGTACATAAACAGAATATATTTGTTTTGGGACCAGGGCCTTTATACTTTTAAGATGATCCAGGCAATCAATAACTCTTGTCCCCTTTGGGCAGCACTGCTTAAGATAAAAACCTACTTGTTGCTTAAAGACTCTTTAAGATTGTTTATAAAACTGGTTTTAATTTCACACAAGGGATATGAAACACAGCTTATATTGCTAAAACTATTGGGCAAATGATTGAGAAGAATTTGAAGGACTGGACTGGAGTGGGAAGTTAGGATTCCCTTTTTTATATGGTTGTGATTTCATGCATTAATGCTGCCATTAGTGTGCAGCCATTAAGAAAAATCAGTGTGTGTGCACCCATTTTGTAGGCAGCAACGGCTCACATGCTATTTCTGCACTAATCAGTGAGCGTGTGGTAATATAGCTGCACTAAGGGGCCCTTTTACCAAGCCGTTCTAAAAAGTAGCTGGCACTGGTGTCAGCATGCAGGTTTTCCATGCACTGTGGCCACTTTTAGCGTGACAGTAAAGTGGTTGTCTTGGCATATTTTCCTATAATGGTCACATAGTAATTTCCCCATTAGTGCATGGCCATTACTATGGGAGCCCTTATCGCCACCTATTTAGGAGGCAGTAAGGGATCCTGCGCTACTTCTGTGCTAATCGGGTAGTACTTAGTAATGTGCCCATGCTACCTGATTAGCACAGGCATGCCTCCCACATTGGAAAATAAAAAATATTTTCCAGTGCTGGATGAGTGGAAAACTACTGCAGGGTGCCTCAGCATGTTCTGCAGTAGTGCCATTTTAGCACATAGTAGGCCCACGTTAGGCCTGCCATGCTGTAGTAAAATGGCCCCTAACTGATTAGCACAGAAACGTTCATTCTCTGCCCCTAGACACACACCCTCAAAAAAACCCACTGAAATATTTTTTAGCACATGGTTAACATGCTCGCATTTGGCACTTAATGCAGGATGCCTGAGTATAGAAAGATCAACTGACACACTTATAAAGAAAGAACTAGAAGGAGGATACATTACTACCAAAGAATTTGAATATCTAACAGTGAGACATCCATGCACTCCAAGCTTTTATATACTCCCAAAGGTATATAAATGCTTACACACCTGGTCGACCAATAGTATCCAGAAATGAGTCCATATTGGAACCAGTATCAATCTTTATAGATACACTTTTAAGACCATTAGTTACTCTAATTCCCTCTTATGTGAAGGACTCAACAGATATGATCAACTTTCTCAGTAAATACAAGATAGATGATGAATGTTACTTGGAAACACTCGATGTGGACTCTTAATGCACAAGATGCAGCATTAAACATTATTAGGGACAATTTGCTGCTCAACAAACATTTCAGAAAGGTACCAGTCAAGTTTAAACACTCTTTAGCAATAATTATGTACTCAAACATAATTATTTTTGCTTTGATAGGTATTCACAAGTTAAGGTCACAGCCATGGGCTGCATGATGGCGTTCTCTATTGCCAGTTTATATGTGACTAATTTTGAAAGGATTGTTTGACAGATCATCCATTCAGTCAACAACTACTCACCTGGAAAAGGTATATAGATGATATATTTCTAATATGGAAAGGAAGTGAAGAAGCCTTAGAGGAGTTTCACAGATGGCTTAATATCCAGAATGAAAATCTTAAATTCAAGATAGAATACAGAAAATTTGAGATACCATTTTTGGACATACTCATTTCCCATAAGGATGGAGAATTTCACACAGATGTGTATAGGAAACTGACCGATGTGAACTAGTTGCATCATTTCAACAGTTGTCACAGTAGACTGTTGAAGAAAAATTTGCCTTTTAGCGAATTTTTAAGGATTAAGATACTGTGCTTTGGTCTGTCCTTATATTTATATTTATCTTTTGTATGAGTATGTATGAGAGGTTGCTTTTAGGATTTTAAAAAGGTTGATGGTGATGTGGGTGAAAGGCTTTGGGTGCAAGATTATGAATCCTTTTATAGTAAAGTTGCAATTTGGTATGAATGGTATTGAGGGATATCTGGTTTTGGTTTCATAAAGTATATGCTTAAAAGATTTTGAGTCCTTAGAGAGTTAGATTGCATATTTATGGTGTATAGGGAGTAGAAGTTTGTGTATATTTTTTTAAAGCAGTATATTTAAGATCTTTTAACTATAAAGATTCTGCATCCACTTTGGGAGCAGCTGTTTAAACAGTTGTTGGGAGATGACTTTAGATTGTTCCTTATGAGATTAGATATTGTGTTCTTAATGGAATTTTTTTATATTGGTTTTTTAATAAAAAAATATTGGTTGATATTATCTCTGAGATGTGGTAGATTGTCATTCACCTTGACTGAGTCTCTATGATACTATAGGCATGGGAGAAGGTAAAGGTGCCTTTCAAAAGGCAGGTAATGAAATGTATGATTAATTTGATTTGTCTAAGAGGCCTGAGTTGTTATGTGCTTTTTTGCCTACTTCTGCCTTTTCATGTACAATATCTGACACTGTTTGCTTGCTAGAAAGCCTGAATTCCAAGACAACGAGGATGCTAATGATGAGTCATTAGTTTATTAATGATATCACTTAGCCAAACAGCAATTTTGTATTCATTAATCTTCACCAGTACCTTGAGAATCTGTCATTATATTGTTACTACCAAGTGGGTTTTTTTCCTTTTAAAGCTGTTTTGTGAATAGAAACGTTCATGGCTTTACAAAAAGACATAGTGCTCATGTATAAATACCAGGCTGGCTTTGAGACTGTCCCCTGCTCAGAATAATATGATTTGTTTTTAACCCTACTGCAATATGCATGACTTCATTATCTCTTTCAGGAATACTGAGGTATCCCCACATAACTAACATCTGTAATTGGGAGGAGGAAATACACTGAGAATGCTGCCACCAATATATTATATCAATTCTTGCTGAGGATATAATATTAAAAAAAATTCCCTGGCCCATACTTTCATTACCATACTACCACCTTGAAATATAAAGAAAAATAGTTAAATAGCCCAACTTTATCAAATAAAGTGAGGAAAAATAAAAATGAAAAGAAATAAAAAAATATTTATTTTAAGAGAAAACAAACTCTCATAAAACGAAAAATGCTAAAGAGAATTGTGGGATTCATTGACAGCTAACAGTTCAAACTACAGGGCAACCTAGTATAGGAACAATGGGGACACTGGCAAAAGCGTGTTAATACATTTAATAAAATGTTTTCTTAACAGGATGCAAGTCTGTATACCTTCCACAGCCCACCTACATGCATTATGTAAGAATATAAGAATAGCCATACTGGGTCAGACCAATGATAGCATCTAGCCCAGTATCCTACTTCCTTCAGTGGCCAATCCAGGTCACAAGGACCTGGAAGAAACCCAAATAGTAGCAACATTCCATGCTACCAATCCTGTGACAAGCAGTGGCTTCTCCAATGTCAATCTCAATAACAGACTATGAACTTTTCCTTCAGGAACTTGTACAAACATTTTTTTTAAACCCAGATACACTAAGGGGTAATTTCTGTAAATGGTGCCTAAAAATTCACAGGCTTAACACAATTCCACAAAGGGAATGTGCTATGTATAGAATGCGCTATATATAGAATGTTGGCACAATCACTGATCTTAGCAGCTAAGTAATAGCACCAACATTCACAGTGAACATAGTTCTATATAGCATGAAATTCCTGATCCAGGCTGAACCGGAGTTTCAACATCAGCATGCAAAACATCATGATGTCATCCATGTGGGGACAATAAGAAAAATGGCCACCATGCGGCGGCAGCCAAACTTTTTAGAGTCAAACTGCTGCTGGCCAGGTTCTTCCTCACAATGCCAGCCAAGTATTTCATTATGCCTGGCTATAGAAAAGGATATGTAACTCCTATAGGAGGGCCTGGTTGAGGTTGACTGGGAGGTACAACAATGAAGCCTCCTACCCCAGGGAGGTAAGTGCAAGCAACCAGACTAAGATTCATGAAAACATCAGTCAGCTCCGACCCCTGTACAAGAATGCACTCTTTTGCATGCAACTTCTCTAAATTAAGCAATAGAAAATGAAGTGAACTTCAAGTGCTAGGCCCCAATAAGAGGACTTGAGCCCTCCATCCATGAATGATAAGCCAAGTGCTCTAACCACTAGGCTACACCATATTCTACACAACCCTCTCTTTCGGTCATCTGTACTGAATCTATTAGAGGACTGCCTGTTCATGTATGAGTGTGAAATATCTATTGCCATATTACCTAAAAACGAGATCACTGAAACCACCTCATAAGTACATAAGTAATGCCATACTGGGAAAAGACCAAGGGTCCATCGAGCCCAGCATCTTGTCCACGACAGCGGCCAATCCAGGCCAAGGGCACCTGGCAAGCTTCCCAAACGTACAAACATTCTATACATGTTATTCCTGGGATTTTGGATTTTTCCAAGTCTGTTTAGTAGCGGTTTATGGACTTGTCCTTTAGGAAACCGTCCAACCCCTTTTTAAACTCTGCTAAGCTAACTGCCTTCACCACATTTTCCGGCAATGAATTCCAGAGTTTAATTACACGTTGGGTGAAGAAAAACTTTCTCCAATTTGTTTTAAATTTACTACTCAACAGTCTTTTCCACCATGATATCGCTCCCTTATGTACAGTCCCACTGCAAATAACAATATAGTATTCTGAAACATCTGTCATATTCCTGCCACTCAACTTCTTTCTTCCTCTCACCCCTTGTTTCCATACAGACAGCCGGGGTGCTACCTGTGGCAGAGGAAGATGGACTACCTCTGGGGAGGTGAGACAAATGTAGGCAGAGCTAGGTGAGTAATATTGCAGTGCCTCATGTACACACTATTGGATCCCACTCCATTTTGTGGTTATAATGGTCCAGAGTGCAACTGAGGAACAATATGACTGAACCTATATCCATGTTCCCTGCCTTTGTAGGTCATCAACCAGCTGCATCACTCCCCAGAGCGGTTGGCAAAGGGCTAACTCAAGCAGACCCTGGGGAGAGATAGGAAAAAGGAGGACAGGAAGAAGAAGAAGAGGGAGAGGAGGAAGAGAATGAGACAGCAGCTGCCCCCCAATCCAACACCCCACCCCATCCTCCCTGTATGACCTCAAGATCAGTAGGACCTACCCCAGAAAGGGGAGATATCTCTGAAGGAGAGGACAATGGCTTCCTGCATGTCTCCAGAGAAGAGAAAAAATCCACCAGGGTGGAAGAATGCTGAATTCTCATGCGACATATGCAGGGAGAGACAGGCAATAGGAAAACTACTATGAACTCAAGAGCCAGAGATAGCAGTCTTATCATTCAATGTGATTTTATTGATCGGAGACTCGACACAGTACTGTGTTTCAGCCACAGGCCTGCCTCAGGAGTCTAAAAAATGCACATATACATGAAATATTGATATTGAAAAAGATAATGGTGCACGCATAAAATGATTGGTAACATAAAATGATATGTACAGAGAAATATATAATTTCAATATTATATTTCCTAGAAGATACATGTGTATCTCTTAAAATAGTTCAAGAAAGCAAAAAAGCTAAAAAGGTTTGATGTATACAATTGTGTGGCTTGATGTAAATACAAAATACCATACCCAGATCCCAAAACACTGCTCACTAATATTGATGTCTCAACAACCAAAACTGGCAGTGCTGTAGTGTCTATATTGAAAAGGGGGAAAAAGTCTCAACTATTGCGGCAACAACTCAAAACAATCAGTTCCACGCAAAAAAAAGTCATCATCGACTAAAAAATCCCCCGTAATTTTTAAAATATTTTAAATCTTTTTATTATATTTAAATCTGTTGATGCACTAATTGCTCTTGAATCACAATCTTTCATAGAGTGCACGAATAAAACTTATATGCTCCAGCTTGCGCGTTGATTCCAACGGTCCCATTTCGGTAATCTTCCTCAGGGAACCACACCACAAGACATTTGTTGATAGCTAATGCTGGAGTAAAGCACATTGTTTTCTGTATCTGCATAACATGTTTTCGGACACATAGAAAACAAATACAGCAAAAAAACAAATAAAGCATTGGTAATATAAACATCAATGGTGAACTATACCTGACGCCAAAAGTAAACACTTCAATACAATATTCTAAAAGTGCATATTAAGCTAAAAGCAAAAAAACCTCTATATACACTGATAATGAATAATGAGACCCAAAATGCTGCATTACCATAATGTGTAAAAAAAATGGAAGCAAATTTGAAAATGACTAACCACCTGAACTTGTCTGAAGTACAAGAACTCCCATATGAAACTTGTGCTTGAATGATAGTTGTAAAAACTGGTCTATGGGAAAAACATCAATGTGATATTGGAACATTAGATATAAATGAAGAGACCCAGTATAGAGACTAAGCAAAAGGTATTCATAGATATATGATAAAAATATTACCTAAGAATAAATTATCATCTATTAACTTGATGTGAAATGAGTCAAAATGTACTGTATACTCAAGGAGAATGATCCGTTGTATAGATAGTGAAGAATAGGAAAAAGGTGGAAGAAAATAAGGGGTAGAAGAAAACTGCTATGCAAAACAAATCAATACCAAGGTGACTACACATAAGAATGGAATGTTTATGTGACTGCAGAAAAGAGGTAGTGCAGAGATGTGAAGTGGAAAAACACTATTGATATAAAGCTCAATACTGTGATGGAAATAATGGATGCAATGGTGTGAAAATAAAACCATAGGAATTATCATTAATGTGCAGAGAGGAGAACAGAAAATTGAGTAAACCCATAGGTAGAATTGAAAATAATGAAATGAAATAGTAAATAACGATGACTGTTTAAGGCACGGGGCAAAAAAAGAAAAAAGTGTTGGGGACGGAAAGGAGCGCATTGGTGACAGACAGGACAAAGGGAAACAGAGCTAAATAAGAAGTAGGTTACATGTTCTCATATTGAAAACATTAAAAATACGGAGGTAACAGCCTGGTCTAAGAAAAGCAATTGCGAATGTGCCTGGCTATGGAGCAAGTGAATGTTGTGTGGGAAAACAAAGAGGGCCGATTTACATACATACATGCATACATAACGAAAAAAACTGATCAGGTAAAAAAAAATGTAGCTTTTAGTGTGTAGATAGTTATCATAACTGCCAGGCAGCTTATTGTTAAATTAGAGACCTCAGTAATGAAATGTATTAAATTTATGAATGTAACAAGGTTGTCTTCCTTGAAAAAGGCCTTTCGTGAAGAGTTAATGATTCATCATAGTATCACCGTAGTGCCAAAAGTAGCAGAATGCCAAGAAAAGGATTAAATACAGATAAAAAAGGCGCCAAAGATGAAAATGCTAACGTGAGAGTGACGAAAATGCATTAGTGACATCATGAACAAGCTGAAGGAATCAATCTCCTGGATATAAGGTGTACATTGGAACTAATGCAACCTAAAGTACTTAGTTGTGACATAGAGAATACATGAATTAAAAAAAGTTTGTGTGTTTCTATGCAAACCAAACAATATTGGCTCATAATTAATTTGAATGAAGGTAAATACCAAAGGATGGAGAGATGTCTGGACTGAAGTGGTAGCTATATGTTTTCTACCATAGGCCCAGATCTATCTTTTAAAAAATCAAATGAGTGCCTGTATGTTGAGATTACATAAGAACTAAAATGTACTGTAGTATGGAAGAAATTTGAAATAAAAAACAAGCTTATAATTGGATGATATGTATAGTTGGACTGTACTATCACAATGAACAGTGTAGGAAAGTGCCTGAGTGCATAGGAGCCAATGAGGCATATTTTCAAAGCACTTAGCCTTCCAAAGTTCCATAGAAACCTTTGAAAATATGCCTCAATGTGTTCTACATAAGTACATAAGTATTTCCATACTGGGACAGACAGAAGGTCCACCAAGCCCAGCAGAGGATTTCAGCGTATCATCAATGAAGATGCCTAGATCCCTTTCCCAGTCGGTGACTCCTAATGTGGAACCTTGCATTATGTAGCTATAGTTTGGGTTCTTCTTTCCCACATGCATCACACTTGCTCACATTAAACAACATCTGCCATTTAGATGCACAGTTTCCCAGTCTTGTAAGATCCTCTTGTAATTTTTCACAATCCTCTTGCGATTTAACAACTTTGAATAACTTTGTGTCATCAGCAAATTTAATTACCTCACTAGTTATTCCTATCTCTAGATCATCCTATATAATAATTCTCACCACCAACGTTCTAATGTGGGACTGCCTGTGTCCGTGGCTCCTGGAGTTGGTGAGCTAGGCTCCGTAGCCAGGATGACGTCACTCACAACTGATTCCCAGGCAGGGGGAGGAGTAGGGAAACATGCTCGTTTCCCTACTCCTCCCCTTGCCTGGGAATCAGCTGTCAGTGTGCCGCTCCCTGCCACTTCGGAGCAAGTGGCAGGGAGCGGCGCATCAAAAAACTACAAGTGCGGCACCACAGACCCCCCCCCCCCCCCAGCGCATCACCCAAGCCCCCCCCCCCGGCACATCAAACACCCCCTCTCCCACCCGAAGCACATCAACACCCCCCCCCCAGGCGCATCAACCCGCCTCGCCACCCGCAGCTGCCACTGGTAATGCTGTCCGGCCGCTGCTGCTTCTCCTGTTGAGCAGCATCGGCCGCTACAAGAAGAAAAAAAAACATAAATGTTTTTAAACTCAGCCCAAGTCATTCGCAAATGCTCGAGTCTTAAAACACAATCTCTGCAGCCACTCCTCCTCTCACCTCCACGTCACTGCCCCCTGGAGTAAGATCGCGGAGAAGCGCAGCGACGTGACAGGCGAGAGGAGGAGCAGCTTCAGAGACTGCATTTTAAGACTCAGGCATTTGCGAATGATTTGGGCTGGGTTTAAAAACATTTATTGCTTTTTTTCTTTTTGTAGCGGCCGCTGCTGCTCTACAGTAGAAGCAGCAGTGGCCGGACAGCATTACCACTGGCAGCTGCGGGTGGCGAGGGGGTTTGATGCGCGGGGGGGGGGGAGGGTCGCTGGACATGGGTAGCTGGAGGAGGGGGGAGGGGAGGGTCACTGGACATGGGTGGCTGCAGGGGGGCAGGGGGAGAGGAGGGTCGCTGGACATGGATGGCTGGAGGGGGGCAGGGGAAAAGGAGGTGGGGAGGGGATCCTGAGACCAGAGAGGTGGGGGTGGGGAGGGGGACCCTGCGAGAGGGGGGTGGGTCTCACACTCACTCACTCATTCACTGTCTCTCACATACACTCTCTCTCTGACACACTCCCTGTCTATCACACTCTATCTCTCTGTCACACACACACACAGTCTCACACACACAGACACTGTCTCTCACACACTCTCTCTCTCACACAAACACACACACACACGCTGTCTCTGTCTCTCTCTCATTCTCTCTTTGACACACACACTCCATCTCTCACTCACATTCTATCTCAAACATACACTCTCCGAGGAAAACCTTGCTAGCGCCCGTCTCATTTGTGTCAGTTTATAAATATGTTAGAAAGCAGCGGTCCCAGCACAGACCCCTGGGGAACCCCACGATCTCCCTTTCTCCATTGAGAGTACTGACCATTTAACCCTACTCTCTGTTTTCTATCTTTTAACCAGTTTTTAATCCACAATAGGACACTACCTCCTACCCCATGAGTCTCCAATTTCCTCTGGAGTTTTTCATGAGTTACTTTGTCAAACGTCTTTTGAAACTCCAGGTACACAATATTGACCAGCTCACCTTTATCCACATGTTTGTTCACCCCTTCAAAGAAATGCTAATAGATTGGTGAGATAAGATTTCCCTTCACTAAATCCATGTTGGCTTTGTTTCATTAATCCATGTTTTTGAATATGCTCTGTAGTTTTGTTCTTTATAATAGTATCTACCATTTTGCCCAGCACCGACGTGAGACGCACGGTCTATAATTTCCTGGATCTCCTCTGGAACCTTTTTAAAAAATTGGTGTTACATTGGCCACCCTCCTATCTTCCGGTACCATGCTTGATTTTAAGGGGTATACATGCAATTATGGGGTATGTATGCAATTAATGCATAATAGAGTAATATATATAGATGGGCTTTGAATCACCTTATTCTCTAAAGGCTAACAATAACTCATTGGGCTGTTAAAATGTGGTAAAAGGTGAGGCATAAGTGAAATGGAAAAGGAACCACATAAAGCACAGTATGCTCCTCCCCAACACTATTTAAAATCTTACCTAGGTGATGTGTGAGGTCCACCCAGAGGTGTGCTGGAGCCGGCTCGCACCGGCTCGCAAGAGCCGCTTGTTAAATTTTGACAGCTCTTGCGAGCCGGTTGTTGTTGGGGGTGAGCCGGCTCCATTGCGGGAGGTAAGCATGGCAGGAGGGCGCCATCACAGGCCATGCTTACCTCCCCTGCCACTCCGAAGCATGTCCAAAGATGTCCTTCTCTCCCACCCTCCCCTCCCGCTCCCCTCCATCTTTTTTTAATTACCTCCATCGAAGCACATGCCATTTAAAGCCCTGCTGCATGCTGGCCATCTCCAGGCTTCCCTTGCTTGATTTGGATGATGTTCGTGCCTTAGTCCCGCCTTCATTCTGACGTCATTTCCTTTTTTTGCGAAGGTGGGACTAAGGCACGAACATCATCCGAATCAAGCAGAGGAAGCCTGGAGACGGCCAGCACGCAGCAGGGCTTTAAATGGCACGCGCTTCGACGGAGGTAATTAAAAATAGACGGAGGGGAGGGTGGGAGCGAAGGACATCTTTGGACATGCTTTGGAGCGGCAGGGGAGGGAGGAGAATCGCTGGATGGGTAGAGGGGGGCAGGGGAGAGACCTGCTTGGCATGGGTGGGTAGAGGGGGCAGGGGAGAGACTTGCTGGGCATGGGTGGGTAGAGGGGGGCAGGGGAGAGACTTGCTGAGCATGGGTGCATAGAGGGGGGCAGGGGAGAGACTTGCTGAGCATGGGTGGGTAGAGGGGGGCAAGGGAGAGACTTGCTGGGCATGGGTGCCTAGAGGGGGGCAGGGGAGAGACCTGCTGGGCATGGGTGGGTAGTGGGGGGCAGGGGAGAGGCTTGCTGGGCATGGGAGGGTAGAGGGGGCAGGGGAGAGACTTGCTGAGCATGGGTGGGTAGAGGGGGCAGGGGAGAGACTTGCTGGGCATGTGTGCGTAGAGGGGGGCAGGGGAGAGACCTACTGGGCATGGGTGGGTAGAGGGGGGCAGGGGAGAGACTTGCTGAGCATGGGTGCGTAGAGGGGGGCAGGGGAGAGACCTGCTGGGCATGGGTGGGTAGAGGGGGGCAGGGGAGAGAAGAGAATTGCTGGGTATGGATGGATAGAGAGGGGCAGGGGAGAGAGGAGAGTTTCAGGACATGGATGGAGGGCAGAGCAAGAGAAATTCTGGACATGGATGGAGGGAAGGAAAGGGAGAGAGAAGAAATGCTGGACATGGAGGGAAGATAGAGGAAGGAGATTAGCTGAGGGAAAAGGAAGTGAGGAGAAAAACTGCACATGGATGGAGAAAATAGGCAGAAGTTGGATCCACTGTACAGTCAAGTCTGCAGAGGACCAGAAATGAAGAAGAAAGGAGGAAAGAAAAGAAATAAATGGAAAGGAAGCCCTGGAAACGGCGTCAAGGGAACAGCTAGAGAGCAGCAGGATCAGATACTGGACCAGCATGATCAGAGAAACAAAGTCACCAGACAACAAAGGTAGAAAAAAATAATTTTATTTTCATTATAGTGTTTGGAATATGTCCACTTTGAGAATCAGGTGCTGAACGTTAAAAGTTTATATTTATTTACTTATTTATTTATGGCATTTTATCCCATATTAAACATGAATTAGGTTGGAACCTGGGATAATTTAATTTTTTTTTCCTGGAGAGAGTAATGTGTTGGCTGCCCCTCCCCCCCCGGGGTATAGCCAGCTCTGCAAATTTTTATTTTTTTTTGGGGGGGGGGCGCAGTGGTGGACGGGGGGAGCGCCGGGGTGGATGGGGGGGGCGCCGAGGTGGACCATGGAGAGAGCCTGTTGTTAAAAATTTACCAGCACACCACTGGGTCCACCATCTTCACACCAAACAGGCAAGTGATCAGGCAATCCTCATGTTCAGCAGTCACCCAGCTATCTACATGCCTAATGATCGAATCACCAGCTGCCCTGTGGGTTGCCACAAAGTTCTCTCCTTGCACCTGCTTTATTCAATATCTTTTTGGCACATTTGGCTTTTCTGATACAAAAATTGGGATTTATACCTTATCTGTACATTGATGATGTACAGATTTTCATACATTTGGATAAGCCTGATGATCATTCCATGATAGACATTGTGAGTAAGCTTAAACAGCAAAAAATGCACCAATCTACTGCATTTTTTTTGAGGGGGTGAACAAACATGTGGACAATGGGGAGCCAGTGGATATTGTGTATCTGGATTTTCAAAAGGCGTTTAACAAAGTGCCTCATGAAAGACTCCTGAGGAAACTGGAGAGTCATGGGATCGGAGGTAGGGTATTACTATGGATTAAGAGCTGGTTGAAAGATAGGAAACAAAGAATAGGGTTGAATGGTCAGTATTCTCAGTGGAGAAGAGTAGTTAGTGGGGTCCCGCAGGGGTCTGTGTTGGGACCGATGCTTTTTAACATATTTATAAATGACCTAGAGATGGGAGTAACTAGTGAGGTAATTAAAATCGTAGATGACACAAAATTATTCAGGGTCGTCAAGTCACAGGAGGAGTGTGAAAGATTAGAGGAGGACCTCGTGAGACTGGAGGATTGGGCATGCAAGTGGCAGATGAAGTTCAATGTTGACAAGTGCAAAGTGATGCATGTGGTAAGAGGAACCCGAATTACAGCTATGTCATGCAAGGTTCTGCGTTAGGAATTATGGACCTAGAAAGGGATCTGGGAGTCATTGTGGATAAGACGTTAAAAACTTCTGCTCAGTGTGCTGCGGCAGCTAAGAAAGCGCACAGAATGTTGAGTATTATTAGGAAAGGGATGGAAAACAAACACGACGATGTTATAATGCCGTTGTATTGCTCCATGGTGCGACTGCACCCCGAATATTGTGTCCAATTCTGTTCGCCGCATCTCAAAAAAGATATAAAGGAATTAGAAAAGGTGCAGAGAAGGGCGATGAAAATGATAAAGGGAATGGAACGGCTTCCCTATGAGGAAAGGCTGAGAAGGTTAGGTCTCTTCAGCTTGGAGAAAAGGCGACTGAGGGGTGATATGATAGAAGTCTACAAGATAATGAGCAGAGCAGAGCGGACAGATGTGAAGTGTTTGTTTACACTTTCAAACAATAAAACCAGGGGACACAAGATGAAGCTAGAATATGGTAGATTTAAAACAAAGGAGAAAATTTTTCTTTACTCAGCGTGTAGTTAGACTCTGGAACTCGTTGCCGGAGAATGTAGTGACAGCAGCTGGCCTTACGGAACTTAAATGGGGTTTGGACAGATTCCTGAGGGAAAAGTCCATTGAACATTATTAATTTTTTTTTTTTTTTTTTTGGGGGGGGGGGGGGGGAGTTGCCGGGTTCTTGAAGCCTGGATTGGCCGCTGTCAGAGACAGGATGCTGGGCTTGATGGATCTCTGGTCTTTTCCCAGTACGGCGGTGCTTATGAGTTCTGGTTTGTATGGAATAAATTAGTACTTAATTTACAATAAAACACGTTCCCAAATATTTCATAAAATTTCATCACCATCTCCATTGCTCACTTTGAATTTTGGTGATATGTATTTACAGCCTAATGACACGGTTAGAGTCCTGGGTATGCTGATGGATTCTACCCTATCTTTTAGGACTCATATTTCTGCAATGGTCAAAGCATGTTTTTTTAGGTTATGTCAGATATGCTCTGTGCAGCATCTTTTTGATAAAAAGGCTATGTATGTTGTAATTCATGCCTTAGTCATGCAACAACTGGATTACTGTAATATTCTTTTTAGGGGCATAGGTCAGAAAGAGACCAGGCGACTGCAACTGATGCAGTCACTATGCTACTATGACCATGTGACTCCCTTACTGAAAACTGAACACTGGTTACTGGTGGAACATTGCATTACCTATAAAATATTGCTTCTGGTCTTCAAGATTTTTTATACAAAGCTGCCTGCTTTCTTGTCATCTAGTTTGCAGCCTTATGTGCCTGGATGGCCTCTACGCACTAGCCAGCAATCACTACTGTTTATCCCTTCATTGCATACCGTAACATCTTCTATATTTCTGAAGGTGATGCTCAGTGTGGTGGGACCAACACTCTGGAACATACTCTTACATACAGAGATCTTTCTCCCTTCATTTAAGGCTATACTTAAAACCCACCTCTCGTTGACTTTCCCATCACATACGATCACACCCAAGTTACGCTCCTCTTTAGTTAACAAAAGTTCTTCACTCTCTAAACTGCATTGTTCCCTTGGGATTTTCAGTCCAAATGCATGACCCTTCATTTTTTTTAACATTAAATCTTAGCTGCCAAATTTTGGACTATTCTTTACTACGTACTTCCTCATGTTATCCACTCTGTCAGGGGTGCCTACCATATTGCAGATTTTGGTATCATCCGCAAAAAGGTAAACATTATCAGACTGCTCTTCAGCAATATGGAGAGTGAAGTTAGTGATGGAGGAGAAGAGTACAGATCAGTGTGACTTACCTGATGAATAGATTTATTGGTGAGAGGTGTGGGAAAAGGTAGAAGAAGAGAGAAGGTGAAGAGTAGGGCCAGTCTTAGGCAAGGGTGACAGGGGCGGCCGCACAGGGCCCTGCGCTACCAGGTGCCCACAGCCCTCCCTGAACCTACCTTAATGAAAAGCATGCTAGTGGTCTAGTGGCCTCTTCAGGGCAGGAAATAACCCCATTCTTTCCTGCCCACTGGCACTGCCAACTTCTTCAAAATGGCTGCTGAGATTTCAAGAGGTGACCTCGTGAGACTTCCTTGAACAGAGACTTCAGAAAAAATCAAGTCTCAGAGCAAATAGATATGAGAAATAAAGAGATTGTAAATGTAGGCAAACTTGTTGAGGGCAGAGTGAACATTCCACAGGGCACACGAGAAAGGAGGAGAAAAATGAGGAAGGAGAGGGATATGGATGTCATTGGAGAGGTTGCACTTTGATCTGCAAAGATGAAGTGAGTGTTGCCTAAGAGGGATTGATATTCCCAGCAGAGAGGAGTAGAAGCATGAGAATACAGAAAAGACAGGGGAGGCATGACAACAGTGATGAGGATGAGATACTGTCATAGAAAATGGAGATGGCTACATAAGAGAAAGAAAGCACTGAAGCTCAAAAGCAGAGGAGTGGATAGAAGAGCAAATGTCTGGTGAGGTAAAGAACGTAGAAAATGGGTAGTGTGGAATTGAGGCCAGCAGTGGTTTAAAGTAGGGAATATGATTTGGAAGAGCAGCATTAGGGAGATAAAGTATAATGGAGCCATATGAAATAGAAGAGTAAAAGAAAAAGTCAAAGCTGAGGAGATAGGACTGATATGGTACATGCCTTCTAGCAAGCAGATTGGAGAGTGGGATACTAGCAATGGAAGCCCAAATTGGTCAGAGAGGATCTGGGAGTCATCTAGAGGATGCTGGAAAGAATATGACAAGTTTTAATCATTTTGTGAAAAGCCCAGTAATTGAACTTCCTAGTGAAGTTCAACTGGATAATTATTCCACAAACAGGGAGCTGCTACTGGAAACATTTGATTGTGTGAACTTACTAATCTCTATCCATCTCAACTCATGTCCTGGGAGTTGCCAAGTTTCCAACAATTACTCAGCCTTCTCCTCTTTATTCCCATCACCAGCTGAAATACCTTAGAAGACGACTGCCTGCAAGTCTTGTCCAGGATGTACAGTATACAGCAGGCTGTGAAGATGCCACATGCCTTGGAGAGGTGGTGGAGGAGCTCTATCCCAGATATGTTGTTACAGGAAGTATGTCTTCAACAAGTCAAAAATTATATTACTGCCTTTGTAAGTCTGTGAGCAATTTTGCATTACTCTGAGGTTTGGGGTTGAGGGTTGTAGAAACATTTTCTAAATATTATCCTCATGCTCTGAGTAGGGCAAGGTAAAGCTGCTGAGTGATCAATAATGTGTAAGAGGTTGGTAGGCATAGCTAGGACTGCACCGGTGCTTCCTTGACTAAAAGATCACAGAGTGTTCTGTGGATAGAAATTATAGGCATTAAGGTAGAGAAAGAGTATAATAGGCAGTTGCTTACTTAACAGCCATCCACTAGTGATTTTGCCATGCTCAAACCAATCATGTATGCCTGACTACACCAAAATATAGACATGACAGAAGCCTGGAAAGCATGGCCATATGTTAGTTATGGGACCTGTGACATTGCAAACTGCTTACAGGCTGAGGGAGTGAAAGGTCTTGTGACTATGCTAGCTGCCTTTACTCCCCAAAGATGGTTTGATTGCAGACTGTGTGCAATCAATTGCCTGTAAATAATGAAAACTGAGCCAGCTCAAACAAATGTGCTGCTCCTCCTGAGGGAAAACAATATATTGATTGGCTTTCTTAAGAAATGTGCATAGAAACTGAATGATGCTGAAAGAGATGACTGACTGCCTTATGCCGACTATAGCTCCCAGAGTGGTCTTGAAGCCAAGTCGCAAGCTGCAGCTGAGCCTCTAGCTAGTGGCATAGGTAGAGAATGATCTCCTTGTTAACCCTGAATATGCATATGCATTGCTTTGCAAGCATACCTAGCAACTGGGTCCTGGATCTGTATATCCGCTGCAAAACGTACTCTCTCCAAAGTGGTTACTAAGAGTACCATGAAGCTGACACTAGATGTCATGGCAGCCATTTTGTAAAGGGAGCCACGAAAGAAAGGTGACAAGTAGGCATCATTGCTCTCCTTAAGACTGCACTAGACCATCAGAACCTGACAAAGTAGGCCCTGGGGTGGGGCATGAGGGTTGAGGGTGGGGGGTGGGGGGACCTTGGTCACCCTTCTTCACACCAGGGGTGGGAGAGAGTAGGGATTGGCAACATAGGGGTGGGAAGGGCAAATCAGAGGAGCAGAGGGTGCCTGTATCGCTTATGTGGGCCCCAGTGGATATTCAGTTGGGACCTACATAAGTGTTCTGGCTGCACATAGGGAGAATTACACCTAGAACTCTGGCTTCTGACTCAATGGAGAGAACTTTACAATTAGATAGATTAAAAGAAGAAGGTACAATAACATTCTGATTCTAAAACCATAAGATCCTGGTTTTATTTGGGTTTAATTTCAATCTATTAACATTTTTTATTTTTACTGAAGTAATAATTTTGCCAACTTATACTACTTTTACTCAGTTAAGTCTGATGCTTGCAGTAAAAAAAGTAAAAAGGTGGAAGGTTCATAAATCTGTCAGCTGCCATTCTGGTTCATTTTAATATTGCCCATCAAGATTCTGGACCTTCTGAAGAAGAGGGTGCAGGCCTACTTCCAGTCCCATAACTGATGGAGGTGGAAGAAGGGGCAGAGGAGTAGGAAAGAGAAGAAGAGGAGGAGGAGGCAGAGGCTACTGGTGCCCTTCCAACCCCTCCACTCCACCATCCCAACCATCTTCATAGCTCCATCCATCCCTCCATCATAACTATCCATCACAATTTCCTCCAGCCCTCCATCTCAGTCACCTAGCATTGGCCATCCTGCTGGACTACCCCAGGAAGAGGAGGATGATGAGGTGGTGGTAATAGGGAGGAGTGGCCTAGTGGTTAGGGTGGTGGACTTTGGTCCTGGGGAACTGAGGAACTGAGTTTGATTCCCACTTCAGGCACAGGCAGCTCCTTGTGACTCTGGGCAAGTCACTTAACCCTCCATTGCCCCAGGTACAAGTACCTGTATACAATATGTAAGCCGCATTGAGCCTGCCATGAGTGGGAAAGCGCGGGGTACAAATGTAACAAAAAAAATAATAACTGATAGGGTTGAAGTCCAGGCCTTCCACTAGCCCCATCCCCTATCCCTCATGCAGCCAATGCACCATATCCTGTGGCATATGGTACAATCCCATTTACAAAAGGAGATAAGGAAGTAGCTACAAAAGGGCAGGAGATGGCCTGGCAGCAGGAGAGTAAAGGTAATAAAAGAATGTACTAAGAGGATGGAACACATTCTAGGGCACATGCTGGATACCCTTGGAAACCTGGAATTTGCCCTAGAGTACACTGGCATCATCCAGGTGCCCCCCCCCCCCCTTTCATGACCCTCAGCCTGTCCACCTCCTGATATTTCTCCTCCTCCTCTCCCTGGTGTGGTTTCCCTCCCTCCCCCTCTATCTCTTCTTCCCCCTGTGACCTGTCCTCTCTTAACAAAATATTTTATTTTAACTTTTTGGAATAAGTCATTATGAAATTGTAAACCACTCTTGCCAAGTTCTCTTTATTTGGTTGCATATGTTTCCCTATTCCCTCTGACATCTCCATATGCACTTAAAGTGGTACATAGCCACTACTCTGAAGTAGAGGCCTGCATTGAAATGGGGTTTGCAGGAATCCATGGGGATGGAAGCAGTTCTGTGGGGTTTCTGCGGAGATAGAAGCAGTTCTTGCAGGGTTCCCTTAGGGACGGAAACAATTCCTGCTGGGTTCCCATGGAAGTGTAAGCGGCACCTGCACCAGCCTCTCACCTATCAAGTACCAAGTTCTTTAAGTGCTGTCTCCTCCTCCTCCTTGCTTTAACAGCACAGAAGCGGAAAGTCTTCCATTAAGAAGGAGGTAGAGACACAAACGGTGACGGAATTCAAAAAGGTGTGGGATGAACACAGAGGATCTCTAATTAGAAAATGGAAGTTATAAAAAACCTAAACTTAAATGACTGCATGTATGTGGATGTGTCAAGTGATACTTAGATGGCGACTCTGGCTGTGATGAACTAGGGCCGATACCAGGCAGACTTGTATGGTCTGTGTCTCATATGGTAATCTGGTTTAGGATGGGCTGGAAAGGGCTTAAACAACAACTTCAGTGGCTGGAACATGAGGACAGTGCTGAACAGATGTTTACGGTCTGTGTCCCGCAAATGAGAAGATGAATAGGCTGGAGCTGGCTTTGATGGCAACTCCAGCAGTTGGAACATAAGGATCGGGCCAGGCGGACTTCTATGATCTATGTCCCAGAAATGTCAAAGAAAGACCATAATGAAGTATATAATATCACATTCATTGCTGATTTAATCTTGAATTGATAATGAATGTGACTATTGGGCAGACTGGATGGACCGTTCAGGTCTTTATCTGCTATCACTTACTATGTTACTATTAATCCTCTCTGCTCCCAGGCTGATGTGCAGACCTCAGCTCTGACACAGGCATGCACATCAGATGTCACCTGACCTACTGGCAAGTGCATGTGGCGACCTCTCAGCACACAGTGCCAGTGAATCAGAGACAAGTCTGAGTGTTCCAAGTTCCATTCCTTCCTTACGTGCAGTGCTGCAGCTCCAACCCAAAGAAAGACTGAGAGAGCTGTCCAGAATTTGTTTTATGTATCATTAAATTCTTGCAGGACTGGGTGTGGACAGGTTACATTCTTGCGGGGATAGGTGTAGATGTATAAGATTCCAGTGGGGATGAGTAAGATTCCAGCAGGAGCGGGCAGGGATGAGTAAGATTTCTGTTCCCGTGCAACTCTCAACTCTGAAGCTGTAGTGATGGAGAGAGAGACAACACACACGCACACTTCGAACATGAGCTAAACCTAAACCTAATATTCTGTATGTGTGCCTTCTCCAAAGTGGTCACTAAGATCCCATGTGCTACTACTCCTTTATGCAGTTCATATTTACCTAGGTTCACCTGACACTGTGCATAAGGAGAATGACAAGGAAGTCAGTTACTAATAACTGTATGATGGTATTATTGCACAGCTAATACTCATCAAACAAATGCAGAAACTGATTACTCATGTGGTGCAGAACCCCTACAGCAGATATATGCTTGATTTCCCCAGGGTACAAGGGGCTGCAATTTGTCAAGACAGCAGCCATATTTTTTATGATATGAGATGTCAGGATACAATTTGTCCACTCCATATAGGCCATGTGAGGTCTGATCCTGCACCACTGTCATATCAGCACTCACCACAGTCCCTGCTATCCACTTTTGCCCATTCATAGGCCATTTGAATAGTATCCTACATTAACCACCACTGAATTCACTCCTTTCCCCAGCCACCCAGACCTATTGATAGAGTGGACACACAGCTGTTACTTTAAGGAGACATTTAACAGACATTGACAAAGTGAGAAACCATTACATGGTTGTGTACAGACATCCAAATAATGGTGGCAATGACCCTAACGGTAGTACCATGAGATTATTGCTAGGGGCATTGCCACCATTTTGGAGCTGGCACAGCATAGAATAGGAGTGCAATGGATTTGTTCCTGCCCCTGGACCCTAAACCAGCTTGAACCTCTAGGTATGTCCTAGGAGTGGGTTTTGAACAAGGGGAAGGGGCTTGGAGATGGGTTTAAGGAATAGACTCTGGAAAGGGTGACACCTTCCATATTTGAAATTCTACAGATTGGAGGGGGGGCATGTTGTTCTTAAATGGATAGTTGGATCAGGGGTCAGATATGGTGTTCTTGATGAGATGTAACTGGAGATGGGGTGTTGTTTGGGAGGTATGCTGATCACAGGGGGGGATTTTGATCAGGGGTATGAGGAGTGTGATCATGGAGATGATTGTGATGGTAATCTTGAGTGGGGTGGGAAGAAGATGTGATTAAGGGGTAGCCAGTAAGGTCCTTTAAGAGGGTAGCTCTTATGCACCTTATTGCTTCCCTATATGTGTATGAGCCACCACTTACAACTGCAGTTTGCCATTTTACAACTTACATGTTTTTAATGTGGCCACATTCCCGTCTAAGTACCTTGGTTTTCAAAGTGCATTTTTTTGGACATTTTGGGCCTCATTTTTGAAACAGAAAAATGTCCAAAAACTGGCACACAGCAGCAGACGGATTTTTTTTTTTTTGGCAAAACATCCAAATCGCAGTTCATCTGAAGTGAGTCCAAATTACAAAGGAGCATGTCAGGGGTGGGATTCAGGCATTCCCAAACCTTGGACTTTTTTTTCCGTAAGGGAGCAAAGCAAAAATGCTCAGGGCTAAAAGTTAGATGTTTTTGTCTAGACCTGATTCAATCACAACTAAGTCACAAAAAGGCATGACCCTCTCCCACCTCCCAAAGATACAAAAGAAATAGTACATACTAGCCTCTTCGACAGCTTCAGATGTCATGACCAGGCCTATCAGAGCACCAAGCAGGTCCCTGGAGTAGCCTAGTGGTCAGTGCAGTGCTCTGTAGAGAAGGGGACCCAGACCCATAACCCACTCTAACTGGTACACTTGTGGTGAAAGTGTGAGCCATCCAAAACCCACCAAATACTGTACCCACATATAGATGATGTCTGCAGCCAAAAGGGCTGTTATAGTAGTGTACAGTTGGGTACAGTAGGTTTTTGGTGGGTTTTGGAGGGCTACCCATACAATATAAGGGAGCAATGGTTAGATGTGTACCTAAGACCTTTTATGTGAAGTCCATTGGAGTGCTCCCTATGGTGCCACACTGCTTTGCTGGGATGCCTGAGTGGCCAGTCCTCAAAGAATGTTGCCCCCCCCCCCCCCCATACATTCCAACGGCTTGTTTTTGTGTGTTTTTTTCCCTTTGAATTTTATTTTTTCCAAAAGTGGTCCAAAAAGATAGATGCACTGAGCACAAAAACATCTAGAAGATGGAAATTTTTGAAACAAAAGATAAGACATTTTTTCTAGTTCGGAAATCCCTACATTTGCCACTTGATTTTACGATGTTGGATCTTCCCCCCTTGCCTGTCCTAGACATTTGTCCCTGCATGTTCTATCCAGTATCTGTCTGTTTACATTGTCCACTTAGGTGAAAATTTGATAAGTGGGTTATAAATTTAATAAAATGACATTGAAAAATAAAGATTAATTAATTTTACCTATTTTAGGGACCCTTTTTGTAAGCTGCATTAGATGCTAATGTGCACCTAATGCAGCTTAAAATGGTAGACCATGGGACGCACTCAAGTGCATCCTGTGGTATGCAATGTACACTTGGCACTGTGGTAAGTGCCAAATGTGTGTACGCTAAAAAATATCTTTTTTTTTTTTTTTTGAGGGGCATGTCTGAGAATTGAGAGTGGGTGCTTCTGTGCTACTCTGTGTAGCTACATTACCACACACTAACTAGTTAGTGCAGGAATAGCACGTGAGCCATTACAGGCTACAAAATGGGTGGCAGTAAGTGTGCATGTGATAATTTTTTTAAATGGCCATGTGCTAATGGCAACATTATTAACTGACATGAATATATTTATTTATATTTATATACAGTATAATGTGAGGGTGTGCAATGCTATAAAGTAGAATTTTACTGGGGACACTTGCTGCTTTCCATGGCCAGACCCATGACTGTGGTGAGCACTGTGCTAATCGATTTTTCTGCAGCCTTGACCCCAATTTGCACGGCTGCTGAAAGGATGTGACCCCCAGGCAGTGCAAAAGACTGACTCTTATGGCAGGATTGACTAGATGGTAACCCCAATTGGGTTTGTGACCCCCAGTTTGGGAAGCCATTTTGAGGCTGCTTTTAATTCCTAACTCCTATTCACTTGTTCAGTACCCATGTCTGTTTTATCATTCCCACCTTAAGTAATTCCCTTATCCCTTATTTGTCCTATTTGTCTGTCCTGATTAGATTGTAAGCTTTGTCGAGCAGGGACTGTCTCTTCATGTTTAAGTGTACAGCGCTGCGTACGTCTAGTAGCGCCATAGAAATGATAAGTAGTAGTAGTACATAGCCTTTAATATGGAAAATATAAAAAGGCCATTTCTACTGCTGCAGTAAAAATGGTTCAGCGCACTTGAAAAACCTGTACAAGGGCACACTAAGGCCTTGTTTTACCGCAGCTTAGTAAAAGGATCCTTCAATTAATTGGAGAATTAATTAATTATTTAATTGGCTTATTGCCCACAAATCCTAAATATAAACATTAGCAATTTATAATTACTGTAAGCATATGAAAAACAAGGAGGAAAAAGCCTCAAGAAGCTCCTCTTCTGCTCACTGTTGCATTAAGAGGGCTAGGACTTCTTCATCATAGGCAAAAAACCTCCTGATAAAGTATGTTAATGTAGCTTTCCTCATTCATGCAAAATTCTAAAGGCAAGAATTTCAATAGGTACTTAGCTAAGTAAAATTTTTTACTACAAAATTTATTGAATAAGCTCCTTGGTTGTTGTATTGAAAATATTGTTAAAGTTATAGTTTAGTACTTAATGCATTATAAATATTTGTGCTATGTTTAGGGTCATTTTATAATAGAGCAACAAGGATAACAAGGCAATTTTAGATTGGCAACATATTTGAACATAAGAACATAAAAGTAGCCATACTGGGTCAGACTAATGATCCACCTAGCCCAGTATCCTGTTTTCCAAACAGTGGCCAAGCCAGATCACCAGTACCTGGCAGAAACCCAAATCGTGGCAAAACTCCATACTACAAATCCCAGGGCAAGCAGTTTTTTCCTATGTCTCTCTCAATAGCAGACAATGGACTTTTTCTCCAGGAATTTGTCCAAACCTTTTTTAAACCCAGATACACTAACCACTGTTACCACCTCCTCCTATTTGCCTGTATAATAGTACCCTAGGGAAATTAGGCACACATATTTATACCTGTTCCAATGACAGATACAATTATCTACATGCATATGCTAAAACAAAAGGGTGCATGTGAACATCAGTGCTAATCTTCCCCTCCCCCCCCCCACTCACTCTCTCTATTCTCCACTTCTCCATCCCCAGAACACACCAAGGAGATCTTGCCAAGCATACTAAATAGATTTCATGGACATAATAGAGGAATTAAACATAAGTAACGATAAAAGGGCCTACAGAGCTGGAAGAAGGAAATGAAAGGACCAAAGATCAGGTAAGACCTAAGGCAGCACAATATGCAGGCAGACATGTACATACTTGAAAACAAAATGGTCCTCCCCCAACATTTTCAGAAGCTTAGCGGAGATTGGGTGGCAGAGCCGGTGGGGCTAGTGGTTGGGAGGCGGGGCTAGTGCTGGGCAGACTTCTACGGTCTGTGCCCTGAAAATGGCAGATACAAATCAAAGTCAGGTATACACATAAAGTAGCACATATGAGTTTATCTTGTTGGACAGACTGGATGGAGCGTACAAGTCTTTCTCTGCCATCATCTACTATGTTACTATAGTTATTAGTTTCCATTTTTTCAAGTTTCAAATCTACGATTATTTGAACTTTGTATCATGGCAGGTGGCATAGTATTCGGTAGAATTTATTTTCACTCAAGTATATTGTACTGTGTGTTTTTCACACTTTAAGGGAACAAAGAAGCTAGTTAAACATGTATTATGTTGCTTTAAAATTGCTCTTATGCTGCTGAATTTTATCAACAAATTAATTACTCATTCAGACAGTTAGAGTGTATTTGACTTGATGTGCATTTTTGAGTAATTACAGTATCCCAGGCCAAGCATTCTACATGATATTTTTTTTATGGAGCTTATCAGAAAGCTGACAGATGTTATTTATGTGATGGGAACTCTGAAAAATATTCTTGAGAGCTCTATTCTATTTTCACAAAGCAGTAACCATGTGTAAAATGATCTTAATAAATGAACTCAGCAAGATTGGGCCAGAAAGTCATTGCTAATACATTTTGCAAAGTTAACTTTTTCTGCAAGTTTAAAGTCCAATATATATTTTTTCCTATTAAAAAGTACTAACATGTTCTCATCAAAACTGAAAAATGCAAGTTAACATCAGCAATGAGTTTCCATAACATAGAGAAGGCCATTTTAGAATGGATGCACAACATCTACACATGTAAAAAGCAGCATCTACACATGTTTATGCCATTTTTACAACAGAACTATTTATACATGTGGATTCTATGAGATGCATAGATTTTAAGGGGTTGTGGTTCGGGTGACCCCACAAAATATATACATGTATTCCTGAGGCACACGTAAGTGTCAGCTGCTTGTTTTGGACAGAAATTTTGGATTTTGGGGGTCCTTTTACTAAGCCGTGTAGGCACCTATGTGTGTCCAACAGCTGCAGCATCAGAAAAGCATCATTTATATTGGACAGTATGCCAGGCATCGCGTATCCCCTGCTATTATGTCGCAGAACCCTTGGTGATGTGATTCTACTTTGAGTTAGATCACAGGAACAGGCCCCTTTTCTAGAGAGCATTATTAGAATCTGGGTTTAATGTGGGACTTTCTTGTGCACTAAGCTCAGATTCAGTGTGGCCTTCTTAAATTTAATTAGATTTTTTTTCTTTTCTTTGCAGGGGAGAGGAAGAGCGATTTGAGAGAGCCCCTGCATCTGAGCTGTTGCAGCAGGCAGAGTCAGCCTTGGTGCCACAAGACCTGAAAGGCTCAGCCTCCAAAGTGTCGGAAGGCCTGATAGTCAAGGCATCACCTGATGTGGTGCAGGGCCAGAGGTCATGTGCTTCTGCTCAGGAGTCAGCTGCCAGCTCCTCTGTTAAGTGGCGCAAAGTTGAAAAATTACTTTTGCATTCATATCCATCGCTGTTTAATTTGCCACAGCATTGGCAGGCTAAGAGGGGCATAATTGAAAGGGGCACCCAAGTTTTCCTGAGGACATCCTCGCAGGACATCCTGGCGAAGGGGCGGGGAAACCCATATAATCGAAACATAGTAACATAGTAGATGATGATGGCAAAAAAAGACCTGCACGGTCCATCCAGTCTGCCCAACAAGATAACTCATGTGTGCCAAATTTTGTGTATACCTTACCTTGATTTGTACCTGTCTTTTTCAGGGCACAGACCGTATAAGTCTGCCCAGCACTATCCCCGCCCCCCAACCACCAGCCCCGCTTCCCACCGCTGGCTCTGGCACAGATCGTATAAGTCTGCCCAGCACTATCCCCGCCTCCCACTACCGGCTCTTGCCACCCAATCTCGGCTAAGCTCCTGAGGATCCATTCCTTCTGAACAGGATTCCTTTATGTTTATCCCACGCATGCTTGAATTCTGTTACCGTTTTCATCTCCACCTCCTCCCGCGGGAGGGCATTCCAAGCATCCACTACTCTCTCTGTGAAAAAATACTTCCTGACATTTTTCTTAAGTCTGCCCCCCTTCAATCTCATTTCATGTCCTCTCGAAACAACAAGATGGGCGTCCATCTTTTGTTTCGATAATACGGTCGGGAAGCCTGAATCGCAAAATTTAGGTCAACCTTAGAGATGGTCGTCCTTAGAGATGGTCGTTCCCGATTTTTTGACGATAATGGAAACCGAGGACGGCCATCTCAGAAACAACCAAATCCAAGCCATTTCGTCGTGGGAGGAGCCAGCATTCGTACATAAGTAATGCCACACTGGGAAAAGACCAAAGGTCCATTGAGCCCAGCATCCTGTCCATGACAGCGGCCAATCCAGACCAAGGGCACATGGCAAGCTTCCCAAACGTACAAACATTCTACACATGTTATTCCTGGAATTGTGGATTTTTCCCAAGTCCATTTGGTAGCGGTTTATGGACTTGTTCTTTAGGAAACCGTCTAACCCCTTTTTAAACTCTGCTAGGCTAACCGCCTTCACCACATTCTCCAGCAATGAATTCCAGAGTTTAATTATGCGTTGGGTGAAGAAAACGTTTCTCTGATTTGTTTTAAATTTATTACACTATAGTTTCATTGCATACCCCTTAGTCCTAGTATTTTTGGAAAGCGTGAATAGACGATTCACATCCACCTGTTCCACTCCACTCATTATTTTATATACCTCTATCATGTCTCCCCTCAGCCATCTCTTCTCCAAGCTGAAAAGCCCTAGCCTCCTTAGTCTTTCTTCATAGGGAAGTTGTCCCATCCCTGCTATCATTTTTGTCGCCCTTCGCTACACCTTTTCCAGTTCTACTATACCTTTCTTGAGATGCGGCGACCAGAATTGAACACAATACTCAAGGTGCGGTCACACCATGGAGCGATACAATGGCATTATAAACATCCTCACACCTGTTTTCCATACCTTTCCTAATAATACCCAACAGTCTATTCACTTTCCTAGCCACAGCAGCACACTGAGCAGAAGGTTTCAGTGTATTATCGACGACGACACCCAGATCCCTTTCTTGGTCCGTAACTCCTAACGTGGAACCTTGCATGACATAGCTATAATTCGGGTTTTTTTTTCCCACGTGCATCACCTTGCACTTGCTCAGATTAAACGTCATCTGCCATTTAGCCGCCCAGTCTCCCAGTCTCAAAAGATCCTTCTGTAATTTTTCACAATCCTCTCGCGAGTTAACGACTTTGAATAACTTTGTGTCATCAGCAAATTTAATTACCTCGCTAGTTACTCCCATCTCTAAATCATTTATAAATATATTAAAAACTAACTATCCTTCTCCATTGTGAATACTACCCATTTAACCCCACTCTCTGTTTCCTATCCTTCAACCAGTTTTTAATCCACAATAGGACATTTCCTCCTATCCCATGACCTCATGACCTTACAATTTCCTCTGTAGCCTTTCATGAGGTACCTTGTCAAACGCCTTTTGAAAATCCAGATACACGATATCAACCAGCTCCCCTTTGTCCACATGTTTGTTTACTCCCTCAAAGAATTGAAGTAAATTGGTCAGGCAAGATTTCCCCACACAAAAGCCATGCTGACTTGGTCTCAGTAATTCATGTCCTTGGATGTGCTCTGTAATTTTGTTTTTGATAATAGCCTCTACCATTTTCCCCGGCACCAACGTCAGACTCACCGGTCTATAATTTCCAGGATCTCCCCTGGAACCTTTTTTAAAAATTGGCATTACATTGGCCACTCTCCAATCTTCCGGTACCACGCTCGATTTTAAGGATAAATTGCATATCACTAACAGTAGCTCTGCAAGCTCATTTTTCAGTTCTATCAGTATTCTAGGATGAATACCATCCGGTCCAGGAGATTTGCTACTCTTCAGTTTGCTGAACTGCCCCATTACGTCCTCCAGGTTTACCGTGAAGTCAGTAAGTTTCTCCGACTCATCCGCTTGAAATACCATTTCCGACACCGGTATCCCACCCAAATCTTCCTCGGTGAAGACCAAAGCAAAGAATTCATTCAATCTCTCCGCTACATCTTTATCTTTCTTGATCGCCCCTTTTTCCCCCTGTCATCCAGCAGCCCAACCGATTGTAGTGCACTGGTCCCCCTGACATGCCAGGACACCAACTGGGCATCCTAGGGGGCACTGCAGTGGACTTCAGAAATTGTTCTCAGGTGCATAGCTCCCTTACCTTGTGTGCTGAGCCCCCCCCCCCCAAAACCCAAAACCCACTCCCCACAACTGTACACCACTACCTTAGCCCTTATTGGTGAAGGGGGGCATCTACATGTGGGTACAGTGGGTTTCTGGTGGGTTTTGGAGGGCTCACATTTACCACCACAAGTGTAACAGGTAGGGGAGGGATGGGCCTGGGTCCGCCTGCTTGAATTGCACTGCACCCACTACAACTGCTCCAGGGACCTCCATACTGCTATCATGGAGCTGGGTATGACATTTGAGGCTGGCATAGAGGTTGGAAAAATATTTTAAAAAATTTTTGTTGGGTGGGAGAGTTTAGTGACCATTGGGGGAGTAATCTGGTCATTTAGGGCACATTTTTGTGGCTTGGTCATAAGAAAAAAAGGACCAGGTAAAGTCGTCCAAGTGTTCGTCAGGGACACCCTTCTTTTTTCCATTATCGGTTGAGGACGACCATGTGTTAGGCATACCCCAGTTCCTCCTTTCCTATGCCTCCGACACGCCCCCATGAACTTTGGTCGTCCCCGTGACGGAAAGCAGTTGAGGACACCCAAAATCGGCTTTCGATTATGCCAATTTGGGCAACCCTGTGAGAAGGATGCCCATCTTGTGATTTGTGTCAAATGATGGGCGCCCTTCTCTTTCGAAAATAAGCCTGCATGTGTTCCATTTCTCCTTCTCAGCGGTTGTGGCAGGTGTTTTTACAGCACATATATTCAAAGTTAGATCTGCCTGTACAGCATTCTGAAGGAAGTTCTTCTCCTGTGTTGGGGCATTTGGAAGACTTTTCCTCTTTGTCAGATGTACTTTCAGTGGAGCAGGAAGGAAATTTCTCTTCACCAGTTCAGTCTCCGTTGGGCAGACGACCAAAGTCAAAAACAGGTGCTAGAGGCCATTAGCGTCAGACTAGCGCCTGCATTTGCCAGCACCCAATGTTCAGAGCTGGTGAGCTCATGTAAGGGTTCCTAAAGTTTTGAAAATTTCATAAAGATTTAAAAAATATGAAAAAACGGGGTTTTTTTTTTAGCTACCAAATACTTTTAAAATGCTTACCTTTCAAAGGTCAATGTCAAATTTTTAAACATACTTGCATACAGGTTCTTGTGCTAAGAAACCAACAGAAAAAAATCCTCCTCCCTCACCCCTACTATATGGTTTGTAAGTCATTACCTGTTCTTCTATTTTTTAATCAAACCATTGTGTTAATATTTTCAATGATTTATGCCAAAAATACACAAACCTGACAAGAAATAATAAGCCAATCAGTACAGCAATTATAATCAAAAACACAATCAAAGAGCACAAATAGCAACACCTATCCACTCCTCCCCCATCCCTCTCACAATGTACTGTCAGCATCAAGCCCTGTAGCAGCATGTGTAAACATATACAAGGTAAGGAAAAACAAGAACACTTTATAATTGAACAGATGTTAAGCCAGAATTGAATAGAAACAAAAGCGATGAATACAATAAAGTGAAGAATCATATCTTTACCAAACAAAGGGCTGCAGTTACAAATATGTGCTAAATACCATTAATGTGAATTAGTTTACCACAAGTCTTATTTCATATGATGGTATATAGTAATCCGCAACCAAACCTTTTTCAGAGATGGAAAGGTAGTAGAACCAGAGGGCATGAACTGAGGTTGAAAAGAATAATGTCAGGGAGTATTTTTTCACTGAGAGGGTGGTAGATACCTTGAATGCCCTCCCGCGGGAGGTGGTAGAGATGAAAATGATAACGGAATTCAAAAATGTGTGGGACAAACACAAAAGAATCCTGTTTAGAAGGATCAGATCCAAAGAACCTTAGCGGAGATTAAGCAGGGAAGCCAGTGACGGGCAGACTTCTACTGCCTGTGCTCTGATCGAGGCTGAATAGATTTAGATGGGCTAGAATGGAGCTATTCAGGGGCTTTGACAACAACTTCAGATTTTAGAACAACGCCAGTGCTGGGCAGACTTCTACGGTCTATACCCTTAAAAATGGTAAGGATAAATCAAGATCAGATATACATATGATGTATCACTTCATACCATATGCAATGAGTTTATATTATTGGGCAGACTGGATGAACCATACAGGTTTTTATCTGCCATCATCTACTATGTTACTATCTGGCTCCTTTTCGAAAGAGAAGGACGCCCATCTTTCGACACAAATTGGAAGATGGGCATCCTTCTCACAGGGTCACCCAAATCGGTATAATCGAAAGCCAATTTCGGGCGTCCCCAACTGCTTTCCGTTGCAGGGATGGCCAAAGTTCAAGGGGGCGTATCGGAGGCGTAACAAAGGCGAGACTTGGGTGTGCCTAACACATGGACGTCCTCGACCCATAATGAAAAAAAAAAGGGCGTCCCTGATGAGCGCTTGGATAACTTTACCTGGTCCTGGTTTTTCTTACAACCAAGCCACAAAAAGGCGCCCGAACTGACCAGATGACTACCGGAGAGAATTGGGGATGACTTCCCCTTACTCCCCCAGTGGTCACTAATCCCCTCCCACCATCAAAAAATATCTTTTAAAATATTTTTTGCCAGCCTCTATGCCAGCCTCAGATGTCATACTCAGGTCCGTGACAGCAGTATGCAGGTCCCTGGAGCAGTTTTAATGGGTGCAGTACACTTCAGGCAGGCGGACCCAGGCCCATCCCACCAGTCTGACAATTTTCTGTATCTGATGTTTTTTTAGGCAGACCATTCTGAGCAGCTTTCAAATTTGATTGCCTAGGTCTACTTTAGTACATTGTTTATGTGCTGTTTCATGATTGAGCCTTGACGCAGGCACAGTGATGCTGAAACACAGCCTGTGTAAGATCCGTGAATAAAGCTCATATGTTTGTTCCATTTTTGAGAGCTCTTTGTGCTTTTTTTTTCTGATACCTAGTTACTAATAACATGCTTTAGTTCATTGTAACAAGTTAGTGGAAGTTATTAAAATTAAATCTAGCTGAACAGATGGTACCCCTTCCAAAAGAAACAAACAAACAGAATGATGAGAACTTATAGTGTGATCTCCAGTAAATTTCTCAAAATGTAGTCAGTCAGAAAATACCAAATATATTCCATAGTTTTTCACAATACACTTTGCTGAAAATGAAGTTTAAAAATCTGCTTCTAGAAGAGAACATAGGCAACAAAGGATAGGGGTTGGTTTCGTGTGTGAAATGTCTGCAGCTTGAACCCCTCATAAAAGAAGTGGAAAAACTGAGAGAGGAGGTGAGAAGTTTGAGAAGCATTTGTGATAATGAGAAATACATTGATGAAATGCTTCATTTTACATCAAAAGTCTCCAGAAGTGCAGAAGAAGTAGTTTTGCTGGAAGAGAACAGTTGGCTACAGATCGCAAGACCCTGCAGGATTGATACATTACTCTACCTGCTCTTGAACTGAAGAACCAGTATGCAACCTGGGAGTGGAGTAGGTGAGAGCATTCTGGGCACAGAGGGAAGTAAAACTCAAAATCCCCATAGTTGCTGGATCAGTAGCCACTAGAAGATGAAATGTAGTGGTGGTTGTTGATTCCCTTCTGAAGGGTACAAAAGTGTCCATCTGCAGACTAGATATGGTTTGAAATGTTATGGAGAGTTTGCCAAGACTCATCAAGCCTAATGACTATTATCTGATGCTGCTCACTCATGTTGGCACACATGATACTGCTAGGGCCTCCAAATTTATCAAAAGTGAGTTAATGGCTCTGGGAGAGAAGGTCAAGCATGTAGGTGTACAGGCGGTGTTCTCATCAATCCTCCCTGTTGAGGGTAAGGCCAAAGCAGGAAGTTTGAATGTTGGGGATGAATGCATGGCTGTGTGGATGGTGTCATCAAAAGAATTTTGGCTTCTTGGACCATGGGATGATTTTCTATGGGCTGCTAAGCAGAGATGGTGTCCATCTATCAAAGAAGGGAAGATGTATCTTCAGCAGCAGTCTGGCTAACCAAACTGAAGAGAGCTTTAAATTACAAATGTAGAGGCTGGAAGATCAAAGATCCCAGGCAAGTGAAACATTAAATACCTCAACACAAATGGGAAAGACGGGCAACAGTGTTTAGTAATGCCCATAGTGGGGGAAATAATGTTCTGGATCTAGAAATTGTGATGGAAGAGGCTGATTTGCATTTAGTGGCAGTCGTGGAGACATAGCTCATAGAGTACCATGACTGGGATATAATTATATTGGGCTATAATTTGTTCAGGAAAGACAGGGTAGGAAGAAATGAAGGAGTAGCATTGTACAATAAAGTTAATATTAAAGGAAAATAATTGTAGGACTTATAAGATAAGAAAGAGGCACTGTGGGTCAATCTGGAAAAAGAGAATAGAAAATGTATTTAAATTGGTTTGATATACAGGACTCCGTCAGAAACAGAAGAAATGGACAGAAAGTTCATTAATGATATTCAAAATATAACTGTGAACCTAATAGGTGATCTTAATATGTCAAATGTTGATTGGTGTATCCCTTTTGTGGGGTCTACTAGAAGAAGGGAGATCCTGGATTCTCTAAAGGGAGTATTTTTTTCCAGCAGTTGGTAATGGAACCCACATGGGCTGAGTCATACTGGACTTAGTGCTTACAAACAGAGAGAGTGTTTCTGATGTTATAGTGGTTGATCATCTGGCATCCAGTGATAACCAGATGGTGTGGTTCAGTATTAAGACAGGTGTGGTGAGGGTTCATGCAAAACTGAAGGTCTTAGACTTCAAATATGCTAACTTTGTTGGGGGATTACCTCAAGGAGTTGTTAGCTGGATGAGATCATCTGGAAGAAGTAGGAAAGCAGTGGGCAAAACTGAAAGGAGTTATTTTAAGGGCAGCAACCTTTATATAAGGAAAGTAAATAAAATTATTATTATTTATTATTATTATTAACATTTGTATAGCACTACCAGATGCAAGCAGCGCTGAACACCTGACAGAGAGACAGTCCCTGCTCGATAGAGCTTACAATCTAAAAATACAGACAGATAAGACAATTAAGGGCGAGGAAAGTACTGGGTGAAAAGGAACAAGGATAGGGGAATTGAGTAGTGGTTAGGAGCCAAAAGCAGTGGTGAAAAGATGGGTTTTCAGCATAGATTTAAAAACAGGTAGAGATGGAGCTAGGCGTACAGGCTCAGGAAGACCATTCCAGGCATAAGGTGCTGCAAGGGAAAAGGAACGAAGCCTGGAATTAGCAATGGAGGAGAAGGGGGACGACAAGAGAGATTTGTCCAGCAAGCGGAGATTACGGGGAGGAATGTAGGGAGAGATGAGAAGTAATGGGGGGCTGCAGAATGGATGCATTTAAAGGTCAGTAAGAGAAGTTTGAACTGTACACGGAAGCAGACAGGGAGCCAGTGAAGTGACTTGAGGAGTGGGCTAGTGTGGGTAAAATGGTTTGGGCATAAAATAAGTTGTGCCGCAGAATTTTGGACAGACTGGAGAGGAGAGAGGTGGCTGAGCGGAAGACCAGTGAGAAGCAAATTGAAATAATCCAAGCAAGAGGTGACAAGGGTTTGGATAAGGGTTCTGGTAGCGTATTCAGAGAGGAAGGGGCAAATTTTGCTAATGTTGTAGACAAAGAAGTCCACATTCATTCTTAAATGTAGTAGTTGAAAAATGTAAGGAAAAAGAAGTTAGTTATTATACTCATAAACTATAAGAGAGTGCAGAAAGAGGAAGAGAGGTAACACTAACTAGAAAAGCTAAGAGAAGCTGGTAAAGTAACCAGGAAAAGAAAGATGCAAATGGAAGAAAAAATAGCCAATACAGTAAAATGGTGAGACGAGGCATTTTCTTTTTAGATCTATTAGTAATAGGAGGAAGTGGAAAAGTGGCATTGTGAGACACCAGGGTGAAGGAGATAAATATATAGAAAGAAAGTTCCAGAGACTCCACTGGCCAACCTTTCAATGCTTCTCTAGAGTAGAGAGTGGTCCTAGAGGACTAGAGAAGGGCAGCTGTGATCCCTCTCCACAAAAGTAGAAATAAGGAAGAAGTTGGGTATTACAGGCCAATAAGTCTGACTTCTGTGGTAAATATATCAATGGAAACACTTTTAAAATAGAGACTAAGGTTGGGCTTACCACCGCTGAGTAAAAGGAGCCCAAAGATCCAAGATGGCTGCCTGAGCAGATGTGTGGGAAAGAGCTCCTGAAAGCCACCGAAAAACTTCTCAATTGAGTGTTCTCAGACCCGTTATGGGTAAGAGAAAGGGTAAATCCGTAGTGCCTACCTCCACAGGCCGGGTTGATCCCCCTCTTTTGAGACAGTTGACGCTGGAAGAATCGGGACTCCAACCGCCGGGAACCGGAATGTTCGCTTATGGTGGTCCGGGTGAACAACTAGACCTAAGCGCTGAGGGAGTATCTTTAAGTCCTCCTTCTTTGACGGTGCCTCCAAGACCGGGATGAGAGACGGCGGCCTCGAGAGAACGGCGCGTTGAATCCGGAAGTCGGTCTTCAACGGCTGGGTGTGGAGACCCCGCGGCCGCGTCGACGCCAGTGCAGTTGCCAGCTTCGACAAGGATCTTGTCTGAAAAAAGCCCTGGGGAATCGCCCTTGAATCTTGAAGTTATGAAACCAACTACTGTTACGATGGATTCTATATGGGATGCAATCCAAAGATTGAATACCAGCTTGCAACAAATTTCAGGTACTTTGTCTGGTGCTGTGGTGGATATAAAGAGTCTACAATCTGATTTACAGTCGAAAAATGCAGAACAAATAAAAAAAATGGAGAATTTTGATAAAGAAGTTAAAACAATTAATTCCTCTATAAATGTTTTAATGAGGGATAGTAATCTTCAACAACGCAAAACGGAATATTTAGAAAATCAAATGAGGGCTAACAACTTACGTTTCCTCAATTTTCCTAAAAGCCCATTGGTTCCAGCAATTGACATGCTAAAGAAATACCTTAATGAAATATTAGGTATACCATCTGAGATGTACCCTCCGATTACTCGTGTAATGTATATTTCTGGAGCACAAGGGAAATTATTACCTGTTAACTCTCAAGATGATCTGAATATAACAGAATTATTAGAATCCTCATTAGAGACTATAACAGAAAGAACTACATTATTGGTTACTTTTGCTCTGCAATTAGATCGTAACAATATTTTTAAACTTTTTTTCCGCCACACTAATTCATTATTCTTTGGCTCTAAAATTCAAGTATTTCCAGACTTTGCCCGAGAAACTCAAAGGAAGAGGAAACAATTTTTGTTATTAAAAGAGAAAGTTTTGCGTATAGGTGGGACCTTTATGCTAAGGTTCCCATGTAAATGTTATATTTCTTTGAACTCAGTAAATTATGTTTATTTTGATCCAGAGAAGTTAAAAGCATTTATTGCAACAAAAGAATAATATTGCATTAATCTTGGATTGTAAGCGTTATACCTGTTAGCGATTTTCATGTTCTCTCTGCTTAAGTAAGAAGTTAATTACTCCGATAAGTATGAGGCCATTTAAATTTCCTGTTCTTGGATCAACAATTGTGGACTAAAATTTTTTATTTCTTTTCCTTAAATACTGATTTCCTTTTGTAATATTATTTCCTGATGTGTGATTTATGTTATTACATAAATGTAATGTTATAATTATCAAAAAAAAAAAAAAAATAGAGACTAATGAGGTTTCTGGAATCCAATGGATTGCAGGATCCGAGGCAGCATGGTTTTACTAGAGGCAGGGCCTGCCAGACAAATCTGATTAACTTTTTTGACTGGGTGACCAGAGATTTGGATTGAGGGATAGAGAACATTTAGATTTTAGTAAAGCCTTTGACATGGTTCCACATAGACATCTAATAAACTGAGCGCCCTCAGTTTGGGCTCTAAAATGACTGACATGATTAGAAACTGGTTGAGTGGACTGTGGAAGGCAACAGGTTGGAATATTTGTATAATAACTGAACTCCTTATACTTGACTGCTTAATCTACTATGCCAATCAAGTTCTTTAATGTAATACCACTTGTATCTCTCACTCCGGAAATGGCGATCATCATAACAGAACAATGTAAGCCACATTGAGCCTGCAAATAGGTGGGGAAATGTGGGATACAAATGCAATAAATGCGGTAAATAGAGCTCACTATGAGGAAAATGATGCTACCAGCAGTGAGCTGCAATGTTTAGTTTTTGGGTTGTTGTTTTTAACATTTTTGTAAGCAACATTGCTGAAGGACTGTTTGATAAGGTTTGCCTTTTTTGCAGATGATATCAAAATCGGCTGTAGGTTGCACACCCCTGATGTTGTGAATATCATGAGGAGGAAATGGTAGAGGCTATTATTAAAATCAAAATACAGAGCACATCCAAGGACATGGATTACTGAGACCAAGTCAGCACGGCTTTAGTGTGGGGAAATCTTGCCTGACCAATTTACTTCAATTCTTTGAAGGAGTAAACAAACATGTGGACAAAGGGGAGCCGGTTGATATTGTGTATCTGGATTTTCAAAAGGCGTTTGATAAGGTATCTCATGAAAGGCTACAGAGGAAATTGGAGGGTCATGGGATAAGAGGAAATGGCCTATTGTGGTTTAAAAACTGGTTGAAGGATAGGAAACAGAGAGTGGGGTTAAATGGGCAGTATTCACAATGGAGAAGGGTAGTTAGTGGGGTTCCTCAGGGGTCTGTGCTAGGACCGCTGCTTTTTAATATATTTATAAATGTTGGAATGTATTGTATTTTGCATGCATTGCCTGTCACCTATTATTTCTCTGTGATTACTCTGTGACCTCTGATGTGAATTACTTAGAGAGGTCACACAGCTATGTAACTTCCTGTGGGGGTTAGACACAGCACATGCAGCACATGGAGCACATGGAGCTCATGATCTCTCCTAACCTGAGAGGATCTATGGTGGTGTGAGCATCCATTACCATCTAAGCACATGGAAGGAGCTGATAATACAAATGTATAGTAATATGTATATATAAGCCTGTCTGATTATAATCTAACTGCAAACTGTGAGTAAACAGATGTTTTGTTACTTCAACTTTAAAGTGACTCAGCAGTGAATTATTCAGGGGTGAATGAGAGAGAGATGAAGAAAGAAATTAACATTTCTAAAGCTGAAGCTGTGTGTACTAAAATCTGCTAATTATTTACTACAAATAATCCAACAAAAGGGTTACGGGCCCAGGGCCAGGAATTGAAAAAGAAGAGAAATATTACCAGGCAGAAAAAAAGGCCACATTTTTCTCTTAAGTTTTAAAGGAAAGATTCAGTCTGTCTCTCTCTCCCCCCACACAGCAGACAGAAGGCTAAGAAAATGGCTGAGGGAAGAAATTCACCATTGTTCTATTCTCTCAAGGTGCCTAAATTAACTGAGTTTAATTATCGGCAGTGGGAACTAAGATTCATATGTCTCCTTCGAGCAAAAAGATTAAATATATGCTTAGACCAAGACAGAACAGCTGAAAATATGGCTGAATGGGACAATGCAAACTATTATGTGAAGTGCATGCTTTTGGAAGCTCTCTCAGAGAAACAAGCCATATTAGTAGAGGGAAAAGATACACCAAAGGACATTTTATATAAACTGAGAACTATGTATGCAACTACATATGCAAAGCAGCAACCAATTTGGTTGGCAGAGTTGAATGAAACCAAATTAAGGGATAAAAGTAAATGTAATGATCACATTATGCATCTTATGTCTTCATTTCAAAAGCTAGAACTTTCAGGAATTCCCATGTGTGATGCATTGAAAAGAGCATTTCTTTTTACCTCACTATCAAAGAAGTTTGATGTTTTTAGGTCTGTAAATGAGGCCATTGAAGGGCAATCTTTTGAACAGACAACATCAAAACTAAGGCAGGAATGCATAATAAATGATTCTGAGGAGATGTGTTCTCAAAGCAAGTCAGAGAGAAATGAAACAAATTTCTTGGCAAAGAACAGAGGAAGGCGGAGCTATGGGAAAACTCCACCCAAGGGCAAGCTGATTTGCTACTCATGTGGAAAGGAGGGACATGTATCTAAATGGTGTAAGGAAACACAAAACACTCCCTCTAGCTCACCTAAGCCAATGGAACTAAAGAATTTTCAAACCAGGAAATGTATGAAGGACAAAGATAAACACAAGGGCTTTCTAATGGCAGAAAAATCTTTGACTATGGTAAATAATAATTCAAATGAAAGTACTTGGATTTTGGATTCAGGGAGCACATGCCATTTAACCAATTGTAAGGATTTCTTTCAGGAAATGTGTCCAGAGGAAGGTATTCTTAAAACTGCAAACGCAGGGACTGCTAAGATCCAAGCAAAAGGTATTGGATTCTTAAAATGCAAAGTGTCTAATGAAGTTAAAGAAATTCCTGTAAGTGATGTCTTGTATATTCCCCAAGCAGTTTGCAATATGCTTAGTGTATCTACATTAGATAAGAAGGGATTTGCGATTCATTTTGAAAACAGTAAGTGCACAATCTCTAAAAATGATGAAGTGTATGCTGAAGCTTTTATGCATAATGATGTTTATAAGCTGAACATTTCAGGTGAAGCCTCACATATGGCGCAAGTAAGGAAGAATGATGGTAAATGTAGTCTGGAAATCTGGCACCGCCGCCTGGGACATCGTGATTCTAAGGTGATCCAGGATCTTTACAGTAAGCAACTGGCCACCGGCATTCAGATAAGTGCAGATGCTGGTAAAATGGAGAAATGCATAGACTGTGTTACTCAAAAAGGTGTGAGACCCTCATTTCCTGCATACACAGGAAATAGGAGTAATAAAGTGCTGGACTTAATACACAGTGACTTATGTGGACCGTTTAATATCCCATCATTGGGAAATAACAGATTTGTGCTAATATTCTTGGATGATTTCTCTAGATATTGTGTGGCCTATTTGCTGAAAGAGAAAAGTCAAGTCACAGACATGCTGAAGAAATACGTAGCCATGGTGAGCAATAAATTTGAAAGAAAACCAAAGGTTCTTCAGACTGACAATGGTGGTGAGTTCACTTCACAAAGCATGCGCACATTTCTAGAACAAGAAGGCATTCAACATATCACAACAGTAGCTTATACACCAGAGCAAAATTCTGTTGCAGAGAGAAAATTTAGGTCACTTGTGGAAATGACCAGATGTATGCTGTCAGATAGCAATCTCCCTAAAAGACTATGGGGGGAAGCCATTCTCACAGCAGTGTACCTACAAAACAGAATGCCAACTAAAGGCGCTGAGCGCACACCACATGAGACATGGCATGGTAGGAAGCCAAACCTGTCACACATAAGAACATTTGGAAGTACAGCATATGCTCATGTACCAAAGCAAAGAAGGCATAAGCTGGATTCCACAACAGAAAGGGGCATTTTAGTTGGCTATGCTCCAGGACACAAAGGATATAGAATTTTGAATCTGAAAACTGGCATTGTTGGCATAAGACATGTTACATATTTTGATGAAAACAAAAGGGTTGATAAAGGCTGGATTATCCCAGATGAGCCTTATCATCCAGAATATGAAACTAGAACCATAATAGACATGCCAGTGTATATAAATGCCATACCAAGGCAGATGTCTGAAAGCAACTCACCTGTATCTAACGAGGAACAGGCAGAGGAAACAGACACAGAAAGGATCATTGAAGAAGACAGTACAGTTGGAGAAGGGGAATCAATTGGAGAAGAACTCTCAGATTTAGAGGATGCAGAAAGGTCGGACCAACCTGTTGTCAGACGCTCATCCAGGGAAAACAAAGGTGTTCCACCCCCAAGACTGTCTTACCTAACAAAGTCAGCAGAAGCTCAAGAGCCCTTAACATGGGATGAGATTGAGAAAATGCCAGCAGAAGAAGCTGCTGAATGGCATAAAGCTGCACAGGAAGAAATTGATGCATTGGATAAAAATAATACTTGGATTCTTACAAAATTACCTCCTGGCAAGAAAGCTATAGGATGCAAATGGGTATTCAAGTTAAAAAGGAATGCACAAGGAAAAGTGGAAAGGTATAAAGCCAGATTAGTGGCAAAGGGATATCTTCATAAATATGGAGAAGATTTTGATGAAGTGTTTGCACCTGTAGTGAAACACACGACAATCAGAACACTTCTGAGCATTGCAGTCTCAAAAGGCTTGCAAGTCAACCACATTGATGTGAAAACAGCGTTTCTTCACGGAGATATAACTGAAGACTTGTACATGGAACAGCCAACAGGTTTCATAAATACAAAACAAAGACAGCTAGTGTGTAAATTAAACAAAGGTCTTTATGGATTAAAGCAAAGTGCAAAATGTTGGAATGAAAAATTGCATGAAATATTGACAAATTTAGGATTTAAGCAAGGTGAAGCAGATAAATGCTTGTACACTAGGTGCACAAATGGACAATATGCATACATTTTAGCTTTTGTTGATGATCTGCTCATTGCAAGCAAAAGTGAGCAAGAGTACAAGGACATTGTAAAGTGTTTAAACCTCAATGTTGAGATAAAAGAACTTGGAAATGTGTCATACTATCTTGGTATAGAAATTGAGAAACAAAATGATGGTTCTTATCTTCTAAGCCAGAAGCAGAAAATAAATGAGCTTATTGAAAGTTTAGGTATGCAAGATGCCCAAGTTGTAAGCACTCCCATGATCACTGATTTTCTGAAGGATGAAACAGTAAGAGAACCTTTACCAGATAACATCCAATATAGATCAGCCATAGGTAAGCTTTTATATCTAGCTACCACATACAGGGCTGATATAGCAAATGCAGTAGGAATTTTGAGCAGAAGGGTCAGCTCACCTACCAAATCAGATTGGACTGCAGTTAAAAGGATGGTAAGGTATTTAAAGGGTACCATTGATTGTAAATTAAAGATTTCAGCCAATAGTAATCCAAAACTAATATGTTACTGTGATTCAGATTGGGCAGGGGATCATTCTGATTATAAATCCACAAGTGGATATGTGTTTATGTATGGAAATGTACAAATTTCATGGGCCAGTCATAAACAAAGTATTGTGAGTCTGTCTTCTACAGAAGCTGAATACGTGGCCGTATCGGAAGCGTGCAGAGAACTGATGTGGATTGAAAAACTTTTGCTGGATTTCGGTATAGCTGAACAGAGACCAATCCAGATAATGGAAGATAATCAGAGCTGCATCCGACTGTCACAGAATGACAAGGTTCAGTCACGCACCAAGCACATCGCAACGAAATACCACAACGTGCGAGAGTTGGCGAAAGAAGGGGTCATCAGTCTACACTATTGTCACACCAGTGAGATGACAGCTGACATCATGACCAAACCGTTACCCAGAGAACATTTTGTGAATCTGCGTATAAAGCTTGGACTTTGTATGAATAAATAATTGCATGACAGTTATGCATGAGAAGGGGTTTGTTGGAATGTATTGTATTTTGCATGCATTGCCTGTCACCTATTATTTCTCTGTGATTACTCTGTGACCTCTGATGTGAATTACTTAGAGAGGTCACACAGCTATGTAACTTCCTGTGGGGGTTAGACACAGCACATGCAGCACATGGAGCACATGGAGCTCATGATCTCTCCTAACCTGAGAGGATCTATGGTGGTGTGAGCATCCATTACCATCTAAGCACATGGAAGGAGCTGATAATACAAATGTATAGTAATATGTATATATAAGCCTGTCTGATTATAATCTAACTGCAAACTGTGAGTAAACAGATGTTTTGTTACTTCAACTTTAAAGTGACTCAGCAGTGAATTATTCAGGGGTGAATGAGAGAGAGATGAAGAAAGAAATTAACATTTCTAAAGCTGAAGCTGTGTGTACTAAAATCTGCTAATTATTTACTACAAATAATCCAACAATAAATGATTTAGAGATGGGAGTAACCAGCGAGGTAATTAAATTTGCTGATGACACAAAGTTAACTTGCAAAAGGATTTGTCAGATTCTCAGGTTCAGAGCCCACGGGGCTGGGCTCTGGAGCAAACGTGAGCCCTTGGGCTGCTGCCGAGGAGCGACAGCAGCAGGCAAAACCCACCAACCAACACTGGGCAAGCACACCGGCAGGGACTGCAGGCACTGCCCAGCGAACCGGAACACATGGTCTTGAATCCCCCAGACTGGAGGACACCGGAATGGAACACTGGACTGGAATCCCCTGGACTGGAGGACACAGGACTGGAACACACTGGACTGGAGCACACTGGACTGGTCCGAACAGCTTCACCTGCACTTAGCTACTAAGCCCCCCAGGAGTTGAGCTCCTGGGTTCGAGTAGCCGGCAGGACTTACTGGATACCAGATGACACAGGGACCAGGACAGGAAACAGAAGTACTCCTAAACCTAAACTGATCTACGTGCTCCCAAGCCCTAAACCAGCAGGAGTGTTCCTAACAGTAAACTGACAAAAGGACTTCCTAAGCCCTATACTAAACAGGAGCTCCTAAGCCCTGCTCAAGAAAGGGACTTCCTAAGCCCTAAACTAACAGAGCAGGGAACTAAACACAAAGCTAACACAGGTGCTACTAAGCACCAAGCTACAAGCAGAGCTCTACACTAACAAGCTAAACACAAAACTAAAGTGTCTAGAATGCAGAGCGCCATTAACCGAAGCTTGCAAACAACATAATGACAGGAAAAGGTAACCCAATCTAACACCCGATCGGGTCAGGATTAAGCAGATGAAAGTCAGACAGAGGTAACAGAAGCGTATAGGCGAGAGTGAGCATCTGAGGAAGCAGGGACAGAGGTGGGGGCAAGCCTGTCAGTGTTGAAGCATAAGACAGATACCACACAAACCAGAATGATTTGAAGGGAGAGATAGAAGATTATAGAGAACTACCTTGAGTATCACAGACCAGAGTAGGACCACAATCAAAACGGCCAGGGATGGAGAAGAACATAACGAGAATGAAAATAAGAGGAAGAGGGACAGGAGAACAGGGAGAAAAGAACTGAGTATACGAAAGGACGGACAGAATTCACTGACTGCAATAGGAAAGTATAACGGAAGGGAAATTGGCAGTGGCTTAACCACAGGAAAGAGTGAAAGGTTAGAGAGAGAAAGCAGAATGCTGTAATAAGGGGTATGAAACACCGGGGAGGAAATTCTGGAGCTCTATGAGGGACAGCAATCAATTGGAAGATAAAACAACAGAATTTTAGTCAAGAGCTATAATCAACCCCCACTTTGACAAAAATTCTCATGGCATGTTCAAATCGAACGGTGGGTCACCAATGTTGAGAATTGAGGGGTCCCGAGCCCCCCCAAGAAGGCTAGAGTGACCTTAATCTGACTCCATCTCCAAATAGCATTAGTACTGGGGTAATCAGGGAATTGTGAAGTTCTAAGAGAAATTGCCACTGAGAGAGACGTTAGATCTGAGAGACCCGCATTAGTCCGCCTCTCAGCACTGGCAAGGAATAGATACCAGCCTTATGACAAACTGGATTTAGGCTACAAGTTATACAATGCAGCGAATGATAGCCTGATGTAGCAAAAGCATTTATACTTACAGCCTTTCATCATTAAGTGAAGCCCACAAATCATCATTTGGAATGAAGAGTTTATTTGCTAAGGTATAAGTCAAATCTGTGATTGACAACAGGCATGTACAATCAATTAATTATAGGAATATAATAAGCTGCAAACAGGTGTTAATTATTTGCTAATGTTTTATAATTTCTTTTACCAATTAGAGGTTTTACAAGGGAAAGCAATTAGGTAATTTGTCAACTCTGCTGGACACATTGGTTTCCCTTGGAGAGAGAGTGCCAACCCTTTTCTCTCTAGCTTAAACCAGGAAATACCCTGATTTTTATACGTGCCCTCAGGATATGGATAATATGACAGTAGATATACCTGATTGGATCTATGCTAATGTCATGGTTGTCACTGATTGGCTCATGCTAATGAGTAGCTTCTATCTTGCTAACATGGTTTTATCTTTAGCTCGCTTCTTAAGCAAGACCCTGCTCACAGGAAAGTCTCCCTCCTCTCTTGGACAGCTAGTTCCCTATTTTCTCTGCACCTGGCATGACTCACTCATTGCTCAACTTGTTTTTCTAACTTACATTAGAGAAAATTCCACTTTGTAACAGATACGGGCTTCCATTTTGTGTTGAAATCCTCCATTTTGTTTCCATATCTATTAACTTTTCCTAATTTAGCTTATTTAGGCCTCAATGTGGGCTACAAACTAGGCCATACTTTTCCAGTAAGCTCCCAGTTGTGTCAGCCATCAGATTTCTGACTCAGCCAAGGTCTGTAATGGCCTGAGCTCTATGACTGGGCCCACCACCATTCCAGTGGGGGGGTCTCTGGCTGTACCATAATTATACACAAGCTACCTAAGCACTGCTCTAGCAAGCTAGATACAAAACTAACAAGGAGCTTCCTAAGCACTACTCTGGCAAGCAACCAGAAGAGCTCCTAGCACTAAAAGGGAAGACAGGGGAGCCACAAGGAAAAAGCAGGGAAGCTAACACATAAGCCAAAAGTGATTCTAAATCACCAAACACCAACAGAAAAGACTGCAATGCTCCTAATAGCACAAACACCAGAAGTACTTCTAACAGCAAACTCTGCAGTGTTCCTAACAACACCAAACCCTGAAGTACTTCTATCAGCAACAGAGCTTCCAAAGCCCTACACATAGCAATGCTTCCAAAACCAAGAGGGAAAAGCAGGGGAACCATAAGGGAAAAGCAGGAAAGCTAAACACACAGTCACCAGTGCACACTGCACTAACACTAACCTGGACCTTAGCAAAAGCAAGCAGGGAAACTAGACACAAAGTCAGAAGTGCACACTGCACCACCCTACCTAAAGCAAACACCACCGTTGCAAAAGGCTCTGAAGGAAACAACACCACTTCCTTATCAAGGCCCTCCCTGATGATGTCACACTCCCTAGACCTAGGCAAAAGCACACTGACCCAGAGAGGCCCAACCCACACCAATGCAACACCATGAAGCACTTGAAGCCAGTACACCCAAAGAGAGGTAGAGCTAACTCAGTCCACCCACACAGCTGTAGTAAAGTAAAACAATTAACCCCATGCTGCTGGAAGCTGCCAGCACAGAGAGACAGAGCCAGCTCAGAAAGGACAGAGAAAAGAAACAGAAGCCAGCTAAGAAGCTGACCCCCAGGAAAGAGGTAAGTTTGAGAGGGGTTCTGACCCCAATCATAACAGGATTATGAAAAATTACTGGGAGACTGGGTGGCTAAATGTCAGATGACAATTAATGTGAACAAGTGCAAGGTGATGCATGTGGGAAAAAATAACCCGAATTATAGCTACGTCATGCAAGGTGCCACGTTAGGAGTTACGGACCAAGAAAGAGATCTGGGTGTCGTCGTTGATAATACACTGAAACCTTCTGCTCAGTGTGCTGCTGCGGCTAGGAAAGCAAATAGAATGTTGGGTATCATTAGGCAAGGTATGGAGAACAGATGTGAGGATGTTATAATGCCATTGTATCGCTCCATGGTGCGACCGCACCTTGAGTATTGTGTTCAATTCTGGTCGCCACATCTCAAGAAAGATACAGTAGAACTGGAAAAGGTGCAGCGAAGGGCGACGAAAATGATAGCGGGGATGGGACGACTTCCCTATGAAGAAAGACTAAGGAGGCTAGGGCTTTTCAGCTTAGAGAAGCGACGGCTGAGGGGAAACATGATAGAGGTATATAAAATAATGAGTGGAGTGGAACAGGTGGATATGAAGCGTCTATTCACGCTTTCCAAAAATACTAGGACTAGGGGGCATGCGATGAAACTACAGTGTAGTAAATTTAAAACAAATAGGAGAAAGTTTTTCTTAACCCAACGCGTAATTAAACTCTGGAATTCATTGCCGGAGAACGTAGTGAAGGTGGTTAGCTTGGCAGAGTTTTAAAAGGGGTTGGACGGATTCCTAAAGGACAAGTCCATAGACCACTACTAAATGGACATGGGAAAAATCCACAATTTCGGGAATAACTTGTATAAAATGTTTGTACGTTTGGGTAGCTTGCCAGGTGCCCTTGGCCTGGATTGGCCGCTGTCGGGGACAGGATGCTGGGCTCGATGGACCTTTGGTCTTTTCCCAGTATTGCATTACTTATGTACTTATGTATCGAGTGAAGCTTGAAGGATGGCCCAGAATTTGGAAGCTAAGATTTAATAATAAAAAATGCAGAGTCATGCATTTGAGCTTGAAAACCCGAGGAAGACTTATAGATTAGGGTTGAAGAACTTTTGCATACGAAAGAAGAGCTGGATTTGTGTGTGATCTATGTGATAAGCTTAAGGTGGCCAAACAGGTAGAAAAAGTGACAGCAAAAACTAGAAGGATGCTTGGGTGAATAAGGAAAGTAATGGGCATCAGGAAAAAGGAGGTGATAATGTCTCTGTATGAGACTCTGGTGAGACCTCATTTAGAATATTGTGTACAATTTTGGAGGCTGCACCTTCAAAAAGATGTAAATAGGATGGAGTCAGATCAGAGCACAGCTACTAAAATGGTTTGCTAAAATCTAAGTACACTACATCTAGTGCTCTCCCTCAATGCAACTCATTGGTCATCCAGTCAAAATAATTAATCAGATTTGTCTGACAAGATGTGACTCTAGTGAAACCATGCTGCCTTGGGTTCTACAATCCTTTGGATTCCTTAAACATCACTATTCCCTGATTTAAAAGCTTTTCCATTAATTTATTTACCACACAAGTCAGACTTACCATCCTATAGTTCCCAACCTCTTTTTTACTTCTGCTTTTGTGGATAGGGACCACAACCACTCTTCTCCAGTCCTCTGTAGAGCTGCCATAACTTTCCTGAGTTCCTTCAGTACCCTCGGATGTATGCCATCCAGTCATATCGTTTTGCCCACCTTTAGTTTAGCCAGCTCCTCACAGACACAGTCCTCTGAAAATCATTCAGTGAGTACCATCCCACCATTCCTATTTGAATTCGTCGTCTGCGGTCTTGCTCCCAGCCTTTCAGCTTTGAACACTGTATAGAAATATTTGTTAAACAATTCTGCATTATCTTTATCAGTTTGTACACATTCCTCCCTTTCACCTTTGAGTCTCACAATTCCAATTTTATACTTCCTCCTACCAGTAACATATCTTTAAAAATGTCTTTCCCCCCTATTTTACTGCATTGGCTATTTTTTTCTTCCTTTTGCATCTTTGCTTTCCTGAGTAGTTTACCAGCTTCTCTTAGCTTTTCCAGATATTGTCACCTGTCTTCCTCTTTCTGTAATCTGTAAATCAGTTACAGCATCATAGGCATTGTATCTTTATTTTATTTTTTATTTTCATTTTTACATTTATACCCAACATTTTCCAATCTAGTTGTCGGCCTATAGATTGATTTGAATAGACCAGATACAATATTTTTTTGGTGTAGACGTGGGCTTAGATCAGAGTCCACAATTGGTCAGTCATTGTGGTGTGTTGGTTGCTGTTCTAGTCAATTATGTTGGTCCATCATAGAAGAATATTCTGTACAAGTGAGCTTTCAGCTGTTTCTGGAAGATTATGTAGTTATTTGTGCATTTTAGGGCTAATAGTAATGGGTTCCAGAATTTGGGACAAATATATGTGAAGTTGATGGAGTATGAGGATTTGTATTTTATTCCTTGGCATTTGGGAAAGTGTAGGGCGAGGTAGGTTCTTGCTCCTTTTAGTGCGATACATATAGGTTATTCTATTAGATTTGACATGTATTCCAGTGCAGACAAATCTGTAGTGTTCTCAGGAACTAGTGTGGACAGAAACAGTAGATCAAGTGGCTTCATTTGTCTGTACAAGTTCTTGAAATTCATTTATTTACCATAGTTTATGATCTTATTTAATTTAAAAAATTGATGGTGTTGGAGTGTTGGCTGATGTTCAGGGATGAATGGGTGCTCTATGTGATCCAAGATTTAACTGTTGAATTTTACACTGTTCTTGCTATTTTGTTTTAGCTTGAATGATTATTTTAATATTGTTTCTTTCATTATATTTATATGTGCTTTTATGTTTAGTTTTCATAAAATAAAAATTGAATAGCAACAGCTTAAAATTATTGTGGCTGGTAGAAACAGCAGTTATAAACTCTACATGTTGTGCTAATTTTTCTACACTTCTCTATGCAATACAGATGGCCAAATTTCAGTGAGGAAATCCTGTTTCCTGATTGGGTTCATCTTAACTATTGTTGTAATCTGTCTTGGGAAGCCTGGTGTTATAAAGATGGAATATATTGAAATTGAGTGTACATAGCTTTGTTGTTTTTGTTTGGTAATCACTAGAAATAAAACAAAATAAAACATGGAAAAGAAAATAAGATGATACCTTTTTTATTGGACATAACTTAATACATTTCTTGATTAGCTTTCGAAGGTTACCCAGATCAGAAATAAGCAAATGTTGGTAGATGACAGTATATATAAATGAAACATCAAAGCATTTCAGTGATAGTCTAACAGGATGGGGGTGGATAGGTGAGAGACAGGAAGAGTCGGGTGGGTGAGGGACAGGGAGATATGCATGGAGATAGGAGTGTGACAAAGCAGTACAATTTTATGGTTTATAATGGGCTAGAAAACCCAGATCGTTGTTAAGTCCTGTCTGGTGGGTGTCAAAATATTTAATCATTCTGACTTCAAAGGTCTTACATTGCTGTATTGTTTTAAAGTTCCCTTTCAGGATTCTTACCATGAAATCACTGGTACAGTGTTCTGGTTTTGTAAAGTGCTGCCCCTCAGGGGTGATATCCTTATTGGTACTAGCATTTTTCATATGGTGTCTATATAAATTAAATCTCTTCTTTAGCATCTGACTTGTTTCTCCAATGTAGCAGCCTTCGTTGCATTTTTTTATACTGAATGATATATACCACATTGGAAGATGAGCATGTGAAAGATTCCTTAATGTTGAATATTTTTCCTTTGAGAATGACTGTGGGGGTCCTGTGAAATGTTTTGCCATAGTTTGCAGCTGGATATATTGCAAGGATGTTTTTCTTTGAAAGGCAGTTAAGCAAATTAATAAATATAAACATAGTTACTGCAAGAATTTTGACTAAAATCATGTTGGTATACCACTCACAACTCAATAAGACTAACACATTCTACACAAGGCTTTGTAAGCTAAGCCTGACCCACCTTCATGCCCCCACTGGAGAGCCCAGCATTGAAGCTATGGAGGACTTTGTCGGATAACAAGAAGTGAGACTTAGGTCAGTATCGGGTATTCCTCTTTCAATAACGGCAATCCTGAGACAGGTTACACCAGTTTTTGTATAAACTGGTATACATTGGTTTTAATTTGAAGTGTACAGTAAACAATTTTTTTGGTTATTCTGGAAATCTTAAAACATATTTTTTTCTTTTAAGCTAGTTAGGATAGAACTAAGCAACATCCCTACACAGTCATGTGAATAGAATTGTATTTTGTATTTGTAAACAATTTATATAATGAAAAACACAAGAGAGATGTTGCACTAAAAATGTTTATCCAGTTGGTTAATTGCTTGATTCACTGGAAACCATGTTATTATAATAGCATTAATTGCATTTATTCTTTTCCTTTTTTTTTCTTTTTATAAGGCATAATAAACTTCCAGGCATTGAAAATGTTTCTTATGAAGCAGTCTGAATTCCTACTGAGGCCAAGTGCTAACCAGGTCTGTGAGTTGCAGATAACAGAATTAAACAGGGCAACTTAAAAATTAAAAGCAAACACTTTTCCCTTGAAAGATTATATTAATTTATTTATTGAACCTTGACATTTTACATGTTTGTAATTCTTGGGTAATTAAAATAAATAAAGGAAAGATGAAAATGTTATAGCCTGGTTATTGGTAGTCAAAAGCACTCATATTTCTGGATTCCAAAACCTGCTAAGTAGTTTTAATAATATAATTGTATTTCATAGCAATTTTACTTGACCGAGTTTTTATATAAACTTTTAGAAAAATGTTTCATTTACCTTTATGTTACTCACATAAGGGAAAATGCCAACAAAAAAAATGAGAAGGCATAAACTAATCTCTGGGCTTTTTTCCCCCATGGCATTTAGTAAAAACACCAATATATTTAAGTAGGTTACAGATGCAAGTTTCTGAATATTTATGAGATGTTTCATAACTCATAGTATTTCAGCTCATTTTTATCCAAAGTTGACCATTTAATTTAGGTGAACAAATTTTGTTTTCCTAAATTATACAATGAAGATAAAACTAAAGACTAGCCCCCAATATTAAAAACTATTTAACTGGCCAGGAATGGCTCCTGGCCGGGTAAATAGCATTTAAGATCTTAACTACAGATATTCAGCGGGAGATAACCAGTTATCTCCCACTGAATATCCCAGTTAGCAGGCCTAGCTTTGACCACTACAAAGTTAACTGGTTAGCATGGAATATTGGCATAGCGGTTAAAGGGTCCTTTTATTAAGACACGTAGGTGCCAACGTATGTAGAACATGCATCAAATTAGAACTACCACCAGCTACCACGTGCCCTGGGCTGTAATTCTAATTTGGAAGTACATCCAAATAATTTCTATTTTCTACTGTGTGACACTAACCAGGCGACAATTGGCAGTGTATGTGCGCTGATGATTACTGCCCGGTTAACGCGTGAGACCTTACCACTTAGTAAGTGGGTGGCAGTAAGGTCTCAGGCCTAAAATTGATGCACACTGATTTTTATTTTGTTGCACATCCATTTTCGGCAAAAAAATACCTTTTTTATAGGTGCTCTGAAAAATGGACCTGCGCACGTCCAATACATGCGCCTACACCAGCGCAGGACATTTTCCGGTGCACCTTAGTAAAAGAGCCCTTTAGCTTTTAGCAGCCAAAATAAACTGGGATATTCAATGGCAGTCTCCAGAAATGGATCGCCATTGAACATCCGGGGTGAGCACCAACAACACCTCATCATAAATAGCATAGAAATTGATAAACATTTAAGGGGTTATCATCGAACACAAATTGGCTTTTCACCTGCACCTGCACATTAAAATTAAAATAATGTGCACAATTAACGGGTCAAAGGATCATGGACTTGATACACCACTTTTCTGTGGTACAACCAAATCAGTTTACATAAAATTCCGAAGCCTGAAGGGATAAGCTAAATCACTGTACTTAGTAAATATTGGTGACCATATTTTTCTGGTGTCAGCGTTTACATAAGACATCCTGCTTTCATGTAACCAATCAATTTGCAATTATCAGAATCATACAGTTCAAAACTATTTAGGTACAATTAAGTTTATTGTAGCTGATGTACCGTGTACTTCAGACCATGATGCACAGAAAAAAAAATAGAGGTAGCTATTAAACGGTCCATTGTATTTATCATATACAGCATCTGGCTGTACCATAATTATACATTATGTAGTCAATAAAGATGCTGTATATGATAAATACAATGGACCGTTTAATAGCTACCTCTATTTATTTCCTGTGCATCATGGTCTGAAGTACACGGTACATCAGCTACAATAAACTTAATTGTACCTAAATAGTTTTGAACTGTATGATTCTGATAATTGCAAATTGATTGGTTTGCAACTTATTATATTCCTATAATGAATTGATTGTACGTGCCTGTTGTCAATCACTGATTTGACTTATACCTTGGCAAATAAACTCCTTATTCCAAATGATGATGTGTGGGCTTCACTTAATGATGAAAGGCTGTAAGTATAAATGCTTTTGCTATATCAGGCTATCTTTTGCGGCATTGTATAACTTGTAACCTAAATCCAGTTTGTCATAAGGCTGGTATCTATTCCTTGCCAGTGCTGAGAGGCGGACTAATGCGGGTCCCTTAGACCTAACGTCTCCCTCAGTGGCAATTCCTTTTAGAACCTCATAACTCCTTGATTACCCCAGTACTAGTGTTATTTAGAGATGGAGTCAGATTAAGGTCACTCCAGCCTTCTTGGGGGGCTCGGGACCCCTCAATTCAAAACAATAAAGATGCTGTATATGATAAATATCCTCCCAGTATTCAGCTGGTGGCGATCAGCATTTTTTAAAACACTGCCATAAGTCATGACCAGGCTCTGGTTTTGAATATCCAGGCATATTCAGGTATGTGCAGGTTGCCAGCACTTAACCGGATCCCGGAAGTTATGCAGCTGGGACCTGGATAAGCCACTTATTGTGGTTCCAGCAGAATATAAGTGAAGACCCAGATAAGGAGGTGTGTCAGTAATGTGACAGGTCCTTCGCCCCTGATTCCCTTGCCCAATCCCACTTTCAAGTCCCTCTGAATCCAAGCTTCCTCAGCTCTGCCGCAGGCAGCACAACCCTGGAAGTTGTGGTGATCAGAGACCATATACAGCAGCACTGCCTGGTTAAATACTGCTGAATATCAGCAGCAGGCTTGCTCAAAATGATTTAAGTGGGCAGGATGGAAAATTTACACAGAAGCTCTAACATGACCAGTACCTAATTCTTGCCACATTTATGTTTTGACCATCCTTTTTAGTATATTGTTAAACTTTCAGAATGGAAATATTTATCACAGTATCTACTCGAACATGCTTGATAGAACTATAAAGAAAATTGGCAAATATTTTTTTAGGTTAGATAGTGCAGATTTTAGTGTAACTGGCCGGTAACAGTTTTTCCATTTTCTTTTATTCTACTTTAAATTCGTCCCCTGTCACTAGGCCATAAAATGTTAAGCTACTTTACAACGATTTGCAAATTAAGTCTTGAAAACTATATAAAATATGCCTGAATTAAAAAACATAGTTGTCTTTTATTGATTATGTTTGTCCAGAAGTGTTTTGTACATATTTTAGTGATAAAGATAAAATAAAGAACATAAAAGCTAATCTCTTTAAGTGTATATTTTGGACAAGGGCACAATTAATTCTAAGAAATTCTATAAATATTTTGCACAGTCTGTTCTACTTCATTTTCCATTTATAGTTCTCTCAGTAAGACCTGTCACCTTCTCTATTGTTTTGCTTTATATTCTCACTATGGGCCCATTTTACAAAGCCACGTAGGCTCCTATGCGCCCAATACATATCAAAATGGAGTTACCGCTCGACTACCGCATGGCTATTGTGGTAATTTCATTTTTGGCGCAAGTCAGCTATGCATGTCTGAAAAATATCTTGTATTTTCTGGCAGGCATAGTGGACGCCCAAATTATTTACCTCTAGGTCTATGGCTGGTGGTAAGGTCTCAGACCCAAAATGGACATGCAGCAATTTTGATTTTGCCGTATGTCCATTTTCAGGAAAAAAAGGCCTTTTTTACAGGCACTGAAAATTATTCTGCGCACACCCAAAACCCACGCCTACACTACCGCAGGCCATTTTCAGCGCACCTTTGTAAAAGGACCCCTATCTTTTGAATGTCTTCTATACAAGTTTTCAGTCAAATACAGGACCATACACAAAGTTCAGATCTTTATGGTATATACATCAGTGCCTCTGTCCCTCTTACTTGTGCTCTGCTGTCCTACATAGCTCCTTTTCTACCCATGTTGACACCTTACTCATAATCCAGCTACCAAATAGGCACCTTATAAGTACATAAATACATAAGTATTGCCATACTGGGACAGACCAAAGGTCCATCAAGCCCAGCATCCTGTTTCAAACAGTGGCCAATCCAGGTCACAAATACCTGGCAAGATCCCCAAAACGTACAAAATATTTTATGCTGCTTAACTCAGAAATAAGCAGTGGATTTTTCCCAAGTTCATTTTAATAATGGTCTATAGATTTTTCCTTTAGGAATCCGTGCAAACCTTTTTTAAACCCCGCTAAGCTAACCACCTTTACCACATTCTCTGACAATGAATTCCAGAGTATAATTACACGTAGAGTGAAGAAAGATTTTCTCTGATTCGTTTTAAATTTACTACTTTGTAGCTTCATTGAATTCCCCCTAGTCTTAGTATCTTTGCAAAGAGTAAACAGACGTTTCACGTCTACCCTTTCCTCTCCACTCATTATTTTATAGGCCTCTATCATATCTCTCCTCAGCCATCTTTTCTCCAAGCTGAAGAGCCCTAGCCGCTTTAGCCTTTCCTCATAGGGAAGTCGTCCCATCCCCTTTATCATTTTTGCCACTTTTCACTGCACCTTTTCTAATTCCACTAAATCTTTTTTGAGATGTAGTGACCAGAATTGAACACAAGAGTAGGCATCTACTTCTCTTTAAAAAGAAAATACTGGATTATATGGCAGGGAACATGCATGGAATGTAGACACAATCACACTTTCTCCAGAATTGATGAAAGCAAAGGTATGTATTTTATGCATGAATGCACAGTCATGAGGACAGGTTCTCAAAAGAACTCTGGGGAAACGATAACCACGTTCCTTCTTCATTCCCCCTATAATTGCTTTATTACCATTTCTGAGGGGAGGGGAGGGGAGGGGGAGGGGTTGGGCTTTGTAATGATAATGTTTGTTTGTGGGGAGGGCTTAAATCTTTAAAGGTGAGATCATACATTGTTCCCACCTATTTTATTTTATAGTTACCATATTGGATTGGGATAGTTCTCTAGTTTAGTTTGGGCATTGCTCGTATGTTGGTTATTGCTAGTTACCTTGTTATGTTCTATTGTGTTGTACTGCATATTACCTTAATAAAAGACCCTGTTAAATGAAAAAATAAAAAGGGTAGATGATTGTTGGGTAAGAAACACTGAACTGTAGCTAAAGAGAGGATAAGGAGAATCAAGCTGGAAGGGGCAGGCACTTAGCATGTCCCCTAAGGAAGAGGAGTAATAAAGTGGAGTATTTTCCAAGGATACATAAACATTATGTCATGGCCAAGGAGGGGGGTTGGGAGGAGCCACAACTCTTAAGCAGGATGGAAGAAGCTGAGCATCTCATGGAGGTGGAGACTTCAGATCACAGCTTTCCAGAACAGCCACAAACTATTGACATAGAGCCAGCTGCTGCCAGCCCTTCGAGTAGTTTAGAGCTTCATGGAACAGTGCAAAGGAAGGTATGATAATTTCGATACTACAGTCTTTCAGTTTTGAACTTTTTTTCTTAAATGGCAGTGGGTAGTTCAGTGACTTAAGGGCCCTTCTACTAAAGCTTAGCATGTGTTAATGGACATTTTCATGTGCTAAGTGCTATGTGGCCCAGAAGAATAATATACAGAGCTGCCAAGGGGTCCCGATTTTTGAGAGCAAGATTTTAGTACATGCCCACAGCCCCACCGCACTCTGCTTTGTCTCCAGCCCTCTATATAACATAGGAACATAAGAGTAGCATACTGGGTCAGACCAATGGTTCATCTAGCCCAGTATCCTGTTTTCCAAACGGTGGCCAAGCCAGGTCACAAGTACCTGGCAAAAAAAAAACAAAATTCGTAGCAACATTCCATGCTACCAATCCAGGGGCAAGCAGTGGCTTCCCCCATGTTCATCTCTATAACAGATTATGGGCTTTTCCTCCAGGAATTTGTTCAAACCTTTTTTAAACCCATATACACTAACTGCTGTTACCACATCATCATCCAACAACAAGTTCCAGAGCTTGTTAAAAAATGAAAAGTATTTCCATGTAATGTTATGGAGTGTCCCAAGATCTTTATATGTTTTGAAAGAGTGAAAAATCGATTCACTTCTATTGTTCTACACCACTCAGGATTTTATAGATCTCAATCATATCCCCCTCAACCATCTCTTTTCCAAGCTGAAGAGCCCTAATCTCTTTAGTTTATGCTTATTTGAGAGGAGTTCCATCCTTTTATCATTTTGGTTGCTCTTCTTTGAACCTTTTCTAATTCCTCTATTGGGCTTATTTTTGACACAAATCGTGAGATGGGCGTCCTTCTCCCAGGGTCATCCAAATCGGCATAATCGAAAGCCGATTTTGGGTGCCCTGAACTGCTTTCCATCACGGGGATGACTAAAGTTCCCGGGGGCATGTCGGAAGCGTAGTGAAGGCAGGACTGGGGTGTGCTTAACACATGGGCGTTCTCGGCAGATAATGGAAAAAAGAAGGGCGTCCATGACGAACACTTGGCTGACATTACTTGGTCCTTTTTTGTTTACGACCCAACCACAGAAATGTGCCCTAAATGGCCAGATGACCACCGGAGGGAATCGGGAATGACCTCCCCCTACTCCCCCAGTGGTCACTAATCCCCTCCCACCCTAAAAAAAATATATATATTTTTTCCAGCCTCTATGCCAGCCTCAAATATCATACCCAGCTCCATGACAGCAGTATGCAGGTGCCTGGAGCAGTTTTAGTGGGTACTGCAGTGCACTTCAGGCAGGCAGACCCAGGCCCAACCCCCCCTACCTGTTAAACTTGTGGTGGTAAATGTGAGACCTCCAATACCCACTGTACCCACATGTAGGTGCCCCCCCTTCATCCCTAAGGGTTATGATAGTGGTGTACATTTGTGGGGAGTGGGTTTGGGGGGGGGGTTGGTGGACTCAGCACACAAGGTAAGGGAGCTATGCACCTGGGAGCTTTTTCTGAAGTCCACTGCAGTGCCCCCTAGGGTGCCTGGCTGGTGTTCTGGCATGTGAGGGGGACCAGTGCACTACAAATGCTGGCTCCTCCATGACCAAAGGGCTTGGATTTGGTCATTTCTGAGATGGGCATCCTTAGTTTCCATTATTGTCGAAAACTGGAGACGACCATCTCTAGTGACGACCATCTCTAAGGTCGACCTAAATGTGGAAATTTGGGTGTCCCTGTCCGTATTATCGAAATGAAAGATGGCCACCCATCTTGTTTCGATAATATGGGTTTCCCCTCCCCTTCATGGGGATGTCCTGCGAGGAAGCCCTCAGGAAAACTTGGGCGGGGCGTTCGATTATGCCCCTCCACATCTTCTTTGAGACACAGAGACAGAATTGAATGAAATACTCAAGGTGAGGTCGCAACATGGAGTGATACAGAGACATTATAATATTCTTGATCTTATTTTGCATCCCTTTGCTATTAATTCCTAGAATCCTGTTGTTTATTTGGCCACTGCTGCACACTGGGCAGAGGATTTCAGCCTATTGTCTTTAATGACACCTAGATGTTTTTCTAGAGTGCTCAGTCCTAAGGTGGACCCTAGTATCAGGTAACTATGATTCGGATTATTCTTCCCAATGTGCATCACTTTGAATTTGTCCACATTAAATTTAATCTGCCATTTGGATGTCCAGTCTTCCAGTTTCCTAAGGTTTTCCAGCAATTTTTCACAATCTGCATTTGAATAGTTGTGTGTCATCTGCTAATTTTATCACCTCACTTGTCATTCTGTTTTACAGATAATTTTTAGATATCTTAAGTAGCACCAGTCCCAGTATAGGTCCCTGCGGCACTCCACTATTCATCCTCCTCCATTGAGAAAAAAAGGCCATTTAACTTTTTCCTCTGTTTTCTGTCTAATGACCAATTCCTAATTCACAGAAGGATGTGGAGGGGCATAATCGAACGAAAACGTCTATCTCCATGGGCGTTTATCTCCGAGAACGGGTCCGTGAAGGGGCGGACCGAACCGTATTTTGGGAAAAAATAGACGTCCATGTTTTATTCGACAATTTGTGAGCTGGGCATTTTTGTTTTTCAGCGATAATGGAAAATGAAAGTGCCCAGCTCAAAAACGAATAAATCCAAGGCCAGGAGTCGTAGTGCACTGGTCCCCCTCACATGCCAGGACACCAACCGGGCACCCTAGGGGGCACTTTGACAAAAAAAAAAAAGGTAAAAGAGCTTCCCTTGGGTGTTGAGCCCCCCAAATCCCCCTCAAAACCCACCACCCACAAGTCTACACCATTACTATAGACCTAAGGGGTGAAGGGGGGCACCTACATGCGAGTACAGTGGGTTTGGGGGGCGGTGTGGAGGGCTCCCATTTACCAGCTCAAGTGTAACAGGTGGGGGGGGATGGGCCTGGGTCTACCTGCCTGACATCCACTGCACCCCCTAATAACTGCTCCAGTGACCTGCATACTGCTGCCAGGGAGGTGGGTATGACATTTGAGGGTGAACATAAAAAGTTGTGAAATGGCATATTTTGTGGTGGGAGGGGGTTTGTGACCACTGGGGGAGTTAGGGGAGGTCATCCCCAACTCCCTCCAGTGGTCATCTGGTCATTTAGGGCACTTTTTGGGGCCCTATTCGTGGAAAAACAGGGTCCAGGAAAAGTGCCCTAAATTCTCACTAAAAACGCATATTTTTTTTTCCATTCTCTGATCGGCCGATAACCACGCCCCAGTTCCGCCTTCACCATGCCTTTGACACACCCCCATCAACTTTGTCCGCATCCGCGACGGAGTGCAGTTGAAAACGTCCAAATTCAGCTTTTGATTATACCGCTTTATTCGTTTTTGTGAGATAAACGTCTATCTCCCGATTTGGGTCGCAATATAGGCGTTTTTCTTTTTCAATTATAAGCTGGATAGCCTCCTATCCAATGACTTTTTTAAATTTTCTCAGGAGTCTTTCATGAGGAAATGTGTCAGAATCTTTCTGAAAATCCAGATACACTACACCAACTGACTCACCTTTAGCCACATGTTTACGCCTTCAAAGAAATAAAGCAAATTGGTACGGCAAGACTTCTCTTGGCTGAATCCATGCTGACTCTGTCTCATTAAACCATGTTTGTCTATGTGTTCTGTAATTATGTTCCATAATTCTATTCTTTATAATATTTCCACTATTTTCCCAAGCACTGAAGTTATCCTTACCAGTCTGTAATTTCCTGGATCAGCTCCTGGAACCTTTTTAAAAAATCAGCAGTACATTGGCCACCCTTCAACCTTCAGGTACTATTGATGATTTTAAGAACAGGTTACAGATCACTAACAACAAATAGAATGTTAGGAATAATTAGGAATGGAATAGCGAACAAAACTGAGAATATTATAATGGCTTATATCGCTCCATGGTATGACCATATCTCAATTATTATATGCAGTTCTGGTCACCGCATCTCAATAAAGATATAGCGGAATTAGAAAAGGTACAGAGAAGGGTGATGAAAACGATAAAGGGGATGGGACAATTTCTCTATGAGGAAAGGATAAGAGGCGAGGGCTCAAGCTTGGAGATGAGGGGACATTTGATAGAGGCCTATAAAATACTGAGTGGAGTGGAATGGTTAGATGTGGATTGCTTATTTACTTTTTCCCAAAATACAAGGACTCCGGGGTGTAATGGAAGATTTAAAGGATTGCTTTTCAACCCTGCTTTGATCGATAATGAACTCTGAAATCTTGTATTTGACCAAAAGTAACTTTCCTTGTAAATACAAAAACAAGTTGGAATGTGGAAGACAAGGCACATCTCTGACCAATTCAGTTTGTGCAGGAGGGAAACAGGATATGCTCGGAGTTCAGGAGATGAGCCACCTGGCCAGTGGTTTGTTTACTTGGACTGGAAGCATGTGACTGCATCCTCATGTACATTCTTGTAATTTTCCTTAGCTCTGAACATGAGTTCTAAGCCTTATAGAAAGGGGAGTTTCTTTCAGTGAAATTGGGAGCTCATCTGTGAGTAACGTACGTACTGCACAGAGGACTTGTTCCTGGTCTAAAAAGCTCCTGGCTTTCGCTGTAACGGGCCCCCCCAGCTGATGATAAGAGTCTGGATGATGTAAGGACCAGTGATGTTGTATGTATAATATGTATATGTATAGCGTATTATTGTTTCTTTTCCTGGTCTAAGAACTCTTAGCATTGCTTAGATGTAGAGACCAATGATGTAATGATTGTTTATATAGCTAATCATTGTGTGTATATAGCTAACCATTGTATATATCTTAATCATTGAAGATTTTAGCACCTGTAATAAAGGTTTCATGTATCTAATACGAATCCAAAAGAATCCACGGTAATTATTGGGTAGTCTGTGTCATTGAGACAGGCTGTAAATTCATAGCAGTACACTGGGACATGCATGGAAGCTACTAAGTAGTAAATTTAAAACCAATCTGAGAAAATATTTCTTCACTCAATGTGTAATTAACTATGGAATTTGTTGCCTGAGGATGTGATTAAAGCAGTTAGCTTAGCAGGGTTTTAAAAAAAGGGTTTTACCATTTCCTAAAAGTCTATAAGCTATTATTAAGATGGCTTGAGACAATCCACTGCTTATTTCTAGGATAAGCAGCATAAAATCTGTTTTTATCTTTTGGGTTCTTGTCAGATATTTGGGACCTGGATTGGCCACTATTGGAAATAGGATACTGTGCTTGATGGACCTTCAGTATGTCCTACTATGGCAATGCATATGTTCTTATGTTCTTAAAAATGATTGTAGTAAGGGGTTGCCCATTTGTGTTTCCATATATGTTGTGTGCAGCTCTGGATTAAATCATTAACAGGCTCATTTTCAAAGCACTTAGCCTCCCAAAGTTCCATAGAAACCTATGGAACTTAGCCTCCCAAAGTGCTTTGAAAATATGCCTCTAAGCCAAATAAGCCAAGGGAAGGGGGGGGGGGGGGCATCACAGAATTTTTTCCCCTAGCTACCAGGCCCTTAACTCTTTAATTGCCATCTGCTACATCCATTATCCAACACAAATTTCGCTGTTTTTCTAATCATTATAAATAAGATGTTTGGTTTCATACAATAATGATATTTCTCAGCACATATTAAGTATTAATGTCTTGCCAGAAAGCAATGATAGGACTGAGGGGCACCATTGTAGGGCTGTGCTTAAGACATCAATTGGCCTTAATCTGACCCTGGTGGTGTGTGTATGGAGAGAGGGAGGTGGTTTTAATATTTCATACATTTCCAACTACAGAGCTTAAAGTTAGACCATATGTTTGATGTATATATATATATAAATATATGTATATATATATACATCATATATATATACATATATACATATATATATACATATATATATATATATATACATACATATATATGTATATATATATATATATATATATATAAAGGTATTATCTGATCTATATTGTATCAGCAATCCAAGTGATGTTTAAAAAGCAAAATATTGTACAAGATAATTCTGGTTCAGAATTATAAGTGATGAATTCAGGAAAAATTCTCTATAGATGGGATTTGGATAAGGCACCTTGAGGTAGAGGCATAAAATACAGCACAGGGAATAATACTGGGAGTGCCAATGAACAGTTTTTCTATTTAACAGTCAATTTAGAGATTTGGAGGAAGAGAAAAACTTGAGAAGCAGGCCAAATGCCAAATTGCAGCTGCTGATGCTAAAGTTGCTTCAGAGAGATATCAGGTCAATACTGAAACATCACTGTCAGCTTATTTTTTAAACAGCAACCACTACATTTAAAATTATTATAGATATTCAGTGCTGCTATCTGGATTGCAAGCAGAACTGAATATATGGATAGAGTGGTGATGAGTCTGAAATCTGAATGACTTGCGGACATCGTTTTTGCATATGCTTCACCCCTGTATTGCCCTGTCACTATCTGGATATTATAACCCCAAACAGAGAAAAGAAGAGAGCCCATAACTAAATAAAAATATATATACTCTTCAAGTAAGACAGATAAGATAGGCAGGGAACCCCAACATAACAGCCTGAACAAAATAGCCCCAACAAAATAGCTTTGTAACAAAATAGCCCTTGACAAAATGGCTCCTAACAAAATAACCCCTTGACAAAATAGCCCCTGTAATGAAATAACCCATAGCCCTTGTCAAAAAGAAGTATAGTAAAAACTTTCCCTCCCTCTGGGGGTCCAGCATATCTTCTCCCCCCTCTATCCTCCACTCCCTCATTTAAGCTCTCTCTTCCTTCAATTCCCTCTCCAGTGTAGCATCTTTCTCTCCCCACCACCATGTTCTCTCATCTCTGTCCTACTACCCCCTTTCCTGCATTCTGGCATCTCTCTACCTTCTTCGCCTTCCCATAATCTGGAAATGCATCTCTTACCCTTCCTTTCCACCCACACAGTTTCAGTAGCAGCAGCAGCAGCAGCAGGAGCAGAACAGGTAAAATACTCAGGGACGGGCTCTTTCTTTCAGGGGGCTCTTTTGCCAGGGGCCAAATTGTGGGCAGCACCTTTTGTTAAAGGCTGATTTGTTGGGGGCTATTTTGTCTCCTTTATATGTTGGGACTATTTGTGTTTGGGCCTTTTTGTTGGGGATATTTTGACCAGGTATCGACGGGCAGATACTCAAAATGTGTCAAGATGGTTTGCAAAAATATTTTATCAGAACTATACATATACAGCTACTGAATATTGACGCACAGCAGCAGCCAGCACCAATATCTGTATTGCAGCAGCTGCTACATGGGTATTTGGCTTTGAATAGTGAGATGTGTATTTTTAGTAGTCTTCTGAAGACTAGCAGGCTAGAAGCTAGTCTGATAAGTGGAGTTCCACAGGGTTTGGTACTGAACCTAAGAAGTTAGTTTGTTTGTTCTTTTGACTCTCAGGGCCCCTTTTACAAAGCGGCAGTAAGCCCAACGCTGGCTTATCACTTGCTAAAGTACTGCCAGGCTACCTCAGCAGCCAAGCAGTAGTTCCCTCCCCCAGTGTGCTATCATATCCGGTGTGTACCCGGTGGTAATCGGGCAGTGCTTCGCGCTGCCGGCTTAGTGCAGGAGCCCTTACCACCACCTCAATGGGTGGCGGTAAGGGCTCCCCCCCGAAATGGCCATGCAGCAAGTGCTTTACTTGCTGCACAGCCATTTTCTAAATGGCTGTGGTAAAAGGGGGCCTCGGCACGTGTCAAAAACACGCCCCAATGCCAGCTTTGCCGCAGCTTGGTAAAAGGGGCCCTCAATTTCTTAGGAGTTGGAATGACTAGGTTTATTTTGGCTCCTTAAATGTACACTGCTCACTACATTTTTGGAATAGGCAGTCAACAAATGCCTAGATTAGATTATATTAGGTAAACTTGGGCCGAAGATACAAAAAAATGAAGCAAACAGTAAAGTAGCAGGAGCAGAATCTTTAAAGACCTTTAAGACAAGCACATGCATTTTCAATTAGTAAAATATTTGGAACTAGTACAAGGATTTTAATGTAAAGGTAATATTTTCCCTTTTTTTTTAAATTTAGCAATATTCAAGCTGCAGTGTTTTGGATGAAATGCAGTCATTGGTTGAGCTGTTTTGGTGTCCTGGTATAAAGAAAGTTGCAATAATCAAGCTGGGATGACTGTGGAAAAGGAAGGGAATACAAAAAGAAACAGAGAAAATGTTGTTGCCTTTAAATTACCAAATTGTAACATTGTCCTATCCTTATGGGGAGTGACAGCACCATCCTATTGCAATGATGAACCTGAAATCTCTATAGAACCCTATGGTTGGTAAAGGAGACTAAAATAGTAAAATAGTAGATGATGGCAGATAAAGACCTACATGGTCTTTCCAATCTACCCAATGAGATAAACTCATAGCATATAGTATGATGAAATATAATATATGCATACTTGATCTTGATCTGTCCTTGCCATTTTTGGGGCACAGACTCTAGAAGTCTTTCAAACAGTGGTCTTATTCCCAAACTACCAGAGGACAGGGAAGAAGTGAGACAGGATAGCTAGGTGATGAGAGGAGGAGATGTAAAGTTGATAAGTGAAATATAGATGGAGGACTGAAGAGTGACAGGGCGAAATTTGAGTGAGCAGACAGAAAAGAGAGAAAGGGGAAGTAAGTCAGAGGTGGATGAAGTGAGGGAATGATACCAAGATTTGTAAATGATACCAAGATTTGTGACAGTGTGGACACCCCAGAGGGAGTGGAAAACATGAAAAAGGATCTGCAGAAGCTAGAAGAATGGTCTAAGGTTTGGCAATTAAAATTCAATGCGAAGAAATGCAAAGTGATTCACTTAGGGAGTAGAAATCTATGGGAGATGTATGTGTTAGGTGGTGAGAGTCTGATATGTACAGATGGGGAGAAGGATCTTGGGATGATAGTATCTGAGGATCTGAAGGCAACAAAACAGTGTGACAAGGCGGTGGTTGTAGCCAGAAGGTTGCTAGGCTGTATAGAGAGAGGTGTGACCAGCAAAAGAATTGAGGTGTTGATGCCCCTGTGCAAGTTGTTGGTTAGGCCTCACCTGGAGTATTGTGGGTGTTTTTTGTTACATTTGTACCCCGCGCTTTCCCACTCATGGCAGGCTCAATGCGGCTTACATATTGTATACAGGTACTTTTTTGCACCTGGGACAATGGAGGGTTAAGTGACTTGCCTAGAGTCACAAGGAGCTGCCTGTGCCTGAAGTGGGAATCAAACTCAGTTCCTCAGGACCAAAGTCCACCACCCTAACCACTAGCCCACTCCTCCACTGTTCAGTTTTGGAGGCCGTATCTTGCTAAGGATGTAAAAAGAATTGAAGCGGTGCAAAGAAAGCTACAAAAATGGTATGGTATGGTACTTGCATTACAAGATGTATGAGAAACTTGCTGACCTGAACATGTATACCCTGGAGGAAAGAACAAACAGGGGTGATATGATACAGACATTCAAATATTTGAAAGGTATAAAAGTGGAGAAAGGACAAATGGACAGCACCCACTGGAAAGAGAGCAGACGATAGGCAGGAAAGCAGAAAAGAGAAACTGGGACCAACGTGCTTGGAAACTAAAATTCCCAGTCAACAAAGGTTTATTTTGAAATTTTTAGGTACAATATGCTAGCTTTGGGAAATGTATTTGACTGATGTCTTGGTACTTTTTTCAGTACAAAATAGAACTCTGTGGCAGTTCCACTTATTCTGGTCTAACAGGCTTTGTCCTGCATTGTTTTTGAGGTTTCCTATGCAAAAATGAATAGATTATATTCTGAGAGGTGGATTACAGATTGTGGAGTCCTCAGGGATCATCACTCTCCCCTGTTTTATTTAATGTGCAAATGGCCTCATTGGGTTTTGCATTGGAGACCGTGAGTTTTCAAGTTTAGGATAGTGACCCAACATTAAGTGGTCACAAGCACAAATGGGCGGCGGCCAAGCACGCCAGAGGAGGGGAGGGGGATGGGGAGGTGGGATTAGGATGCTTAGACATAAGCAAGTTGGGTCAGGGATAGGAACGGGAAAGGTATTAAGAGAGAGGAGAGACAGGGAGGCAGGGAACAAACAAGTTCAAGGGGGAGGAGAAAGAAGGTGGCTAATGGAGACAGTAAAGGTGGCATTAGAAGGTTGCAGTTGCCATTTTGTCTGCTGCTCCAACTGCTTACTTATGGCTCTGCTTTTACCCCACCAAGTTGGGCATAAGATTTGGGTACTCATCCAAGGTTGCATCCAACTAAATTGGTTATTGAGCCAATTAGAGCCAGTAATTGGTTGCTAATGGACACTAATTAGTACCAATTTGAATTTGTGCACACATCTAGCTATGCGCTATTCTATAACAATGTGTGGCCAATTCCCATAGTGTGCAATCGTAAAGGGGGCATGGCCATGAGAAGTGAATGGGCAGATCAGAGTGTTCCTAAAATTTGTGTGCAGTGTTATAGAATACTGGGGATATGCACCCAAATTGGGCACCAGGAGTTACACCTAGTTTTAGCAGATGTAAGTCCTGGGACCCAAATTTGGACACCAAAATTGGCATTCAGTGCTATTTTTGAACACCATTTACTAGATACATAGTGGTGAAGGTTTTCTCGCAGGCACAGACTGACCCAAATAGGTGAACTCTATATATGGCGACCAAAAAATCAGCACTGAAAAAAGTGCTATTCTATAAACACAACATAACTCTTCTCTTTTCCTATTCCATAATGTGTCTGTCACATATGATCTTTACCATGATATCACTATGTATTTATCATACTGGAACTGGCGATCGCCAGCATGGTACTATGTAAGCCACATTGAGCCTGCAAATAGGTGGGAAAATGTGGGATACAAATGCAATAAAGAAATAAAATAAAATAAATAAAGTTAGGTACAGTTTTTAGAATAGTGCTTATGCTGGAGAATCTCATCTAACTTTAGGTGCAGCCATTTGTACCAACTGAAACATGGTGCAAATGTATGCACCTAAATTAGGCACATATCCTTCTCATTCTATAAGAACAAATATAAATCTTAGGAACATCCCCATTCTGCCCATGACTCTCCCATTTCTGCACTCCCTGTACTTTTTAGGTACGATGTATTGTAACTTAAACAACCAGTATAAACCATCCCCAAGCAGAAGCTTCACCAGTAGCAAATCTTCTTTATTGTAGTATTCAGAATAAACAAAGACAATCCAACTTATGGTTCAGTTGTTTGTAAACGAATTGTGGCCTTCTGCCCATAGAGTCTGTTTCTAGCCACTTCAGAGGCAAGGAGATGGCCAGAAACACTCAAGGAAAATAAGGGGAAGAACTCAGAGAAAATAAATGGGAAATGACTTGGGTAAGTCTTTGGGAGATGTCTTGGAAAGATGACTTGAAAAATGTCCCGGGGAATGTCTTGGGGAAAGACTTGAGGAGATGCCTTGGGAAGATGGTGAAAAATCTTGATGGAATTACAGTAGATTAAAGATGGATCAACCCCTAGAACAGCTGCTGATCAGAAAGGCATGCTAGGAAGACTGGACTCTCTCACACAGCCTGCAGGGGCAGAGAGGGAGGGCTGGCCCTAGCTCAGAGCTAGCAATCAATAGGGAAAGCACACAAGGAGTCAATCACAGAAACTTCAAACTATAGGAAAAGCAGTCCTAATACACAGTCTTATTATACAAACCATGCAATTAGATACAAATAATACTCATATTAAATATACATTACAATATACCCTGTCTCCAAGAATATGTGTGCAGAACACCCCCTTTTGAATTCATGTGTAAAATGTAGACGCAGATCCTGTGTCTAAATTTACAAGTGTATATTTCAATTAAATCTAATTAGTGCCCAATAATTGGTTTTTAACAAGCCAATTATTGGTACTAATTAGCTCGTTCAATTAAATTGCATGCACACATTGGGTACATGCTGAAATTTGCATTTGCAGTTTTTAGGGACTTTTATAGATTTCAGGGGAAAGCTTCTACACTTCAAGCTAAGTACTATTTTGGGTATCAACTGGTTGAGAGAACTTATTTTTGACATTTGGAGCAAGTTAAATTATGGAAGTGTGCAGTGATTAAGAAGGTGCCATTTAGCATTATTATAAATGTTTACACATGCAGTTTTTGGATATTTCACATAAATGGTTAATGTTTAGATTTGTAGATATACCCAGCTCTTTATTTTGAGACTACCATTAGGTGCCAAGTTATTGAAATACCCTTATGCCCCTTAATTCTATAAAAGTCACCAAAACTTGAGTGCACCCAATTTGCGTACATAATTTAATTGCATAATTAGCTATTTAACACCAATAATATACTTTTTAACAAGCAATTATTGGCACTAATTAGATTTAATTGGCAATTACATGTGTAAATTAAGCTAAAGGATCTGTGCCTACATTTTACACACAATCTGAAAAGGGGTCGTGAAATTGGGAGGGGCATGGATGGAATAGGGGCATTCCTAAAATTAACACACATTGTTTTAGAACAATGGGGATACTTGCACCACGTTTCAGTAGTTGCAAACGGAGACATCTTAAGTTAAGTGCAATTTCTGGACATAAGTACTATTCTGTAATCCATGCCTAACTTTAAACTTGGTTTATAGAATAGCACTTTTTCAGCATTGATTTATTTGGTGCCATATATTGAATCTAGCCTATAATTTCTCTGAAATCACATCTGACAAAGATGATCCTGTTGCTTGAGGCTTGTGCCACCAAGTTCTGGAATGGTAGGAGGGTGGGTCGTCCCAGTTATCGAAAAAGAAGGCCTATGAGTATGAAGTATCTGTGGGAAAGGAGCATGCTGCTGTGCACAAGAGATTGCTTCTGTGGGAGGATGGGGGAGGGGAATGTGAAGTCATGATGTTTATATTCTGGAGGAGTATGCCAGTGGTGAAGAAAATTTTCCTGCTGTGCATGCAGGGGTGGCTCGGGGGGGGGGGGGGGGGGGGGTCAATACTTTTTTCAAGGTTCAAAGTAAAACCACTGGTTTATAGAAATAATTTTGGGCACAGCTGGGCTGTGCTTTTATTATGTATGTTATTTGAGATCCGCTTAGATTTAAGCATAATGTAAGCAATTAAGCTATTAAACTAACACCTGTACAAGGAAGTTGTTAATTTAGGGGGGTTTACTGGTTTCTCAAAAAATAGCAGATGTTGAGAATATACCACACTGTTTTGGGTATGATATTCCCTCATTTATATGTGAGATGTCTGAGAGTGTGATAATGAGCAGGCTTTCCCAAAGCTGCCCAGGGGATCCCAGAGACAATCAGATTTTCAAGATCTCAACAATGAATTTATTTTTCTTTTTTTATTGTAAACTACTCCGATTAATTTTTTTGGAAATGTGGTTAAGAAAATTGTATGGATAAATAAAATAAATATACATGATATCAATTTGTATATAGCAGAGAGCAAACAAACATTTTCCAGCAATGGTAATGTTGTGGAGCTAGAAGGCATGAAATGAAGCTGCAAGGAGATAAACTTAAAAAGCAACAACAAAAACATAAACATATAGATAGATACAGATATAGGTATAGATATTTGTCATGGATGGGGTGGTGGGTGACTGAAATGACCTCCCAGTGAAGTTAGTGGGGACAAAAACTGCAGCAGAATTCAAAAAGGTGTATTGCAAAAGATGATGGAATCAAAATAATATAGCATCTCCACTCAAAGCAAAGCTAAACTTTCACACTTCAAAAAAGGCATAAAGGGAGGTAACATGATGGAGCTGCAGATATCCTACAGGGAATGGCAGGTTCAACTCTAACCACCTTACTGGGCAGACTAGATGGCTATGTTGGTCTTTATCTGCCATCATTTACTATTTTCCTATGCATATTCATTACGGGTAACCAGAAAGCCGAACAAGCTGTAAGGTCTCTAGGACAAATTTAGGAAGCCCTGATCTTTAGTGACTCTTTTACTATGTGCTTTGAAGCCCCACAGCATAATATGTTTTTAGCTTATGGGAGCAAATTCTATAACTGAGCACCTGGTAGGATCCTATTCTTTAAGGGAAAATAGGCGCCTACTTTCCAATATATCCCTATAAGGTGGGTGCATGCATTTAAACTAGTCACAGAGCTAGAATAAGTGTATTCACCTAAGTTCCAGAGATCACACATGTACTTTATAAGATTTTATAAGTTCTTTCTTTATTTATTGGGATTTATTAACTGCCTTTATGAACAGATTCCTCCAAGGTGATCCATGTAAGAGTGAGTGAGTCCCACTCACAATGTACCCAGACTGTGCCTATGTGGGCACCAACCTGTAAAATGCATACTATACAAGATACACATGTAATTACAGAATAGCGTTTAGCTGGAATTTTGGCATATACAGGCATATATATTCACATATATGTATAAAAGCAAACAAGCAAAAAACATACTTGTAGAATAGCTCTTAGACACGGTACTGCCATGCACGTATGTGAAAATTTAGCAATGTGGATGGCAATAATATTTAAATTTAAGCAGGCAAAAGGCACTTAAATTTAGGAAACCAATTACAGATTGAGGGAGTATATGAAGTACTATAATCTAGGTACCCACATCAATGCATAAATGTATGCCTTCCATGCATAATTGTCTAGAATACTAACACACTTGTATCTGTATACATCCTCACAAAGGTGCCAGCACGGTACCTAAGTGCTGTTCTGCAAATACTCACATAATTTACATAATGCATATTTGCAACAGGGTATAAACATGGACAAAGAATAGGTGGGACCTGGTGGACTTCTCACTTACGCACATAATTTACAGAATACTAGAACTGTGAGCGCCTATATTTTACCAGCCAATACTGGGTTACGATAGTATTCTTTAGGAACCTGGACACCCAGGTTCAGTTATAGGATAGGTCCCTACCGCATAGTCTTGGGCCACGTAAATGGAGACACCTGGTTATAAAATTGCCAAATGTGAGAGTGTCTACATTCTTTCATGTTAAAGAACTAAGAAATATAAAATAAAAGTGGTGACCAGAAACCAAGAATCAGTTCCAGACCCAATAGGAAGTTGCAGAACAAGCTTGATCTGTGAACTGTAGAATCAATCTGAGGGAACAGTTAGGAAGGAGTAATCACCTGAGCCTTAAAGACAAGCCCTCCATTCTTCCAATAGGAACAACAGGCAGGTATTCCTCTCCAATCTGGTTCCAGGGTGGTGCTTGGAGGAGGTGTCTACTGCACTACAAGAGGAGAAAGTTTGGAGCAATGCTCTGTCTCCTGGTGAAGAGGCCATGGTGAAGGATGCTGGTGCCAAGTCTGAAGCTGGCAACCCTTGATGGAAGGTAGGGAACTGTCTCATTCATTTGTTGACCTGTGGGTTTTGTTGTTTATTTACCCATAGACTACCTATGTTTGGTATGTTTTGAATAAGCTTAAATGACAGTATTTTCATGCCAGCAGGTGGATATTGCTGCAAGCAGAACTGCACAAGTGGTGGTAGGTGGGCAGATTGGGAAATGACCTGATCCTAAATATGAGATTTGTTTTTGTTTCTTTTGTGAACCATAATGAAGTGTGAGATAAAAGGCAACTTCCTGGATATTATTGTGTACATATATAGAACTATAGCTTGAATTTTGGGATCCTTTTGTTAAACCCCATAGAGGGGAAATAGTCCGGGAATGGGCCTAGGGCCCCTCTGGATAACCTTGCTGGAAACTGTCTCGATGGAGATTAAGTGAAGGTAACCACATAATGACCATCTGTTGATTTGGAGGATAGAGATTTCTGTGCTAACAAGAGTCTGAAGAATCACAAGGAGAAGTCTTCATTGGCACTTGACCCATACCACCAACTCATCAGCGATTAGCAAGTCTTCATGGACACTCAACCCACACCATCATGTAGGCAGTAATTACCAAGTCCCATACCCATGGGTGGGCAGTGCTTTATACCCACATAAAAGTTAATTATATAACTGATTGCCTGGAGGAAAGACCATTAAACCATAATTAGCTAGGCAGACTTGGGGAAAACCACTGCTTATTCCTGGCTGTACGTAACTGTGATAGGATTGATTCTATTGCATCCGGAAGAGCTTTTGACTTGGATTGGTCACTATTTGAAATATGATACTGGGCTTGAAGGACCTTTGGTTTCACCCAGTATGTTAGTTTTTATGTATTTATCTATTGATGTGTTGCTGCTGAATATCTTACTGACCGATTAGATAAAATATGAGACATAAGATTTTTATTTCTCTCTGAACTTGTGAAATTTGCAAACAGGACTATATGGAGAAAATATGTAGTAAAAGAAATACGTCAAACTGCACAAATACACCGAAATTTCAAAATGTTCATTTTTCTTTTTTAATATGAAGCTCCCCTTACAAAATTATTCACAAGTCCACCCTTTAGCAGCTAGTGAAATTTCACATGTAGTCCATTTTGTACAAAAGTTTACTAAAATTCTGAGCTAATAAACTGTTGCAATGAGATGCCATGCAAACAGCTCATTAACTCAGAATGAAAATGAAAACCACCAGCATGTGAAGATGTGCTAGCAGATTGGTTTTTGCAATAAAGATAACTATATGAAGATGTCTTCATATGCTGGTTTTTGGTTGATTCTGAATTAATGACCTGTTTTACATGATATTGCATCGTAATAGCTCATTAATTCAGAACATCAATGAAATATTTTGGTTGGATCCAGTAGCAAACTCGTATTGAAAGTTTTCTACAAGAACTCAGCTAAGGAATCGGTTAAAATTTCACTAGAAACAGGCCACTATTTCACAGAAAAGCCAGCAGCTTAATATATCTGCTCCTAAATGAGCTGAAGGATGGTAAACTAATTGCTTTGAATGTTCTTGCCTAGGCAGAAATCAGTGAAAGGATGCACAGCCAAATTCATGAGAATACCACAGGGGTTGCAGAGTGTAAACTTCTGCTGTGGTGACTGGAAATGGATTTAGGCTGCTGACTGATTGCACAAAGGGTGCTTTTTAAAGTCAATACTTACCTGAGATGGTTTTGAACAAGCAAGTTAAAGGTGAAAGGCTCTGTAATGTTTTCTTTGTAGCCAGATCATATTTTGAAACTGCAGGCAGTGCATGAGGTACTTGTTACCCATGGGTTTTGCATCAGTTCTCAAAGGGGAAATTATCTCCTAGATTTTATATATGGACCCAAATTTGAGTGTGTGCCCAAGATGCACATGCAAATTAATTAACAAGCCCTTAACAATGAATAAAGGGTGCTAACAACCTATTATTGAAGTTAATTGGCACCTCTTAAAATTTACGTGTGCATATGTGCACTATTCTATAAGGCATGGTGCCTAGCTCTGGGTCCCTTTTACAAAGGTGCACTAGCATTTTTAGTGCACGCTAAAAATAAGTGTGTGCTAAATGCTAGAGCTGCCCATATATTCCTATGGGCATATCTAGCATTAAGGGCACACTAATCATTAGCACTCCTTTGTAAAATACACCCTCTACTAGCATTTAACTTAAAGGGGGTGTGGTCATGGGCATGTTAGGGCATTCTGAAAATTTGCACATATAGCGGGAATCGATGCTATGTGTTATTCTAAAAAGGGTGCACACTTTTTGTAGAATAGCTTTTTTTCCCGTAATTCCCTCCTATATGTATAAACATAAAGATGAACGCATGCTTTTTATGCAGGTACGTTTTCAATGAAAAATGATAAATGCAGTTTTCAAAATGTCAGATTGTATGTGTTATTATCTTTATCCACGTTAATCCACCCAAAGGCTGCCTTCTATTCCCTATAGGTAAAAGCACATGTGCTATTGATCCCTGTACATAGTTTTACCTGGGAAAGAGTAGACAATTTTGAGACTGCCTATTACTCATGTTAAGGATGTTTGAAAATTGCGCTTTGTATGTTCTAATTAACAGTGACTAGCAGTGGCGTTCCGAGAGGCGCTGACACCCGGGGCGGATCGCCAATGCGCCCCGCCCCCCTGGGTGCAGCGCCCCCCCATGCAGCGTGACCCCCCCTGGCGAAGGGACACCCCCATCCCGGCGAAAGAACCCCCCCCAGGTGCACGCCTCTGGGGGGGTGCTGCGCGCCGGTCAGCGTCATTCGTTTCCATGCTCCCTCTGCCCCAGAACAGGTTACTTTTATTCAGTGCTTAGTATTTGTTTTTGAAAAATGTTTGTGCTTTTTAGAAATAGGGTCCTGAAAACCCTGAAGCAGCACTTTTGCGAAACACTGGCAACTGTTGGTGGGACCATATTACCAGCATAAAGAAGCTTATGCAGATAAGTGCCTTTGAATTTGAAGCAAATTACTATTTGTTTTTGATGGACTTTAAAGATATTTTGAAAGAATGTTAATAAGTTTGCCTGATATTCAAAAGTAGTTAACTGGCCAGGAACAGCACCTGGCTGATTAAATACCCTCAAACTGGCTATCTGCTGAAATTCAGTGGGAGATAATCAGCTATCTCCCACTGAATATCCTGGTCACCAGCTGCCTGGTCACGGCTGATTTTTACTGGCTGACCGGTTAGGTTTAGCAACCAGATGGACCGCGTAAATAACAGGTCTATCTTTGGATGCTAGAATGTAGCCAGTCAGCCGATGAAAATCAGCTTAGTCAGCTTTGCTTGCAGAGTCAAAAAAAAAAAAAAAAACCCTGGAAATTCAATGCTGTTCACTAAAAATGGCCCCGGCATTGAATTTCTGGATTCACCAGCGACAGCGGGAGTTAGCCGGTCTAACTGCCACTATCTCAATATCAGGGCCAGTGTGATCAAGCACTGAATATTTAGTAATGTACATTAAGATTGTTTACTAAGGGAGATTTTTCAGCCAATGAGGCAACTTTACCATTATACCCGAAAGCAGTGTTGTAGCTCCAGTTGTGTTCTGACCCCCCCCCCCCCCAAAAAAAAAAAAAATCAGCTGGCAGTGATGAGTTTTATTAAATGCTGATCATTGCCAGCTAAATTATCCTCTGATATTCAGTGCCAGGCCATGTCATTGCCAGAACTTATGTGAGCCTGGCAGAAAGAAGAAGACAGGAAAAAATTACCTAGAGAAGCTAGAAGAGTTATCAGGAAAGCAAAGATACAAATGGAAGAAAAGATAGACAGTACTGTAAAACTGGGGTACAAGATATTTTTTAGATATGTGAGTGATAGGAGGACGTGCCAAAATAGCATAGTGAGGTTCAGGAGTGAAGGGGAGGAATATGTAGAAGCTGATAAGGATAAAGCTGAACTGCTTAACAATCATTTCTGTGTTCACAGTTTTGCAGAAAACAAATGCTAATGGGAATGGATGACTGGTAGACCAGGACCAATTCTCAGAAGACTATGTTTGTGAGGAGCTAGCTAAACTAAAAATAGACAAAGCGATGGGGCCAGATGGAATACATCCGAGGTTGCTCAAAGATCTCAGAGAAGGTTTGGCAGTTCCATTGTCTGACCTCTTCAATGCTCCTTTAGAGTCTGGAGTGTTCCCAGAGGCCTGGAGAAGGGTGGATGAGGTCTCACTGTATAAGAGTGGTAGTAAGGAGGATGTCTGGAATTACAGACCTGTTAGTCTGACCTCAGTGTTGAGTAAACTAATGGAAATGCTTCTAAAGTGGAGGATTATGAGGTTTGTAGAATCGAATGGACTGCAGGACCTGAGACAGCATGGTTTCACTAAAGGCAGGTCTTGTCAGACAAATCTGATTGGTTTGATTGGGTGACCAAACAGTTGGATGTAGGAAGGGTGCTAGATGTAGTGTACTTGGATTTTAGCAAAGCCCACATGGTTCTACATAGGTGTCTGATAAAGTGAGTGCCCTTGGTATGAATGCTAAAGTGACTGACTGGGTTAAAAACTGGTTAAGTGGAAGGAGACAGAGTAGTGGTAAATGGTGTTTGCTCCAATGAAAAGAATGTTAGCAGTGGTGTATGGCAGGGATCGGTCTTTAACATCTTTGTGAGTGATATTGCAGAAGGACTGTCTGGTAAGGTTTGTCTCTTTGTGGACAATACCAAACTTTGTAATAGGATAGACACCCCGGAGGGTGTGGATGGCATGCAGAGGGATATGCAAATCTTGAAGAATGGTCCAGCAATTGGCAACTCATTTAATACTAAAAAAAATTCAAGGTCATACACTTAGGTTGCAAAAATCCAAGGGAAAGGTATAATATAAGGGGTGAAGTACTTCTTATATTATAGATAAGTACTTCAAGGGAAAGGTAATATAAGAGGTGAAGTACTTCTCATTTTATATTATAGAGAAGTACTTCTGAGATAGGGGGTGATTAGGTCTGATGATCTCAAGGTGGCCAATTACTACTAATCATTTCTATAATGCTACTAGATGTACTCAGCACTTTACACATTATATGCAGGTACTTTCTCTGTCCTTAAAGGTCTGACATTCTATGTTTTTGTATCTGAGTCAATGGAGGGTTAAGTGACTTGCCCAAGGTCAAAAGGAGCTGTAGTGGGCATCAAACTCAGGTTGTCAGGATCAAAGCCTACTGCACTAACCATTAGGCCACTCTTCCACTCAGAAAAAGTTGATGGTCAAAGCTAGAAGGATATTTGGGTGCATAGGGAGAGGAAAGGCCAGCAGGAAAAAAGAGGTGTTAGTGTACTTGTATAAGTCTCTGGTGAGGTCCCATTTAGAACACTGAGTGCAATTCTAGAGACCGTACCTATGAAAAGATATAAACAGGATGGAGTCAGTCCAGAGGGCGGCTACAAAATTGGTCAGCAGTCTTTTTCATAAAGCATATGGGGACAGCCTTAAGGCTCTCAGTATGTATACTTTGGAAGAAAGGCAGGAGAGAGAGGATATGAGAGTCATTTAATTACCTCTGTGGCATTAAAGTACAGGAGATGAGCCTCATTCAAATGAAGGAAAACTGGAATGAGAGGACATAGGATGAAATTAAGAGTTTATAGGCTCAGGAGTAATCTAAGGAAATACTTTTTCACAGAAAAGGTGGTTGACAGGTGGAACCGAGCTCCTCGTCTTTCCACCTAAACCCACTTCTCCTCTTCCTCCACTCTCTATCTCAGTTGATAACACCCTCATCCTCCCCGTCCCATCTGCTCGCAACCTCGGAGTCATCTTCGACTCCTCCCTCTCCTTCTCTGCGCATATCCAATAGACTGCCAAGACCTGTCGCTTCTTCCTCTTCAACATCAGCAAAATTCACCCTTTCCTCTCTGAGCACACCACACAAACTCTCGTCCACACTCTCATTACCTCTCGCCTTGACTACTGCAACTTACTCCTCACCGGCCTCCCACTCAGCCATCTATCCCCCCTTCAATCTGTTCAGAACACTGCCGCACGTCTTATATTCCGCCAGAACCGATATACTCATATCACCCCTCTCCTCAAGTCACTTCACTGGCTTTCGATCAGATACCGCATACAATTCAAGCTTCTACTCCTTACCTACAAATGCACCCAGTCTGCGGCTCCTCACTACCTCTCTACCCTCATCTCCCCCTATGTTCCCGCCCGTAACCTCCGCTCACAGGACAAATTCCTCCTTTCAGTACCCTTCTCCACCACTGCCAACTCCAGGCTCCGCTCATTCTGCCTTGCCTCACCCTATGCCTGGAACAATCTTCCTCAACCCCTACGCCAAGCCCCCTCCCTACCCATCTTCAAATCTCTGCTTAAAACTCACCTCTTCAATGCTGTTTTCGGCACCTAACCTTTCGTGAAATATAGTATGCCCTATCAGATTGTCTCTACACTTGTCTTTTAGATTGTACACTTGTCTCTAGATTGTACACCTGTCTTTTAGATTGTAAGCTCCTTGAGCAGGGACTGTCCTTCCATGTTAAATTGTACAGCGCTGTGTAACCCTAGTAGCGCTTTAGAAATGTTAAGTAGTAGTAGTAGGAATCACCTCCTGGTGGAGGTGGTGGTGACAAGGACTGTGTCTGAATTTAAGAGCATGGGACAGGCACATGGGTTCTCTTAGGGAAAGGAGAAGATAGTAGTTGCTGTGGATGGGCAACTGGGCTCTTATCTGCCGTCAAGTTCCTATGTTTCTAAGCGGACAGGAGCCTCTTCTGCCTGCTTGCATTTCTTTGAATATTGGCCGGTCTGAATTTTATATTACTATTATACAGTAACTGAGTGAAAAATAAAGAATTCTACACTCTTCTGCTCTTAGATGAACAGATACATTTTTACTACAAAGTATTTTTTTACCACTTGACTGACTCCATTTTTGATGTAACCTTTGTATTTCAAAGGCTGATTTTTACATTTGATAGAACATAGCTGCATTTCCATTTTGTGATTTAAAAGTCCTAATACTATGTGGATCTCACAAAACAGAAGTAAAATACGCACAAAAGTGATGACTGTAATTTTAGAGGAATGCTTACTTTGAAAATGACTAAATCTAGTCACATTATGAAAGTATATTCTCTTATAGAATAGGTGTCACATCGGTGCATTGCTATAGAATCCTGCCCCCTCCCTCGTGCCACTGAAAATGCCTCATGGCCCATAGATATAAAATAGGACATGCAGCATTTAGCATGTGCTAATTCCATTAGTATATGCTAAGCTTTAGTAAAAGGGTCCCTAAAGCAGGTAAGCTCTCCAGGGTAGGGAGCGCAGGATCCCTCCAGCAGATCACATCTGGGTCATTTCCATGTTTAATAAATCTAAACATCATTAATATTTATACATACACCTCATAAACTTGCCCTCCTATGTTACCTCCTGGCTGGAGAATTTTCCTGTATATTTAACTCGATACATAATTGTTTACCAGATGGAGACCCACCTATATCAAATTCATCTCCTGGGAAGAGACTTTGTTTCTCCATAATTACTAATATCTACCATTTAATTTCTATAGCTAACATTCTAATATTTACAATTTTGTGGATCCTCCTTTTAGTTTAAAGGCCCACTGTAAAGAAGCAGGACATCATTATATTAGATGGCAACCTGGCTCCATGCCACTATTTTACTCTCACAATTCAAATAAAGATATATCAGGGTTTTAAACGTATGCATTTCTCACTCTACCACTTTTATCATGAAAGCACTCATTAGAATTACCCTCCTTTTGTTTGTGCCTCCTTACTGCATTTTTATAAACTTCCTGAATTTATCTGGAAGCTAGTCCTAGTTAATATGTTACAGAAGCATAAAGATGCTAGTTTATGTATTATAAATATATTTTTTTAAAACATCCTTTCAGCATTTATTCTATAAGGGTTGAGGTAGAAAGCTTGAATAATTAGAAAGTAAAACCCATTTCAAAGTCAATATAGATGTAATAATCATAGATATTTATTTATTTATTATGACATTTATATCCCACATTATCCCATACAAATTTAAGTTCAATGTGGCTAATGAGTAAGAGGAGTCAACACAAATGTAACATGAAATTCATAAAAACAATGCAATACAGAAAAGAAGGAAGATGAACCACAAATCCTCAAATCCAGAAGAATAAGGACAAGCAGGAGGGAAGGGAAGCAAGGAGGAAAAATTCATCATATGAGAGAGAATTATGACTTGTAATCTATTAACAGGAATTTTTTTAAAAGAGAGGATTTCATAAGTTTGCAGAATACTAAATAATCTTGCTGATACTGGATAACATCCAGTAAGATGTTCCATTACCGAACACCCTGATAAGCAAAACTAGCAGAATGGATTGACTTGTACACCATTTTCTTAACAACTTGCAGCCATATATAGCCTCTAGCTCCAAAGGCTGCATTATGGGAAGGAAGATTAATAAGGGGCAATGTGTAGTCTGGAGCCACTCCATATAGTATCTGAAATATAAGAGCACAGAGTTTGAAGATAATCCTGGCCTTAATAGGAAGCCAGAGCAAATGAACCTTGTGAAGGGAAAGGGAAATGGGACTTGATATACTGCCTTTCTGTGGTATTTTGCAACTACATTCAAAGTGGTTTACATATATACAGGTACTTATTTTGTACCTGGGGCAATGGAGGGTTGACTTGCCCACAGTCACAAGGAGCTGCAGTGGAAATTGAACCAGTTCCCCAGCATCAAAGTCTGCTGCACTAATCACTAGGCTACTCCTCCACAAAACTGGCTGCAGTATTCTAGGCAATTTGCAATTTCTGTAACAAACATTCAGTACAACCTGCATAAATAGAATTGTAGTAATCAGACTGGGACAGAACAAGAGATTGTACAAGTAGCCTGAAGACATCAGTAGAAAAGAGACTGAACACATTTCAGTTTCCAGAGGTAACTAAAAGATTGACAATAAGAGGATAACGAAGGATCAAAGGTGAGGTGATCTATAATGACCCTTAATATTTTAAAAGTGATATCCAAAGGATAAGAAACATGATCAACACTAAAACTACTATAAGGATGGTGGTCAAATGGGTTCGTAATAACTCAGAGGCCCTTTTACTAAGCCACATGCACTATGCGTGCCCAACATGGCTCTTGCAGTAATTTAATTTTTGGCACACATCTGATACGCTTGTCTGAAAAATTTATTTTCAGATGCACATATCAAATGCATGCCAAGTAGCATTTGACATGCATAAGTCATTACCGCCTAGTTACCGCATGAGACTTTACCACTAGGTCAATGGCTGGCAGTAAGGTCTCAGACCCAAACTGGACACGCACCAATTTTAATTTTGCCACACATCCATTTTCGCAAAACTTTTTAAAAAGGCCTTTTTTACAGGCGCGCTGAAAAATGGATCGTCATGCACCCAAAACCCGCTCCTACACTACCGCAAGCCATTTTTCAGCGCACCTTAATACAAGGACCCCTAAGAATTTACTCTTCTGATTTAGCTTTAGCCTAAACTCTGAAGCCTGTGCAGAACCAGATATCAATTAAAGAAATGTTTTTCCATCAACTGGTGATCAGTTAAGCCAAGCGCATGATATATTAAATTTAAACCATTTCATTTGTGAACAGTATCACTCTCTACTGCCCTCTTCTGCATCAACAGGAACTTTCTGCATCTGACATCGAGCATAGAGAAACCACATACCATAGAACATTTGGAAAAATAGCAAAATTCAGCACAGAATACTAATAAATACAACAGTTTTCACAACCTGGAACAATTTGTTATAGCAATCAGTTTCTTCAGATACAGTACCAGGCAGGATCTAGTTTTTAATGGTGGCTCCACCAATGATACAGGATACCAACTATGTCGCTCTGTCTATATATATCTACGATCCTTACAGTATTTTTCATAATAGACCATCCTCTTTGACATTCTCTGCCAGGTAATTGTGACCTGGATTGGCCACTATTGGAAACAGGATACTAGGCTAGATGGACCATTGGTCTGACCCAGTATGGCTATTCTTATGTTCTTAACTGGCAGTCCATAGTCATCCTTTCTGGTGTAATGGACATAGCAGGGTCAGGTATTAGTTTCCTGAAAATTTTGTCATGCACTCATGCATCAATTTTGGCTTCTACCATGGTCATCACTTGTAGTGGAATGCATAAGGAGTGCAACCCCCACAAATTCTAGACCATGCACCTAATGTGATTGTCTGACCTGCTCAAATGGGACATTTCCCCACCTACTTGTATGAAATTGGACACCCAACTTTTCACTTAGGGCTAGATTCTATATATGGCACCTAAAAAATCCATGAAAAAAAATACACCTATGCGTATTCTCTAAAGTACGCTTAAAATTTTAGAATAGGCTTAAATTTCTCTACAGAATATATGCTGAGTGCCTCTCCATGCAACCAAATTTGGTCATGTCCATTTAGGCCATGTTTTACTTGGCATAAAGCCCAACAACTGTATTAGGCACAGAGCGGGTGTATTCTATAATAATGTGCATAGATTTTAGAAACACCCATGACCTTCCCATTCCACAGCCATAACCATGCCCTCTTTTCAATTATGTGACTTGGAATTTACGTGTACCACGTTACAGAATACACTTAGTGAGTTGGGCACAAATCATAAAAGTGCTGATAATTGCTTGTCAACATCCAATTGACAGCACTGTTTAGCTAGTTACCTAATTAAGTTATGTGCATTGTTATAGAATATGCTTTGATATTCTTTGATTTCCATGTGGAAATTAAGGCATGATATATAAAATTTTGGGGTTAGTACACAAAGTTGGGCATCCAATTTATAGAATAAAGTCAGCTGTGTGGACAGTTTAATTTAATAATTGTTTGTTAATTGGTGTTGGTAATTGCATTCTCAACTGACCTTAGTCACTACTCTAGAAGATGAATGTATGATTATTGACATGTACAACTCTAGGGGGTGTGACCATGGGAGGAGCATGGGTGGGTAATGGGCAAGCCTATAAGTTATACACACAGATTATGGAATACTGGGAGTTATGTGCCTCATTGCTAACAGTTAGGCATGGGCACTTACACCAGCCTTTGACATGGTGTAAGTGCTTGCACCTAAGGATAGGTGCAAAACCAAACACTTACACTAGCATTCTGTAATGGTGGTTATAGAATTTGTGCTCAAAGCGCATCATCCTGGTGCCTATATTTTGGTAGAGGTCAACCACCGAAGTGGAGGAACAGGATCCACTATGAACATGCCAAGTCAGACAAGGAAGTAGCGTGATCAACAAGACTCTTCTAGTGATACCAAGGAGACGGAAAATGTCATACAGTTTATTTCATAAATGAAATGACTCAACAGGCACCATGTTTCGGCTAAAGTGCCTGCCTCAGGAGTCTGTACATATATGATAGAGTCTAAAAGTAGGACACAATACTTCCTACAATTACAAAATAATGTATGGTACTGCTTTGGCTTCGGTGCAAACAGCTGAAAAACATGTATCAATCCTGAAAAACTATACAGAGCTTTATACTGCTCTGATTGCTCTTCAATTCGCTGAACCGATTGATAGTCTTTTTAAAGACTGCATCCTTTTGTTGTAATTGTATGAAGCATTGTACTATGTCGTAGAGCAAAGGGTATATCATATTATACTCACCAAAGTGTAAAGCAGACACTTCCAACAACTGTCAGAATGAGCCGAAAGAATGTCCAAAACCAGACACATTGTAGCGTCAGTTATGTAAATAGCCAGATCACGCCAAAATGCTCTATCTGTGCATGTGTAGCATAGTCTGCCTCAGGTCAAGTATAAAATATGTAAAAGGGAGTTATAATATAAGTATTTTGTGGTTATACAAAGATTTCAATGTCGCACAATACAGACAATCTGTCGAAATACTCTTGACTGTATTGAAATTAACATACTTGGATACATACAAAATGGGCAAATGGTGTTTATGGTTGAAATGTGTATGTAAAGGCAGAGACTTTAGGATTAAAGGTGACATGAAAATGCAGTAGTGACTCCTAATACATCATGAATCTAAACATAACATTTTAAATGAAACCGACAAAGAAAATAAAAAGGTTAATTGAAAGAGCATTATGCAAATATAAGTTTGCATACAACATTGAAACATGCTCCTGTTTTGTATATATGGTGAATCATCCAAAGTCTATGAATTAGATATTTTATGTAAGACAAATCTATAAAATTTTTATATATTTATGCCTTAATGAAAAAGACAATAAAGCAATGTAATGGGTGGGAGTTAAGAATTATACATGTCTTCATGGAACATAAACTTTAAAAAAATCTATATAATGCTGGGATGTGTAAAGTAAAACTGACTGTAGATGCAAATTAATGATGCACCTTATGTATTTAAAGAAAAGGTCTGAAGTCAATAACAGCATTTAAACCATGAGGTTCCAGTGTATGCAATTGAAAAGTTAATCTCTGTTCCTCACGTATCAGCATATTATTTATTGTACTTCTACACCAGTTCTTAAAATTTTTTGAAGACAAAGAATTTAAGATCATGTATGGAGTATTTAGCTGTCTCCAGATTCAACGTTTCTTTTTAGACAACTTTGATGTTCAATGATCCGTGCCTCCTGGTTTTACCATGTAGGCTAGAGGACATGGACATAATATAATGTAGATGACATTTAAAGAAGTGCAGTTGGAAGTGTTTAAGTTTATATATTTCTCCAGTACTTGGATTCATAAACTGTGTAATTTCCACAGCATGTGAACATTTGCTGCAGTTGCCAAATTTCATATGGCCTAATTGTATATCGGTCTGAACTTCGGGAAGGACCTCTGGAAGACTGGATGGAACTAGGATTTCTTTCAGAATTTTCTCACGGGAATAGGCAACCACCAGGCATTTATTCTTAAAACATTCATGCTTTTCTGAAATGTGCCAATGGTGTCTGATGGAGTTTTGTATATGTCTAGCGAGGTGAGAATTTATATCTGGTGCAGGTTTTTCGGATCTTGAAGACAGCAAGGTGTTTCTATCTTCATTAAGTGCCATGTCATATCTGGTTGCTATGTGCTTTTTAGGATATTCCCTATTTTCAAATCTGCATGCCATTATATCAGACTGCTGAATGAAGTCTTCGAAATCTGTGCATATCCTCTTCAAATGTAGAAACTGGCAAAGAGGTAAATTATTTTTAAGTTTATGATGATAACTGGTGAAGTGAAGGAATGCATTCTGGTTCATAGGCCACTTGCTGCATGACCGTTTCGGAGGGAGCACTTACAACCCATTGAGGTGGTGGTAAGGGATCCGATGGTAACCGGGCAGCACGCGGCACTGCCTGATTACTGCCAGGTACACTCCGGTGCTACAGAAATGATGGTGTACTAGGGGTGGGAGTTACCACCAGTCTGCTGCTGTAGCCCATGTTGGGCTTACTGCCGCTTAATAAAAGTAGCCCTTAAATTGTATAGGATAAAAATTCCTTCTGGTGTTTGGTAAGACAATTTGAACAACTTTCTAGATCAGTGCATACAGATTTTAATATCAACAAATAAGACAATCAGTTAATATCATTAAATTCTAGGAACTCAGCCAGCTTAATTTTAAAAAGGCTAAAAGACCAGCACAGTGCTGGCAGCATATTTCATAGTTTAATCATTTTCAGCTTAAAGATGCCTTTCTTTTGAAGAAGTCTGAAATATCTACATTAAACATGTTTGACTTGAAAGCTGGGTCAATGTTATTTCATACTACTTATCCCATGAGGACAAGGACAAGAGATTCACTCTTTTAATTTTTACTTATTTCTTTAATATTTCTAATACCATCAAATCATCATTAGATATCAAGGTGGTTTACAAAATACCAGTATGTCAGCAAAATATAAAAGTATAAAAACAACATAAAGGCTTTGAAAGAAGGCAATGAGTACAGCACAACAAAATAAACCTTAATCACGAGGCAAGAGAGAAGAGACAAAAAAGAATCTTTATAGATCAATAGAAGGGCCTGAAAAGAACAGACTATATAGAGACCCAACAAGAAATTGAAAAAAGAAAGAGCTTAATTATTTGAAATTTAAAAAAAAAAGAGAGAAAAACTTGTCAAGAGATAAAGGAATCAAATGCCTGTTTGAAAAGCTAACTTTTCAGGGCTGTTATAAATTTGGGTCAAGAAGCGATGAATCTCAAATCTGGAAGGAGATTATTCCAGAGTGATAGTGCACAGCAATAGATAACTGTGTCACGGGAAGTATTGAGTCACACATGAGCTTCAGTAGGGGCCATTAAATGATTGATGCTGGAAGATCTAAGGGGGTCTTTTACTATTTTGTTATTCATGTTCTCTATGTAATACCACTTACATCTCTCACTCTGGAATGGCGATTGCCATGACGGAACAATGTAAGCCACATTGAGCCTGCAAATAGGTGGGAAAATGTGGGATACAAATGCAACAAATAAATAAATAAATACTAAATCTTAGCTCGAGTTATCTGCATCAGGGCCCATAGGAATAAAACGGGCCCTGCTGCAGATAACTCGAGCTAAGCTTTAGTAAAAGACCCCCTTAGTGCCCGGATGGTTGATATGAAGCTAGAAGAAAAGCCAGACACATATTATCACAAAAACTCTCCCTACTATACACTGTAAAAAATGCCACTTGTTTAGTTATTTTTTAATCTGTTGTAACTTCCTTGTGATAATACCTAATAAAAATATTGGAAAAATTGCACACATATTGGTGGAACAAGGTTTGTTTAATCCAAAGATATGAGAGTGGCAGCTGAGAAATGTGAAAGCACCATTAAAGGACAAAAAAAAAACATGACAAGTTTTAGCAGTTAACTGGTTAAATCCACTTAGGTTAAAATCCTCTAACCAGCCTTAATGCTTGTAAGAAATTAGCATGCACTAAATACTATGGGGCCCTTTTACTAAGCTGCTTTTAGCACATGCCAAATCAACACTACCGCTCAGCTAGTAGAATCCTGCAGTAGAAAATAATTTTCTACCACAGGCCACTTACCCGGCAGTAAACAGCAGTTGGCACGCGCTGCATGTTCATGCACGGGTAGCATGCGAGACCTTACCACTAGGTCAATTGGTGATGGTAAGGTCTCAGGCTGAAAATGGATGCAAGCTGGTTTCAATTTTAGTGCACATGATTTTCCGGCTCTTTAAGAAAAGGCCCTTTTTCCTAGATTTGCTCACACTACTGCAGGCCACTTTTTGCCGTGGCTTAGTAAAAGGACCCCTAAAGGGCTCTGTTTACTAAGGTGCACTAGTGTTTTAGCGCACGCTAATGCTAGAGACACCTATAGGAATATATGGGTGTCTAGTGTTAGCACATGTTAAAAATGCTAGCAGACCTACATCATGGCTTAGTAAACAGGGCCCTAGAAGTCCATTCTATACCTATGGGCTCTCCTCTGTCCCCATCCTCATGTCATTCTCTATTACCAGGGAAAGTTATTAAGGTGTGTTAAGGGAATGACTTATGTAATTTACCAAATAGTATTAGTTAATTAGTATTAACATATGTTATTTTCCCTAAACACATTTTTTACTGGAGTGCATGTTAACTATGCTGAAATGAAAAGCATGCAAATGTTTGCAAATCATCTTCTTATTATGCAAACTAGATAACACAACTTATGTTGAACTGTGTGTTATTCATGGAAAGTTAATGCCACCCCAAGAGGGGTTCTTATTCTTCCTCCTTTGGAGAATTGGGCCACTAACATATAGCTCAATATTTCCAGGGAGCTGATCCCCTTTAGAAATGCTCCACCCTTCAATACACACAAACCTTCAGTTGTAGGGGGCAGAAGCTATCTCAGAATGTTCCTTTCCTGGTAGCTCCTAGCTTCAAAATAGCAGCCTCTAGTGTTAGTCTCATGGCACCTCTGTTAAAGGGTCATGCTACCAAACAAAGGGAGATTCTTTATTTGGCAGTCTGAGCACTAGTAGTAGGGAAAATAAGCAGCCATTTTGAAACTGGGAGACCCTATAGAAGGAGGATCTGGAAATTGTTCCTCCCATTTCCACCCATTTCCCTACCCCTGCTCACTACCCGGCAGGGAGACCTCTGGAGGGTGCTTGAAGAAGTGTGGGGAATTTAAAGGAAATCAGGCAGCTAAGAACCTTTGAGAAAGGGATCATGGGGTGGAGGATGAATTTTTAAAAAAGTGAACAGGAGGGGTAGGTTTGGAAAGAAGATTGGGTATGGAAGTAACTTATTAAAGGGGTTCAGTTGGGTGGGGCATCTTTGGAAAGAGGTTTGAGTAGTAGATCAAGGGGTAGAACAGTTATTTTGCAACACATTGTCCTGGCCCTTTAAAAGAAAGCAAGCCTTCCTGGCCACCTTTTTTTTTTTGTCATGCTGCAGCAAGGGATTCACATTATTCCCAACTGTAGCAATACACAATTCAATTTACTGTGCTCTCCAATTTGCAGTTAAGTGTTATGATTGTTACTTCCTGTTCCGGGGTAGAGGGAGCATGGAAACCAACGACGCTGACCGGCACGCGGCACCCCCCCCCCCCAGTGGCGTGCACCCGGGGGGGTCTTTTGCTGGGGTGGGGGGGGTGTCCCTTTGCCAAGGAGGGGTCATGCTGCACGGGGGGGCGGGGCGCATCAGCGATCCACCCCGGGTGTCAGCGCCCTTTGGAACGCCACTGCTAATAGTTTCACATTTTGTATGTCTTTGATTTTGAACACTATTTTGCCATGGAGGTTTTTTGACCTATGATTACTGTTTTAACTATTGGTAGGATTTATCATACAAGCTGTGATTTCCGTTACAGTTTTATGAGGTCTTTTTCCTCCTTAATATTTGGATTGAGAGTTTTCAAGAACTTGAACATTCACTTTTGTGTTTAAAGATTTTTTACCTGTGTTATTTCGGTGAATGATATCCAGTTTTGTGTTCTAACTTTAGTAAAATATCACTTTTTACTGTAGTTTGGTAACTATGGAGGTTGTTTACTAAAGCTTAGCTTGAGTTATCTACAGCAGGGCCCATAGGAATAAAATGGGCCCTGATGTAGGTAACTCAAACTAAGCTTTGATAAACAACCCCCTATATTAGTTAGTCTTCGTGGGTTATGTTTATTGTACACTTCATATACCTCCTTTCTGTAGATACCGTCAAAGCTGCTTACATATACTATTTTTTGCAGGTACTTTTTTGTCTCTAAGGGGCTCACAATCTATGGTTATTTGTACCTGGGTCGATAGAGGGTTAGGGATCCCTTTTACTAAAGGGTTGCTGCGCAGCAATAAGGGGGTCTTTTACTAAAGCTTCTACACCAGCACAGGCCATTTTTTGACACATCTTAGGAAAAGGACCCCCTAGTTTGCAACGCCAAAAACTCTTGTCCAGCATATCTGAATTGTAAATTATTTTTCCTTGTTTAATTATTGCATTAAAGAAGATTTTGATTCAAGAGTTGAGTCTTTTCATAGTGATGTTCTATACTCTAGTTTAAACTTAATGTCAAGCATGGTGTTAGGAATACTTTTCAAAAACAGAGCAATGCCTCTGTATCACTCTATGTTGAGACCACATCTTGGGTATTGTGTGCAATTTTGGTTACGGCATCTCAAAAAAGATGTAGTAGTAGCTGTTGCCAGGTGAGAATAAGGGACAAGAATCAGAGCTGATACCTGATGAGGGCAGGGATTTTGGAGGTGAGACATGCATAATGCTAGTCCCAACTGATATTGCCGAGATCCGTATAAGAGCTGATGGCCTGATCACATCCGGTTAGATGCCGATATTCAATATCAGTGCCCAGTCATGACCCAGCATTTAATATTGGGGCCTAATTCTGCATGCAGCAGTCGGTGTTTAAAAAACCACTTACTGCTGCCAGTTGAAGTTCGAGCAGGTCTGAGTGGTTTGCAAAGTAAAAATAATTTAAAGGGGTACAAACAGGCCAATGAAAATCAGTACAAAACAATATACAAAAGAAACAGAACAAGAGACAAATAATTACAACTTCAAACAGATAGAGGAACAGTGGTAAGATGGAAAGATGAGTGTTAACAAGTGCCACTCCTATAGGCAGTAGAATAGGGAGGGCCACTTGGACTATGGCCTAATCAATATTTTGCCCAACACAACATTAATAACTAGAGAGCTTGGGGAAAGGCTGTAGATTTATTTGTTTGGCCCCTCCAAATGAAATACTGCACTGACCCTGCCAGACCTGTTCTTTCATTCCCTCTCAACGCTTACTTAAATATCACTGGAAGTCCAACGGGGCAGTAGCAATCCCCAATTGCTTGTACCAAAATAGCAACATTTGAAAAAAAAAAAATGGAACTGCCAGATTCCTAGCTAGCAGCATGTTGAAATGCATGCTCTAGAAATGTATATAGTACTTCAAATAAGGTCCCAGCAGAGACATACAGGAGCAATATCAACTTTTTTTCTGCTAGCCATTCCTCTCTCTGTGCATACAATCAATACTTCTAGTTTATACCATTGGTTCATTTACCTATTTGGTCACATACCTGAGGGCATAAGAGCCGACTCTGTGGGTGCTTGATACTGAAAAAATTCCTTGTATGTGTCCAGGGAAGGGTTATTTCCACTGGGCCTAGCACCCCCAATAATTTTAAAAAGTTGGCTTCTATGCCTAAGGGAACAGATGGAAGGGAAATGGTGATTGAAAGAGGGGGAAGGTCTGAAGGGATTAGGAAAAAGAGAGAGAAAATGTCTGAAGTATAAAGGGGGTGCCACAGAAGCACTATTTGTCCTACAGCTGGAGTTGTTCCATGTCTTGATGCTTTGTAATTATTCAGAATTTGGAAGATTATCAAAGTTTCATATTAATATTTAAAAATTCTATTATTCCTCCAATAAATCATCCCTGAAAAGTAAAGGACAAATTCAGAGTACAATTTTCAATTTAAATAGATACACAGTTCTTTTTCTTATTTAAGTACCGATATCCTTGCAGATCTACTGAAGAGTTATAAATTCAATTTTCTTCCACTCTTGGAGCAAGTAAAAACAGATTTTATTAAGAGACTCCTCCATCTATCTTATTTGTGGCTAGTAAGAATCAGTGTTGTAAAAAATGAATATTCTGCTTTGCGTGGTGTTCTTGTTTCATGTGTTTTCTTGTAAGATCCTGGATGCTCCCCCTCCCCCCCCCTACATTATACCACCAGATATATTTGAAATTGGCTAGGAGTAAACTGGAAATTTTTACTAAACCTAAAAAAAATGTAGGGGGGCCCTTTTACTAAAGGGCATTAACCTCTGTGTGTTTAGCATGTGAAAAAAAAGGCTTACTATAAAATGCATTAAAGCATAAGTACATAAGTACATAAGTACATAAGTAGTGCCATACTGGGAAAGACCAAAGGTCCATCTAGCCCAGCATCCTGTCACCGACAGTGGCCAATCCAGGTCAAGGGCACCTGGCACGCTCCCCAAACGTAAAAACATTCCAGACAAGTTATACCTAAAAATGCGGAATTTTTCCAAGTCCATTTAATAGCGGTCTATGGACTTGTCCTTTAGGAATCTATCTAACCCCTTTTTAAACTCCGTCAAGCTAACCGCCCGTACCACGTTCTCCGGCAACGAATTCCAGAGTCTAATTACACGTTGGGTGAAGAAAAATTTTCTCCGATTCGTTTTAAATTTACCACACTGTAGCTTCAACTCATGCCCTCTAGTCCTAGTATTTTTGGATAGCGTGAACAGTCGCTTCACATCCACCCGATCCATTCCACTCATTATTTTATACACTTCTATCATATCTCCCCTCAGCCGTCTCTTCTCCAAGCTGAAAAGCCCTAGCCTTCTCAGCCTCTCTTCATAGGAAAGTCGTCCCATCCCCACTATCATTTTCGTCGCCCTTCGCTGTACCTTTTCCAATTCTACTATATCTTTTTTGAGATACGGAGACCAGTACTGAACACAATACTCCAGGTGCGGTCGCACCATGGAGCGATACAACGGCATTATAACATCCGCACACCTGGACTCCATACCCTTTCTAATAACACCCAACATTCTATTCGCTTTCCTAGCCGCAGCAGCACACTGAGCAGAAGGTTTCAGCGTATCATCGACGACGACACCCAGATCCCTTTCTTGATCCGTAACTCCTAACGCGGAACCTTGCAAGACGTAGCTATAATTCGGGTTCCTCTTACCCACATGCATCACTTTGCACTTGTCAACATTGAACTTCATCTGCCACTTGCACGCCCATTCTCCCAGTCTCGCAAGGTCCTCCTGTAATCGTTCACATTCCTCCTGCGACTTGACGACCCTGAATAATTTTGTGTCATCGGCGAATTTAATTACCTCACTAGTTATTCCCATCTCTAGGTCATTTATAAATACATTAAAAAGCAACGGACCCAGCACAGACCCCTGCGGGACCCCACTAACTACCCTCCTCCACTGAGAATACTGGCCACGCAATCCTACTCTCTGCTTCCTATCTTTCAACCAGTTCTTAATCCATAATAATACCCTACCTCCGATTCCATGACTCTGCAATTTCTTCAGGAGTCTTTCGTGCGGCACTTTGTCAAACGCCTTCTGAAAATCCAGATATACAATATCAACCGGCTCCCCATTGTCCACATGTTTGCTTACCCCCTCAAAAAAATGCATTAGATTGGTGAGGCAAGACTTCCCTTCACTAAATCCGTGCTGACTTTGTCTCATCAGTCCATGTTTTTGTATATGCTCTGCAATTTTATTCTTAATAATAGCCTCCACCATCTTGCCCGGCACCGACGTCAGACTCACCGGTCTATAATTTCCCGGATCTCCTCTGGAACCCTTCTTAAAAATCGGAGTAACATTGGCTACCCTCCAGTCTTCCGGTACTACACTCGATTTTAGGGACAGATTGCATATTTCTAACAGTAGCTCCGCAAGTTCATTTTTTAGTTCTATTAATACTCTGGGATGAATACCATCAGGTCCCGGTGATTTACTACTCTTCAGCTTGCTGAACTGACCCATTACATCCTCCAAGGTTACAGAGAATTTGTTTAGTTTCTCCGACTCCCCCGCTTCAAATATTCTTTCCGGCACCGGTGTCCCCCCCAAATCCTCCTCGGTGAAGACCGAAGCAAAGAATTCATTTAATTTCTCCGCTACGGCTTTGTCCTCCTTGATCGCCCCTTTAACACCATTTTCGTCCAGCGGCCCAACCGACTCTTTGGCCGGTTTCCTGCTTTTAATGTATCTAAAAAAATTTTACTATGTATTTTTGCTTCCAACGCTAATTTCTTCTCAAAGTCCTTTTTTGCCCTCCTTATCTCCGCTTTGCATTTGGCTTGGCATTCCTTATGATCTATCCTGTTACTTTCAGTTGGTTCTCTTCTCCACTTTCTGAAGGATTGTTTTTTGGCTCTAATGATTTCCTTTATCTTACTGTTTAGCCACGCCGGCTGACGTTTAGTCTTTTTTCCCTTTTTTCTAATACGTGGAATATATTTGTCCTGAACCTCCAGGATGGTGTTTTTAAACAGCATCCACGCCTGATGCAAGTTTTTTACTCTGCGAGCTGCTCCTTTCAGTCTTTTTTTCACCATTTTTCTCATTTTGTCGTAATCACCTTTTCTATAGTTAAACGCTAGCGTACTTGATTTCCTAGTTTCACTTCCTTCAATGCCAATATCAAAACCGATCATATTATGATCACTGTTATCAAGCGGCCCTCGTATCGTTACCCCCTGCACTAGATCATGAGCACCACTAAGGACTAAGTCTAGTATTTTTCCTTCTCTTGTCGGCTCCTGAACTAGCTGTTCCATGAAGCTGTCCTTGATTTTCTAGTTTGTGTGTGCTCTTCGTGTGTTATTTATTAAAAATATTTTTGGGTATGTCATGAGCAGGGAATGAGTGTGGAAGTATTATCCAGCTAGCACATTTAGATTAGTATGAAGGAGTAGCCTAATAGTGCAGTGAGCTGATATCCTGGGGAACAGGGTTTAATTCCCACTGCAGCTCCCTGTAACCCTGGACAACTCACTTGCCTCAGGAACATATCCCCCCCCCCCCCACCTTAGATTGTGAGTCCATTAGGGGCAGAGAAAGTACCTTCATATTCCCTTGAATTCTATAAAAATTGTGCAGACAATTGTGGACGCATGCCCAATTTGCGTATGCAATTTAATTGAATACAAGCTAATTAGCACCAATAATCAGCTTGTTAACAGGCAAGCATTGGAATTAATTTGATTTAACTGAAATGTGTCCGGTCTGGGTAGAGGTGAGCCCTTAGGTTCTCTGAGGCCCGTAGGACCTCAGAGGACTGCCGCGCACCCCGGATCTTCACCCGCGGTGACCGCCGTTCACCGAGGGTTGAGCCCCCAGCTGCAGGCGGCCAGCGGGACTGCTGGAACCGCGGGGTGACGGCCGGCCTGGCTGTACGCCAGCAACACAGTCTCGACAGAGCCGCTAGCAAGGACGGCTAGCGCTGCCAAAGCACAGTCTCTGAAGGCGGCTAGCAAGGGCGGCTAGCTGAAGAGAACACAATCACTGAAGGTGGCTAGCAAGGACGGCTAGCTGAAGGAACACCGTCTCTGGAGGTGGCTAGCAAGACGGCTAGCTGAAGGGAACACAATCACTGAAGGTGGCTAGCAAGGACGGCTAGCTGAAGGAACACAGTCTCTGGAGGTGGCTAGCAAGGACGGCTAGCTGAAAGGAACACAGTCTCTGGAGGTGGCTAGCAAGGACGGCTAGCTGAAAAGAACACAGTCTCTGGAGGTGGCTAGCAAGGACGGCTAGCTGAAAGGAACACAGTCTCTGGAGGTGGCTAGCAAGGACGGCTAGCTGAAGGGAACACAGTCCCTGGAGGTGGTTAGCAAGGACGGCTAGCTGAAAAGAACACAGTCTCTGGAGGTGGCTAGCAAGGACGGCTAGCTAAAGGGAACACAGTCTCTGGAGGTGGCTAGCAAGGACGGCTAGCTGAAAGGAACACAGTCTCTGGAGGTGGCTAGCAAGGACGGCTAGCTGAAGACAGTCACTGGGGTAGCTAGCAAGGACGGCTAGCTGAAAGGAACACAGTCTCTGGAGGTGGCTAGCAAGGATGGCTAGCTGAAGACAGTCACTGGGGTAGCTAGCAAGGACGGCTAGCTGAAGGGACACAGTCTCTGCACTCCACAGCGTCGGCTTCTGACAATCGAAACGGAAGCGCTGGGCCCTTCTTGCTTCGGGGTTTAAATCCCCCGCCCATCTCTTCTCTTCCTGGAAGGGAGCCAATCCCGCTGGCCCTGATAGGCAAGGAGCGCCCGGATTGGCGGTCCTGCCTACCAGGCGGAGACTCCCCTACCACGCACCAATCCGGCGTGAGTGGGCGTGACTTGCCTGCTGCTGCTCTGGCCGGGGAGACGACGACGCCGGCACCGCCATCTTGGCCGGCGTCTCCCCTTCCCCGAGGCCGGCGTTTGCTCCCGCCGGTCGCCAGCCTCAGAGCGACCCGCGGTGATGATGGCCCCGTCGGCGGCTTGTCCCTGCCGCCCTGGAGCCCGCGTCCCCCGGCGATCATCGCTCCCCGCCGCGGGAGCACTGGTAAGGACCCGGGACGGGACAGTATCCTCCCCGGATGCCCCCTTTTCCCCGGGCCCGGGTTTGGACGGATGCCGGGTGTGGAAGACTTTGATCAGCTCCGGGGCATGTACATTCGCCGCGGGCTCCCAGGAGTTGTCCTCGGGACCAAAATTCTTCCAGGACAATAAATAATATAGCTTTCCCCGCCGTTTCTTTGAGTCCAGAACCTCATCCACTTCATACTCCGGATCGGGGTCAGCTTCTAGATCTTTGGACTCCTGCTGTTGGGGATGCCATCGAGACCCTCGGAAATTCTTCAATAAGGAGATATGGAAAGCGTTGTGCACTCGCAGGGTCCTCGGTAGTCGCAACCGATAGGTCACAGCTCCAAGTCGTGATTGGATTGCAAACGGTCCAATATACCGAGGTCCCAATCTCCGAGAGGGCACCCGGAGTCGGAGGTATTTTGTGCTTAACCATACCTTCTGCCCTGGTTGCAAGACGGGAGCCGTCCTCCGGTGGCGGTCTGCGAAGACCTTGTATTTGGCAGCTGCCCTCTGCAGTTGTTCTCGGGCCATCTCCCAGACTCTTTGCAGGTCCGCCAGAGTTACCTTCACCATGGGGGTCGTAGAACCAGACGGGAAAGGTGCTGGCAGTCGAGGATGTCGTCCATATACCAAGAAAAATGGAGAGTCTTCCGAGGCCGAGTGGACACTGTGATTATATGCAAACTTGGCCCACGGAAGTAGGGAGACCCAGTTATCTTGGCGCTTGTTGACAAACGCTCGTAGGAACCCTTTTAAGGTTTGGTTCGCCCTTTCGACCAGGCCATTGGTCTGGGGATGGTATGCTGAGGAAAAATGGGTCTTCACCCCTAAAGCGGAGCACAGGGCCCTCCAGAAACGCGAGGTGAATTGAGGACCTCGGTCGCTAATAATCCGAAGAGGCAGCCCATGAAGTCGGAAAATGTGTTGGATGAAAAGTCGGGCCAACGCGGCCGCCGACGGAAGGCCCGGCAGGGGAACGAAATGGGCCATCCGGGAAAAATGGTCAATCACCACCCAGATCACCGTGTGTCCGCGGGAGTTGGGGAGGTCGGTGATAAAATCCATGGAAAGCTCCGTCCAGGGGCCTGTCGGTACGGACAGTGGTTGCAACTCGCCCATGGGGGTCCCGATGGTCGGTTTAGTCCGGGCGCACACAGGACAGGTGGTGACGAAGTGAAGAATGTCCCGCCTCATCTGAGGCCATCGGTACTGTCTGGCAATGAGACGCAAGGTTTTGTGATACCCAAAATGACCCGCCCACCTGGACGAATGCCCCCATTGCATTACCTTCGCTCGATCAGCGGCCGGCACTAGTGTCTTCACCGGCGCGACCTCCCCTACGGCCGCGCTGAGGCATGCCGGGTCCAACATGGAATGGATCTCCCTTGTCTCCTCTGGGACCTCAAATGCTCTGGAGAGAGAGTCCGCAGGGGTATTCTGAGCGGCCGCCCGAAAGACCAGTTGAAAATGAAATCTAGCGAAAAACAATGACCACCGGGCTTGTCGGGGATTGAGCCGCTGGGCCTCCTGCAGATATAGTAGATTCTTATGGTCGGTGATCACCGTGAACCGATGTTCCGCTCCCTCCAGCAGATGTCTCCATTCCTGCAGGGCTAATTTCAATGCTAAGAGCTCTCTATCCCCCACGGTATAATTACACTCTGCCGGGGAGAATCTACGAGAGAAGAATGAACAAGGCTGGCGCCGGCCCTTGAGATTCACCTGAGAGAGGACCGCCCCGGCTCCCAACGCGGACACGTCCACCTCCACAATAAAGGGTTTCTCTGGATCCGGGGCTAGCAAAATGGACGCTGATTTGAAGGCCTCTTTCACCTGGCGAAAGGCCACTTGCACCTCGGGCGGCCAGTCCCGGACGTTAGCATTTTTTCTAGTAAGGGCTGTCAGCGGCGCCGTCAGTTGGGAATACTGAGGAATAAACTGGCGATAGTAGTTCGCGAATCCCAAAAAACGTTGTAGGGCCTTCAATCCCAGCGGCTGTGGCCACTCTCGAATTGCCCGGAGTTAATCTTGCTCCATCTGTAACCCCCCGGGTAACAGAATGTGTCCCAAAAATGGTAGCGACCTCTGATGAAAAGCGCACTTACTGAGCTTAGCGAACAGGCGGTATTGCCGTAACCGTTGCAGCACGGCGCAAACATGGCTCACATGGTCCGTGGGGTTTTGGGAAAACACCAAGATATCATCCAGGTACACAATCACTGTGGAGTTCAAAAAATCCTCAAGCACAAAGTTGATAAGTCGCTGAAATACCGCAGGGGCATTACACAGGCCAAAGGGCATCACCCGATACTCGAAATGTCCCTCGTGGGTGTTAAAGGCCGTCTTCCATTCGTCCCCTCGCCGAATTCGAACTAAGTTGTAGGCCCCCCGCAAGTCCAACTTGGTAAACATCTGGGCTCCTTGCAACCTGCCGAAGAATTCGGGGATGAGCGGTAGAGGAAAACGATCCTTTACCGTGATGGCATTTAACCCCCGATAGTCAATGCAGGGCCTTAAGGAGCCATCCTTCTTAGTGACGAAAAAGAATCCGGCCCCGGCCGGGGACGTAGAGGGCCGGATGAAGCCTTTCCGCAGATTCTCCCGGATGTATTCCTGCATTACCTTGGACTCTCCTCGGGACAGGGCATATAGGCGACCCCGCGGCGGCACGGTGTCTGCCATCAAGTTAATGACACAGTCAAACGACCGATGGGGCGGTAGAACCTCCGCCTCCATGGGATTAAATACATCTGCAAAGTCTCTATAGTCCATCGGCAGCGAGCCCAGCTCTACCCGTGCCCCCCCGGGTACCACCGCCAGGGCAGGGCAGCTGCCGGTCCGGCCCTTACAACAGTTCTCCCGACAGGCACTACCCCAAGCTTGGATGCTTCCCCTGGTCCAGTCAATAACAGGGCAATGCCTCCGTAACCATGGCAGTCCTAGGACCACTGGATGAATGGTCCGGGATAGAATCAGGAATCGGACCTCCTCTCGGTGGTCCTCCCCCATCTGTAGTTCCAAATAGGGGGTGATCTCAGTGACCGGCTGCGGTAACGTCGTTCCCTGGATGGAGGTTATTTGCAGTGCCGGCCGCCGTGGGAGCGTGGGCCAGCCCATCTGTTGCAGCAGCTCGTGCCCGATGAAATTGCCCCCTGACCCCGAGTCCACCAGGGCCCGGGTCTGGATCATGGTCTCGTGCCATCGTAGGGTTACTGGCAGAGTGATCAAGGCATCCGGTAGGGGAGCGGAATGCCCCAAGACCCCTCCCCTCAAGGTGCCTTGGGGGGGACGTTTCCCGCCCGAGAGGGACAGGCTCGGATAAAATGTCCAGCCTCACCACAATAGAGGCACAGTCCGTCCCACAGGCGTTTCTTCCTAGCGGAGGGAGCCAGCCGTTGCCGGCCCATCACCATCGGCTCCTCCCCACTCTCCTTGAAGTCCCGGTTCCCACTGCGAGGAGACGGCCCCTTAGCAGTCCGGGACGTTCCCCGCGTCCACTTCTGCCGTTCTGCCCGGGCTCTGGCTCGCTCCTGGAACCGGGTATCTACTTAGATACAGAGCGAAATCAGGGCATCCAACTGGCCTGGGACCTCTCATCCTGCCAATTCGTCCTTGATTCGTTCTTGTAAGCCTTCCATAAAAATTGCCATCAAGGACTCCGGGTTCCAACGGAGCTCCGTGGCTAAAGTCCGGAAACGGATGGCATAATCGGCCACCGTCCCCTCCCCCTGATGAATTCGCAGCAGTTCCGACGCCACAGAAGATGGTCTCCCCGGAAGGTCGAACACCATACGGAACCGGCGCTGAAATTCACTATAGTCATCCAGGATGGGGTCCTGTTGTTCATTCAGTGGGGCCACCCAGGCCAGAGCCTTCCCTGCACATAGGCCCATGATATACCCCACTTTACTTTGATCTGAAGCAAATGTCTCCGGTTGCATCCGGAAGGCAGGTTGCACTGATTGAGGACCCCCCGGCAACCTCCGGGGGCCCCATCATATCATGCCGGCTCAGGGAACCGAGGTCCCGTGCGGAACCCTCCCGAATGGGGAGCTGCTGCGGCTCCCTGGACCGCAGTGGCCTGGTTCTGTACCTGAAGCGTTGAAAGTTGAGAGCAGACGTTCTGAAGCGCTCCTGAAAGGGCGTTCAGCTGCTCCTGCTGCTGCTGAAGTACCTTGGCCAGGTCCCGTAGATCAGGCTGCGTCGGCGAGCTCATGGCTTCCGTTTCCTGTCCGGTCTGGGTAGAGGTGAGCCCTTAGGTTCTCTGAGGCCCGTAGGACCTCAGAGGACTGCCGCGCACCCCGGATCTTCACCCGCGGCGACCGCCGTTCACCGAGGGTTGAGCCCCCAGCTGCAGGCGGCCAGCGGGACTGCTGGAACCGCGGGATGATGGCCGGCCTGGCTGTACGCCAGCAACACAGTCTCGACAGAGCCGCTAGCAAGGACGGCTAGCGCTGCCAAAGCACAGTCTCTGAAGGCGGCTAGCAAGGGCGGCTAGCTGAAGAGAACACAATCACTGAAGGTGGCTAGCAAGTACGGCTAGCTGAAGGAACACCGTCTCTGGAGGTGGCTAGCAAGACGGCTAGCTGAAGGGAACACAATCACTGAAGGTGGCTAGCAAGGACGGCTAGCTGAAGGAACACCGTCTCTGGAGGTGACTAGCAAGACGGCTAGCTGAAGGGAACACAATCACTGAAGGTGGCTAGCAAGGACGGCTAGCTGAAGGGAACACAGTCTCTGGAGGTGGCTAGCAAGGACGGCTAGCTGAAGGGAACACAGTCTCTGGAGGTGGCTAGTAAGGACGGCTAGCTGAGGACAGTCACTGGGGTAGCTAGCAAGGACGGCTAACTGAAGGGACACAGTCTCTGCACTCCACGGCGTCGGCTTCTGACAATCGAAACGGAAGCGCTGGGCCCTTCTTGCTTCGGGGTTTAAATCCCCCGCCCATCTCTTCTCTTCCTGGAAGGGAGCCAATCCCGCCGGCCCTGATAGGCAAGGAGCGCCCGGATTGGCGGTCCTGCCTACCAGGCGGAGACTCCCCTACCACGCACCAATCCGGCGTGAGTGGGCGTGACTTGCCTGCTGCTGCTCTGGCCGGGGAGACGACGACGCCGGCACCGCCATCTTGGCCGGCGTCTCCCCTTCCCCGAGGCCGGCGTTTGCTCCCGCCGGTCGCCAGCCTCAGAGCGACCCGCGGTGATGATGGCCCCGTCGGCGGCTTGTCCCTGCCGCCCTGGAGCCCGCGCCCCCCGGCGATCATCGCTCCCCGCCGCGGGAGCACCGGTAAGGACCCAGGACGGGACAAATGTATGCACATAAACTTAGGCACCTGATCTGTGTATGAGTCCAAAAGGGAGGTGTGGAAATGCGATGGCCATGGGTGGATTGGAGGCATTCCTAGAATTTACACACATAATTATAGAAAGAGGGGAATCCACACCTAATTTAGGCATGAGGATTTGCACCACATTTCAGGGCGCAAATGGCCATGCCTAAAGTTAGGCACAATACCTAGGCATAAGCGCTATTCTATAAACTGTGCCTAACTTTAATTTATTTCAATGATGTCCTACATTATCCCAATAGACCAGGGTCAATGTGGCTAAAAACCTCTTGTATTTAGTAGTACAAAAAATGATGTGGGATAGTATACATTTAGTAATAACAAAGTGAAGGGTCCTTTTACTTTGGGAATAAGTTCTAAGATCCAAGCATTCTATTGTGGATATCCAGGTTTGATGCCTTTCTTGGAATTTACATTTCTGTCTCAATATTCTTGTTCTCTATGTGCCTTTATAAAATAAGCTCCCAGAACCAGCCCCAATAGAGCACAAAGGCAAGGCATAAATTTATACTTTTTTCAAGGCAGCTAAAAATATGTGCATGCACTGTATGGGAGTCTTTTTTTTTTTTGCTAAGTTGTGCTATGTGCAAAATTGGTAATTTATGGGAGTGTGCCCAACATGTCTTCTGCAGTTATGACACTAAAAACTTCATTAATGCACCTAAACATAGTTGCAAAGAGTGCAAAGATAAACCAACTAACAGCAGAAATGACATAAGTAGTGCTTGCTATCTGTAATTTGCAGTCCCCATCCGTTCTGCACCTTGTTCCAACCCCCATAATAAATTTTCTCTTAACTGGCTTGATACTGTGCTAACATTTGACATATATGTGTGGTAGCAGTTAACACATGTTAATTTGCACAATAACAGCTTTACACACCTTAGCAATAGGGCTTCCGTGAAGGCAGTTATATAAATAAGACAGAGCCATTTACATGCCAAATATGCACATAGATCATTAGAATACTAGTATATATGTCTGTATATGCACATACTTCAAACACTATAACCCCAAAATAGGAAGAGGTAATTCTATAACCAATATCAATAGAACCAATCCCTTAGTACAAAACGTATAATGATAAAGAGAAACACTTAAGGCCATGTTTTACTAAGGTGTACTAGTGTTTTTAGCACATGCTAAAAATTAGCGCATGCTAACCGTATAGGCGCCCATAAGAATATTATGGGCATCTACATGGTTAGCGTGCACTAAAAATGCTAGCGTGTCTCTAGCGCGGCTTAGTAAACAGGGCCCTTAATTTGTGTTTAAGTAGGGAATATTCAGTATATAGGCTGCCACTGCAGCTCTTTGAGCTTAACTTTGGAATCAACTGTCATTTAACAATTCTCCACAAATTCTCTCATACATCGTTATTTCCCTCTGGATAAAAGTGAAAACATGAATATAATGATTTTAGGTGTCTTTTCTATAAACATCACCACAAATGTCAATTTACATCTTCAATTAATAATTGCTCCCAAACATCTCAAAGCCACTGAAGCAAATCCAAATTAAAAACTGAGGCACTGTCTGGCACTTATCTGTAACTGGCGAACTCCGGTAATTGTCCAATAGAGTGTTTTCATTTATAAAACAGGCTCTTAACACTAATTAGAAAATCCCTGGAATACCATCTTGGTGGAGGTTATGGAGACAAAAGCAGACAGGATTCAAAAATGCATGAGATAAATACAGAGGATGTAATCAAAATAAAACTTACATGAGCTACACACACATACACACACATGATTGTGGGTGCTGTGCATTTCAAGGCGGAGAGGGACATCATTATAAAGTCAAAATTATTGCATAAAATGTTGCTAGCAATATTGTTGGATCACATCATATATAACTGCCTATATGGGGTGGCTGGCATGTTGGCGAATTGTCAACTGCCCTTTTGTAATGCCAGTGTTTATTATTTATTATTAGGATTTATTTACCGCCTTTTTGAAGGAATTCACTCATGGCGGTGTACAGTAAGAATAGATCAAACATGAGCAATAGACAATTACAGCAGTAAAAATATTCAAGTAATAATACAAAATATGGCATGGTATACTACTTTAGCGCAATACCTCTCTATTTTTCCTTTAATTGGGTTCCTTGGTCTGCTATAATCTATGATATCTCATTCCCAAGGATTATCAGATGTGTTGACCAAGACCTCCAATGTTTAATCCATGTTGTTAATTTACCAAAATGACCTCAACACCTCCACCACTGGCATGAGTGGATTCGGAAGGAACGGAGCCATGAGGAGAACCGAATCCACTTATGCCACTGAAAATATAACCACACAGATCTCATGATCTCATGAACAGGAGACGTTGTTGGAAAGAAAAGAGAACGTTTACCAGCCGGCTGGAGAAGATTAAAGAAACCAGCTAAGTGTATTACATAGGGGATTGAGGGGAGAGTGTGGTTAGGCAAAAGTAGTAAAATAAGGAGGGTATTCGGATATGGAATAAATAAATAATTAGTTTTGTTAAGACAGAAATAAATTTTGATGTAAGGTGTAACAGTATGTGTTGACATAAGACAGCCAGTGCATGGTAAGATCATTATTTTGTCAGGCTTGGGTTTTATCTCGAGAAGAGTTTGTCCCAGCATGGTTAAAATTATGACAATTGGGTATTAAAGACCTATGATAAGAACAACCCCACAGAATCCCTGGAATCCTTATATTAAGGTTCTGTTTCACCAGTTGGTGATAGACCAGGGGTGGAGGTGTTGAGGTCATTTTGGTAAATTAACAACATGGATTAAACATTGGAGGTCTTGGTCAACACATCTGATAATCCTTGGGAGTGAGATATCATAGATTATAGTATACTACTTGCAATGACAACACAATACGTAATAGAACATTATAATTAGTAGTGAAGGGTAAGGCAAAGTTGTAACATATAGATGAGTAAGAAAGTAGGAAGAATTTGAAAGTAAGGTGACTGATTTGAAGAAAGTTGCACATGAGGTCAGAGAGATGGTTAAATATTATCTCTGTTAGGCTAGGAGTGAATAAACCATGTCCCGCTGCAGTATGTGTAGCCCGAGTCAATCCTTGTGTGTGTGAGTGAGACTAACAATTTAGTTACTACTTCCATTAAAGGTTTGGTTGAAGAGCCAAGCTTTCACCTGCTTCCTGAAGTAGAGATAGTCTTGTGTTAAGCAGAGCCTTTCAGACAATGCATTCCAGAGTGTGGGGACTACGCTGGAGAAGGCTCTCTTGCGGGTATCACATCGTGTAATGTCTTTTGGAGAGGGAGTAGTTAGTGGAAGTCCTTGGGAGGACCTTAGTGTCCTTGGCGGTGTGTGGAGGATTATCCTATTCTTCAGATACTCGGGGCCATTTTCTTTCAGGGACTTGAAGATCAGACATCGAGTTTTAAATTTAGCCCTGTATTGTACTGGTAGCCAATGGAATTTTTGCAAAAATGGTGTGATGTGGTCACATCGCTTGCAACCTTCTATGAGTCTTGCTACTGCATTCTGAATCAACTGGAGCTGGTGCAGGCCCTTTGTAGTCAGACCATTGTATAGTGTATTGCAGTAATCCAGTCTTGATGTTACCATGGCATGCACAACTGGGATAAGATTTACCTTCTCGATGTAAGGAGAGAGGCAGCATAGTTGTTGCAAATAGTAGAAGTAGCTCTTGAAGGTTGCATGGATTTGGGGAATCAGAGTAAGTGTTGAATCTAACTTTATTCCAAGGTTCCTGACTTGTGATTTGAGGGGGAGTTCATACTTCCCAAAAGGGATTTTGATGTCAGGTATGTATCCACTTGTGTAAGGGACCCAGAGAAGCTCTGTTTTACTTGGGTTCAGACAAAGTTTGTTGTGTTTAGCCCTTTCTTGAATTGATGTTAGACAAGTAATCAGTTTATTCAAGGCTGTAGCTAAGTCAGGTTTACTGTATTCTCTCATGTGTACCCAAGGTTAATACAAGATTTTACATTTTGAAGGGATGTGCAGCTGGTTATACTTGAGTGTGGGCAATACAAGCTTTTATATGCAGAATAATGAATTTAAACAACAGACACTGATTGACACATTTTTAAATGTTTAAAGTTGTTTTATTTCTGAAATCTCAACAATTCAACAATTTAAAAAATATAATGGAAAGGAAACAAAATGTATTTGTTCTGACACTGGTCAACATATTTTTAAAGCTTCAAAGTACTAGAAAGAAATAATAGTACAAATTTTTGTCCTTATGACAGTGGTCAATATATATTTACATGAGTTACAGGGTCCCAGAGGCAGCCGTAGTTTTGTGACAAGGACTATCTCTATCAGACATATCAGTGTCATCCGTGGAGAACCCTTCAGATTCTGTGGTAAGAATCTACAAAATGCTCAGCTGCAAAAGCTGCTGGTTCCTCATGGGAGAAAATATAATCATCTTCCCAAGAGTTGTCATTGAGTGAGCATCCATCTGAGTACCTTTTTTAATTGTTTGATGTTCATGGAGGATTTTACTGCTTCCCAGGCTGTTTCCGCCCAGGAATACACTTCTGCAGAAGTGGTGTGATGTTGCTTCCCTAAAGGAATGAATGAGTTCTTGCCTTCACACATCCACTTTTCCCATTGTTGATGAATGAGGCATTTGAATGCATGATTTATAGAAATGCCCAAAGGCTGTAGCTTATTGGTAAGTCCGCCAGGTATAACAGTGATATACACTCTTGTACTATTTAACAGCTTCTGCACAGACTCTTCTTTTTTTTTTTTTTTTTTTATGTGAGGTATGGCATGTAGCCTGGGGTTGCGCATGTGGTCAGAAAAGTGAACATAACAGGGAAAATTCTCTGTTCAAGTATTTTTAGTTTGGTCCCTTTAAAAGGGGTTTGACTTAAATTCCCAGAAGGCTATGCATTGTGAAGCCTGGAGGGCTGTGCTCAGAGAAGGGGAAGATGTGGACTCATCAGGCTTCCAACTGGGCTACTTAGCAGTTCCTTCCTGGAATTTGGAAGAGGAATTTAAAAGGAATGTTAATTTTTAGTGGGAGACATACCCAAGGGGAAGAGCAGTACTCCAGGGTTCTAGAGAGGCTCTAAGAGAGAGCTCTAAGGTTAGAGGACAGGGCAGTGGCGTTCCTGGCCTGGATGGCACCCGGGGCGGAGCACCGATGTGCCCCCCCCCCTGGGTGCAGCGCACCCCATCGCTAAATTACACCTCCCCCCCGGGTGCACGTCGCTGGGGGGCGGGGATGCCGCGGTGCGCGCCCGCTCCGAGTTCACTAAACTTCACTTCGCTGCAGCTCCCTCTGCCCCGGAACAGGAAGTAAACTGTTCCGGGGCAGAGGGAGCTGCAGCGAACGAGCGACGAAGTTTAGTGAACTCGGAGCAGGCGCGTGCCGTGGCACCCCCCCCCCCAGCGGCATGCATGCGGGGCGGACCGCCCCCACCGCCCCCCCCCCCTTGGTACAGCACTGGGACAGGGCAAGGTTCAACCCTGTCAGCTCACAACAGTGCTTGGAATGGGGAAAGGAAATTCTTCCCAGTAAAGGGTGGAAACCAGGGTTGATAACTCTCTGTTGCTGAAGGAGCCCTAGCCTGGAGAGAGGCAAAGAGGGGGCAGTACTCCAGTGGATGAGTGAAGAGAAAGTTCAGTGCCTGGGATGAGGGAGCAGGATTCCTTGATGCTAGGAGCCAGTCCAGTGGTTGGGACAGGAGGGTTCATGCTGTAACAGGGTTTAAGGAGCTAAGTGTTGGGGGTTGAAGTTCCACTCAACCCAGAGGAGCTCCTTGTGTTAAGGTAAGTTCCCAGACAGTGCTTTGTGTTTGCTTTCCTGAGTGATGTGGTAAGGGGAGAGGGGTTTGATGAAATTCTGTGGGAATGAGCACAGAGACTACCCTGGTATGGATAGCGTAGTGGGGGAAGGGCTAGTGGAAATGCAGAAACCCCATAGTTATTTCAAGTGATGAAAGAATGGTGTTTGTTCTGGTTACGTGGTAACACAGTGGTGGAAGGGCTAGTGGAAAATCCAGACTCCTGTGGCCAATTTTAAAAGGTGAAAAGAAATGGTGGTTAACCCTGAATCTGTAAGGTAGCACAGTGGGGGAAAAGTCTGTTAAGAAATATCCCTTAGTTACTTGAATGGTCGAAAAGGAATGTGATTTGATCCTTATTATAAATGATATGGGAAAGGAAGGGGATTGGGATTTGATATACCACCTTTTAGCGGTTTTTGCAACTACATTCAAAGCAGTTACATAGTTTATGCAGGTACTTATTTGTACCTGGGGCAATGGAGGGTTAAGTGGCTTCCCCAAGGTCACAAGGAGCTGCAGTGAGAATGGAACCCAGTTACCCAGGATCAAAGCCTGCTACTCCAATTGATTGCTTGTTTGTAAAGTAAGCTGTGCTTAGAGCTATGCTGTATAAGACCAGTAAGAAAACCTGGTTTGGATTGTGTGTGCAAGCAAGGTCAAACAGGAGATTTAAGTAAGATGTTGCAGGAATATATAGAATGAGGCGGCGGTAAGGGCTCCCGCGTTAACCTAGCAGTAACTAGGCAGGATGCAGCACTGCCTAATTACTGCCTGGTACACTCTGGTGCTATAAAAATACATCTTTGTAGTGCAGGAAATGACGGCGTGCTAGAGGTGGGACGTACAGCCGGGCTACTGCGGTACTTCAAGTATAGCGAGTGGAAGCCCGCGCTGGGCTTACTGCCACTTAGTAAAAGGAACCCTGAATGGTCTTAATTTGTGTCTCATTGGGGGCAACCCAAAAGGTGGGGGGAGGCTTCCTAGAGCAGAAGGAAGCCTTATCCCTGTAGCCAGAAGGGGCATCCCAATGGGAGATATCACAGAGGCCATTGCATCAAATATTACAAAAGATTTTGGTACAAAAAGTTTCCTAGTCTCCTTCAGAAGCATTTATCAATCCAGTGTTTCACAACCTCTTCATTCACCCATCCTTTTTTGTTGCATATAACAACCACACCTCTTGGAAAGTTTTCACAGGGCATCATTACGCACTTGAATATTACCAAGTGCTTCAGTTTTTTATCATTCACAGCACAGCTGAATACCACCATGAAGTTGATCCTTTCATGGCCTCTTATAGCCACTGTTTTGGTGCCATATTCAGTGACTGTTTGTGCAGCAGGTATGTCAAATGCCATGGGCACTTCATTCATATTTATTATATTTCCAGGTTGAATATTGCCTTTCTTTCATTCTTCCATGAAAAAGTTGCGGAAACTTGCCACTTTCTCTTCTAGTCCTACTACTACTTATCATTTCTAAAGCGCTACTAGACGTACTTGAACATGAAGAGACAGTCCCTGCTCAACAGAGCTTACCATCTAATTAGGACAGACAAACAGGACAAACAAGAGATAAGGGAATATTAAAGTGAGGATGATAAAATAAGGGTTCTGAAGAAGTGAATAAGGGTCAGGAGTTAAAAGCAGCATCAAAAAGGTGGGCTTTTAGCTTAGATTTGAAGACGGCCAGAGATGGAGCTTGACGTACCGGCTCAGGAAGTCTATTCCAGGCATATGGTGCAGCAAGATAAAAGGAACGGAGTCTGGAGTTAGCAGTGGAGGAGAAGGGTGCAGATAAGAGAGATTTACCCAGTGAACGGAGTTCCCGGGGAGGAATGTAGGGAGAGATGAATGGTAAGCTTTTGTCCTACAGTTGTATATGCTCTAACAGATATTCCATTTCTCCTAATGTAATTATGGATCCAGTTTTTCCCTCCATTGAAATCAGTAACTTTAATCTGTGTAGCTAACCATCTGGCCTTCTATTTAATGTTTCTGGTGGAGACAATGCTGCAACTTTCTCTTTGTGTAATTACCCAATTTTTGAGGTTCACTTCTATGGTTGGCCAATTTTAGAGGTTTACCTCACTGAGTGCATTTTTGTGAGTGGAATTTCACCAACATTTATTCTTCCTTTCCACACTTGCGGATTGATTTTTCATCCACAGGAAAAATTGCCCAATGTCATGATTTCCATTAACCTTGGCATATTCGATTGCCGAAAGTCCATAGTGTATGACTTGCTTTTCGGCTTGATACACCTTCTACCAGTATATACAGCCACGGGCTATAGATAGGTGTGGGCTCTCCAAGGGTGCAGGCTGTACAACAACTTACCAACCTAAACCATGCTTACCTATGGGTTATATATAGGTGTGGGGTATATACAGGTGTGGGGTATATATGAGAAAATATGGTAATTATGATGTGTATTATGCACAGAATGACAGATACAACTCTGGCTACCTTGTTGGACAGACAGGATAGACCACGCAGGTTTTTATCTGCCATCATTTACTGTGTTGTTTTGTGATAAGAGCCTTCTAAGTATAGGCACACTGCTGTAGAATTGTCCTCTATGTGTGGACATGTGTATTTTATAGAATATACACATACACCACAACTTCACCCCTGCTCCACCCAAACTATATCCTAGGAATGCCTACTCATGGCATATTTAAAAGTGTGTTTGGTTTCTCTGTACATTCATATAGGCATGTATATAACAGCACAATTGTATAAAAACCTTTTTTTCCACTTGGAAAAGAGAGCCTACATACAGAAAAATTACTACTTAGAAATTTGCCATCTTATTTTCTTTTGCATGAGTCTCTTTATTCCATACTAGTCATGCAAAGTTCCTTTAATAACACCAGTCTCCATAAAAAAAAATGATATGGATACTACACTGAATGTTTGTATCCTGATACCTTAATTATGTAAGGCAAAGAAGGCAAGTAAGCCAGTCTACTTTACCATCACTATACCATTTCATTTGTAAACTCTAAAACACTAATTCACCCCTTCTTTATGTACCATCACTCGCACACATGCAAACAAATATTTAATACAATGACAAAGAAATCACCCTTAATTTGCTAAATCATAGGGCATGAGGAGTTGCTAGTCTAACAACCATGATTTTTATTTACATTGTAATTTCTTCTATAAGAAGGCTTGAGAGAAAGAAAAGCCTACAGCATACTCAGCTGGATGTGGCTGTTTCACAGCAGCCATACTTAGGAACAATATATACACACAATAGTCAAAGAAATAGCTCATGGAATAGTTGCACAAATCTGTAATACCAATAGAATAACCATAGGCCTGAGAACAGGGAAATCTGAGTGGATTGCAGCGCTATTGACCCTTTCATTTCAGATATGGAAGAAGTGAACCAACAGAATATTCTTAAAGGGGAAATACAGTTAAGGAAACCCCATTGTGACAGTGTTAGAAGTAAAACACGTTTACAAAACCTGTGGTTTAAAATGTGAAATACTGTTCTTTTCTGTATTGTAATCAGAGATTGAATTTTACAATACATTAATGCATGCTGAGTCTGTTACTTGTACCAATTGATGATGAAGTAAATATTCTAAGTGCAGTGAAATAAGTTATAGTATTGGGTAAAGAAATAACTTCCCCTGGTCTTAATGGCTTTGTCCTGAGAAGCTGGCATAACTGGCCCTGAATTAAACCCTGACTACATGTTATGATACCGGTAGCATGCAGGGTGAGCAATGTACAATGTATATGAATGAGTGAAAGCAAAACTAACAAAGCAACAATAAAAGAAAGTAGATAACAAAGACTGAAGTTTAAAATTTAGAGTTTACTTAAACCCGACATGGCCGTGTTTCATACTCTTCTGGTCTGTATCAGTGGATAATACTGTAACCTAGTATAAATCATAATTTAAAAGCTTTCATACTGATAATATAAAGAAACGTACCTGCATACTTAAAACAACCCAAAATGTTTTAAGTTCAATATTTTTATTCAAGGTTTGTGAGCTATAAAAGCAATTAACATGTGAACAGATGCAATATAATAAAACAAAAGCACATGGGGATGTGAAGTGTAACCAATATAAAATTCACAAAGTGTAGGCATTATAAATAAGCATTAAGAAACTAACATAGTCTATAAAATATGAAGTAGAAAAAAGTCAAGTAATATTAAGGGTAATATGAGAATTCAGCTAAAGGAGCCCAAACCTTTTCATACAATTGTAATGCTCTTGAGCGGTCTGTCACCACTCTTTCATATTTAGCTGTGAAGCATAAGAAGTTCCAATATATAAGATAATGAATCATTTATTTATCACATTTATACCCCACATTTTCCCAACTGCGTCAGCAGTGGCGTAGCGGGGGCGGCTGCCACCCGGGGCGGATCGCCACTGCACCCCCCCAGGTGCAGACCAACATGACACCCCCCCACCAGCGTGGACCCTCCCCCACCGGCGCAGCGCCACCCCGACACGGTCCCCACCTGTCTACGAGCTCCATCCATCTGCAGCGCTGCTGTAAAAATTGCTTCGTCGGCCCTTCCCTCACTCACTGTGTCCCGCCCTCTGACTTAACTTCCTATTTCCTCAAGGGCGGTAGACAGTGAGTGAAGGAAGGGCCGACAAAGCAATTTTTACAGCAGCGCTGCAGATGGATGGAGCTCGTAGAAAGGTGGGGACCGTGTCGGGGGGGGGAGGCGCTGCGCCGGGGGGGGGGGGGTGGATGGATGCACCCCCCACCCGTTGACACCCGGGGCGGACCGCCCCCACCACCTCCAGCACCCCGCCCTTGCTACGCCACTGTGCGTCAGTGTAAGCTCCTTTGAGCAGGGACCGTCCTTCTTTGTTAATTTGTATAGCACTCTAGAAATGTTAAGTAGTAGTAGTAGTAGGCTCATGGATAAGTCTGTCCAACAATGGCACACTGTCTTAATAGCCACATGGGAAAAGATCCTAAGCAGTTTGGATCTGTATCTGTCAACAGGCCAAGACAAGCCATCAGGGCCTAGAATTAAAATTGTAAATGAAAAAGGTTCATGACAATCCAGACATTGGGATATCATTTTCCATACAGACATCCAGTAAATCTTTAAGTGAAGACAAGCATATATAATGTGCTCAAGTATTCCAATGATGTTTTTGCAGGATCAACATGTGTTGTCTCTATTATCTGCCAGCCTGGATACTTTGTATGGTGTCCATAAGGCCCTGTGTATCAGGAAAAAACATAGATTGAGATATAGCAACAGAGTGAGTAGCTTTAGTTAATGCAATCCAAAGTCCTGCCATTGTGTGGCAGATAACTTAGTATTCAGATCTTTTTCCCATACTGATTCAGAACCAGTGGAGCTCAGGAATTTCCATTGGTGTATGTTTATAGCATTTAGATGCAGCACCAGGAATGTTGGCAAGCACTGAGCACAGTTGCCAGTAACTAGGTGTATCCATAGTAAGTTTGCTTACATTTAAGCAAGAGGTAATAACAATGTTTGAGCTGTAACCATTGAAAATAGTAAATGGGATTTAGGTTAAACTGTATACACAGTCTTAAAGGAAGCCAATCAGCATTATTTATTTATTTTTGTTACATTTGTACCCCGCGCTTTCCCACTCATGGCAGGCTCAATGGAGGGTTAAGTGACTTGCCCAGAGTCACAAGGAGCTGCCTGTGCTGGAAATTGAACTCAGTTCCTCAGGACCAAAGTCCACCACCCTAACCACTAGGCCACTCCTCCACTCAAGAGTTGGTTCCCGGCAGCTTGCCATATTGACCATTATTAATTTTAAAGAGAGAATTATTCCATATGGGGATGTTAGTAGTGTTTAAGAGTGATAAGATGCTCAGCATTCTCAGCATCCAATCTCCGCAAAAATTGCCTGAGTGATTGAAATTATAAGGTTGGGTTTAGATTTTTTTATATATGCCCAAGGTAAGAATCACAATAGAGTATGAGAGAATCCATCTGATTCAATTTGCATCCATATGGGATATCTAGATAAATCAACAGCAGTTATCCAGGATGCATGTTGGCATAGTAAGAAAGCCACATGATGATCATAAAAACTGGGAACATTTACCCCACCTCTATTTTTATTGGCTTTCAATCTTTTTAAGGCAATGCAAGGAGATTTGTTCACCCATAGGAATTTAGACAAAATACTCTCAATGGCTTTATATGTGCTATGCTGTAGAAATAAAGGCCTATAGATCAGACTCCAATAATTGTCCCAAATAGTTATCCACAAAACATGCCATACATCCACCACTATTTAGCATTGGCAAGTCTCAAACATTTATTTATTTATATATTTATTAAGATTTATTTACCACCTTTTTGAAGGGATTCACCTCTTAACTAACAGACCTCAGCAGCACCAAGCCGAGCTCTCAAATGTTCATTGCTCTAAGCTTTATGTGCTCTCTTGTCATCGGTCTTTGAGGTATAGATCATATTCATTGAGTTCAAATAAATTCAATAATACTTTCATAATATGATAGACTTATAGTATAATAGACTTAGCTTAGTGAGTCGAACAGTAAAACTACATTTGAATGAACACGTCAAGTATATTGAATGAAATGGAGGGAGGTTGGTAAGGTGGTAATTGTGAGAGATACCTTAACTATAAGGGACAGAGGTAGATGTTTTCTTTAAATACAGTCTGTACTCATTGAATGCTGAGACTGAGTGGAATTTGTTTACTATAACTGTGCCATGCTGTGATCAGCTGCCACATAATCAGCTGAATATGAAAAGTTTCTATATAAGAGTACCTTTGACGCCACCTTAGTCATGAGAATACAGTGGCAACTTTGATGGCTGCAGTATAAGGTATTGCTTTTTGATTTATAATTTGAGGCATATCCTTGAAAAAGCCATGAGGCGAAACACGGCACGTGTCGTAGAAAGAAAGGCAGCATACAGAGTGTATAGTTCACCTTCAGAACTATCATCATTTTTATTGTGTCCAAGCGCTCCCACCAGGTTAAATGTAGAGGAGACCTTTTCTGCATCAGATCTTTAGTGATCTTCAAAATATAAGCAGTGTTCAGTCATATGCCCCTGGATTCTATATAGTGCGCCTAAAGATCGGCGGCCGAAACAGGTGCAGATTCTATAACAATGCATTCAATTTAACAAGCTAATGAGCGCTGATAACAGCTCTTAACAAGCACTAATTGGCACTGATTAGAATTTAGGCACAAAACTCGCTAAGTGTATTCTGTAACGATGTGCACCGAACTTCTAACATGCGTAAGTAAAAGGGGCATGGCTATTGACGAGGAAATGGGTGTTTTGTGGGTGTTCCAAAATTTAGGTACATAGTTAAAGAATATGGCCCAGTGCACCTAAATCTACATGCTTAAATGTATGCCATGTTTCATTGGTGTCAATGGATGCACATAGATTTAGACAAATATAAGAGTGTATTCTATAATCTGTGCCTAACTTTAGGCGCCAATTATAGAATATGCTTAGTTAGTGCTGATTTCAGCACTAATTTTTTTTTTTAGGCACCAGATATAGAATCTTACCCATGGTGTCTTCAATAATAGATAGACTCTGGAGAGCAAATTAATTTATAGGGCATTTTCTCATGTTTGATAGTTGGGCAATTAATGGGCATCAGTTTAGTCTTAGTGGCATTCAATTTATAACCAGATAAAGCAGTGTATTTGGAAATTATATCCAAAATCACAGGTATAGATGAGGGGATAGTGTAACATAACACATCGTCTGCATAAGCAGATACTTTGGTCATGTGCTGACTAAAAGGAAAACCATGGACATTTGGGGATTTCCAAATAGCAAGTAAAAAAAAAAGTTCCAGAGTTAAATTAAATAACAAAGACAATAATGGGTAGTCTTGGCGAGTGCTCCTAGTAGGGTGAAAAGTCTCAGACAATGTTATTTAATTAAATTCTAGTAGTAGGTTTAGTATATACCCCATGATTCTATATATGCTGCCTTAATTTCCTTGTGGAAATCGAAGTATACTCTATAACAATGTGTGTAATGTAATTGATTAATCAATGCTATTAATTGGATGTTAAGCAAATATCAGCACTAATTGGCACTAAGATTTATACACACAACCCGATAAGTGTATTCTGTCACATGGTGCTTCTAAATTCCAAGTTGCATAGTTGAAAAGGGGGCATGGCCATAGGCGGGGCATGGGCATTTCTAAAATCTTTGCATGTTGTTATAGAATACACCTGCTCTGTGCCTAATCTAGGTGTCAGGATTTACACCAAGTAAAACATGATGAAAATGGCTAGGACTACATTTGGTTGCATGGAGAAGTGCTCGGTGTTATTCTATATACTGCATAGAAATTTAAGTCTGTTCTATAAAATTTAGGCATACTTTACAGGATACGTCTAGGCGTATTTTTTTTCTGCACAGAATTTTGAGGTGCCATATATAGAATCTAGCCCATAGTGTTTTGAACACATTGATAAATTCTGGAGAAAAAACAATCCATTATAAAACATATATTCCCATTCAACATGATCAAAAGCCTTCTTGGCATCAAGTCTAATAGCTACAATTGGTTCTGACGATAACTGATCTTGTAACAATGCATCGGTAAATAGACAGGTGTTATCTGAAGAAATTTACCAGGCATGAATCCAGTTTGGTCAGTATTAATCAATTTGATTAATGCAGTAAGTAAACATTGAGCTATTATTTTTGAAAATATTTTGGCATCAATATTTATAAGATAAGGTACAATGCTTCTGTACTTGGAGAGGGTCTTTAACAGGTTTTAATCAAACTATAATAGTGGCTTCAGTGAAGGAACCATGAATTTCCCCAGATTGAGAGGGTCTTTTACTAAGGCGCGCACTCACGTTTTTGTCATGCGTTAAAATTGTAGGTGCGCTAAATGTTAGAGATGCAATGCATTCCTATGATTTGAACATACTGTATCCAGGAGGATTAAATTTGGAGCTAGGTTGGTGGTCTGTCATTTGATTGGTGCAGAGGGTATGGCAGTCCACTAATCGGAAGTTAGAGATTTGGATCAGCTGACAAAGATTTAAGGGCGGGCGTAGTAGGCAAACGCCGCAGCCATTTTGTTTTACTCAAGGAAGGGAACTGGAGAAGAAATAGGTATGTTGTGGCAGGAATTATTGTTTAAAGCTGAATTTAACTACACTGTAAGCATAAGGCGTTAGTAACACATGGATTGTCAATTTCAGTGATGTGAAGAAATAGATGATTAAAATAAGAGTAAAATAAGATTTAAACAAAAGTAAAAAAGTTGAAAAATATTGAAAAAAATATTCATTTAAATGACTGAAGAACTTTAAGAGGATTAATGAGGATTTGCATCTAACTACATAAAAATCATATGATCTGGTAGCTGAGATGCATTAGGTCTGAAGATCCTCCATAAAATACTTTGTTGTATAATGTTCCAGATCATTAAACTGTAAGTGTGCTTGGGACCGATTAAAAAATAATGCATTCCTATGGGCATCTCTAACATTTAGCACGCCCACAATTTTAGCATGCACTAAAAGCATGAGTGTGCCTTAGTAAAAGATGCCCTGAGTGAGGTGTTTATAAAATGGACACAGCTTGGGAATCAACAAGGATGACAATGTGAGATAGAATTTTACAATGAGCCCATCTGTGTCTGGGACCTTTTTAAGGGTCATGTTTTTCAAAGCAGATAGGACTTCGGATTCAGTAATAGAGCCTGAGATTCCTATATTGTCATCTAAAGTAAGGGCAAGATGTTTTACGCATCAAAAAAAGAAAGGTCAGCTTTTGAAAAATCTACTTCAGCTGCATATAATTTAGTGTGGAAGGCCTTGAATCTGTTAGCTATATCAATATTGTTAGTAAGAACATTATCACTTTCATCTTTAATAGCAGAGATAGTCTTACACTCATTTCAAGTAATTAGCTCATAAGTTACCAGACTTATTTCTTTCAGAGTAATATTTGGCTGATTGCATAAATAGTTCTTTGTTAGGCTGTTTCCATAGAGAATTGTATTGAAAGCGAGTCTTCCTTAAATTATCAAGTATTTGCATATCTGAAGGATTAGCCTGATGCAAACCTTCCAGACTTTTAATAGAAGTGGCTAGGTTACTTAAGTCATCATTATTCTTATGTGTAAATCCAGCATATTATTGTACCTCAGATATAAGCCTTAAATGCATCTCATATCATTATCCAGGAGGAGTCTTGCAGTGTATTAAATAGAAAATATTATTTAATGGTATAAGACTAGTTCTTGAAAATCAGGTTGAGCAATTTAATCAGTAAGCAGAAAAAACGTGGTATTAACCTGATTATCCCCAGTTATTATTTATCTGAATCATTATTCCACATTGATTGTCTGATTGGCTTCTTCAAACCCAAAACGGTGTATATTCACTTTATTTCATTGAAAACATACTTATTGTCCAATATTAGTAGAAATAGTACACCTAATTTCATTTTTTTCTCTTTTAAAACCAGAAATTATTGAGTCTCTAATCCAATTCCCACTGATTAAGGTAATCCCAGTTTCACAGGCTTCACTCCTTTTGAATTAATATTACTAAGTAATGTATAATTATGGTACAGCCAGAGACCCCCCCACTGGAATGGTGGAGGGCCCAGTCATAGAGCTCAGGCCATTACAGACCTTGGCTGAGTCAGAAATCTGATGGCTGACATAACTGGGAGCTTACTGGAAAAGTATGACCTAGTTTGTAGCCCGGATTGAGGCCTAAAAGTTAGGTCAATAGATATGGAAACAAAATGGAGGATTTCAGCACAAAATGGAAGCCTGTATCTGTTACAAAGTGGAATTTTCTCTAATGTAAGTTAGAAAAACAAGTTGAGAAATGAGTGAGTCATAGCAGGTGCAAAGAAAATAGGGAACTAGCTGTCCAAGAGAGGAGGGAGACTTTCCTGTGAGCAGGATAGGCGTAGCTGGATGCAGGGTCTTGCTTAAGATTTGTGGTTAAGCGAGCTAAAGATAAAACCATGTTAGCAAGATAGAAGCTACTCATTAGCATGAGCCAATCAGTGACAACCATGACATTAGCATAGATCCAATCAGGTATATCTACTGTCATATTACCCATATCCTGAGGGCACCTATAAAAATCAGGGTATTTCCTGGTTTGAGTTAGAGAGAAAAGGGTTGGCACTCTCTCTCCAAGGGAAACCAATGTGTCCAGCAGAATTGACAAATTACCTAATTGCTTTCCCTTGTAAAACCTCTAATTGGTAAAAGAAATTATAAAAGATTAGCAAATAATTAACACCTGTTTGCAGCTTATCATATTCCTATAATTAATTGATTGTACATGCCTGTTGTCAATCACTGATTTGACTTATACCTTAGCAAATAAACTCCTCATTCCAAATGATGATTTGTGGGCTTCACTTAATGATGAAAGGCTGTAAGTATAAATGCTTTTGCTGTATCAGGCTATCATTCGCTGCATTGTATAACCTGTAGCCTAAATCCAGTTTGTCATAAGGCTGGTATCTATTCCTTGCCAGTGCTGAGAGGCGGACTAATGCGGGTCCCTTAGACCTAACGTCTCTCTCAGTGGCAATTCCTCTTAGAACTTCACAACTCCCTGATTACCCCAGTACTAATGCTATTTGGAGATGGAGTCAGATTAAGGTCACTCTAGCCTTCTTGGGGGGGCTCGGGACCCCTCAATTCACAACATTGGTGACCCAGCGTTAGATTTGAACACGCCATGAGAATTTTTGTCAAAGTGGGGGTTGATTATAGCTCTTGACTAAAATTCTGTTGTTTTATCTTCCAATTGATTGCTGTCCCTCATAGAGATCTGGGCTCATTTCCTCTGTGCTGTACTTAAACCTCTGAGAGGTACTTAACCTCTACCTTTCATGCTCTCTGATTCTGTTTAAATCTTACAATTCTTTGCCAGCTTTCTAGCTGTACGTTGGCATTTCCTGCTTCACATTTAAAACTGCGTAGTAAGTCTTGCTTCCTTATCTTTCTGTTACTGCCAGGCTCTATGGGCACTTTCCCCCCCCCCCCCTTTTCCTTCCTGTCATACAGCTTTATACTTGATAAACCACACTTATTTCTATGCCTGCCTGCTTTGGAAACCTCCGTCTGAAACTTTCATGATATCATAAATCTCCACTTGAGAAGTCCCGGTCTGTATTCCGTCTCTGTTCCCCGTAGCCACTTTAGCTGCACTTCCGGGTTTAATTTTCATTGCATAGCATAATTTTTGGCTGAATTTATAAACTGCTGTTTTATTTTGGTTTTTTTTATTCTCTTTCTAAAACTGTTATGAGTCTTTCAGAATTAAGATGCTTTATTTGGCAATCTAATCTGTTGCCTGGTTTCGTTTAAACTCAGAGACAGATTTTTTTATGCTGCAAGAGACAGCCTGATAGATCTTATCGTGTTCCACAATGTGGTTATAAAGTTTTAAAAGTTTGCTTCTTTTTCCTTAATAGAGGAGTTCTCAATACTAAATCTTATCTCTATTTCTCCTGCGTAGTTTTTTTTTTTTTTATACTTCCTGAGAGATTTTTTCTCTCCCTCCACTCTCTATACCCCCTTCCCTCCTGTTGGAGACTGTAAGTTTCTCTGTTTTCAGTACTAACTTTACTTTTAAACTTTTTTTTTTTCCAAAGCTGCTTCCAACATTCACTTATTGTACTTTCCCATACTGCCAGTTATGTTTCTTTTTTGTCTAAACATTATTTGGGTATATTAAACTTGCTGCGACATTTTTTCACTTCCCTTTTCTCTGTAGAAACTGTTTCTAAGATGCTCATTATTGCTTGGCAACAGTTTCCGCTGCTTATTTCCTGTTTCACTGAATCTCTTGCCAGTCTGTCAGCCTGATTTCAATTTGTTTCTACCTGGGATTTTTTCCCTACGTCCCTTACATTTTATTTTTCAAGTGGGTAGAGCCCCTGCCATTGCTGCATGTATTTTATGGTTTCTGCATTTATCCCTTAGCTGGTGATTGTTTTAGCAGTTTTTTCAGCAGGTGCCTAGCCATCCTTCATATTAAAATTTTCTTCTCTTACTTACTCTCCTAAAGCACTGCCCCTGGTTGCTCTGTCTTACAACTCTCACTCTATCCCTTGCTATTCCTTAATTCAGCTTAAATAAGACTTGCTCACCATGCTGTTACAGGGCTTTCAAAATTTATTTTGTGTATATCTCATGGACTACTTATTGATTGCTATGCTAAATCCATTTCTCTGAGCTATCTGCCAGCGTTAAGTTTAGCTCAGCCTTATACAACTGCTTACTCATCGGTTCGCAACGGTTGTCTGTCAATTTTTTTTATTTTTTTTTTTATTAATCCCGCCCACTTCCTGTTTTACAGTATGTCGTTTTTTTTTTTTAGACTTCAATGCTAGAATTTAGATGTGTTGTCAAGCTGCAAAGTTTTTTTCCTTCCTTATCTTTCCTAAATAGTTCTTCTTTTACTACAGGTATAACTGCATGAATGAATTTATTTGTACTGTTTGCCCTTGCATTGCAGGCTTTCTTATTGTTACTGTTCCGCTCTAGTGCTTTTGAGTTTCCTTCTCGTGGTTTGTTGAGTGGAAAATATATTGTCTAGTGAATGATGAACGTGGAATTTTTCACATTTTTTGTTCTGGCTAAGGTGTTCCAACTAATGGCTCTTTTTATGGTTGTACCTTCCCCGATGCGCTTACATGTGTTTTGTTTTGCTTTAAAATATTTCCTTTTTTATCCTCTTTTTACCACCTCTGAAGTAGGTTTTAGGGATTCTTCCCTGGGACATGCTATACTTTTATTATTTTCTTAGGTACCAGTGTCACGCTATAACCATTGGCTTTGATATCGATGCCTGGGGCTTACACCCATCCGAGGGTCGGAGACCCTTCGATGGATGACGGTATCTCAATTATTAGAGTTTGAGCAGATTTTCCATTCCATTTTCGGAGTGGCCTGCCTTCCACGATTCGGCATTATTGCCCACGTAGGAGTTACTTGTACAGATGACCGCTGGGGCAATAAAGAGACGTCTAGGACTTTGGTTGCGATTGTGTACAGGTTGACTCGGGTGATTCTAAATTCTTACGTGTATTTTGGTTTGTTGAATAGAGCAGAATCTTCAGTCGAATTGAGCGAATCTTCGTCCTAAATTTTTAGTTGTATATTTAAGTATCCTATGGAGGTTTGTTGAATTGAGCGAATCTTCATTTGAATAGAGCGAATCTTCCGAACCGGCGAAAATCCATAGGATAGCTGTCCTCTGAGATCAGGGAGCTTATTTCGCAGCTTCCTGGACTCTTTAAGGAGTAGTGGCCACCCCTCTTTTGAGGGTTCTACCATTGGAGTGAATCATGGCCAATGGAGCGAATCTTGGCGGCTAGTAGAGCAGAATCCTAGTTGTAGAAGCCTACTCTGGGGGACAGTTTTCTTTTATTAGAGTAGAATATATATATATAACAGCTGACACTAGGTATTTATTCACTTATACACCCACTCTTTAGTTGCATTTCTGTTTGCAGTTTTTGTCTTGCTTTCTCCTAATGTCACTTGCGGTCAAAGCGTGGAGCTTTCCGCCTATTACTACTTTTTATTTTGGGTCCCTATGTTGGAGTACATTAGCAGATGCGTGAGTATGATTGTGTTATGTCTCTGCATGTTCTACTATCAGGATAATCATTGCACGTTTTTGTAAACTGTTAGCACATTATCATTTCTAGGTCTCCTTGTTATCCCTGAAGCTGCCTTTTGAACCACTAACCTTGTACCAGGTTCTAGGTCTGGTCAATATATATATTATTATTAATCTAGTTCATTTTTTCTATAGCAAATTACAGGTCTGAAGCTTATTTGTAGACCACTTGCTCACTAGGTCCCGTTATTATACATATTGGGTGATGTTGTTCACTACCCATTATATCATATCTTCCTCTCCGCACCCAACACCAGATACTGGTGATCTGACATCTATTCAGATCTCTGGTAAGGACTTTCTGAAACAAACCTTTCTATTTTGCGGTTGACCTCCCTACGCCACCGAGAGTTCGGAAGGGCGTAGTGATCCCGCCAACTGTCCTCCTTCTCAATTGATTTTCTGTGCTGGAGATTACATTGCACGAAGCGTGAGTATATTTTCATTTATTGTATGTGTTACTATTAAGCTTGCCGTTGTATACTTTCATGGCCTGTTGGATTAGCTCTAATTTAAATGTTTTATTTTACCAAATTTAGGATTAAGATTTTGTCCTCAATACACAGGGACACCGCTGTATGTGGGACAATAACTGTGTAGGTGTATGAGTGTGGTTTTCCTTTTCTGTCTGTGTGCTGTGACTTGTGATTGGCTACTGGAATATTTATTTTTATCTTTTTTGTTTTGAAACCCTAAACAATTCCTTAACCGTGCACAATTCCAATGATTGGTTTTGAACTACATTTAGAAATATCTCGCTTCCTCTTCTAAGCTTCAAGTTTTCTACTTATCACAATTAGGTTACAGTTTTAATTTTATGTCTATATGTTCCTGTGTGTCCTGTGGTAAATAGCATAAATTAAACCAGCTAGTTATTAAGGAATCATTTCTTTAGTTTTAAATTAGTGCTTTAAGGTTACTCTGCGAGATTGCCTATCAACTGCAGTGGTAGTGAATCTCAAAGGAGTGTTTTTTTCCAGGATTGTATATTATTTCATTTAAGCAATGTTTGTTTAATTTGTGACATGATATTAAATAGATTGTTGTTATTTATTTCCGGTAAATTGCTTTCACTAGAAATGCAAGCACTTTTTAGTTCTAGTAGCTATAAATAGATTAAGGGTTTTCAATAATTTATCTTTGTTAGCTCCGGTAATCACATCCGGATTCTAAATCTGGATAAGACAGATATACCGGACATGATACTTATTCAGGTATCATATGACAGACTTTTTAGTAAAAGAGATCCACTTACAGTTTTAATTTTATAGGTGTGCGTCCGTGTATGTGTTCTTTGAAAATTGCTTAATTATTCCAGATATTTACTATGAAAGGTTCTATATTATATGCCATCTAAAATGTTGTTTCAAATAACTGGTGCTGATGCTGATGTTCACTACCTGGCTCTCTATTGGGGATGTGTTCTGTAAGAATGAATTAACTGTTTTAATTTTTCTTTTCACGTCTTATCTACTACTCTCAAACTTCCTTCCCTGCCTCTTAAAGATTTATAGTTTTAAGATATATTATTGTATAGAATTCCAGCCTTTGTGGTTCTCAAACCTCAAATGGCGCAGTTAAATTTCATTTCCGGATTCCATAATACTACAGTGCCTGCCTTATTATCTATGCAATCGGGTTTAGAGATTAACCCTTGCATAACATAACTAACTGGTAAATCAGAACTAAAGAAATTCAGGTTGCTATTATTTTAGAGCTATGTTCAGATAAGACTAGCTACAATTGCCAACTTCCTTTTTATTGAAAACCGTACCTCTGGTAGCAGATAAAGTAATAACCTTCTCCTCTTTTCCTCTCCTGAAGTATTAATTCTATGAAGACTAATTACACCAGCATGAAGTATTAATATAAAAACTTACAGTTTTGGTCTGATGTATAGCCCTATTTTCAGTCACCATAATATCCAATGCTTGCAGTGAGCAGTAAACTCAAATTAGACACAGGAAGCACCGTTATTTCGTGATTTCCTTAAGACCGAATGACAAAGATTAACCCTTGAAATTCTTATTTTCTCTTAAGTTCATTTTTACAAAAGCTTTGGACTCAGTATATGATACAGGAATTCATTACGTGTTTCAGATTTTTAATAACTAGATGGGTTTTTCTATGATTCTGTGTTATCCTGGCTACTCTTTGTTTAGAATTCAATTTACAATGTAGGTTTACAAGCTGTTCCATTTATCATACTGGTCCATATGCACATATCCTACTGGTCAATTTATGCATTTATTGCATTAATAAAAATTGTTATTATATTCTTGATTTTTGAATTTTGAATTTTACTAAAATGTTTTAAGACATGCTCCTACTTGTCTCCTGCTTATAAAGCGGCTCCTCCTCTGTATTTAAAATATACTCTAAATTGTAAATTGATTCCTGGGAATATATAAGCTTATTTTTAGCTATCCCTCTGAATGTGAATCTTGATATGCTGTCATAATTTAGAGCCCAAATTGTGAAAGCATAGAAAGGATCAGTTTCGAAATTAATATTATTTTCATTTTCCAAATTGGTTCTGAACTATTACAGAGGACTATAGGTTATTGTCCTTCTCATTTGACCTATTTAAACCTTGTAAAGGTCACGTGAGGAGGCCTCATAGAAATATATAGTTTTTACATTTCTGATATTGGCTTTTCTCTATCTCTCTAAATATCATATTAAAGGCTGCTGTATTTTCCTGGAGCAGACTCTGACCACAATGTTTCCTCAGACTCTGTTGACTTCCTGTGCCAGCAATATCTAATCTACAGGAAAAAATTGTTTTCTACTTGTAACTTGTGATTTTATATATTGAGACTATGCTCCACCTACTGGTGCCCCAAGGAACTAACAATGCATTCTTTGATTTTTTTCTTTCTAATGGTCCTGTACTGAGATTTGACTACTAGATATTACTTCTTATATCAGCTCTATTTATTAAGTTCTGTAGGTTGAGTGAAGACTGCTAATCCAATTCCTGGTTTACTGCCTCTATTCCAGTTTGGTACTTGTGCTACAACTGACCTCTGGCAAGAAAAAGAAGCGCTAACTTCTCCAATGAGAATTTTATTTTGTCCAAATGATGTCATTAATTTAGACCTTCTTGGTTATGCTCTTAAATATTCTATTGTATTAAATATTTTTGCAGGCTGCTCATCTTTTCCAAAACCTACATGGCACTTTACGTATGAGCTCTCTATTACAACAGACAGCGACCGTGATTCCACAAGATACTTCCATCACCTGGACTAGTTATGAGTTTTAAATTTCTGCACATTAGTCTTCTGCTTTGACTATGACTATTTCCTAAGCTACCCTTTTTCCTGAATCATCTAACTTGTAAGTCCTGCTGGCCTCCTGCAGCTGAGGGCCCAACCCTTGGTGAATGTTAGTCATCGCAGGTGAAGATTCCATACCTATTGGCGATAGATTTCAATGCATTGCCCGTGCCTTTTGACTATTTTTGTGCACCATATTCCTGACCCTCCATACCTCAATAACTTGAACAATCAACATCATCTCTAAATTTTAATTTTTATTGTTTTTTTTTTGTTGCCCTTTTCTTTTGTTCCATAAACTTAACTATTGTTGTTTGATCATCTCTTAGTAGTAATTACCAATCTGTCTTGCATATTATGCAAGCCAGAAGTGGGGATACATTCTGCAAATCCCAATTCCTAGTATTAAGACTGTCACTTCTACTGATTCCTTGCCCAAGTTGCTGTGAAACTCCAGCCATGTTAGATCTTCCAGATCTCCGTCCAGATTCTTCAGCGCTTCCACCGCCTCAACCATGATCGATGAAAGAGAATTCAGAACTGATACTTAATTTGAGTTTTACTGTTGCTGTTTATGGACATTATAGATTCATATTTTGTTTTATTTTCAGTTTAGCAGTAATCCTGTCTATATATTGAAAAGGTTTTATTTTTATTTTCCTATTATTTCCTTTATTGTTCTAATTGTTTTTCTAAGAGTTTCCCCGTTATTTCTGTTTGTGTAATTTAAATTGAAGTTGATATTGCTCAGATACAGGGGTAACATCAAACCCTAATACTGGCTAAGATATCATAATGTAGGTGTAAACCCTGTTAGTATCAACCAGTTATGCAATTGTTTAACTTTGGTGTAGGCTTACTTAAGCTGCATGTCTTTCTGTAGGTTTGACTAAGCTCCAAGTGGGGTAACGGATATATAAAATGCTACCCATACTTCCAGGTCATTATGCATATGTCAAGATCCATGCATGACCTTTGTTAATATAAATTTTCCTAGGATTGACCATTTTTGCTGTATAAGGCAACCTTATACTTGCTATCCATTTTTTAGTGCTCATGATTGGATGCTAATGATGAGTAATAGTAAGGTCCAGGAATTCCGACCTGTTTAAGGATTCTGAATACCTACAACCTAAAACAGCCTGCAAACAGAGTACTAACCATATATTTGTTGAGCCCATAACAATGCTTAATCAAAACCACTAGTCCTTCCCAAGACCACTGAGATAGATACATTAGATTATCTCCCCATGCACTATGCAACAGATACAATAGAAGCCATAGAAAGACCTGAAAGTGTTTATTAGTACGATCCACCTGAAATTGCTATTACCCACATACCTATACTTCATGAGATTTTGTAGATGAACTCATGGATTTGTCCCATTCATAAAACATTTCTCACTACAGGTTTGAGTAAGTCTCAAGAGAGATGACATCAGGATTAAGGCCCAAGGGATTGGGTAATATAAAGGGAATTCCATATGCCCAAATAATATATCACCTGAGAATGAAGTTTCCTATCTTGCACCATATCTTCTAGCAATTTGTAAGACCAAAACTCGCCCCCTCGTTTGATAGCTTGCCACCTTCTGGAATGGATGATGACAAGCTTGACAAGCTTTGTGTCACCCCTCCCCAGAGGGGGTGACAAGTGGGGAATGTATAATTATGGTACAGTCAGAGACCCCCCCACCGGAATGGTGGGGGGCCCAGTCATAGAGCTCAGGCCATTACAGACCTTGGCTGAGTCAGAAATCTGATGGCTGACATAACTGGGAGCTTACTGGAAAAGTATGACCTAGTTTGTAGCCCAGATTGAGGCCTAAAAGTTAAGTTAATAGATATGGAAACAAAATGGAGGATTTCAGCACAAAATGGAAGCCCGTATCTGTTACAAAGTGGAATTTTCTCTAATGTAAGTTAGAAAAACAAGTTGAGAAATGAGTGAGTCATAGCAGGTGCAAAGAAAATAGGGAACTAGCTGTCCAAGAGAGGAGGGAGACTTTCCTGTGAGCAGGATAGGCGTAGCTGGATGCAGGGTCTTGCTTAAGATTTGTGGTTAAGCGAGCTAAAGATAAAACCATGTTAGCAAGATAGAAGCTACACATTAGCATGAGCCAATCAGTGACAACCATGACATTAGCATAGATCCAATCAGGTATATCTACTGTCATATTACCCATATCCTGAGGGCACCTATAAAAATCAGGGTATTTCCTGGTTTGAGTTAGAGAGAAAAGGGTTGGCACTCTCTCTCCAAGGGAAACCAATGTGTCCAGCAGAATTGACAAATTACCTAATTGCTTTCCCTTGTAAAACCTCTAATTGGTAAAAGAAATTATAAAAGATTAGCAAATAATTAACACCTGTTTGCAGCTTATCATATTCCTATAATTAATTGATTGTACATGCCTGTTGTCAATCACTGATTTGACTTATACCTTAGCAAATAAACTCCTCATTCCAAATGATGATTTGTGGGCTTCACTTAATGATGAAAGGCTGTAAGTATAAATGCTTTTGCTGTATCAGGCTATCATTCGCTGCATTGTATAACCTGTAGCCTAAATCCAGTTTGTCATAAGGCTGGTATCTATTCCTTGCCAGTGCTGAGAGGCGGACTAATGCGGGTCCCTTAGACCTAACGTCTCTCTCAGTGGCAATTCCTCTTAGAACTTCACAACTCCCTGATTACCCCAGTACTAATGCTATTTGGAGATGGAGTCAGATTAAGGTCACTCTAGCCTTCTTGGGGGGGCTCGGGACCCCTCAATTCTCAACAGTAATAATTTATATTACTAAGAGGAATCATTACAAAGGAAAATAACAAACGTTTCAGGAGCTTAGCCGAGATTGGGTGGCAAGAGCTGGTAGTGGGAGGCGGGGATAGTGCTGGGCAGACTTATGCGGTCTGTGCCAGAGCCGGTGGTGGGGCTGGTGGTTGGGGGGCGGGGATAGTGCTGAGCAGACTTATATGGTCTGTGCCCTGAAAAAGACAGGTACAAATCAAGGTAAGGTATACACAAAAAGTGGCACATATGAGTTATCTTGTTGGGCAGACTGGACCGTGCAGGTCTTTTTCTGCCGTCATCTACTATGTTACTATGTTACTATGTAAGAGGCATTGAAATGCCATTGAGGCTGAGTTGGAGGGTGGTCTATGCCATCTAAGTGCATGGTTATGTGGGAATGATCTGATATTAGAATAAATAACACTATTTAGCAAAGAGGGGGAAAACAAAAAAATAATCTACACTGGAATAGGTGTTGTGTAATCTTTATCAGTCAATGTCCAGCCCTTCATACACCCTGGAGATTCGGTTGAGAGATAAAATCATTTAGTGTAAGCCATGCTTTGGATTTTTTGTAAGAGCAAAATGAGCATCTGTCCATGACAGGATCCAAAGCTAAATTTAAATCATCACCAATAACACAAGGTGCAGAGCCCTCATTAGTAACTAAGTCAGCCAGTGTTCACGCAGGATCATCCACATTTGGAGAATATATGTTAAACAAAGTAAGCAACTTATCTTGGGTTTTAAGTATGATGTTTACCCATCTCCCAAAGACATCATTATCACCTGATACAATAATTATGTCTGATCTTTTCCTAACTAGTAAAAGATCATTTTTCCCCATGTGCAGGAGAGTAAATAGGTGGGTGAGACCAATTTGTCTGCAGTTTAAGGATACAGTAGCTGTAAGGTAAGTTTCTTGGAAAAAGTAAAAGATCAGGTTTCTGTTTGAATAATTGTGTTAAACTTTTTTTTTCATTGAATTGAGTTGTTAAAACTCTTAACATTAAGTGATACAAAAGTTAGGGTCATTTCAGAGGTGAAAACATGTTAATTATAGTAAAGCAGCGCTTATGAGCATATCAACATTATAAAGAAAATCAGAAGAGATAAAAAAACACCCAGTTAACTATATGCATGAAAACATTATGTTAACATATAGTACATAATGAAACAACATGAGATGAGGAGCCCAGTGAAATATCGGCAAACGAACTGACTCACTAGTTAGTATACATTATGTTTAAACAGAAAAGATATCAAACAGTTTAATGCTGACATATCAGAAATGAGCAAAGTAGCTTATATAAAGTCATGATACTAACATAAGAGATCCATAGAAGGAATGGTACTTGAGGTGTAAATGCTTGAAAATCTGAGTAGTTGTACACAGAAAAGCCCATTGACAATGTTCAAGTAGCATCTGTTTTAATAGTAGATCTCTCTTCCAAATAGTTTGCCAAAGCAGCTGAGTCATCAGAATTTCTTTTATGATTATGGTGTGTCACCCGCATATAAGCGGGGTAGAGCAGCCCAAATTGGGTGTTTATTTCCTTAAGCTTGGGTTGGAAGACAAGTAGTTTGCGAAGTTTAGCCGTGTTCGTATTAAAATCAGGAAGAAATTGAATTATGTTACCTTCATATTTGACCGGAGCACTTAAACGAGAATGTTACATGATTTCTACTACCTGGGAGTAGTGTAATAATTTCAAGACTGCTGGTCATGGATATTTAGTGTAGGTCATGATTAGAAGGCACATGGTGGGCCCTGTCTATTTCAAAGTCTTTCAAAATGTACAAAAGGGGGAAAAATGGCCACTCCTCAGAATAAATCCTAAATTAAAAACTGTCTTGCTCCGCCAAAGGATGAGCAGCTTACGGGTGTGAGCTCTTGGATCCGGCCGGAGACGGCGGAGTAAACCCCTCCTTCTCCAGAGGACAGCCGACCCACCCCTACTCTTCGCCTGGGAAGGCCGCCGTTCCCTGGAAGTTGAGCCTCCAGGTGCGGGCAGCCTACAGGGCTTCGGGAACAGGGGGCGGACAGGGCTTCTGGAAGAAGCAGACAGCGAACGAGGGGAATCAGTAGCAGGCAGGGGTCGAGGCAGGCAGCGGTCGACGAGAATCAGTAGCGGGCAGAGGTCGAGGCAGGCAGCGGTCAAAGAGAGTCAGTAGCAAGCAGTGGTCGAGGCAGGCCGCGGTCAAGGAGAGTCAGTAGCAGGCAGTGGTCGAGGCAGGCAGCGGTCAAGGAAAGTCAGTAGCAAGCAGTGGTCGAGGCAGGCCGTGGTCCAGGAGAGTCAGTAGCAGGCAGTGGTCGAGGCAGGCAGCGGTCAAGGAGAGTCAGTAGCAAGCAGTGGTCGAGGCAGGCAAAGTCCGATAGCAAGGTACAGAGTTCCATCCAATGATGCGGAGCTCTCAGGAACGAGAAGCCGAAGCACTGGCCAGGAGGAGTGGTGCTCCTTAAGTAGGCCTTCCCATTAGCGTGGGGCCCGAGCTGGTGCTTCCTGCGGTTGAGCCTTTATGTAACCAATCCAAGGTGACGCCAGTCACCGCTTCCCCTGCTTGGCCCCGCAACCGTAAGAGACGCCGGCTATCCACCGCCGGCGCCATGTTGCAGGGGTTCCATAGCGGAACTGGAAAGCTGGCCATCGGCGGGAACAAGGCGGGAACAACCAGCGATCCTCTGCAGCCGGACTAAAGGTAATGGCCGCCTCTCCCTCCTGGCTGGCGATGGCCAGCCACTGGAGGACCCGCGGCGAAGGCCGGCCATCCCTGGCGGCCCCGGGCCCCATGGTCCACCGGCGCCAGCGGCGAGCAGGCGCGCGTTGGTCCCGGCGGAAGACAGGACAAAACAGTAGTACTACCAGTGTTGCAATGTTTAATTATCTCATGCCTAAAACATATTATGTTCAAAAATAAATGTATTTATATCCAAAACAAAAACCTTTATTCATAATAATTTTTAATTTCAATATGCTTCAAACTCATGCTTTCAAAGCATTCACTTAAAAAGAGGACAAAACAGAGGCATCAGACAGCCCACAAAGCAAGCTATTGGACCTCTAATAGCGCACAGCACCTGTCCGCTTGCATATCAGGAAATCAATACATTTTTTGCAGTGTTGAGACACAAACATTTGTATGTGGAAAAACTGTAGTCATTATATTTGTCCCAAATAAACACTAAAAATTACATACTTGATGGTTATTGTCCATTGACCTTATTGAGGTTGACCCACTCCTGATGGCGCATTCTGAACTCCCCCACAATCTTGCCCATTATTTGGTGTTTGCCACCAGCTCCTGCAACAAGTCTCTGTGCATAGCTGAGACTTTCTGCAGGAGCTGGAATTGGGGGGTCTGGTAGGGTCAGCCCACCAGAAGGTGTGGCAGCTGTTTCAGGGCATCCCTCAGCAGCTATTCCCTCCAGCATCGGTGTGTGTGTGTAGGGGTGGCTGATCCTGCACCCCTTCTTCCCCCTCAAGTGGGGACATGTCCCTCCAGGGTTCCTTTCCCTCCTCTGTCTCCACAGGTTGTGGGGGAGTGACACTTCCTACAGCTACCCCTCCTCCCATGCTCTCTCATGGGCAGGCTGGTCCTAGGCAGGCTCTTGTGTGCTGGGCTGGTACTGTGCAGGCTCTGGTGGATTGGGCTGGTTCTGTGGAAGGTCTGATGGGGGAGGCTGGTCCTGTGTTGGCTGTTTTAAAACTGGATGGTGTCCTGTGTGTGTAAAGGGTTTGCAGTTGAGATCAATACATCCTACGTCTTGCATAGTGGTGCAGCTGGGTTTCGGAAGGCAGGGACAGTGATACCTGGGGCAGTTGTTACTTGGGGGGGGGGGGGGGCATATCTGAGGTATAGCACAAATGAGATGACATAGCAAGAAACCACATGTGCGTCCCCATGCCTATGTGTCTGTGAGATGACAGGGGACCCTGTCAGAGCCGCCCATTCTTCTGGCCACTTCTGCTGGGACTCTCAGGAGAAAGGCAGTTTCCAGACATCAAGGTAGGAAACCAGGGTTTGGGGGCATCTATCTGTGGGGTACTAATGCTAGCTGCTTTAGGACCCTCACTAATGTAGGTGGCTGCATATCATCCCATGACTCATGTTCATACTTTGGGCTGCCTGGGGGGAAGGAACGGAAGTGTACACATAAGTGGGAGTTTCCATAGTGGGCGTTGGGGGCCCACTATAATGTGGAGATTTAAAGGGCCCTCAGCTTTGGCCTTGAGGGATGTCTCACAGAGCAGCATACCAAACTGTAGAGCAGACAATGGTATATCCTGTGAGTGTGGGTTAGGGGGAATGAGAGAATATATGTTCATATGTTGGAGGGGGGGGGGGGGGGGAACTGATGGTATGATGGCCCTTTATGGTCAATACACTGTCCTCCTTGAGCACTCCTTTGTCAGAGGGGTGTTTGGTGTAGGGTTTAGGGCTGTGTGCTCTAACTGCAGGAGACATGGGTTCAATTCCTAGTATGGGTGTTTGGGGTTACTGTTTTATTTCCCCCGTCATGGCTGCTCCAATATACTAGGTAGGAGTATGTGACATGCTGGACACTTTTGTAGTGGTCACTGGAAAATGCTGTCCAAAGGGCTTACTCCCTTCCCTCCGTTAATTTATATGTAATCTCACAGGTTGGGGGTTCGCTACAACACATTCTAGTAGATATGAAGGTTGTGGTTGCACTGTAAGGAGGGTAGCTATATACTCAGGCTTTCATAGGGGTCAGAGCTGTTAATAAGGGTGCCATGTCTGTGGTACTTACGTTAGGCCCTGAGGCTCTCCCACATGCATGGAGTAGGGTGGGGTCCTCACCCTGGACATGCCTATACCGGTGCCAGGGTAACTCAAGGTCCAGTGAATTCCAAAGCATTTGCAAAATACAAGTTGGTGTAGACAGGGTTTTTTTTTTTTGTTGCATTTGTACCCTGTGCTTTCCCACTCATTGCAGGCTCAATGCAGCTTACATGGGGCAATGGAGGGTTAAGTGACTTGCCCAGAGTCACAAGGCGCTGCCTGTGCCTGAAGTGGGAATTGAACTCAGGTCCTCAGGACCAAAGTCCACCACCCTAACCACTAGGCCACTCCTCCACTCCAGATGATGGTCCTTCTTGATGTCACATACAGTACATTATTATTTCGGAGAACACGTTGTGCAATGCTCCTCACATAGCCTCTGACAACATGCAGATGGGGGGGGGGGGGTGAGGGGGTGGGTATACATTACACAAGCACAGCTGCTTTGTGAGCTGAGGTGGCCATGGGGACATAGGGTGGCATGGTGGCCTTTCTGTGGAAAATGTGCACTGTTGCTGGGAAGTGTATGGGCAGTGGGGTAAAGCAGGTGTGCTTTTTGGTGTCTCAATGTACTTTAGTGAGCTGCTGCCAACATTATCATCAGTATGTAGGCATGGGCCAGGATGAGGGGGGTACTACTACTACTTATTTCTATAGTGCTAATAGACATACACAGCACTATACACTAAACACATAAGAGACATCTCAGCTTGACAGAGCTTACAATCTAATCGAGAAAGACAAAACAGGACAAAAAAGGGATATGAGAGTTACTTAAGGTGGAAATGATAAAACAGATGGGTACTGAACAGTGAATAGGAGTTAAAAGCAACCTCAAAAAGATGAATCCTCCTAATTTTAGCATTGCAAGGTAAATGGAGGGGGGTATAATTAGTTGTCACTGGATATTCTGTGCATTGTGATTCCAGTAATGTTTTTTTTTCCTTATGTAAAAGCAATAATATGTATTGCATCAACCAAGAGACCTCGGTGCATGTGACCCCCTATGTATGGTGCTTCCACATGAGTGGTGCTGTGATCCTGGGTGGGGGGAGGCAATGCTTCACACTCACCTTTGCTGCTTATGGATCTCCATGCTCGCATGAAGACATGGAAGCACATAATCGAAAGGGGCGCCCAAGTTTTCCTGAGGATGTCCTCGCAGGACGTCCTGGCAAAGGGGCAGGGAAACTCGTATTATCGAAACAAGATGGCTATCTTTCATTTCAATAATACGGTTGGGGACGCCCAAATCACAAAATTTAGGTCGACCTTAGAGATGGTCGTCCCCAATTTTCGGCGATAATGGAAACCGAGGACGCTCATCTCAGAAATGGCCAAATGCAAGCCATTTGGTCAAGAGAGGAGCCAGCATTCGTAGTGCACTGGTCCCCATCACATGCCAGTACACCAACCGGGCACCCTAGGGGGCACTGCAGTGGACTTCAGAAATTGCTCCCAGGTGCATAGCTTCCTTAACTTTGGTGCTGGGCCGCCCAACCCCCCCCCCCAAAAAAAAAAACCCCACTCCCCACAACTGTACACCACTACCATAGCCCTAAGGGATGAAGGGGGCACCTAGATGTGGGTGTGGTGGGTTTTGAAGGGCTCACATTTACCACCACAAGTGTAACAGGTAGTGGGGATGGGCCTGGGTCCACCTGCCTGAAGTGCACTGCACCCACTAAAACTGCTCCAGGGACCTGCACACTGCTGTCATGGAGCTGGGTATGAATTTGAGGCTGACATAGAGGCTGGCAAAAAAATATTTAAAAAGTTGGGGGTTTTAGGATGGGAGGGGGTTGGTGACCACTAGGGGAATAAGGGGAGGTCATCCCGATTCCCTCCGGTGGTCATCTGGTCAGTTTGGGCACCTTTTTGAGGCTTGGTCGTAAAACAAATGGACCAAGTAAAGTCGCCCAAGTGCTAGTCAGAGACGCCCTTCTTTTTTCCATTATCGGTCGAGTACGCCCATGTGTTAGGCGCACCCCAGTCCCGCCTTCGCTACGCTTCTGACACCCCCCTGTGAACTTTGGTCATCCCCGCGACAGAAAGCAGTTGAGGACGCCCAAAATCGGCTTTCGATTATGCCAATTTAGGTGTCCCTGTGAGAAGGACGCCCATCTTCCGATTTGTGTCGAAAGATGGGCGCCCTTCTCTTTCGAAAATGAGCCTGCTAGTCTTCCAGTTTCCTAAGGTCTTCCTGCGGTTTTTCACAATCTGCATGTGTTTTGATAACTTTGAATAGTTTTGTGTCATCTGCAAATGTAATCACCTCATTCTTCATTATGATTTCCAGATCATTTATAAATGTTAAATAGCACGTGTACCAGTACAGATCCCTGTGACACTCCACTATTCACCCTCCTCCATTAAGAAAAATGGCCTTTTAACCCTACCCTATCTTTTCTGTCCAATAACCAGTTACTAATTCACAGAAGGACATGCCTGCTATCCCATGACTTTTCTCAGGAGTCCCTCATGAGCAGCTTAGTCAACAGCTTCCTGAAAATCTAGATATGCTAAATTAACCATCTCACCATTGTCCACTTGTTTATTCACACCTTCAAAGAAAAGAGGCAAGTTGGCGAGACAATACGTCTCTTGGCTGAATTCATGCTGACTCTGTCCCATTAAACCATATTTGTCTACTTATTCCGTAATTTTATTCTTTATAATAGTTTCCACTATCTTGTCCGGCACTGATGTCATGCTTACCAGTCTGTGATTTCCCATATCAACCCTGGAACTCTTTTAAAAAATTGGCGTTACATTGGTCACCCTCCTTATGTACTACAAATGATTTTAACAACAGGTTACAGATCACTAACAGCAGATCAGCAATTTCATGTTTGAGTTATTTTAGTACCCTGGGGTGTATACCATCCTGTCCAGTTGATTTATCACTCTTTAACTTGTCGATTTGGCTCAGTAAATCTTAAAAGTTCACCAATATTTCTTTCAGTTCCTCCGCATTGTCACCCTTGAAAACCATTTCCAGTATTGGTATCTCTTACATCTTCCTCCGTAAAAACTGAAGCAAAGAATTCATTCAATCTCTCCACTATGGCCCTTTTTCTCCTTCGGGATCTAACAGTTTCATGAATTCTCTCACAAGCTTTCTACTTCTATTTTACCTGAAAAAGGTGTTACTGTGAGTTTTTGTCGCTGCACAAAGTTTTTCTTTATATTCTTTTGTAGCCTTCTTTGTCAGTGCTTTGCATCTAACTTGACGTTGCTTATGTTGCTGCTTATTTTCTTCATTTAGATCCTGTTTCCCAATGGCTCCAACACTGTTACCTCTCATGCCATGCCCTGCATTCAACTACGGACTAGGTCTAAAATATCTTTCCCTCTTGTCAGTTCTTGGATTAGTTGATCCAGGAAGCATTCATTTCTTACATCTAGGATTTATCCAGTCAATATTGGGGTAATTGAAATCACCCATTATTATAATCTGTAGCAGCACTCGCTAGTTTACTGGAATTGCTATAGCTGTAACTTCAATCAATACTTAATACTCCTCCATTTCTAAATTGGTCCAAATTGAAGTTCATTATGTTATAAAAAGCACTGTGCAATCATAAGAATTTTAAATGCAACTGATGCACATTTTATTTTTGGCTCATTTTGTGGTATATATTCTTCTGGTCACTCCAGGAACACTGGGAGAATTCTTTATATATTCCTGAATTCCATCATGTATAACACTCCCATCCCTACCCCCCACTCCAAATCACAGAAATCATCAGAATAGCATTTGTTATAATCCATAGCTGGAAACAAAAATCAAATACATTTGTTTCATGTTATAATGTCTTCCAATCATTTTTTAAATTCCAATATACAGTATGTAGGAATGTTTGGTATGAGTGGAGGAGTGGTTAGAGCACCAGTCTTACAATCCAGAGGTGGCCAGTTCAAATCCACTGCTGCTCCTTGTGATCTTGGGCAAGTCACTTAACCCTCCACTTAGATTGTGAGCCCTCCTGACCAGAGAAATATCCAGAGTACCTGAATGTAACTCACCTTGAGCTACTACTGAAAAAGGTGTGAGCAAAATCTAAATAAATAAATGATATATATTTCTTCCTTTGTTAATTGTAGTACAAACTTATATAGTTTGTAAAGAGAACGTTTAGGAGTCCTTTTACTACGCTGTGGTAAAAGGGCCCTGTGGTGTCCTCAGCATATGCATTTGCTGCATACTGAGGCCCTTTACCACAGCAGGGTTTTTGTGAAAAAAGGAAATGGCTTTGCGGTAAGTGTATACTTTCCGCTTTGCAATTTCCTGGGAGAGCCCTTACTGCCTCCTATTTTGGATGCGGTAGGGGATTCTGCTCTAACCAGATGGTAACAAGACAGCGCGTGGCACTGCCTGATTACCTCCAGGTATGCCCCCAGTGGAAAATATTTAAAAATTATTTCCGGCACACCAGAAATGGTGCATGGTGGGGATGGCACTACCACTGGCTCCCACAGTGAGCCAGTGGAAGTGTCAGATTGGCACGCAACAAAGCGGTAGTAGCTCTTTAAAAGGTCCCCTTAGTGCGGCCTAATGCAGAACTTTCCCACACACTAAGTCTATTTGCAGAATGGCCATAAAATAGGTATTTTTCCATTTGTTGAATGTCTGGCCATGCAAATATTGGCATTAACCTGCAGCCATTTAAAAAAAAAAAAAATTAACAGGAGCACTTACTACCCCCTATTAAGTTTATCAATATAAATCAAACAAAATAAAACATGGAAAAGAAAATAAGATGATACCTTTTTTATTGGACATAACTTAATACATTTCTTGATTAGCTTTTGAAGGTTGCCCTTCTTCGTCAGATCGGAAATAAGCAAAAAAATGTTTTTGCTTATTTCCGATCTGACGAAGAAGGGCAACCTTCGAAAGCTAATCAAGAAATGTATTAAGTTATGTCCAATAAAAAAGGTATCATCTTCTTTTCCATGTTTTATTTTGTTTGATTTCTCTTGATAACCTTAAGAGTGGACTAACATGGCTACCACACTCCTCTACCTCCTATTAAGAAAGCACTAAGGGCTCCCGCATTATGGATGCACTAACCAGTTAGCATGCAGGTGATGTCAGCATGCTAGCTAACTAGTACTTCCATGCTCATTTTCCACCCCTGACATTCATATCCAAAAATTTATTTAAATATTGCATGCATAGCACATTCACGCGGCAAAACTAACACAGAACATTTTAGTGTGTCGTGCATTAGGCCATATTTTCTATGTTAAGCACATTCGAGCTTAAACACATCTTAGTTAAAATGGCCCCTTAATTTCTTTTTTTCCCTTTTCACATTTTTTTTCTCATTTCCTTTTGTATGTTTTCTTATAATAACAACCAGCTGGAGTACAATTGTTCCTTTTGCATCCAGCATTTCTAACACAAATTAAGGGGTCTTTTTTACTGAGCTGCAGTACGCACTAATACATGTTTATCACAGCAAAAAATGCCTTAGTATGGGGCATGCTCAGACATCCCGTGGTAATTTTGCACACTTCCCATGTGCTAAAAATAGATTCTATTTTTTACCGCTGGGGGTGGGTCGGGAGATGGAAAGTAGGCATGTTCCATACTAATTGGTTAGCACAACTATATTGCCATGCACTAACCAGTTTGTGAATGTTTAGCATGTGAGCCCTTACCACCTATAAAATAGGTGGCGATAGCGGCTCACAAGCTAATTGCCATGTGCTAATGGGAAAATTAGCATGTGACCATTCAAAAAGTAGAAAAAGTGGCCATTTTACTCAAAAATGGTCTTTGCACGTGGGAATGACTACTTTTGTTTGTCTGTTTACATTTATAATATACAAACTAAAAGTAATACAACAACTTTGAAAGGAAATAATAACAAAGTTGAATGTGCCAATTAACATCATTAGCTAAACAATCATAGAGAAAAAGAACCTTGTGGAAATTAAAATTCTAAACTTGCTAACTGACATCATTAGCTAGGCAATAGTAGAACAGGAATAAACAAAACAACATAGTCCACAAGTGCTAAGGCCGCTTTTTACTGCAGTTTGATAAAGACCTCTAGGAGAACAACATTTTGTTCCCCTCCATCATTCCCACATCTAAGTACCCTGTAACCCCTGCACTCCTCCACTGTTCCCTCTATGCTGAGCGAGTATCCTCCAACTGCATTGCTACCTATAGGGGGTGGTGCTTCAATATTGTGTTTTCAATTGCTAGAGAAACACAGGTTTCCCAGGAGTCCTTCAGAACTTGCCTGTCCCTCACTATTGAAAATGTGATAATGAAACAGCATCTCCCCCCCCCCCCACCCACTGGCAGGACTCCCACTTAGCTTAGAGGGACACAGTACTCCCCTCCAGTTCTTGAAGCACCCAATATTCTTTATATAGCTTTATTTATTTTCAGTTGTCATTTCCCATCTTAAGAACAGCACAATATCACTTCCACAATTATGAACTCTTTAACTTTTTATATATTCTCACATTCCCAAGACTTCACCCCCTTCCTAATTCTCCCACTCCTTTTACCTTTCTACTAGTCCCTTCACATTATAAACAAAATCCAGCTTCCAAGAGGTTCCCATCAATATCTTCCACCAGTATCTGACTTAGCGTATAGATTCCTACAGTGCTTTTTTGTAGAAAAAAAGGTGTTGGTACTCATTATGGGCGGGGTCACCACATATGGCTCCACCCCTATGATAGCCACACCCACATTGGCCACACCCCTTATTGCAGCCATGGCGCATATAAACAGACATCATTGAAAATATACTAGTATAGGAGAAAAAAAATAACATGATTTTTTTCATTATAAAAAATTTCTGTAAGCTGTTACAGCTCCAAGTATACCCAGTGCAAAATAAGACAGCAGATGTAAACACTAAAATGAAAATAAAATGATTTTTTCTACCTTTGTTGTCTGGTGACTTTGTTTTTCTATCCATATTGGTCCCAGCCTCTGATTCTGCTGCTCTCTATCTGTTCTTTTAACTCCATTTCCAGGGCTTCCTTTCCATTTATTTCTTTCCTTTCCTCTTCTTCATTTCTTGCCCTACATCCATAAGTAAAAGCTGGATCCTCCTCTGTGGAATTGACTGGAGGAGGTACAACGTGGATCCAGCTTTTGCCTATTTTCTCCATCCATGTGCAGTTTCTCTCCTCTCTTTCCTTTCCCTCATCTCAATCCATGTTTATCTTCTTTTTTTCTTTCCTCTGCTCCATCCATGTCCAGCATTTCTCCTCTCTCTTCCCTCCCCTGTATCCATATAAAGCAATAATTCTCTCTCCCCTCTCCTCCATCCAAGTGCATTTCTCCTCTCTCCCCGCCAACCCCTCCATCCATCCATGTCCAGCATGTCTCCTCTCTCCCCTGCCCTCCCCTCCATGTTCAGCGATTCTTCTCTGCCCCCTGTCCTCCCCTGCCATCCATTCTTCTCTGCTCTGTCCTCCCCTGCCATCCGTGACCAGCCATTCTTCTCTGCCCCCTGTCCTCCCCTGCCATCCATGTCCACTGATTATCCTCTCCCCTCCCCTCCCCTCCTTCTCCAGCCCCAGCATCAGACCCTTCTCCACAGATCAGCCCCAAACCTCAGCGTCTGTCCTTGGTCCCTTTTTCTTCCAGCCACAGAGTCAGACTCTTCTCCCTAAATCAGCTCCCTTCTCCCAGCCCCAGCAAAATATCCTTCTCTCTCCTCAACCCCTAGTGCCCAGCATGTGCCCTGTTCTCCCATCCCCAGGGTCTGCCATTCATCCAGCCCCCACATCAGACCTTCTGCCCACCTGACGTCGAGATCCAGCGCCCCTGCCCCAGCTGCCCGCCCTCTTGGCTTCCCGACTGCCCTGCTGCTTTCCGGTCCAAACCTCTCCCCCCCCCCCCCGCGACGCGTTTCAATCTTTTATTTATTTTTTTTACGTGCAGTCGCAGTGCTGGCGTTGCTAAGAGGACCAGGCTCGCCTCCTCCTGCCTTCCTTCCCTTCCCTGTTTGCTGCCTCTCAGTGTCCCGCCTTCCTGTGATGTGTTTCCTGTTTCCGCGAAGGCTGGACACTGAGAGGCAGTGAACAGCGAAGGGAAGGAAGGCAGGAGGAGGCGAGCTTGGTCCTCTCAGCAACGCCGGTGCTGTGACTGCACGTAAAAAAAAATAAAAGATTGAAACGCATCGCGGGGGGGGGGGGGGGGGGAGAGGTTTGGACCGGAAAGCAGCAGGGCTGTCAGGAAGCCAAGAGGGCGGGCAGCTGGGGCAGGGGCGCTGGATCTCGACGGGCAGCAGGAATGTATAGCAGGCGGCAGGCACGGATTGCAGGTCTGGGAACCCTAGGAAAATAAGGTGCCGGTACACCGTACCGGCACAAAAAAAGCACTGGATTCATATAGAATTGGGCAAGTTGAGCCCAAATGCCCTCACCATAGTAAATCATTTTGTCTTCTTTCCCCTACATCTCCGCTCATTGGCTGTGATAGTCGTCACTTTGAGTTGCCTCATCAGTCTACCCAGTTTATCTCTCCTCTCATAGAACCTCTGCCAAAGTTAATGTCTTCTAGTTGTAGGCTCTTAATTCCTGCTCTCACTTTCTCCAGTTCTTCTAGATTCTCTGCTGACTGTCTCATTTTATGCTGTTTCAATAGCTTTAGCAATCTATTATCACTTTTCTTTTCTCTTAATCCCTTTTTTTCTGCCCTTTTTTACAAAAGAGCCCTGACTATCAATTTGAGGGCATCCCAAAGTATTCACAGTACTACCTGCACGTTACAAATAATTTCCACAAATTCTAAAATAGTCTTCCTCACATCCTATATTACAACCTTCTTACTGAAAACAGATTTGTTTAGTCTCCAGAATGGCACCTCCCCTTTTCCTCCAAATCTCTATAACTCCATCCACACTGGACAGTTGTCAAATACCAATATTCTTCCAGTTTCTGAAGTTCCTGTTGACAGCAGATTATCATTACTGACATAGGTTATATGTACCCCTTTTCTTTCTATCACATGCTGTAACCTCTAAACATCTACCAAGTTGAATACCTTCATCAGGTGCTTCATGCCTTTTCCATGTTTTGAGCTCCAGTCCCTTTGGGGTGGTCCAGGATAGCTTCTACCAGCATGTTAAAATCCCCACCTATTATTTAATCTCCATGTGCAAAAATTAATATCTTAACTTGATCTTTTTATAAAAGTGACCCTGGTTAGTGTTGGGGCGGGGGGAGATTTCTATAACAGGAGGCCTACAATTAGGTGCCCAGAAGACACCTGGTAGGAGACTATTCTATAAAGGAATGCAGGCATCTATGTTCCTTTATAGAATATTAGTGCAACTCAGTATATACATGCGTGAGAGTCAGATGCAAGCACTTATGCCAGCTATAGATTGGGTGTAAATGTTTGCAGCTAAATGTCATTGATACATCTGAAATTATAGTACTCTATAAGTGATGTGCATAAGTTTGATCCCTACCCATTCTCTGCCTATGCTCCACCCATGATTAAGCCCATGCAAATACATGCTATCTAAAATGGGTATTTTCAGAATAGTGTTTACGCAGACTTTTGATATTTACACATATATGAGCACATACATGAATAAATGCCATTATTCTAAGCATATATGTGTGTAATGGATGCATAATGTAGACTAACAAGCAGGAAACAGACCTGTGTCTAAATTTGTGGTAAATACATGCCTTGAAGGTTGTTGGGACAAATGTCCAATTTTCAGTGGCATTTGGCGAACCTGTTGATTGCTTGGGTGATGGTTTCGTCGGTCAGTAGTTCAAAGTTTGTCCAGATTCGGTCTGCTGGGTATTCATTGGGGATTGGGTCCAGACAGTTAATGAATATTTTGTGGTCGGTGGCATTAAGTGGTAACATGGATCGTAGTTTTATAATTTTCTCGTTGAAGTAGTCTTAATGCATGTATATTTATATTTTCATTCTTTTACTTTTACTGTGGCAGTATTTGAAACAATGTTTTGCATGCTCCTGCTAGTCCTATGTTTCAAAAAAGAGGAGGTAGATAATTTTATTGGAAATTCTTACACTCCCATCTTTTCCAGGACCGAGGCAAAATGTGATGTTTTGTACTTCCAGTAAGTTAATCCATATATGGCAGATACTGGAAGATATGATAGTGAGGCCAATATTCCATTCAAGAGAGGTTTCTTGGGCAACTGAAGAAGATGCCAATCTTTACAATTTTCTATATCTAACTACATCCTAGTGAAACCCAAAGAGATTATCTAGCTTATTTTTGAAAGAGATCACCGGCCATCTTCCGACACAAATTGGGAGATGGCTGGCAATCTCCTGAATCTGGCCAAATCAGTATAATCGAAAGCCGATTTTGGCCGGCTCCAACTGCTTTCCGTCGCGGGGGACGGTGAAAGTTCAAAGGGGTGTGTCGGCACGGTAGCGAAGGCGGGACGGTGGCGTGCATTGAGATGCCTGGCTGCGCTCGATAATCGAAAAAAGAAAGCCGGCCTTGACGAGAATTTGGTCCACTTTTTGTTCCCTTTTTTTTCAGGTCCAAGTCCCAAACAAGTGCCGTAACTGACCAGATGACCACCGGAAGGAATCGGGGATCACCTCCCCTGACTCCCCCAGTGGTCACTAACCCCCTCCCACCCTCAAAAATACAACTTTAAAATTTTTTTTTGCCAGCCTTTATGCCAGCCTCAAATGTCATACTCAGGTCCATCGCAGCAGTATGCAGGTCCCTGGAGCACTTTTAGTAGGTGCAGTGCACTTCAGGCAGGTGGACCCAGGCCCATCCCCCCTACCTGTTACACTTGTGGTGGTATATGTTGAGCCCTCCAAACCCCCCCACAAAACCCACTGTACCTACATGTAGGTGCCCCCTTCACCCCTTAGGGCTATGGTAATGGTGTACAGTTGTGGGGAGTGGGTTTGGGGGGTATTTGGGGGCTCAGCACACAAGGAAAGGGAGGTATGTACCTTGGAGTAATTTTTGAAGTCCAATGTAGTGCCCCCTAGGGTGCACGGTTGGTGTCCTGGCATGTCAGGGGGGCCAGTGCACTACAAATGCTGGCTCCTCCCATGATTAAAAGGCTTGCATTTTGCCGGGTTTGAGATGGCCAGGCCCGCTTTCCATTATGGCCAAAAACCAAACCCGGCCATCTCTAAACCCGGCCATCTCAACATTCGACCTAAATGTTGAGATTTAGCCGGCGCCAACCGTGTTATCGAAGGAAAAGATGGCCGGCCATCTTTTTCGAAAATATGGTTCGCTCCGCCCATTTACGGAGCCGGCCACGGAGATGGCCTGCGCCGTTCGATTATGCCTCTCTCTGTCTGTTATGGCAGCATACCACAGGGTGAATACATTACTACAGTAAATTCAAGACAATCTCACTAATGTGAATGTCTGCAAATAGGTAGACTTGATCATATATATTTGTAATTATATTAATAGAGCACTATGCAGATTTTGAGATTTCATTTCAATTTCTAATTATAAAGGCACATTAGCATAAGAACATAAGAGTAGCCATACTGGGTCAGACCAATGGTCTGTCTAGCCCAGTATCCTGTTTTCCAAACACTGGTCAAGCCAGGTCACAAGTATCTGGCAGAAACCCAATTAGCAGCAACATTCCATGCTACTAATCCTGGGGCAATGGACTTTTCCAGCCTGGAAATTGTCCAAACCTTTCTTTAACCCACATACGCTAACCGCCGTTACCACATCCTCCAGCAAAGAGTTCCAGATCTTAACTATTCGTTGAATGAAAAAATATTTCCTCTTATTAGTTTTAAAAGTATTTCCATGTAACTTCCTCGAGTGTCCCTTAGTCTTTATACTTTTGGAACAAATAAAGAATCTATTTAATTCTACTCATTCTACACCACTCAGGATTTGTAGACCTCAATCGTATCTCCCCTCATCTGTCTCTTTTCCAAGTTGAAGATCCCTTACCTCTTTAGACTTTCCTCATATGAGAGGAGATCCATCACATTTATAATTTTGGTTCCTCTTTTTTGAACCTTTTTTAATTCTGCTATATCTTTTTTGAGATACGACAACCAGAAATGAACGCTATACTCAAGGTGCAGTCGTACCATGGAGTGATACAAAGGCATTATAGTATTTTCGGCCTTATTCAACATCCCTTTCCTAATAATTCCTAACATCCTGTTTGCTTTTTTGTCCACCACTGCACACTGAGCAGCAGATTTTAGCGTATTATCTACAACAACACCTAGATCTTTTTCTTGAGTGCTCACCCCCAAGGTGAACCCTAGCATCAGGTAACTATGATTCACAATATTCTTTCCAATGTGTATCACCGTGCATTTGGATGCCCAGTCTTCTAATTTCCTAAAGTCTCCCTGCAATATTACAGTCTGCACATGCATCCTTGAATAGTTTTGTATCATCTGCAAATTTAATCACCTCAGTCGTCCTGATTTCCATATCATTTATAAATATGTTAAATAGCACCAGTCGAAATACAGATCCCTGTGGCACTCCACTGTTCACCCTCCTCCATTGAGAGAAATAACCATTTAACCATACCCTCTGTTTTCTGTCTAATAACCAATTCCTAATCCACATCAGAACCTTGCCTCCTATCCCATGACTCTAATTTTCTCAGGAGTCTCTCATGAGAAACTTTATCAAAAGCTTTCTGAAAATCTAGATACACTACATCAACTGGTTCACCTTTATGCACATGTTTATTCACGCCTTCAAAGAAATGAAGCAAATTGGTGAGGCAAGACTTCCCTTGGCTGAACCCATGCTGACTCTGTCCCATTAAACCATGTTTATTTATGTGTTCTGTAATTTAATTCTTTATGATAGTTTGTACTATTTTACCTGGCACTGATGTCAGGCTTATCAGTCTGTAATTTCCCGGATCACCCCTGGAACCCTTTTTGAAAATCGGCGTTACATTGGCCACCCTCCAATCTTCAGGTATTATGGATTATTTTAATGGCAGATTACATATTTCTAACATCATCAATTTCATGCTTCAGTTCTTTGAGTACACTTGGATATATGCCATCCAGTCCTGGTGATTTATTAATTTGTCAATTTGGCTCAGTACATCTTGCAGGTTCACTGAGATTTCTTTCAGTTCTTCCGCATCATCATCCTTGATAACCATTTCCGGTACAAGCAGGTCTCTTACTTCTTTCGTAAAGACATAAGCAAAAATTCATTCAGTTTCTCTGCTATGACCTTGTCCTCCCTGAGCACCCCTTTTGCTCCTTCATGATCCAAACAGTCCCATGGATTCCCTTGAAAGCTTTCTGTTTCTGATGTACCTGAAAAAGTTGTTACTGTGAGTTTTAGCCTCTGCGACAAGTTTCTCTTCATATTCTGTTTTAGCCTTCTTTGTTAATGCTTTGCATCTGACTTGCCAGTTCTTATGTTGCTTCTTATTTTCATCATTTGGATCCTTTTTCCATTCTATGAAGGACAATCTTTTGGCTGTAATAGCCTCTTTTACTTCACCTTTTAACCACACTGGCTGTCATTTCTCTTTTTTTTTTTTCACCTTTGAAAATACGTGAAATGCATCTGTACTGGGCTTCCAAGATGGTATTTTTGAATAACATCCACACCTGATTTAGTGTCCTAACCTTAGCTGCCCATCCTTTTAGCTGCTTCTTTACTCATTTTATTATATTCACCCTTTTGAAAATTAAATGCAGCTACAGTAGACTTCCTTTGCAAGTTCATCCCTGATAGTAGCTCAGACTTGATGATGTTATGATCACTGTTTCCCAGGGGACTCAACACCACCACCTCTTGCATTATGTCCTGCACGTCACTAAGTTTCTTTTTTTCTTTATAGTGTGATTCATTACTTATGCATAGTGACTATAGCAAATGATTCATTTTGTTTGATTTTTGTTTTTGTATTTAATGCCTTATTCAAGGAAAATACTCAAGATGAATTATCTGATATCAGTTTTTGAAATGACCATATTCTAAACCATTGGAAAATACAGTTTACTTATCTTTGTAAACGAAATCATTTTTAAAGGCAGCATGAACTGAATTTAAACAGAAAAATATATATTACCTGGCCATAATGTACTTTATTAACTGTTAAAATCAGTACTATAATTTTCCATTTGCCTCTATTGAAATGTACACATGCTATTCAGTTTTTCTATGGTAAACTCATTTTCTGTTATTGATATGCAAGGTCAGAAAAGTCTAAAATGAGATGGTGGAAAACAATATTTTACCAATGGTGTTTGTTGAGATGTGTAGAGAATTTGATGTGTGCAGCCCCATTTTAGATAGGACATAGAAATCAGAATTCATTAATTCAGTTCAGAATGTGTCCAGTTTCAACAGTGTTTTAGAAAATGATCTGCCAATGTGGAGTCTCTTCTAAAATGGATGCACATGTGCACATGCTTATACATGCAGCAGGCATGACCATTTTACAAAGATGGATATTGAAATTCTGAACAGAGCAACCATGGCAACTTACTTGCCTAGATGGTGACATTTATTAGTGTAAGATGGTATTTCCAACATATATGTGTCGGCACGTATACATGTTGCCTGACACATCAAAATCTACTTGTAGATATGCCACTAATTAACAGAGGTCGCAATCCTTAATTATAAACTATTTGGAGTGGAAAATTAGCAGCAGGCCATTAATGAGGAGAACCCATTTAATCCAGTAAAGGATTGGGTGAAAAAAACACTGTTGTAAAACATTGATGTGCCATGGAGCATCTGTAAATCCTGATACTGAAACATCATGATTTACACATATTGGACTAGATTCTATATATCACGCCTAAAAAAAATAGGCATTGAAAAAAACTGCCTAGGCATCTTCTATAAAGTATACCTAAATTTAGGCATGCTTTATAGAATGTCTAAATTTCCGCACGGTTTATAGAATATGCTGAGCGCCCATCTACGTGACTACATTTAGTCCTGGGCAGTTATGCCAAGTAAAACTTGGTGTAAATGCCAACACCTAGATTAGGTATGAACAGGGTATGTTCTATAACAATGCGCATAGATTTTAGAAATGCCCATGACCCACCCATTCCACATCCATGGCCATGCCCCTTTTTCAACTATGTGACTTAGAATTTATGCACATCACATTACAGAATGTGCTTAGACAGTTGTTTGCGTAAATTCTAATTAATGGCAATAGGTGTCAATAATTGCTTGTGGCAATTATCGATACTAATTGGCTTGTTTACTAAGTTGCACGCACAAATCCAGAATACAACCGGATTTGTGTATGCAAGTCACTCTATATACAATCCAGGGGATTTTCCCCTTCCTCAAATGGGAAATACATGTGTAGATTGCGGTTCTGCCTAAGCCATGCACCCTTTGCAATCTACATGTAGATCTAGATGTATATGTGTAACTACTGGTTTTCTAAAATCAAGTTTTTTCAAATGTATGCCATATATATACACACATAAACATTGCTACTCATATGTGTAAATCACACATAGGTTTTTCTGACAAAAAAAAACAACCTTCTGTAGCAGTTTGCAGATAACAGCAGCTGCTGAATATATGGAGTTTGCAGGCAGTGCTGCGGCTGGATAACAGCAATAGTCAGCTGCTATCTAGATAGCCAGAACAGTCTTTCTGTCCTAAGTTTCTCAAGGGTCCTTTTACTAAGGTGCACTGAAAAATAGCCTGCGATAGTGTAGGCGCGAGTTTTGGACGCGGACAGATCCATTTTTCAGCGCACCTGCAAAAAATGTCTTTTTAAAGTTTTTGCCGAAAATGGACATGCGGCAAAATAAAAATTGGTGTGTCCATTTTGGATCTGAGACCTTACCACCAGCCATTGACTTAGCAGTAAGGTCTATCACGTTAACCATGTGGTAATCACCTACGTGCATCAAGTTGGAGTTACTGTCTGATTTTTGCCACATGCCAGAAAATAAAATATATTTTCTGGCATGTGTAATGGACACATGTAAAAAATGAAATTACTGCATGGGCCACGCAGTAGCCAGGCGATAACTCTGAATTGGCGCTCATTGGGCATGTGTAGGCACCTCTTGTGGCTTAGTAAAAGGGCCTCTCAGAGACTTATGCAGATTGCAGCACTGAAAATCACCACTGTCTGGAAGTGACAGCTCATTCCCTGCTCCCCATGGCCTGTTCCAGCACTATCCTAATAGTGTCATTGAATATTGGACTCAGCAGGACTTATGCAATTATCAGGTCCTGCTAACAAGGTAAGCCTTTCTGAATATTTTCCCATTTATTTTTAGGTTTAAAGTTAATGGACCTGTAAATTTAGAGCACATTAGTGAAATATATTTCTAGGTTTGTAGCAAATCAAAGTAGTTGTTAACTTTTCATGTTCAAGAAAAAAAAACCCTAATAAATTAATTAGATTTATTATCGTGCCTTGTTTAGATGGTGGTCTGCCTTATTTAGCTTGGCATAGCTTTTATCATCATAGTACAACCACAAAACAAAAATAGAAAATTATGAATTCTTTTACTTGTATTACAAATTATAGGCCAATATAAACAAAGAAGTAATTGTAATGTGTCATGCATGAGTGCTAACATTTTTTTTACTCTTTCACAGATGGAAGAAGTTGATGAAAATTAGTTAGAAATGTTAATAGCTATAATAACAGCTGATATGCTAATAATCAACATGACAAAACTGAATTAACTCTTTCTAGAGAAGAATTTGTGGTACAGTATCTAAGTCCTTTGTCTACAAAATAAGGATAGATATGATTATGGTACTGTTCTTTCTTCTTTTAAGTGCACTTTCCAGGTTCCTCATGTTCTTTCAGACTGTTATCTGAGTCTACAAGAGGAAGACACAATTATGATAAAGGTGAAGGTATTCAGAAGTCAGTCTTACCTTTCAGCAGTCATGACACCTTCATATTGTATGTGACGTCTGTGTACAAGTTTCTAAATGCTCATGCTGTGTAGTTATAGCCAGACTCTTTTTTTTTTCAAGCAGAAACAACGTGAACATTGCATTTTATCAATAACAAATTTATCAAATAAGTAATTTATGAAAAATAATGATGAACTGTAAGCTCCAGAGCCAAACAATACATAACCTAATAATATGAAAACTAGATGCTAGGTACAACAGTGAATTACCTCTTTACATATACGGCGTGCTTGTTAAACATTGTGTGAGATAGGATCAGCACAATTCAATGCATTTTTAACTATTATTTCAAGTTATTAACAAATAATATTAGAAAAAATGGATAAGAGGTTAGAGGCTACAATTTTACAGGTCAATATTCAGCTCGGTCAGCATTTCTTTAAATGCTGATTGCTGCTGGCTAAGTTACACACAGATATTCAGGTGCCTGTAATTTGCCAACGTTGGGGTCAATTTGGCACATGCTACCTGCACATTAGCCCTACCGCAGCTTAGTAAAAGGGCCCCTCAATGTCGGGTCATGTTGTATTGGCAGAAGTTAAAATTATGGGGATGCCGGCCAATATTCAGTACCAGTACTCCCAATAGATAACTGAGCAAAAATGTTTGAGAGGCCCTTTTACTAAGTGGCTATAAGCCCAATGCTAGCTTACCACTCACCATTCTAGATCTGCCGCTGGCCCAACGAGGGTGCCAGTGGTAATTCTACCCCCCGGTGTGCGGCATTTCCGAGGCTAGCAGAAATAGTTCCACAAGGAGTTACTGTTAGATTAGTTTGGGATCCCTTACCGCTACCTTAATGGGTGGTGGTAAGTGTTCTCCCCTGATTGGCCATGTAGTAAGAGCAGTCTCACCGTATGGCCATGTCTTTTTTCAGCCTCTATACCCACTGCAGTAAAAAGGACCTCGGCGCATGGCAAAAATGCCTCCCACCGCTAGCACAGGGTCCTTTTTACAGCAGCTTAGTAAAAGGGCCCCTAAATATCCTCAGTACCCACATATTTTATACCTCCACCCCAGAACTGCTCTGGCACTGCCCAGATTATGCTGGGGCAGTCAGAGCCAATCAAACAGCACTACCAAGTCAAACGCCAGTGAATATTGGCAGACGGCCTGATCAGCCTAATTTAAATAGGCAGGAGCCTCTCCCACCCACTTAAAGCAGACAATATTAATTCTTTAGTTTTCAAGCTTTCTTGATTTTATAATAGTTCTACCACAAGTATTCAACAAAGCTGGCCATGAGATAGGCTTTAAAATAAAACATAAATGATGCAATTTTTCTGGGTTTCATCTTTTAGTAATTGTATCTTGGAAAATGATCATTTGATCAGCCATGTATGCCTCATTAATATCTCTTCTCTTATGCTATTGATCTGTGCTATACAGGAGTAAATGACTCAAGCTCAAATTAGTTGGACAAATGACAGAGCTTGTGGACAACTATAGCAGTGGTAATTTTGATAGGTTGTACTTTTAAAATACTTTTGCATACAGGGTCATCTCTAGAATGTAATGCATTAGGAATTATTTGTGTGGGTTGTGTAAGGCAAGATTGTTAAGTCAGGGACCCTTTCACTAAACCACATTAAGCACTTAACCCTGGATTTTATCTATGGCGCTTAAAGTTGCGTGTGCAAATCAGTGTGCACAGCTGAGTTGCATGTGCAACTTAATTGATCAGCCAATCAGCACCAATAATTGTTTGCAAACAACCAATTATTGCCATTAATTCTATAACGCTGTGCGCAGAACTCCTATAGCATTTAATTTCAAGGGGGCATTCCAGAGTACTCCCAGAATTTACATGCATTGTTACAGAATAGATTTGATCGGTGCCTAAAGTTAGACATTACATACTTGGCTCTATTATATATATATATATATATATATATATATATATATATATATATATATATATATATATATATATATACACATATAAGGGATGTGGATCCTTTATAGAATAGCGCTCGTGCTTAACTTTTTCAGTGCCAATTTTTTGGCGCCAAGTAGATTCTATAAGAGGTGCTGAAAAATCAGAAAACTAGCACATGGGCATTCATGGGAAAACAGGGAATTTGGCTATATTATCCCTGCAGTATGAATGGCCTTAGTGCATGGGAAAGACTTGCATAAGGGTGTACTAAGGCCACTTTTTACTGTAGTTTGGTAAAAGGGCCCCTTAATATATAAAAAAATGTATTTGAATGGACACTATATCAAAATCTTTTTTTGACCTGATGGTAATTATGGGGGATATATCTTTGAGGAACTGCGAATAAAACATTTTGCCTCTAAGAGCTTGTTATAAAAAAGTTAAATTTTTTTGAATTGTATATTGATTTGAATTTACCTCTTGAATTGAGTACTTTTAAAGCTGGTGCCTTGGATGTTTAGCTTTTATACAATAGACTTAAATCAGATGACTTCTCACATAAGGGTGTTATAAAATTACCCCCATAAGTATACTGGAAAGGCAATAACAAATAACAAGAATGCTAATGTGAAACTAGGCAAGGTAGGTAATGTAGCAGCAAACGCATACAGCTGCCTATGTACTAAATAAGAATATTTTATTTAACATGCACACAGTATTAAGTTTAATGTGCATGCTGAACATCCACTTAATGCAGGACGTACTAGAACATTTTGCTTAACCACTAAAAGGAAGCCACTTCAGCAGGCATCCGTGGTAAGAAAAAAAAATGCAGCAAATACTAAATGCATATCAAAATATCCCTTGCTGTCTGGTCAGAAGTGTTAACAGGGGAAATTTCCTATCCCCCATCCCCTACCACTAGTCATGGTCAAACACCTTACCAATAGCGTTGCCCTAATTTAGAGTGCTAACCTCCCCGATCAAGCTCTGTACCTTGCAGAATTAAAACTGCCCCCTCCCCAAGGGAAATCTTTATGAGCCTAATTGAGATGCTCCCACAAGGAAGACCCCCAGAAGCCATGATGTTAGTACACCAAGATTCTCTATAATCTCCAGTATCATTTTGACATCCTTTTGTTATAATTTTCCCCTTCTTGGGGCCAAGTTTTTTTCGTATGCTGATATGTTTTTGTTGATACCGATCCAGGATTTATTACAATTACCTTTATTTAAGATATTGCTTTGTACGGGAAAGTTTGAAGTGTTAAGTACAGCACATGGATCTAAATTAAACAAAGAAGACAAGTTGTTCTGGCTAGATTGTGTAGGTCAAAATATAACTAAAGAACTGCCTTTGCCTGATGGGCTTATATTGAAGGATACTTGGCATTTATCTTGCTAAATCTCTTTGAAACCTCATATTGACACAGTTATTAAATCCACTTTTTATAAACTGTATTCTAGGTAAAACATTTTTCAATTCTGGCTCAGGTCTGATCCTATCAATGCTGGACTACTGTAATGGTTTATATTGTTTTCTTTCAGCTAGTTTCATTGCAAGATTACAAATGTTTTAGAACACCTTGTAGCTAAAATGATTCAGGGACAGAAGAGCTCAGATCGTATTACACCCACTGTGATAAAACTTCACTGACTACCTTTTAAAGCACATTATTTTTAAATTGTCATGTTGGGTTTAAAAGATGTTTATAGAGGTACACGTCCAGAATATTTATTTTCTTTATTCTCCTTTCCATTGTCTCCTTCATCCCAAGTCATAGATTCTTGTGTTATCTATTTTCCATCTTTTGTGAAAGTTAAATATAAAAAGTCTTTATTGACTTAATTTCCTTGCCAAGCAGTTTCTGTGCGGTGTTCTTTACCTGCTGATCTTAGATTGATCTCTTCTTATCCACTATTTCAGAAACAATTGAAGGCGTATTTATTAAGGCATTTTTTAAAAATACAGCTTTTATATCTCTTTTATTCAAGTTCCTATTTTTAAATTTTTAAACTGTAATTTGATGTTATCCACTACCATCACCGTAAAGTACCATCTAATAGTTTGTTTCAGATGCTATATTAGAGTCAGTGAGGATTAATAAAAAAACAAGCTGCCCAATATTCAAAATGATTTAAGTGGGCAGGAAACACTCCTGCTAGCTTAAAACATGCTCTGCAAGCTGGCCATCTATATTCAGCGTCACCTAACCAGGCAGTGCTGCTGAATAATATTGGCACTAACCATCTATTTATAATATGGGCCAGAAAGGGGTATTCCAGTGGCAGAATTGAGGAAGAACTGGCAGCTATATGAGTGCTGTCACTATTCAGTGCTAGTGCCCACATAATCAATCAAATAGGACCACATAAAAAAAGCAGTCCTAATTTGGTCACTTAGCTATGATTGTGCTGTACTAAATATTGGCCAGCACTTGCATAGCTTCCGGGTAGTGGCTAACATTGGATAATCTCCCTTCCTTAATGCTCCCTTTCCCAACTCCCCCACAATCAGATCCCCCCTCCTAAAACCCCTGCCATTTCAGACACCCCCTCAAGATCAACTCTGAGACTGGACCCCCAAGACCAGATGCCCCCCTTTGGGGGCTCTACCTACATCCCTATGGTCCAGTTGGGGTATACGATCTCCACTTACTCCTGCTTCTAGTGGCTCCATGTGTTAAAATGGCTGCCTCTTGTTGTAGTGGTAATCTCACGATACTACCCCTAGAAGTCAGCCTTCAATATATGGAAGCAGTAGTGCAGTCAGACCTGTCCAATGCCCAGACAGGGCCCAACATTCAATATCTATGTCTGACTTAGGTCAGCGTTTAAAAATATGTAACTGATGCTGGCTGAATATTGACTGGAATAATAAAAATAATAGACAATACATCCAATGGCAGCAATTGCCCCCTGTGCAAAGAAGCCAAAGAGGTTGTGGACCTTAGACACTGGATGCAAAAAGATCACCCAGACTGACTAGAGGAAAGACAGAACAAAGAAGTGGGCATGATATACTGGAATATCTTCTGAAAGTATTATTTACTTGTAACCACAAAATCAAAATTTTGGTAGAAAATGAGCAAGCGAAAACTCTCCAGGAATTTGGGATACAGACTGACAAATACTTGCCATACAATGCATCTGATCACTATGGCTGAAAAAAAGCAGATGTGGATCATTGACAAAATCAAGAGCCAGCCATGTTGAAGTCAAACAGTTGGAGAAGATTTCAAAATATCAAGACTTGCAGATTGAAGTTAAGTACACCAATCTGGCAAAAATTTGCAGTTGTGGTCTCTTGAAGACATATTGAAAGCCTGGAATAACATGTGAGCACTCTAGATATTGACAATATCTCCTTTGACTATCCTAGGTTTTGGGGAAGGATTCAGTATTTAGAGTGCTAAACCCAACCAAGTACATTTGGCAGGCTGTGCAAAGCCATTAAAATCATCCTCATCATTGTATTATGAAAAATTGTGAATATGGTCTGCACCAAGTTATACCAACTGTTGAAGAGGTAAGACAGGGACTGAATGATTACATCAGCATCAGTACTGAGAAAAGGCTAATTGAAGTTTGCAGGGAAAACATCCTTAAGGTGATAGAGACAAAATTGAATAAAGAAATGAACAAAGGGAAAACATATGGCTAACTAGAAAGGCTTTGCCTTTCATGGATAATTCATGAACAATGCATCACATCTATCAAACTAAGAAATGAACAATACCCCTTCCACTTAATCCTATTACTTCAAACTGTACGAGTTTTACCACTCCAGTTATATTTGGGTGTACTTTTACCCTTATCCTACTCTGTACTGCTCACTAGAAGCTGTAATCCCATCCCCAGAGACTTATCAGCCTCATTGGGATTACTTCTCTCTATATGCTACTATATATTCGACCCAGAGTTGTATTCTCTTTTCCGGAACCTTATCAGTTTCCTTGCACCTACTGTTACTCTATTTTCCACTTTGTATATATTCCTGAAGTTGGTACTCTCCTCTCCGGAACTTGTAAGCCACATTGAGCCTACTGCTATGAGGGAAACTGTGGGATACAAATGTAATAAATAAATAATACCTTAGTGAAATACTGTGGACAATACCAGGAAATGAAAATAGATGCAACTGAGCTCCATAAAAAAAGAAGGTTAACAGAAGGACTGATTTTTGCTTGCTGCTCAGGAAAAATATTAGACTGCATGAAAGTGAGCATTCAACATATTTCAACTAATAACAGATGTGGACTGTGCAATATTTCATTGTCCATTCTTTCAGTAGTAGTATCACCCAAACTGATTACATACAATGTCACAATAGGGTAGCTGCAATGATCCACTGGAGCTTGTACAAATACTGGTATAACCACCATGTAGAAAATGTCACAGAAAATAAAAATTATCAAGATTTTACAGGACTTTCAAATTCAAATGGACCAACATTTGGAATATAACACACAATATAACAGTAATAGAAACTAATACTGTGACTTTCATCAGCATAGTGATACCAAAAGATATAATAATTAAAGGCAAAGGGGCCAATATTGAGACTGCGGAAGGGAGCACCGCTAACTCCTGTGGTCAGCAGTGAACCAAGAAATTCAAGGCTGGGGCCGTAGCTGGAGACTGCCTTGAATTTCTAGGTAGTTTTTTTTTTTGGCTTCTAAAAGCGTAGCTGGTTAAACCAATATTCATCTGCTGATTGGCTAAGTTTTAGCAGCCAGATAGACCTGCTATTTTCATGGGTCTATCTGGCCTCTAAACTTAGCCAGTCAGCCAATGAATATTGGCATTAACCGGCTATGTTGCACAACATAGCTGGTGATTGGGCTAGCTGCTAAGTGGTAATATTCAGCCAACATGGCCATCTATCTCACACTGAATATTAGTGCCTAACAGGGTTTAGGTTATTTAACAGGCCAGGAGCCATTTTTTAAATATTGGCCAGAAAGAATTGGAAAAATTATGAAATCCAAAACCTGATATTAGAAATGGCAAGAATCTGGAGAAAATTATATTAAGAAAAATAAAAGCAGAAGAGATCCCCTTTGAAAAATCAACACAAAGCAAACAACAACAAAAAGGGGCGGGGAGGGTGACCACTGCTGTTCCAATTGTGGGATATTTATTAACAAATCAAAACCATACAATAAAAACCCTAAATATGACTTGATGCAGTCCTGTGTTATGGCGCAGAAGGTGCCTGCCTCGGGAGTCTTAAGCATGAATTAGTAAACCAACATTTAGCAGATTGTGTTTTTGAATTTTGTCATATCATTTGTTTGCTGATTTGACCTGATTTGACTTGTCTTGTGTCAGCTGATAACGCTACCTCTTTTGGTGGTGATTATTGCATATTTTGCTGTATCCTGACATCCATACAAGTTGGTATACTAATTCATCCCTAAGACTCCTGAGGCAGGTGCCTTCTGTGCCGAAACATCAAGTCATATTTAGGTATATGTTTATTTATATTCTGCCTTATATCCAAGGTGTGTAACAAGACAATATACATAATATAAAAAAGAAACAACTGCAATACAGACCACTAATCAATACATTAACACAATTCAACATAAGTACAGCAGCAAGAGACACCTGAAAGCATCATTGATCAACAAGATGGTCCAGCAGGTAACATTCAAACATCTGCTTAAATGATGCAGTGTTCTGTTGAATTTCAAAGAAAAGGGAAGTTTATTCCATGCCTAAGGTCCAGCCACAGAAAAAGTAGCAGCTCTTGTAAGTTGTAATTGCAGACACCTTAGATCTGGTATAATAAGCAAATCAGCATTAGTGGAACGCAAAACCCTTGATGGTAAATAATGCTAAAGAGCTGCACACAAATAGCAGGGAGAGTCATGATATAAACCCTGATGAACCAGCCACAAGCAATCAGCACCTTTGTTGCAACATGGGTGATATATGATCAAACCATGCAAGGCCAGTCACAACCGAGCCACCGAGTTCTGGACTATCTACAATGCCTACAAACAAGACTTTGACAGGCTTAGATACACAGTATTGCAATAGTCTAAAACACTAAAGATTATGGCCTGCACAACCTTTCAAAAATCAGTTCTAGGTAGCAAAGATTTAAGCTTGCTCAACGGTCGTGAATTCCTAACTACTGCTTGAATTTGAGGTTTAAATATCAGTGACTCCGTTTTCCCCACATTTAACCACCAATAGTTAACAGTCATCCATTGCAGAATTCCCTCAAGCACCTCTTGTGTCTGTAATATTGCAGTCACTATGGATGATTGTACTGGAACAAAAAACTGAATATCATCCGCATATATTCAATAGGACACTCCTTAATTTTAAGCAATAAACATAAATGTTTCAAATACAAATTAAACAGCACATCGGAAAGCACTAAGGCTTGAGGAACTTCAGTGCTTTGTATATTAATTTTTGACACTGCATCCCCAATTCGTACATGATATGCTTCAGCTGTTAAAAATGCTTGAAACCACTGCAATACATCTCCCACAAGGCCACATTCTTTCAAGCACAACAGCAAAATATGATGGTCCAAAGTATCAAATGCTAAAGATATATCAACATACAATTAATCCAAATGCAAATGCCTATCTAGACCACCCCGCAATTCATCCACCGTGGCAGCAATCAATAATTCAGTACTATGAGCCCTGTGGAAGCCATATTGGTGTGGGTCAAGCATTGCATTTTTAGACAGATACTCTATTCAATTATACATACACAGCTTTTTTAGGGTGTTTATTGTATGGTTTTGATTTGTTAATAAATATCCCGCAGTTGAAACTTCAGTGGTGCCCCCCCCCCCCTTATTTTGTTGTTTTTTTCCCTTTGTTGTGTGCTTTGAAAATTATATTGTCATACCTATTGTTTTAGGAGCCTTGCGTGGAATTGCATCAAGTCTGGACAAATTCTTACAAAACCTTTAATTTTGTATTTGACAAAAGTGGATTTACAAAAAAAAAAAAAAGTTTTTTTTTTTTTTGCAGTAATACCTGAAAAATTCCTAAGCTTTTAGGTGAATCTCAAATTCTCTAGTGATACCATATAAATCTTTTTGTTATGCTGTATGTATAATTTCATTATAACGATATCTAAATATCAAGTAATTCCCAAGAACCTAAATATTCGGTAGTATCATCACAGCATGTGGCTAGTTTCAATACAGCCTTCTGTAGTTGACAGATGGTGATTTTGTCAATGCCCAATGTTTTCAAAGTAGTTCCAGGTCTTCCAATATTGCTAAGGGTACCAATTATTACACGAACCGGAGCAATTCTGTAGTTGTAGTTCCATCTTCAAGTCAATATTTTGTGATCTTCTCCAACTGTTTGTGTTCAAGTGGCTGTCTTATGATATTGTCACATCTATTATCCACACCTTTATAATGCATTTATGCCTCAAAAAACTTACAATCTAAATTGGGTATCTGAGGTAATGGGAAATAAATTGATTTGCCTAGGGTTACAAAGAATGTCAGTGGAAGAAGTAACACTTGAACCCTGGGGCCCTGTTTACTGAGGTGCACAAGTGTTTTTAGTGCATGCTAAAATTAGCATGCACTAAATGCTAGAGACACCCATATATTCTTATGGGTGTCTCTAGCGTTAGTATGCACGAATTTTTAGCATGTGCTAACAGTGCGCCTATAGCGCAGTTTAGTAAATAGGACCCCTGGTTTTCAATCCATTGCTCTTATCAACTAGACAACTTTCTCATATCAGTGAAGTTCAGACCCTCTGGAATGGTGCACACTTATTCTAAAAGATAAGAGAAGGTCAAGATCAAGAAGGTCTAACATATTGGGAGGGGGGTCTTCCTTGAGTGGAGTTAGGTAAATATCAGATATAGTAAGGAATTGATCCGCTATATGGATCTTGATCGGAGGTTCCAGACTTGTTGAGGGGATCCACTTTTGTAGGGGAGATTTGGGTTGATAAAATCTTCTTTGCCAACCAATCCTTCCATTTCAGGGCCAGTTATCATGGGGAATTGTTATGTTGGGCAATAAGGTACCTGCTTTGAAACAAATGTTAAAATATTTTGGCCTTGGCTGGCAAGTGCAAAATAGCAGCTGAGGACAGCATGCCTTCTATTTCAGGTATGGCTACCACAGCGTCATTTCCATATGACCCAAACTAATATTTCTGGAGGTGTTCTAATTGTTCAGGAATCCCACTAAGATGTAGAGGTAACCAGTTAGTGTTCATGCTAGGCTGATAGTCCTTAGCACACTACTTTTTATAGCTTGCTAAATGGACTTAGCATGCATGCCAGTGTTTAGTACATAGGCCCAAAAATATCTTAAAGTGCAATTTCATGAAACTGACAACATGTATCAACAGTTGATTTAAGAAACATAAATCAAAATCAGTAAGGGATTTGGGTCCTTTTGTTTGTTACAAACAATATAGTCAATTTAATTCTTTAGTAAAGCAAGCATCACATAATGCTCCAAAATTGTTAAAATTTGGGGATAAAAGTTTACATCCAAAAGGTTGAATGGAAAATTGTGCTTTCAAACTGTAAAGTTACTTATCACACAGAATTTGATAACTCATCTCCCCATCCCAAATTGGGCAAGATCAGTATACTCGTATACACTATATTGATATGCAGTCCTTGTCCAGTTCCTGCAAAAATTTAAAACCGTGTGCTTCACTTCAAGTAGCAAAGGCACCTGAGTTATTTTCCCTTTTGAAAGATAATAGCATGAGCCACGTTTCTTGATGAAGTCTACTTCTTAAAGTCTTTATTTTATCTCTATGGCAGATGTCACATAGGGCACAACAGTTGGCAGTATGGTTTTCCTGCTTATACTGGAAGAAGTGGTCTTGCATGGCTATTTGAAGTTTCTGAGTTATCACAAGGGAAATCAAGCAGGACTGTGAAGCAGAAGGACAGTAACAAAAGGCTATTCTGGTGTGAGATCTCCAAGTCTTTTTCAACTCCATAAACAGACATTGCTACTGGTTTGACAAGTAGAGCCTGCTTCTGCCGGAGAAAGATACAGTTTGCCACTGGGGCAGACGCACAGCTCATAGACAGTCTGTCGAGGGTTGGTAGAGCCAGGTGTGGATGGCGAAAAAGAACCCTGTGGTAGATTCCCTAGTCGGATTGTATCAGCATTTAGAAATATCTAGAAAACAAAAGAAATGAGATATTGGTTTCCATCTCTCAATCTCAGTTGAATTCAAGTTTTCTTGCTAACTTATTTTTAAGGGAGATCAATATTCCAACCTGAAGCTACCACATAAATATAATTTTATTTATTTTTATTTAATTTATGCAGAACATATAGCCCGCTAATACCATTACAGTTCACTGCAGGTTACAAAGGGGTCTTTTACTAAAGCTTAGCTCGAGTTATCTGCAGCAGGGTCCATTGGAATAAAATGGGCCCTGTTGCAGATAACTTGAGCTAAGCTTTAATAAAAGACCCCCAAAATAAGAAGTGAACACAGAATACAATACAATATACCATAATATTCAGAAAATAGGCTTAATTAGAAGATCCTATTATACATTTACGTACTTATCTTTATGCCATATATTCAGCAGCCCCATAAACATGGAGAGGGTTGCTAAATATGAAGTCCTATACTTAAACAAATAACTTGGGCTATGATAGTGAGGACCATTATTTGTGTCTTCCTCCTAAATGAATACATTTGTCTGGATAGCAGCTAAAGATGGCCGTTATCTGTGAAGATTTTCATCCCAACCCTTGAATGCCCCAGATCCCTCCTAGATTTTAACAGATACATTTTGACTTGACATTGAGTTCCCATCCAAAATTTATATTAGCCCAGTGGTTCCCAAAGCTGTTCTGGGGGCTCCCCAGCCAGTCATGTTTTCAGGATATTAACAATGAATATTCATGAGAAAGATTTGTATACAGTGGAAGCAGAGCATACAAATCTTTCTCATTAATATTTATTGTGGATATCCTGAAAGTTGGACTGGCTGGGGAACTCCCAGCACCAGGTTTGGGAAACACTGTATTAGCCCGAAGTAGAACACCCCCAAAACTCTTATACAATTAGGACCTATTAATCAGCCAGCAGTGACATGCTGACTGTTGCCAGATTTATTAACAGATATTCAGTTCTAGGTTATGTCCGGGCACTGGCACTGTATACCCAATCTGAGCATATGTGGCCAGATAATACCTAGCTGCTTAAATATAATATTCAGTAATGAACTAGTTAAGATGAACTGCATAAAAATAGGACTGTGTTAATGTGGTCTTATTTATTCAGTTATTTCAGCCAGCTAAGTGCTGACTGTGCCCCTGCAATGTCCACAAAGTAGCCGGTTTTGGCTTAGGTGCTAACTAGGGATATTCAGAGGCACTATCAGGCTATGGGCTACTGAATATGTTCAGTTAGCCCTCGAGAAACGATTTAAACAGGGGACACAAAAGAGGCAGAAGTTTTGCGATGCAAACAAAGCAGAACAAACATCCAGGCCCACAACTATAGAGGATCAAAAAGCAAAGCTGCATCAAAGGCAAAATCATATATTATGAAACAATAAAACCATAAATTACTAAAAATGATAATAATGAAAGTCCTATAAAACCATGCATAACTATATAAAACACCCAAAGACTAATATATATATAATGTGTGTGTGTGTGTGTGTGTGTAGAGAGAGAGAGATCAAATCAAAAAGCATGTAAGGTCTTTTAGCCCTTCTATACTTTTGGAATTGAATTTTGGCTATGAAGTTTAAACCTCCAGAGAGGTTAGGTTGATTTGCTGGAGAATCCTTGGAAGATTTGCTGCAAAGTTTTCTGTGATACTGGTAAGACTGATTTGATATCTGCTTTTAAAATTCAACTTCACTGTTACTCTAGAGAGAAGTGTACTTTTTGATTTAACCTCTTTAGGTATGTATTTTAAAACATAAGTAATGCTTAAGCTGTTTTCAGTAGCTGCTTTCACTTTGATTTCTATTTTATGTAATATTCTGCCCCCCCCCCCCCCCCCTTTCCTCCAGGGAATACATGTTCAGGTCAATAAGACAAAGTGGTGCATTCAGACTCTAGAGAAGAGTACATATGTTCTGGAAATTGCCAAACCTACTCCTGATACAGGAGCCCGAAGTGAGTTCATGAGGCTTTAAATCAGGGGTAGCTAACTCTATTCTTCAAGACACAAACTGGTCAGATTTTCAGTTTATTTATTTATTTATTTGCTGCATTTGTAACCCACATTTTCCAACCTATTTGCAGGCTCAATGTGGCTTACAATGTTCTGTCATGGCAGTTGCCATTCCAGAGTAAGAGATACAATCGGCATTACATAAGAACATGGATGATATAATAGAATTAAGTAACTGGTATAGAGGGAAAAACATTCAGAATAATTAGGTAAGTGGAGATGCATTATAGTTCCTATTAAGGATCGTTGTGGTATGTTTTATTGAAGAGAAAAGTCTTCAAAGATTTACGAAAGTTAATAATGTTGCAAACTGTTTTCAGATCAAGTGGCAATGCATTCCACAGCTGCGTTTATGTATAATGATTATGCATATGCAAATTTATTTCACTCATATTCATTAGGATATGCTGAAACCTGATTTGTTTGTGTTCAAGAATGATGAGTGTAGAGTGTCCACCTCTGGTTTAAATAATGGTATATGCAAAAGGATAGAACTGTAGTATACAATAAAGAATGGGCTCAATCTTCAGTGGTTCCTACAAGGATAATGTCATTCATTGAGGCTAGCCATTGATTTTCAGGGAGTTTTATCTACAGTAGATAATGTTGCTAAAAATCACTGCTGGCTGCCACAATGCTATCCAGATAGTGTCGGGACGGTCTGAGACAGAGTCAAAGTATAGCTGGGACTTATACAGGTATGGGCAGCATTCTACACCAGTATTCAGACAAATATCTGTGTTACAGGATTGCAAAATAGCTGCTTATCCTGGTATGCCATTGCTGAATAATGTCCACTTACCCAGATATGTTATAAGTACATAAGTATTGCTGTACTAGGACAAAGATTCATCAAGCCCAGCATCCTGTTTCCAACAGTGGCCAATCCAGGTTTAACGTATATGGCAGGATCCCAAAATAGTATAGATTGCATGCTGCTTATACCAGGGGCGTAGCTACGGGTGGGCCTGGGCCCACCCAATTTTGCCTCAGGCCCACCCAAAAACATGCATCCATTTCTTTTTCACCTTCTCCCACCCCTGCCGCGGCGCTTGCACTTTACTATCGGCGCTGCCTGGCAGCAACTCACAGACGCGACGTCCTGCTCCGGGGCCTTCTCTCTCCCGTGTCCCTGTGTAAACAGGAAGTTGCATCAGTGCAGCGGCAGGAGGGCTCTGGAGCAGGATGCCACATCTACAAAGTGCAAGGCAGGTGCTGCGGCAGGGGTGGGAGAGAGGATCACTGCAAAAGGACGGTATGTGCTCGAGGGCCCGCCGCGGCAATGATGTAGTCCGTGGAACTGGAAGAAGGCAGCGCGGGACCTCCCAGACCAGTCACGTTACGCTGATGGCTCTGCGGCACCCGACACGAACTTCCTGTTTCTGAGAGGGCAGGAGGGGCGGGACTCCCGCCCCTCCCGCCCTCACAGAAACCCCGCCCTCACAGAAACAGGAAATCTGTGTCCTAGGGGTGAGACACTGCAGAGTCATCGGCATGACGTGTCTGGGAGGTCCTACGCCGCCTTCCAAGGACTGCATCGTTGCTGGGTTTAGTAGTGGTAATCATGGGTAAGGACTGTTGGCAGTTGAAGGGGAGAGAGCTGCTGTAGGGGACAGGAAGACTTGCAAGTGCCAGAGAACAAGAAGGGAAAAACTGGGCATAAGGACGGACACCGAGGAGGACTGAAAAATAGAAGACATGCTGGATTGGGGGTGAGGAAAAAGGACACAGAGGAGGACAGAAAATAGAGGAGATGCTGAATTGGGAGTCGGGATATAGGGAAGGAATGCTGCTCACAAGAGAAGGAATGGGGGGTGGACACAGGGAGGAACAGGACATAGAGAGGGCATGCTGGTTATGAAGGAAGAATGGTGGAAGATTTTGGATACCCAGAATGAATTCTCACAAGGGTTGCTGGATAAGTGAAGGAATGCGGGAAGGAACGGCGGAGGGGGGAAGAATGGATGCAGGGAAGGACTGGACACAGAGAGGGGTTGATGAACATGAGTCAAAGAATGGGAGAAGAATCTGAACACAAGGAAGGACAGGGTGCAGGACTTGTTGGACATGAGGTAAGGAATAGGGGGAGATTATGGCCACAGGGAGGATAAGAGCAAGGACACAGAGGGAGGATAAAGACATGGACACAGAAGGGAGATTGATGGTGGACATGGAGAGAGAAGAAAGGTCAATTGGACAGAGGATATTGGAAAAAAAGTTAAGAGAAGACAGAGGAATGCAGAAACCAGAGACTGGGACAACATGATTAGAAAAATAACATGATCAGACAACAAAGGTAGAAAAAATGTTATTTTCTATTTAATGATTGGAATATGTCATGCATGAGAACTGAGCATGCCTATGGTGCCGAAGCCAGTGTCACTAGCATGGAGCAGTGCTTTTGACTGCTGTGATTTTCTAAACAGGGGTCTGTAGGCTAGAGATCTTCACCAGCTAAAGTATTTCATTTTTTTTAAGTTCATGGTTGGGGGAGGGGGGAAGGGAAGAGGAAATGCATGCCCACCTAACCTGCCCACTGGCCCACCCAAAAACTGCCTTCTGGCTACGCCACTGGCTTATACCAGGGATAAGCAGTGGATTTTCCCAAGTCCACATTAATAACAGTGTATAGCCTTTTCTTCTAGGAACTAGTCCAAACCTATTTTAAAACCTTGCCATGCTAACCACTTTTAACCACATTCTCTGACAAATTGTAAAGCTTAATAATACACTGAAAGCCCAATGCACAAAGGCTCCATTAAAATGGCAGCCCGGCAAGAAGTTAAGTTGTAAGCAGCTGCTGATGCACAAAGGGAATGGTATGCAAATAAGATGCATGGATCCCCCTTTGTGCATCAGTCACTGTTTGTGACTCCTTATATGGTGCTTAGCCCCTTCCAGTGATGCACTGGGCAGGGGCTGCATGCCACCATTTTGTAAAGGGCGAGCCAGAGGTAGGATGGAGGAGGTGTTGCTCCTACCCTCCTGCCTCCAACATTTTAAGGTATGGGGATGGGAGAGTAAGAGGGTCACAAGAATGAGGGGGCTCAAGAGGTGGTCCACTGGACCACTAGGGATTTTTGATTTAGGGGGTGCAGGGAGCACTGGGGTGTTAGGAGAGGGTCCACTGGACCACCAGGGAGTTTTGATTCAGGGCCACCAGCGGGGTGTCAGGAGGGGGTCCACTGGAACACCAGGGATTTTTGATTCAGGAGGTCATGGGGAGCACCAGGAGGGTTCCCATGGAAGTGTACCGAGTGCCAAGTTCTTTGAGTGATGTCTCCTCCTCCTCCTTCTCCTTGCTTTAACAGCACAGATGCGGAAAGTCTCCTTTAAGGAGGTGCTAGAGATTCCAATGGGGATGGGTAAGATTTCTGTCCCTGTGCAACTCTCTAGTCACAAGGGGGTCCACTGGACCTCCAAGGATTTTTATGGGAAAGTGCAGTGAGGTAGAGAGCACAAGCATGCAGCCTTTGCAACTGCCTGTATTTTCTTCCTCTCCAACAGCTCCAGAGCTGCAGTAAAATCTAACTCCTTAAAGCTACGCACTCCTTTCTGTGCATTGCATGGAATACTCTTAATACTGATGAACTCGTTTTAATATATTTGTTTGTGATTCTCAGTAGCTGCTAACAACACACGTTAGAACCAAAGAAAACCCCTTTGTACATTACTCACTTAATAGTGTTTGCTCTACAACCAGTCTAAAGCAAACTTTGAAAGTTCGATAAGTTTTGTACATTGGCCTCTAAGTGAAGAATAATTTTCTCTGATTTGTTTTAAACATACTACTTAGGAACTTCATTGTGTTCCTGCTAGTATTTGTACTTTTGGAAACAGTAAACAATCAATTCATGCCTACCTGTTCTACTCCCCTTATTATTTTATAGACCTCTATCAAATGTCCACTCAGCTGTCCCTTCTTCAGACTGAAGAGCTGTAACCTCTTTAGCCTTTCCTCATAGCAGAGTTGTTCTACCTCCTTTATCATTTTGATTGCCCTTCTCTATACCTTTTCTAATACAGCTGTATCGTTTTTGAGAAGCATTGACCAAACTTGTACACAACTGGAGAAATTTTATATATGGTGCTGAATGCTAGGCACTACATCCATGCTGAATTTTCAGAATGAAAAATATTCTAATGGACGCAAGGTATGAAAACAGGCCAGAAATGACAAATCCACATGAAAACACCATTGGTTATCCGTTTTGTTTTAGGGTAAAATTTTGTGCCCTATTTGTTCTAGAAACAGGTCTACATCAAAACATTGAAGTCTGAGGCCTAGATGTTTTTATTTTCTTTCATTGTGGATTTAAAATGTCCTAGTGTTAGGAACACCCTAATCCCACCCCTGAAATGTCCCTGACATACCCTCTTGTGATTTGGATGAACTGCAGATAAATTGTATAGATAAATGTCTAATATCTCTAATGCAAACTACAAAGTACCACACAGTCTTTTGTTAAGAGGTAAAAGACTTCAAATACCCGGTGCAAATTCACTCTGTATTGAAAAGCACCGCTCCGCTCTGCCATTGGTTCGTTGATTTACCAGTACGGTTACAGGCGGGCATCCTCATCAGTCTAAAATCCTCTTTGTGTTGCTAATTCACATACACTTTTTATATTTTATATGCAACTATTCGCACTTATCTTTTTGGGCGTTTTCTAGTAGGTTCGCTCTACAGCGAGCTCCTGTTTCGCATTCACTTCATTAGGAGCTGAACCCCCGCTGTTGTTGCCCTCTCGCAGTGTCTGCTGTTTTATTGCTCTCCACCGCTAAGACTGTGTGGTACTTTGTAGTTTGCATTAGAGATATTAGATTTTGAATTCAAAAGCAAACATTGGGTAGATTAAATAAATAGATAAATGTCTGCAAAACAGGTTTCAAAAATACTGATTTGGATATGTTTGTGAGAAAAACATATATGTGGATGTATATGTATATATATGTATATGTGTACCTGTATGTAGAAGGGTTACATTATACAAAGCAATGAATTATTTTTATTATCCAGGGAGAAATATACATCAATTAATAGACATACTAAAACAGAAGAGATTTAGGTTAGGTATTAAAAAGCTTTCTAATCGTATGAGTAGATAATGAGTAGATAATGAACATTACCTGAGGGTGGGGTATAAAATTAATTGAAGGGTTTCTTTAAAGGAAGGTTGGGAAAACATTTGTCTGGGATGAAAAACATACTATGAATTATGCCTGGTAACTGGGTAATAAATTAGAGTTCTCCTTTAGCAATTTATAGATTTGAGAAGCAAATAAGAAAAAAAAGATTTAGTAGTTCAATTAAATTAACAAAAAAGTAATTACAGATTCATAAAGAATAAAGCAAGGTATTATGACTTCTTAAGCATAGAAAGTGCATATCAACCACAAGAATGAGGAAGTATTAATTAAACTGTGAATACATTTGGAAAGTCCCCATTTGGCACATGAGGTATAGTTTAGGTTACCTTAATACTGAAATAAATTAATGTAATAGGGGAATCTGAAGAGTAATTATAAATACAAATAGAGGGAAAAACAACTATCTTATTAAGAAACAAAATAGAAAGACTAAAACAGGAAGATGACAAGGTCTAAAATAGTGGAGGCTAGCACTGTAACAAGTTCATGAGAACTACAATTGATGCAAAATAGTGTTACCTTTCTGTTGCATGTCTTCTATTGGTTCCAGAGAGACTAATAAACACCTTGCATGATAATAATTGTAGGGGTCTTTCCTGCTGTGTTTGCTAGACCTGAACCATCTTTTCCTGAACCAATATGGATTTTGCAGCTTGAGGCCTGATACAACAGAAAACAGCTTTCTTCAAGGAAAACTACTTGGCATAGCTGTGCTGCTGGCTTCACCCAAGGTCATGTTGTTTACTTTGATCTAGCCTTCAGCTATCTCCTGGGAGGTGCACAGGAGCAGCTGTCACAGAGACAGAATCTCATGTACATCTATGAACCATGAAGAGGAGTTTGCTACCATCAGGCTTGTGTCTGATGAGAGATTCTTGCTGGAAGGTGGGTAAACAAGAGGTACAGGGTTGGTGATTGATCCATATGTGTCAACTGGACCCAGAGGAATGCAAATGCTGGGTATCAGAGAGAGAGAAGGAAATCAGACGAGAAGCTTGCCTAGTGTATGGATCTCTCTTAGAGGAGATAGAGACTGATCTGCCCAAAACACCTGTGAACTGCAATTCCTTGTGCTAATAGCTGACATGATCCAATTCAGCCACAACTTTGTGGCTTCCCCAAAGTCTGAGTAACCAGCTGCACTGAGCATGGACCTTGGACTATCTTGATCTACAAGGGCTCGTAGGTAATCTGCTGGAGCCTAGAAGAGAAGCAGATTCTGCACATCACCTGAACTTGGACCTACGGGACTGCAAGGATGAGATTCAGAACTTCCCTTCTTATGGCTCAGGTATTAGTTAGCTTAGGTTTTTGCCTGTAACTGATTGGTTTTCCCGGGACTTGTGGTCAGTAGCCTAACTTTGTTGCTAAGGTGGTAATCTTTGCATAGGATAGTTGTGTAATTACATATACATATATCTATTGGTAATCAGTATTTTGATAGTGTACATAGTTGTGTAACTTGCTTTGCATTTGCCATATTTTTATATATTTTAAAATATATCTATAATAAATATATTTCTAGTTTGGTTTTATTCCTTTCATTGTTGGGCAGCCTCACAATAATCTAAGGGCCACATATATCAGGTACTGATCATCCCCTTTTGTCAAACAAGTCCAGATTAATTACTATATTAATGATTCTCTGCTAATCTACAGTACCTACAGATGGGGTTCTCATTTGGTTGTGAGCATTCTGTCTATGAAAGCACTTTATTGCACTGCTTCTGTTTATGTATGGAACTTGTTTAGAGTATCTGTCTCTTTTGCAGGTATTTCTGCTGTTCTGTTACTATGTACAGACTGAGGACTTGTCCTTTGGATTAAGGATTGCTGTCTCTTGCATGGATATTTGCTGCCCTGCTCCTGTGCAGGGATTGTGCTTTGTACCTATTGAGGAGCTTTAGGTTTTATTCTGGCATTTTGGTAGCATTTTTGTTTGTGCTATGGCATCTGCTTCTCCTTTGTTGTTCGAGCTAGAGCTGTCTGTTATTTCCAGGATCACTACTGTTGTCCTGGGGCAATCTACGCTGGAGTCTTATTTGGATTCATTGCTTAATTTGTTTCAGGGGGTTGTGAAGATGAGAGTTCTGCCTATGGCACTGTTTTGAACAATGTGCTTAAGTCTAAGACTCAAGATTCCACTGAGTCTTTGGTGGACCTGTCCTATGCTTTATTCACACTGAAGCATCATTTAGTTTCTGATTTGCTAAGTGTGATACTCTCTATGCTGAATTGCTTCAGTGCCAGGTAAAAGTGACTGAGATTGAGTGTCGGAAAGTTGACTTGCAGCTCTACTTCTCAGGCTACTGAGCTCAGCCGTCCCCCTTCTTCCCTGGTCTTGGCTGAGGAGTGTGGTGGGGAGGGGGAGGGCATACTTAGTACTTATGGCTCTCCTGTGGATGGCCTTTTTCTGCCCTACACTAAATGTCAATAGCTTCAGGGTCGATGCGATTCTTTGTTGACTGATAAATCTATGTTAGAGGCTCAGATTCAAGCCTTGCAGACTTCTCTGGCTTAGAAAGAAGTCTCTCTCAGTTCTGTGTCCCTGAAGGTCTCTAACTTACAGGCGGTGCTGGATGCACAGACACAACAGGCTGCCCGGTTTCACTCCCTCTCAGAGGAACTGAAACTGAAGTCTGAGGCTGACATCTGGGCTTTGAACTGAGACTTATGGAAGTCAATTACTGAATATGACACTGCCAGTCAGGCCCTTCACTGAGCTAATAGGGAACTGCATAACCTCCAGGAGAAACATAACATACTCACTCTGTGCTTAAAGCTAGCCATTTATAAAAGAGATGCTTGTTCCACATCCCTGGTAAATTACAAGGAGGAGTTTACTGTTGTGAGACAGGAATTGCTCACTGTCCACTGTGAAATTGACTTAGCACATTTGTACTCTAATAGCATTTCTGGTTCATGGTCTTCTAGTCCTCATGCTCCTATGGATTGTCCATCAGCTTGGCAGCCTTCTGCCTCTGAGAGCTTGCATTTTCAGTGCACTCATCTAGCCCCTTCTGAACGGGTTTCTGCTCCTCAGCAGGTCAGTTTTATTTTTTTGATCTTAGCAGCAGACAGGAACAGGCGGAAGATTATAACAGTTTCCAGTTACCTTCTTGGGATTGATCAGTGTCAGCACCTACACTCAACACTGTCAGGTCTGGTTTTGCAGTCATCAGCAGTAAATCTGATCACATGCTCCGTCCATTCAGGTCTCAGCTCTCTACAGTCCCTGACTATATCACAAGAAACAAGCTCCACTGCTTTCTTCTCCTACTGGTGAAATGTGTTACCGCTTGCAGTCACAAAAGGGAGCTTTGCTATATCTGGAAAAGCAGTCAAAAATAATGAAGTTACTGAACAATGATTGTTCCATTCAGAGAATCGTCCAATATATCTATACAGGCTCACCTGGATTCAGTGCATGGCCTGTTTAAAACCCCCCAGGTCCATTCTGTTACAGATAAATAGGCTTTACTCAAAAGGACTGTTCATGAAGATTATCAGAATTATCTAAAGGCTATAATGGCAGACAACCCTAACCTGCTTATTGTGCAGCAGGCTTTAAAGAACAGGTATGATTTGTTTGTGGATCCACAGAAGCGAAACGCACCCCAAGGATCTTGAATTTGGTGATTTCTGAAATCTTTTTGTGAATTGAAAACAGAAAGCCTTTTTCCAGCCTTCTGAAGCAGACAGAGGATATTTTTTAATATCTGTTGCATACTGTCTGCTGAGCCTGTCACCAATTTAGCTTCTAAAGGTTGGCCTGATGCTCAAGTGAGTATTTGTGCTGCTACATCCATACTTTCTCTTGAGAGTAATGTGTCTGCTTCTTCTTCATAGGTACCTGTTGGCAATACCCAGAATCACCAGCTTGGCAGCACGGTGACTCACATGGATGGAGAAGGCTGGTGTCAGTCTAAAAAGAAGTGCTTTAGCAAGAAGTGGGCTGCGGAGAAGATGTGGGCTCTAGAAGCACAGCTTGCTGAACTTGAGGCAAAACAACATACATCTGACCCTAGTCCCCATCAGAAGTTGCCCTCTTCACAGAAGTGGGGAGGGAAATTCCAGCAGCCCAAGGATAAATCTTCTGGGCCCAAACCTGCTGTGGGGCCTAGTGTTAACTCTGTTGAGGTGGTTGCTCAGTCCTCTTCCGAGGAGGAGCAGCATGAGTAACTATATCTACCTTTTCTTCACAGGCTTCCATCTCTACCATCAAGTTATTGCTCTGCATCCTGCCATTGAAGAGCCTGCTGTGATGTATGCAGGGACCCAGCCCTCTGACCTAGAGTGGCTTCCTTCATGGGACTCTATCAGGGAACACAGGTATTTTCTGGGTAAACTTACTCCTAAGTATTATAGATATACTTTAGATCTGTTGATTCAACAGACGTTTCCATGTCAGGATCTGCAAAGGTTCCATCTCTGTAGAACTTAGGGACACTTCCATTTGAATTAATTTCCAGCATTCAATAGACTCTCACATTCTGGAGCTCCGGTTGGATGATGCTTCAAGGGGGGGCGGGGAGGAGCATGGTGAAGTAATCACAGTCCAGAAAGCTCAGATAGCTGACACTGTTCTTCATATTGACAATTTGGAGATTGTTTTGAATGACTCGCCTGCTGCATATGACCCGGCGGATGTTGCTACTGACATACCTCAAGGAGCCTCTTCTCGTTCTAATCCTGATATGCACATCCTCACATGTTAACTTCCATTCAACAGAAGGATGATGCTTTTACCATCACAGTCCAGATGGTTGGCACCCAGTCACTTCAGGCCTCTTTGTTGTTACCTTGTGATGTTTTCTTCATCAGTGACACTCTTTACAGCTTTCTTCGCAAGTCTTTGCAAATCCCATCTGTGAAGTGCCACACCACATTTGTACAGGTGTCTGTGCAAGGTGCCAAGCCACTTGTAGGAATTTGCAGTCTTCCCTTGACCTTGGGAACAAAGAGTTTCACCCACCACTTCACTATTGTCTGAGGCCTGCAACAGCCCTTATATTTGGGGTCGGATTACCTCATCAGACTGGGAGTTTATGTGGACCTGGTGAATCACATCCTGTAGAGTAGCCCAGTGTACTCTGAAACTGTGACTTCCAGCCTGAAGTCTGGATAGACCGTACCCCAGGACTGTGAGGTGCTCTGAGCTGAAGATGTGAGGATCCCAGGAAGAGTTCAGAACTTTTCCCTCAAGCTCTGCCTTGCTCAGGGTCAGCGTCTTTTAGACAAGGTGGTGTTTTTCAGTCCTCATTCTCTCTTTCAGGACCTTGGGTTTTCTACTGGCACTTTGCCACGTCTGGAGGTGACTGGTTCTTCCTTTCACTTGTTAGTCACAAATCTTCAGCCTGATCAAGTTGTTCTTTCTGCAGGAAAAACTCTTGGTTTTCTGGTGGGAGAGTCCTTTCCTCATGTAGAGATCAGTTTGCTTATTATTGATAGGCTGCCTTCCTCTTGGAGCACCTGCCAGATGGAGAAACACCTGAATATCTTTTTTACCTCCCTCAGAGGTTTCATCTCTCTTGAGTTTGTCTGACCATATGATGCAATGTGTTCTCAAGTGCAGTTGGGCGATGACTTCTTGATTTTGTCTAGAAGGATGTATTTACCCCAGATGCCTAGAGTGGTGCAATCTGTTGAAATTTCATCTTTACAGGAGGAATTGAAGAGCAAGTGGACATTTCATCCAATCAACCTTTCTCAGAGTTTGATGCCGTGGTGAAAGACCAGGTGGAACAGGCTGATGCTTGTACTACTGATATATAGAAGGCATGGAGGGGCATAATCGACCAGAAACGCCTATCTCCATGGGCGTTTATCTCCGAGAACGGGTCCGTGAAGGGGCGGAGTGAACCGTATTTTAAAAAAAAATAGACGCCCATGTGTTATTCGCCAAGGTGTGAGCTGGGCGTTTTTGCTTTTCAGCGATAATGGAAAATGAAATCGCCCAGCTCAAAAACGAATAAATCCAAGGCATTTGTTCGTGGGAGGGGCCAGGATTCATAGTGCACTGGTCCCCCTCACATGCCAGGACACCAACCGGGCACCCTAGGGGGCACTTTTACAAAAACAAAAAAAAAGGTAAAAGAGCTCCCAGGTGCATAGCACCCTTCCCTTGGGTGTTGAGCCCCCCAAATCCCCCTCAAAACCTACTGCCCACAAGTCTACACCATTACTATAGCCCTAAGAGGTGAAGGGGGGCACCTACATGTGGGTACAGTGAGTTTGGGGGGGTTGGACGACTAAGCATTAAGCAGCACAATTGTAACAGGTAGGGGGGGGATGGGCCTGGGTCCACCTGCCTGACGTCCACTGCACCCCCTAACAACTGCTCCAGGGACCTGCATACTGCTGCTTGGGAGGAGGGTATGACATTTGAGGGTGAAAGTAAAAAGTTGTGAAACATCATTTTTTTGTGGTGGGAGGGGGTTAGTGACCACTGGGGGAGTCAGGGGAGGTCATCCCCGACTCCCTCTGGGGGTCATCTGGTCATTTAGGGCACTTTTTGGGGCCTTATTCGTGAAAAAACAGGGTCCAGGAAAAGTGCCCTAAATTCTAGCTACAAACGTATCCATTATCGGCGAAAGGCGCCCATCTCTGTTCGGGTGATAACCACGCCCCAGTTCCGCCTTCACCACGCCTCCGACACGCCCCCGTCAACTTTGTCCGCATCCGCGACGGAGTGCAGTTGAAAGCGTCCAAAGTTCGGCTTTCGATTATACCGCTTTATTTGTTTTTGTGAGAAAAACGCCCATCTCCCGATTTAGGTCGGAACTTGGGCGTTTTTCTCGTTCGATTATAAGCAGGATAGTTGACTGAGTTGCTATATAAGTACAAGGACCTTTTTGCTGTAGACTCATATGATTGTAGGCTTATGGACCTGCATGTCACCAGAATTCCTACTGAGTCAAATAGCAAGCCTGTCTTTGTGCACCAGTATAAGATTCTATTAGCTTTCTATGAATCAGTTCAAGAGATTCTCAACATTTTAGAGGCCAGGGGCATTATTAAGCAATGTAACAGTATGTACAATTCTCCTCCATTGCCCATTTTGAAAATGAATAACAGCTGGAGACTCACACTGGATTACTATCAGCTAAACAAGTGGGTACCGTTGTCCAGGTGGCCTATGGCACCTCCGGATCAGAATCTTGCTACTATCAAAGGGGCTAAGTATTTCACCAGTTTGGATTTGGCGTCTGGATTTTGGACAATGCCAGTACCTAGCGCTCCTTAGTAAACATTCCTCTTAAAACTCAACACAACATAGAGGATTCTGTTGCACTAAAGTATAAATGAGAAGTTCTGAAAAGAAAACTGTCTTTACCAAAATGGAACACAATAAAAACTAGTTAAACCGGCACAGAGCCAAATGCGTGTTAACAGCAGACAAGCATGAACCGCTGAAAAGTGAGGGTCTAAAATAAAAGAGTGAGCTAATTGGCAAATCACCATTGAAAATGGTGTGAAAAAGTAAAGACTGGTGACAAATGGTAAAAGGAAATAAATCAAACCTCGTTTTCAAAAAGAAAGTCAAGCCTTGATTTGGGAAAGAATCCACATTAAAACGGTGGAATGCCAAGCCTCGTTATCAAGCAAAAATGGTAAAAAGCCTCATTGTGATGGAAAAAGAATGAGGCTTTTGCTAGAAAACTGAATTGCAAAGTCAAATCCACATCTTATTTATGGACAATATTAAAAAACTAGTCAAAAAAGTGTCAAATCTAAATATAAATTAAATATGAAAAAAAGGACTGTACATGGGAACCTACATTCAAAAAAGGGGAATGAAAATATATAAATATCTTGTGAACCAGATTATTTGGATCTGTGCTAGTGTGACTAGATTTTATTTTGTTCCAGTTTGGTAAGTAAAGTTTTCTTCTCAGCACTTCTCATTTATGCTTTAGTGCAACAATATTCTGTATGTTGCATTGGATTTTTAAAAGTGTTTTATCCTGTATAAATTTATATTGTCAGCAGTTTTTTTATAATCATTTATCTTCACTGCATTTTTGAACTCAGTACTTATATTCATTTAATTGTTTATATGCGTGCTTAAATGGCGGATTTCCAAAGTAATATTATATTGTGTTTTACATATATTTATACATCTTTTCATGTGAGCTAAACACCATTGTGACTATTCATAAACTTGATTTCACTACGGGCTTTTCCACTGTGTTCTGGTTGATTCCATGATGATAGTCTTTCTATGTATGTGATAGCAAATGGCTATTCATACAATCAATTAATTAGTTTTTCTTCAAAATGATGCATCTGTGTATTTGCAGCAATGCACTTTCTTCCCGAATGTGCTGGTTCGCTGAGATGTCATTGTATTGATTGTTGAACAGTATACCATCGTTAACAGAACTCATAATTTTTAAATCATGTATAAGTGTCAGTTCTTGCCACATTCTTATTCTTGTGTGTATATTTTTATTGAAATTTTATTACTGTATATTCACATTTTTGTCAGCACACCTACATTCATAGAACACTACTAATGTTATCATTGAAAATGTTCTTCTTTTTGCTTTTTTCATTTCTACTCTTTTTGTTTTGTTTTGTTTTGTTTTATTTTGTTTCAGTGATTCTGTTATGCAGCTGCTAAGCTCTTCATCCCCATCTTTTCTTTTTTCTTTATATATTTTTAAGATTTGTTATCTCCTTGATCTTTTACAAATAATTTTATTTTCACTCCTTCCTGTGAGATTTGCTCATTGATGCAATTATAACACACTTTTATTATATAAATCAACTTAAGCTTATAGCTTTTTTCATCTGATATTTTTTATTTATTTCTGTTTCAGCTTTTTATTGAAGTTTTATTATTTATGTAATTATTGTTTACTTTTGAAGTCATAATATTTTTGATTACTTCTTAATCCTTATTAGATACTCTACTTTGTATTCTCTAGCCAATTTGTCTTTTTATCATCAGTGGCTGGTATGTTTTGTTTCATTTCTGTATTACTTTGTGGGGTTTAATAGTAAGTTACATGATGCGTTCTTATATACTTTTTATCATTTATATAGTAATTTTAGATAATTTTTTATAATTATGATTTGTACATTTAATGATTGATATACTTACACACTTAAATACACATATGCAACAATTTATGTATTCATATTCTAATATATTTATCAATTCATTTATGTTTTATTTGATGATATAATATGAATGTTGAGTTCTATTTTAATGTTTTTTTTTTACATGTATGTCTATATTTTTTGTACAGAGATATTTCATTTGACTGCTAAGGAAGGAATGATTAGCGTAAAAAATACAGGACTGCGTAGAGTCTTTGGAACTGAATTGTTGTACAAACCTGTGGTTTTTGGAATTGCTTTTTTAATAAACCTACTGTTTGGACAGACATTTGGTCTACCCCTACCTCTTTTTTTTTTTCTTCTTTTATATGCTAAAAATGCTTTACCATGGGACACTCTCAGGCGTCTTATGGTAGTTTAGGGACTGGTACAAGCTACCATGTGCTAAAATTAATTTTTTAATCTCTGGGGTGGGTCAAGGGGAGGAACAGAAAGTGGGTGTGTTCTGGGATAATTGGTTAATGTAGCGACATTAGTATATGCTAACCAATCAGTGCATGTTTAGCACATGAGCCCTTACCACCTACAAAATACGTGGCAGTAGGGACTCATGCACTAATGGCTATGCAATAATGGAAAAATTAATGTGCAGCCATTAGTGCTAGAAATAGGAAAAAACGGCTATTTTACCCCTGCAGAAAAAATGGCCTTAAGGTGCAAGAATGACCTGTGTAAGGATATACTAAAGCCACTTTTTACCACAGCTTAGTAAAAGGGCCCCAAAGTTAATCTGTTGTCAAGGGTTTTTAAGCTTTAAATAGTGTCTAAGATCCCCTATGATTGTGAACTAATATTATATGGATCTTAATAATGTTTACTTGTCTGCTATTGGCAACATTTTCTTTGTATGGTTTTTATCCTATTAGGTTTCATGAGGGAATGAGATAGTCTCGATTATTTATTTATTTATTTATTTGCACATTTATATCCCACTTTTTTCCACAGGGATGCGGAATATGATAAATGTAGTATAAAAAATAGAATGTAAAGTTATGCTGATTTCAATGCTACATATGTATAACAATGCTAAGGAATTGTTACAACTGTTTTCAAAATACTGAGGTATGTTCATAGATACTTTTTGGGCCCTGTTTACTAAGCCACACTGTAGGCGCACTAACCTATAAAGGCATATGCTAATGCTAAAGACACCCATAGGAATATACGGGTGCCTCTAGAATTAGCGCACACTAATTTTTAGAGTGTGCTAAAAAGTTAGCGCTCCTACAGCGCAGCTTAGTAAACAGGGCCATTTGTTTGTACTGATATATTGCTGTTCAATAAAATCCATAATATCTTGTATTAAAATACAGGGAATTGCTACTTTTTTTTTTTAAAGACATTTCCCCCCCATATTCAGCCCTATTTAACCAGCCAGAAATGGCTCCTGGTCAAATAGAAATTAACTGGCTATCCATGAATATTCAGTGAAAGATAAGTGAGTTATCTCCTGCTGAATATTCATGGTCGGCACTTACTGCCAGATTCTATATAACGCGCCTAGAATTCAGCACTGAAATCTATGCATATTCTATAACAACATGTGTAACTTAATTGTCTTAACAAGCTAATCAGCATTGATAACAGCACTTAGCAATCAATAATGAGCAATAATTGTCAATAATTCAAATTTAGGCACACAGCTCGCTAAGCGTATTCTGTAATGAATTGTGCCTTAAGTCTAATGTGTGCAGTTCAAAAGGATCATGGCTATGGGCAGAGAAATGGGCATTTTGTGGGCATTCTAAAATTTACACAAATAGAGGGATATTTTCAATATGACGTCTAAGTCTGACTTTGGACGTTTTGCAAAAAATCATCCAAAATCCGAATAGCAAAGAAGGTCAGTTTCAAAAAAGAAAAACTTCTATCTTTTGTTTTCAAAAATAGGTTTTGTGATTTGGACGTTTTTTTCTTTGGTCTATTAAAAAAAAACATCAAAATGCAAAACGCACAAAATCAAGCAATTGGGATGTAGGAGGAGCCAGGATTTTTAGTAGACTAGTCCCCCTGACATCCCAGAAAACCAATAGAGCACCCTTGGGGGCACTGCAGTGGACTTAATAAAATGCTCCCAAGTAAATATCTCACCATTGCTCCCTTACCTTGTCTGCTGAGCCCCCCAAAACCCACTACCCCCAACTGTACACCACTAACATGCAGAAGCCTCGAACAATTATGACTTTATATTTAAATCTTTTTATTAAAGTATAAAAAGGAACAATATGCTGTCCAACTATTGTGTATAAGTTACAAACAGAAAACAATAATAACTGCAAGCAGCTATAATAACCCTCCTCACCACCACCCTCTGTCATTCCAACCCCAGCAATAGCTGATTTCTACTACCCCAAGGAATCTTAATCCACTCTGATAAAATGTCCAGGGGTACAAAATACAACCCATTCTGTATGCCCTAGAGGGGAGAAATATATCCTATGAAGCACGATTTTTTAATCTGTGGATGAATAAGAAGTCATCAACAATCTCAGGATTCATTCTAACTCTCCTGTCTTCCACAGTCCTTCCTACTACTACTACTATTTAACATTTCTAGAGCGCTACAAAGTGTACGCAGCGCTGTACAAACACAGAAGAAAGACAGTCCCTGCTCAAAGAGCTTACAATCTAATAGACAAAAAGTAAAGCATTTAAATTTAAAATATTTAAGCAGTCAAGCACAAGAGAACAGTCACAGAAGGACAGAAGATGTTGAAGGGTGGTCAGTGTGATTAGGTGTAACTCTGGTTGGAGAAGGTGATAGAAGAATAGAAATGGGTGAGGTAAAGTAATGAGTGGGTTGATAGGGAGGTTATATAAGACATGTCACTCTAGGGGTGGGTGGGTAGAGGGGTAGGGTGGGTGGAAGCAGGAGAAGGTATTCTCTGCAGCCTATCTGTGAGTTGGAAAATGCTCTCTGAAGCTGCTGCTATAAGTTGTTAGTTTTCTCTCCCTGAAAGAGATCCAAGCCACACCCACGAAGTTCAAACTGTCAGTGGGGAGGGTGAGGGGAGGAAATGGCAGTGCTTGATGAAAAAGAGAGCTCAGTTTGATAGGAGATATACTATAGGATGTCATTCTGAGGCCAGGCTAAGTCTAAAGCAGGAGAAGGTATTCTCTGCAGCCTATCTGTGAGATGGAAAATGCTCTCTGAAGCTGCTGCTATAAGTTGTTAGTTTTCTCTCCCTGAAAGAGATCCAAGCCACACCCACGAAGTTCAAACTGTCAGTGGGGAGGGTGAGGGGAGGAAATGGCAGTGCTTGATGAAAAAGAGAGCTCAGTTTGATAGGAGATATACTATAGGATGTCATTCTGAGGCCAGGCTAAGTCTAAAGCAGGAGAAGGTATTCTCTGCAGCCTATCTGTGAGATGGAAAATGCTTCCTGCAATAGAAGATGTCTTCTTAGAAGATGTGCTGGTAGTAGGATGTACAGGATCCCCCATGCAAATTTTGCTAGTTGTGGCCAGCATGTTTGCTTGTTTAAAAAAAAAAAATCAAAATATTGTCTGCATCACTAAAACATAAATAAGTGTCCAGTTCATTAAAAGGCTTCAAAGTAGAAAATGACACATGGACAAAGTTTGTCCCCATCCTCATGGGATCTGTCCCCGCCCCATCCCCGTGGTTACTGCGGGTCCCCGTCCCTGTGTCATTCTTTAATATCAACTGAGCATATTCTATATACCACGCCTATATCTAGGTGCCACTTATAGAATACGTTTAGGAAGATATTTTAGAAGCTTTATATAGAATCTGGCCCTTAGTGGTTAACTGGTTATATCGTGCACTATAACTGGCTGTTCTCAAATATTCAGTGCATAGCTGGCTAAGGGGTATGTTTACTAAGGTGTGTTAGCATTTTTAACGTGCCTGTAAATTTAAGGCGTGTTAAACAATAACGCGCCTATACATTTCTATGGGCACATTAGCGTTTACCGCACGTACACCGTTTACACACATTAAAAACGCTAACGCGCCCATAGCACCACTTGGTAAACATAGAGGTAAGTTTGGTGGCCACATCGAGCCACCCAAATAGCAGATCTATCTTTAGCTGCTATAAACTTAATTGTCCATCACTGAATATTGGTTTGACCGGTTAAGTTTAAGCCAACCAAAAATGAACTGGATATTCAATACCATTTCCGATGACCAGCATTCAATATCTAGCCTCATCGCCAGCCGTGGGAGGTTGCCAGGCTGCCTCCCATGTTCTCAATATCGGCTCCATTTGTCTTTTAGATTCAGTGTTTGGCTTACCTCACCATCTGTGGATTGCAACAGCAGTTCTTTTCTACAGGTGGCCTTGAAGTCTCCAGCAATTGCACTAATATGAACTCCCTTGGGTGCCTCCATTGTTAAAGACCGTGTAGGAGACTCAAGTCTGAAAAAATAGCCATCAAGAAAGCAAAACTATAATAAACAATACATTCTGCAAGCATAAATGAACATGATTTATCACATCAAAAATAAAACAGTATCAGTTTTCTGGATAGCTACAGAGAATAGAAAAAAAACTGCAAAACTATAATTTTAAAATAAAATAAAAACCTTGGAGCACATTTTTAGAAAGGATGCACAGCATCTGAAGAGGGAATTTATCAATGTGGTCTAACCTTAAGATGTGTTATTTTATTGTTAACCTCACTTGTTAGTAGTTAAGTTTCAATGAATAAAACTGGACCTGTGTTAAAATAGGTAGTGGTAAAACAACACATCTTAACAGCAACTACCAATAACTACATCCCCAAATGTGTAACTAGTGGCGTTTACACATAAAAATGTCATCTATGTGTAAATGTCAATTTTGCAAGGTCAGTGTTTAAAAAAAGGAATACTTGCAGCCATTCCAAAATTTGATGGTTGCGATAAGTCCAGTCCTCTAGCATTTGGAATGAGTGTGAAGACAATATCCCCAAATGTAGGAGAGAATAAACCAGATTGCATGATAATATTAGCCAAAGAAGTTAACCAATCCACAACAAATTTAAACGAGTTCACTGAAACGTATACTGGACACATCTAGAAAGCAAGGAGATTTAGAGAGTATTAAGGAGTACAACAGTGCTAGTAACAGTATGAAGTAATACCCAGCATCTATCTCCTGGGAATGCCTGCTCTTGATATATTTATTTATTTATGGCATTTATATCCCACATTATTCCCACCCATGGACAGGCTCAATGTGGCGTACAATAGTCTATTAAGCAACATTAATACAAAATACAGGAATTAGCATCAGAGAAGGGAAAGAGGAACAACAGGAGGGATGCAACATGGGGATGACTCCACGATCAAAACTGCTGTAAATAACTTGAATTTTATTAGTAAAATAAATAGCAAGATCTGATGCCGAAGGCTGGATGACATCAGAAGTGTTAGAAAATGGACATGATGATAAGGGCCCCTGTTTACTAAGCTGTGCTATAGGTGTGCTACCATTTTTAGACATAAATATTAAAAAAAAACATTAAAATAGAACTCAACATTCATATTATATCATTTTTAGGAATATATGAGTATCTCCAGCGTTAGCACGTACTAATTTTTAGCATGCACTTAGGGCCCTGTTTATTAAGCAGCATTATAGGTGCTTTAACATTTTTAACATGCATTAACCATGTACATGCCTACAATATCCCTACAGGTGCCTAAATTGTTAGTGCACGTGCTAAGTGTAGGCACGCTAAAAACACTAACTTAGAAAACAGGGCCCTAAAAGCGCCAACGCACCTTAGTAAAGAGGGCTATAAATGTTTCGTGAAAGAAAAAAGCTTATGTAGTATCTCCTGGAGGTGAAGGTATTTGCAGCAGCACTAACTGGGCCAGTTTTTACTGCATCTACAAAAAAAGGTGTTTTTTTTTTATTGTGACGGGAAAAGAGCATGTCTAAAACCAGCCTGAGCCCTTAACGCCACCCATTTATCCAGCAGTATGGGCTCATGAGCTACACCAATTACTGCCGGAAATGGCTCACGTGGGAGGAAATAAATAATTAATTCATCTAGGCATTATGGGTGCGTGTCAAATCTGAAATTACCGCCAGGGGAGCACACTGGCCTGACAGTAGTCTCATATGGGAGTGTGCTGCACGTGCATAGAGCCTACCGCAGTTTAGTAAAAGGGCCCCTTATTTCCTCCCACACACGCTACTTCTGGCGGTAATTGGCATTTGGTGTGCCGACCAGTCACCACATGTGTAGTGCGTGAGCCCTTACCGCTAGATCAATGGGTGGCATTGAGGACTCAGGTCAGTTTTAGACGCACTCTGGCTTCCATTTTACTGCATGCCGTTTTACAGTTGCATTAAAAGAAAACTTTTTGGAGACGTGGTAAAAACTGGCCCAGCGCAAGTCTATTACACGTACCTACACTGCCACAGGCCACTTTTACTGCGGCTTAGTAAAAGGGCCCCTAAATAAATTCATCCAGGCATTATGCGCATAAGCCAAATCTGAAATTACCGCCAGGGGGTGTGCTGGCTTGGCGATAATCTCATTTGGGTGAGCGCTGCACATGTGTGAAAGGGCCCCTTAATCGGCTATGGGACACCACATATAGGACTGACTTTTATGCAGTCCTATTTATGCAGTGATCATGGCCGGTTAAGTGCAGAATATTGGCACTTAACCGGCTAAGTGCTGATTCCACCCTCAGACTGCCCCCAAAATAGCAGATCACTTTTTACTGCGGCTTAGTAAAAGGGCCCCTTAACTGGCTATGTTTAAACCAGCTTTGTAATCCTGGAAATTCAATGTTGAAGCCCAGTCATGACCTTTTATTGAATTTCTGGACAAAACATTAGCAGCAGTCAGCAAAACACTGAGCACCGCTGGCTGAGTATTAAACTCTGGATGTCTCAGTGTATAAAATGGATGTTCACACTTAACATCACCAGCACAGGGACATCCATTTTTCATACATATTAGAGCAGACTGCATATCAGCAGTTCCTGTTCTAAAATACATGAGAAATGGATGTCCATATATGAAGTATGGACTTGAACATTCGTTCTAAAATGCCCCTCCACAGGTCCTCTGAAAACCATCTTTATCAGGGTTCTTAAAATCGGTTCATTGATTTCCAGTCTGTGAATTTAAAATAGGGCAGATCAAATATCTATAAAAATTGCTCAGGCAGAACTACTTTTCTAGGTGTTATATGATCCTATGTCTCGAGAAAATATAATAATAAAAAAATTATGAGAAAATATATACTTTCTCTTCTGCTCCAACATGTCTGAGAAGTACAATTATCAATTATGATAGCAATAAAACAAAATAGAGTAGTTTAGTGTGCCAAGAATTATGGGCTTCCATTACATGGCTTTTGCCATTGTTCTCTATAATTATTCCAGTGCCTTGGTTTTAAGGCACTATGAGAGTCTTTTACAAAGGCGCGCTAGCATTTTTTAGCATGGGCTAATGATTATTGCTTGCTGAATGTTGGAGACACCCATAGGAATATATGGGCATCTCCAGCGTTTAATGCATGCTTATTTTGGCGCATGCTAAAAACACTAGTGCACCTTTGTAAAAGGATCCCTATGCTTGCAGTGCTGAAGTAGCCCTAAAAATCATATTTCAATCACCTTCAAATCTATTTCTAATTCTTTCTTTTTTTTGGGGGGGGGGAGGGGGTCATTTTTAATTTCCTATAACCTAAAAGGTTTAAGGGGGTTATAAGAAACATTGTAATAAGATAATAAAATTAAAATAAGCTCATCATCCTTTGTTTGAATTAATACAGTTTTTTTCAGATTTATAAAAACATGTTTAAGAGAAGATGTGAGAAGGCTTAAATCCTGTGACAGGCTTCACGTTTTGTTAAAGAAAAATTAAACACTTTAATTATACTGAAAGGCACAGTGCATTATCAAATGTGACAGGCCAAAAAAAAATCATTTTAGTCTATAACAAGTAACAGCCTGATATTTATTGGATCAATGTTACTGCTATCTTTCTCACAAGTCAAGGGCAAACCTGTTGAAAAAAATCCTAAACTGTTCTCATGAACAGGAGCCAGAGAATAATAATATCCAACTCTAGCCTAACAGAACAAAGCTCAATATGTAAAACTTACAAATGACTTTAATTCATGGGAAGCACTATAACTTCTTTACTCTAAGTATTTCTATTAGCAAAACAGGAGAAATGTCAGAATGCATCAAGAGCGATTTTACAAATAGGAGTGGCCTAAAATTATATTCACTAAATTATTATTCAAGGGATGGGATCAACAAATCGCTAGACTATAATTAAATACTGAATCCCACTGCATAATGGTAGAATCTGTGTTTAGCTACCTGTAAATTATCTCCTGCTGGAATTTCTACAGAAGGAAAACGGCCTCAAAGAGCTCAAGGATATCTTGTATCTATAGAGCTTAATCGGATCCAGCTGATCCTCTCTTCATCACTGGCCGTGAAAAACCTTCAAGGATAGAGTACTGCCTACACAATATAGTTTGCAAGAAATGTGGTATATAATTCACACTACATCAATTCTGCAGTTTCTCTATGCTAAATTAATTTACAGGCTCAACGCAGACTCAGCTACCATTGGGTGAGCTTAGACAATCAAAAGGCACTTATCTTCATTCAAGAACCAATCGATTTATTCTGTGCTCATGCTCATGCACATGCGTTGAGTCTGTGTACAGCGGCTCCTCTGCTCACTCATTCAGTAATCTGTACCCTCTTGCCCCAAGCCGATGGTGGCCAGTGTTTCGCTCCTGCATTAGGGTATTGGAGACTGGGTTATACTGGATGTGGCCATGAATGTTTGCTGTACGACATCTCCTTTGGAACTTTAGACCAGTACTTCCCAACCCACTCTTGGTTGCACAACAAGCTGGTTGGGTTTTTTGGGATTACTGCTATGAATTTGCATGAGATACAGTAGATTTGTATACAGTGCATCTCCAATATATGCAAATGCTTCTCATGTTTATTCATTGTAGTATTATGAAAACTTGACTGGCTAGTGATGTCTACAGGAGAGGGTTGACATGCACTGCTTTAGACTATGACCCAAATTTACCAAAGTATGGTACTGTATAGAGGGACCCTTTTACTAAGCTGTGGTAAAAAGTGGCCAGCGGTGGTGTGGTGGCATGTTTTTGGTGCGTGCCGGGCCATTTTATTTACCGTGGCTGGGTAAAAAGGCATTTTTCAATGGGGTAATAAATGCAGTAAATTGCTGTGCGCTAAAAAAGTAGCAAGTGGCTATTTACTGCCTAAGTCCTTACCACCACCCATTGACCATGTGCTACTTGCGTGGTAATAATGCAGTGTGCACCAATATGGGCACTCTGATGATTGCTGCCAGGAACGACTCCACAGTAGAAAACAGAAAATTGTTTTCTACTGGGGGAACCAGTACGCACCAACTTCAGAATTACCGCTGGGCGCCCGCGCTACCCTGGCAGTAGTACTGATTTGGTATGCACTACCCGCGCGTTAGCCCTACCACAGCTTAGTAAAAGGGCCCCAGAGTGCACTAATATAGATGAAGGGCAATTCTATAAAGGGTGCACCTAAATGGCAACATCAAAATGAGTGGATATATATTATAAAAGGCGCACAGTTGGGCATGTCCTTGACAGAAAATGTGCGTATACTGTAACAAATGTAAGTGCCCACATGTCGTGGAATGTCCAATGATCAGCATGTGCAGTTGCTTGTACGTGTGTGTGTGTGTTGTACACAACTTGCATGTTGATGTCACAGAGGCAGGGACACTACAAAATGGTTGCTACCAGGAGAGTACCCAATTTTGGGGCATCAGACATTCTCTCATCCTGGCCAGGGTGTCCGTGAGAAAGGAAAACAATTTGTTCTCTGTGACTTTGCTTAAATTTTAATACTGCTCTTCCCTGTCCCATACCAAATGGAGTTCCATCTTTCTATCACTTATTTCTGTCTACTCTCATCTCTTCTATTCTCCACGTTTGATTTTAACTTTTTATATTTATTATGTAAACTGCTCTGAAGGCCTCTGTACAAGGGTGGTAAATCAAAATGGTAATAAACCTGGAACTTGACTGGCAGGAGAGGGCTCATATAAAAATGAGGAGGGCCTGGGAGATCCTGAAGAGGTATTTTAATAGAAATGCTGCATTCCCTGGAAAGGTAAGTGCCAACAGAGGGGCAGAGCTTGGGAAACAGTACAAGATTGGATACTGTATGATTGGGAAACAGATGGGTCAGAAGTGGCACCCATGCATAAACGGGTTAGATTGGCATTTGAGCCACAAATATATCACCAACTCTTACAGCAGGATTGGATGGGGGACTATAAGAAAGACAGAGGATATAACATGGTGACAGGACATATGATCCAACAGTTCTCACAGGGGCACATCTTACCACATCTGCCTAAATACAAGTCTGCACATGTAGTCACTCCTTATATGTGCTACAGTTTGACAGCTAATGTAGCCCTAGGGGAGAGAGCAAAGACCTAGGAAGTACTGCTCAGATGTCTGCCATCTGCCTGGCCCACTAGCATGCACTATGCCCACACATCGCTCCAAACGATCAAATACTAGAAAACACTGCACAAGTTCAGTGCTACAGCACTAGAGGAGGGCAACAAAGTGGGAGTGAGAAATAGGTCAACAACCTGCAGGACAAACCTGCAATGAATAACAAATACAAGGTTGAGGGGGAGGAGCTCTCAGTATCTTAAAGGTGAAGGTGGAGCACATATGTCCACAGGAACAGCACATTTTAGCAGGGCCACACACTGCATGTTCCATGTAATGTATGGCTTCAACTCTCCATCTCAAAACACAAGACCCTTTGCTTCTACAATGTTTAAGTGGCATATATAAAGCCCACATAAAAGCACAACACACTGAGGGAGATTGACTAGAAGGTACAAGTGGGTAGAATGTAGGACAGGTTGACATGTCAATGTTCCTAGACTGCCCCAATTTGACTGCCCTATTTGACTGACTGTACACTTGTTCTTTAGATTATAAGCTCCTTGAGCAGGGACTGTCCTTCTCTGTTAAACTGTACAGCACTGCATAACCCTAGTAGCACTTTAGAAATGTTAAGTAGTAGTAGTCAAGCAGATCCATTCCTGTGCCACATATGTACCTATGAACCCCAAGAAGACAGCATGGGCTGAAGCAATCCCTAGCATTTCACAGAGTTCATGGAGGACCGAGCATGGTAGCAGATAGGAACCTCTGTGGGGTGATAGTGACTCAACCTCTCTCTCCACCTCTATTTTTACATACAGATTGAGAACTCGAAGAAGCGGGCTGGGAATCTGTACCACATGAATCGGTTCAGTTGAAAGGGTCCATGTCCAGATGAAACAGGTAAGAAGCAAGCACTCATATGCTGGCACATTGAGGTCATCTATGCATGTCTGCTGTGACCACGGTAGACTCGGCCTTTGTGTGACTTGCAACAGCTATAGTACATTGATCAGTGATCTGACAAGGTGAGATTCCAGATCCAGTTTATGCCAGTTGAAAGTACCTGCGAACAACAGGCATAACACATCACTCTACGCTGCCACCTCACCCCTCAGCCTCTTCAACACGGTTCACCTGCCTCGTCTCATTGCACTGCTGGTCTGAAGGTGTGTTTGCCAATATCCTGAAAAAGCCATGGTCCTTATGCCAACTCTATTTCATGTGGATCACACACACAAAAAAGGGAAAAAAAACCTTCCACAGAAAGTCAACAGATGAACCAAATGGGGTAGAAGTCGCCAAAATGCAAATGTAACAAATAAATAAATAAAAAAAGTCAATGGATTCAAATTAATGTCCAAAAGATTTATTCATTCAGTCCCACAACCGATGGAGGTGGAAGAAGAGTCAGAGAAAGAGAGAGGAGAAGCCAGAGGCTGCTGAAGCCCCTCCAACCCCACCCTGCTAACCATTCTTCACAGCTCCCTTCACCCTTCTATCACAGCAGTCCCTCACAGCTCTTTCTCAACCATCCCTCACATCTCCCTGTGCCCTTCTATTACAACAGTCCTTCACAGCTCCTTCCACCCCTCCCTCCCAACCATCACTCACAGCTTTTTCCACCCTGTCTCCCAACCACCCAGCCCTAGTCATCCCGCTATGCCACCCCAGAAAGATATGATGGTAATCAGAATGTGGTTATAATCTCTAACAGTGAAAAGGTCCAAGTCCTTCAGCAGCCAACACCCCCTGCTCCTCATGTAACCATGTACCATCCCCTGTAGCATTTATGGGGTGGGGGAGGGAAGCTCAGTCTGCAACCCTGTGTGCTGTAAGAGATGATACACTAGCTGAACTGGTGTAGAAGATGGCCCTGCAGCAGGAGGCTCTAAACCAGAGGCTAAGGATCTGCATCCGTAAACATAGTGGAGATATAGTCAAGGAGCTGGGTAGAGTTGTAATCTTTCATGACAGCAGGAATTTAATCTGACATGAGGAAATTCAGCAGCAATGACTATACTGCCTCCATTCCATATATCCCCTGTATGTCTTAAATCTTACACCATTACCATCCCAGCCATCACTACAGCTCCTGATCATCAAGATTACCCATGTACAAGACATGTAAAGTGTGTGGCTGTCCTACTACCACTGTAGGTGTCCCCTCCCCAGACACATGAGCCTACAACCTATTTCAAAAAGGTAAATTTTATTTGCCTAATACAGAGCGAGAACTCACAACATGGTTGTTTGCTAAGACACATAGAAAAAACAGTTTTGCTCTAATGTACAGTCATTACAGTGAGCATATGACTCCCCTCCCCCCCCTGAGACTCCAAGTTACAGCAATGGTATAGCCACATGGTTTTGGGCTCATGAAATAATACTGGACAATCAGCAGTATGCTGTGCTTGAGCAACTCCAGACCTGCACACCACATCCTTACCATCCCATGAGATGGATGTCCAAGTTCACAGAACACATATGTGTTATGACGTGGTAAGTGTTATCTACAGGTTGACAACACATACATTTCTGCAGCTATACCAAGCCATGTTCCTGAGTCCTAAACATATGTAAGCACTGTATCCTACAACCAGAAATACATAGCAATGCAGATAAATGATGCATCAGACATCATTCCAGAGGTCATATGTAATTATGGATTGTGTCATTAGGGCATTGTCCTGACACCCCTCGGGAATAACTCATGGACCTGGCTAAATATGAGGAAGCCTACTCCTAATCTGCAAGGCAGAACATGACACCTGATATGAGTAAGGGCCCAAGGACAGTGGCCATACCACATGTCGTGAACCCTCTGCTTCCACTTCTCCTCACGCTCATCCTTCCCCTCTAACCCTATCCTCTTTAAACATGTTACAGGGTGCTCCAGAGGAAGTCAATGTAAAGATATGCACAATCATATCATGGGGTGATTGAGAGGCATATGTAATGCTTGTGACCCACATTGATCCCAGAAAGCATATTCATGGTCCACACTGTCACATTAAAATGCCTTTACACCAGTGCCATAGCGAGGGTGCCTGACACCCGGGGTGGGTCTCCGCTGCGCACCCCCCCCCCCCGGGTACAGGGCATGGCGCCCCCCCCCCCTCCGGAGCGCACCCCCCCGAAATGTACCCTACCTTTCAGCGGGGGGGCAGGCGGGAGGGCTGATCCGCCCCCAGTGCACGTCACTGGGAGCTGCATCGGCTCTGCTGCTTCCCTGCTTTCTCTGCCCCAGAACAAGAAGTAACCTGTTCCGGGGCAGAAAGACACCCCCCCAGTGCGTGCACCCGGGGCGGACTGCCCCACCGCCCCCCCTTCCTACGCCACTGCTTTACATCCCACATCCCCAGCAGTTACTATCTTTGTCATTGTACGGCTGCATTCCAAACTCTATGTATGCAGAGTCAGACTGTGCAATTCACTCATTGAGATATGTGTCTATGGAAACTATATACCTTTATCCCCTTGAAGATAAGGTAGCTAGGCAGCCAGGGAAGCCCTTCTGAATAGATATGAAGTCACCTGAGATGAGGAAGTAATTCTTTTAATCAGTCCTGGTTTTGAATTAACATCCTAGATAGGATTGTCAGAAATCCTGGACTTTTCTGAAGTCTTCCTCCTCAACCTGGGTAAGTTTCTATCTCTGAAAGTAGAGGACAATGGGCTGGGGTTTGGGAGAAAAGTCTAGCCTCTGAAGGCTGTAGTGGCTCCTGTCTACCATCTCTTATTATTTTTTCTGCCAGTGGCTGCCTTACCATGCCAGATTTCTACCTTGTTTCCCATGGAATTAACACATGCAAAAGGACATCCGTCTAAATGCATGACACTAGGCACATGCTACATTTATCCATACCTTGATGTTGCCCTAGCAATGATACATCCCTCTGGCTTGTAAAATGATTGCCACTTAAATTCTATGAAGGCAGTTGAATGGGGCAAACATGGAGCAGGAATGGACCATAAATAGCTGTTTGCTTGGCATCAGAAATGTCTGTGTGGAGAGCAGATCTATGATGTCCATAAACACAATAAAAAGGCATTTCACCAACTCAGAGCTGCTTCCTTAGTGTGAGTGACACCTATAGAGACACATGTCTGCAGGCTTACTGTGATGAATGCTCCTGCTGAGGAACAAAGGGGGAGAGGTAGGCTATAAATAATAAATATATACATATGGGACCACTAGGAACTCCCAAATTAGCCATGAATGGGCCCATTGAAGTAGGGGACAGTTAGAGAGAGTGTACACAGCTAAAATTCCCATACATTCTGCTATCCATTGAGGCATGGCTAATCAGAAAAGTCATAGAACACTTGTGATGAAGTGCCAAGAATGCACCCTAATAGTAACATAGTAGATGACGGCAGAAAAAGACCTGCACGGTCCATCCAGTCTGCCCAACAAGATAACTCATATTTGCTGCTTTTTGTGTATACCCTACTTTGATTTGTACCTGTGCTCTTCAGGGCACAGACCGTATAAGTCTGCCCAGCACTATCCTCGCCTCCCAACCACCAGCCCCTCGAGGGACATAACCATGTGGGGAGGGTTAAGAACATTCCCCTGTGGGATGTGTAGATTATTAATGACAGAGTTAGTAAATTGATGCTCAGAACACAGATATGTGGGTGCTCATCACAGAAGTAAGCAATTTTATTGCTAATTTTGTGCAGCTAGATTATAAGTGCCTAATAGTTGGCCATCTGCACACATGGATAATTGCCAATTATGTGTGTCATTATAAAATAGGTGTATTGGCACCTGACTTGATCTCACTGCAATCAACATGGTACAGAGGAGGGAAGCCAGCTAATGCAAATTTTGGCCAGAAAGATGGCAGAATCCTGATCAGGGTAGTAAGGTGGCACTAGAATGTGCTGCATGAGGCTGCTGGGGCAAGTGTCAGTGCGAATCAGATCTTGCCATGGCATGACAATTGCTGGTACCTGAATGCCATATACCAACAAAAAATAGAGAGGCCTGCAAAAGGAGGCCACTCAACATTGATAGTGCTCTGTCAGCTGTATAACCCTTATACTCCCCCCCCCCCCCCCCCCCATACACAGACCTTGGAGAGGGAATTCCTTGCCAAGTATAACTGTGATACCATTGAAAGGGTCTGAGTGTGAAACAGCACAAGATTCAAGGGTCATGGACTTGATATACCACCTTTTTGTGGTACATACAAAGCGGTTTACATACTCTACGCAGGTACGCACAGGAAAACAGGTGAGTTATGATCTATGTTACATTGGTAGTGCTCATCCAATATGCTTTTCATCCTACACCACCAATCACTCCCCTCTATGCCCTCACATATTCCAACACATCTGGAAATAAGAACACCCCCTCCCCCATCTAATATAGGAAAGGGCACTTCAGCTTGGTATAGCATGCCTCCCTAATTGTGGTCCTATATGTACTGGTGAAAGCATGACAATTTGCACTCTGGAATCTTCCCCTATCCTATAATCCTTCCCTCCCTCTACCTTGGCATTTTTAAAGTGCAAATATGTAAAGCAAGCATAACAAGATTAATATAGTCATGCATTTGGTTCAGCTGACAGGCATACACTGGAGAGATTGCAAGGAATTATTAATGTACTGGTGTGGTAACACAATGTATCATTTGCCTCACTGGTGCTAGGCCTCTTGTGAGCATGGTCATGGTGTCATGAGGTACTGGTATGAATTGGACTAAGGCTCCAGCTTTCCAGCAACAATACTATAAATAGCAACATTAGAGTACCTACCTCTCTACCCTCATCTCCCCTTACGTTCCTACCCATAACCTCCGCTGTCAAGACAAATCCATCCTTTCAGTACCCTTCTCCACCACCGCCAACTCCAGGCTCCGCCCTTTCTACCTCGTCTCACCCCATGCTTGGAATAAACTCCCTGAGCCCATTCGTCAGGCCCCCTCCCTGCCCATCTTCAAATCCTTGCTCAAAGCCCACCTCTTCAATGTCGTCTTTGGCACCTAACCACTATACCACTATTCAAGAAATCTAGACTGCCCCAACTTGACATTTCGTCCTTTAGATTGTAAGCTCCTTTGAGCAGGGACTGTCCTTTCTGTTAAACTGTACAGTGCTGCGTAACCTAGTAGCGCTCTAGAAATGTTAAGTAGTAGTAGTAGTAGTAGAGTCAATGTCTGTGATCTGCTGTTGAGAATCCACTCCAGGCCAGTTCTTGGCCAGCAGAACTTTACTTTGTCAGAAGTCTGTACTTAATAATGTTTCACTTATTTTTATCCTGAAAACGCTGAATCCCATTGGCGAGTAAGTCAGCATAGTCGAGGAGTCTGGCCCCTCTCATTCTCAGGAATCCAACAGGCAGAAACCACCATCATTGCCTGGCACCATCCAGGACTCATGTTTGGAGGAAGCAGCGTCTGGAGATCCAGCAGATTTCCATGGAGAGGAATATGGTAACAAAGCGATGAAGGAGATGCAAGAGATGCTATCAGAAGAGGAAGTGGAGTATGAGGAAGATCATGCATGGGAGTCAGCATGGGACAGACCAGAACATCAGGAGAAAGTCAAGGCAGAGGACACAGCAGTGCCTTCCATCAGTGGCCCTGGGCAGGAAGACGACATAATATCAGTGCTTTCAAGTGACATCTGGCAACAACACCATCTCAGAACAGAGGTTTGCAACCTATACAGGGATGTCTAGGAGGCAAAGAACAAATGGGACTATGTAACATCAATGCTAATCTTGTGATCAACACTATGGAACTCCAAACCCTGATCCTGATCCTAAACTCCCTGTTCCCTAACAGGTGCAGTGGCCATCAACATCAGCGGCATTTTCATAATCCATCTCTGCCCCAATATGTCCCTTACCCAACTTCAGACCACCTCACCTCACTTCAGAGCCTGACCCTATTGGTGCAAAACACCAATATCTGGACTTCCCTGACTTCAATGGGGAGGCCAAACATGACTCTGGGGTGTATCAAGGTGGACCTTCCTCTCCAGGGCAGCTCTCATCACCCCAGCAATCTCTGTTCTTTAGTATGTGTCTGAAGGCACCACCCCAAATGTGTAGCCATAGCAGGGAGAGGAAATATCATATTGAGACACTGGGAGAGAGGCAGGACAATATTGTACTTTGGGTCACATGTAATAAATGTTCACTTACATACAAGAAATATGTCTCGATGAGTTCATTTCTTGCAGTTACTGCACATTGGTATGCTTGTGTGGGAGTCAGGTTCCGAGGTTGCACAGCCACCTCCTTTTCATTGCTGTGGTCTGTGCCCTAGCCACAGTGGACCATCTGGGTCTAGAATCTTGTGAGTGAGGTCTAGGTTGTGGAGTATGCAACATACCATGAAGATGCCACAGACTTTAGCTGGTGTACAAAGCAGTCCTTCCCCCTCCTTGACTGGGTGTGGCACCTGAATTGTGACCTTAATATGCCATTTGGCTATCTTGGCTGAATATTACTGCTTAGTGGCTAGCCAGGTCACCAGCTATATCGGCGTTTCTCAAACTGTGTGCTGCAGCACCCTGGTGCACCGCATCAAACTCTCTGGGGTGCCACGGCAAATCCTGACCTCCCTCTCACCCGAACCGCTACTGCAGACAGCAGTGGCAGAAAAACAGAAACAAAAAAAAGCAAGCGCAGGACTGCAGCAGCCCTGTGCTTGTTTTTTTTTTTGTCGTGACAATGGGGACAGGGAGCAGACAGCCTTCGGGACTTGCAGAGGCGACTGCCAAGGAGGTTGGATGAAAACAGGAGACGAGATGAAGTCAAAAAGTTGAAGCCAATAGGTCAGTTTCTGTTTCCCTTCCCTGTGTTGTTGGGGGGCACGGAGACCTGTGTGGCCGTGGGGGGGGGCCTAAAAAATGCTCAGACACAAAGGGTGCCGTGAACTGAAAAAGTGTGGGAACCACTGGTTGACCGGCAGCCATTTGGACCCATGTAAATATCAGGTCTATCTTTGGCCACTATAACTTAGTAATTCAGCCAATGACTATCAGTTTAACTGGCTTTAGTGGCCAAAAAAAATCCTGGAAACTGAATGCCACAAGTGTGACGGGTAGGGGGGGATGGGCCTGGGTCCGCCTGCCTGAAGTGCACTGCAGTACCCACTAAAACTGCTCCAGGGACCTGCATACTGCTGTCATGGAGCTGAGCATGATATTTGAGGCTGGCATAGAGGCTGGAAAACATATTTTTTAAATTTGTTTTGAGGGTGGGAGGGGGTTAGTGACCACTGGGGAGTAAGAGGAGGTCATCCCCGATTTCCTCCAGTGGTCATCTGGCCATTTAGGGCACATTTTTGTGGCTTGGTCGTAAGAAAAAGGACCAGGTAAAGTCGTTCAAGTGTTCATCAGGGATGCCCTTCTTTTTTTCCATTATCGGTCGAGGACGCCCATGTGTTAAGCACGCCCCAGTCCTGCCTTTGCTATGCTTCCGACATGCCCCCATGAACTTTGGTCGTCCCCGCGATGGAAAGCAGTTGAGGATGCCCAAAATCAGCTTTCGATTATGCCTATTTGGGTGACCCTGTGAGAAGGACGCCCAACTTGCGATTTGTGTCGAAAGATGGGCGCCCTTCTCTTTCAAAAATAAACCTGAAAGTTATTCAAAGTTGTTAAATCGCAAGAGGGTTGTGAAAAATTGCAAGACAAGCTTACGAGATTGGGAGACTGAGCATCCAAATGACAGATGATGTTTAATGTGAGCAAGCGCAAAGTGATGCATGTGGGAAAGAGGAACCCGAACTATAGCTGTGTGATGCAAGGTTCTATGTTAGGAGTCACCGACCAGGAAAAGGATCTAGGATTCATTGTTGGTGATACTTTGAAACCTTTTGCTCAGTGTACTTTGGCAACAAAGGAAGCAAATAGAATGTTAGGTATTATTAGGACAGGAATGGAAAATAAAAATGAGGATCTTATAATGCCTTTGTATTGCTCCATGGTATGACCACACCTTGAATATTGTGTGCAATTCTGGTCACTGCATCTCAAAAAAATATAGTGGCATTAGAAAAGGTACAGAGAAGGCTGACGAAAATGATAAAGGGATGGGATGACTTCCCTATGAGGAAAGGCTGAAATGGCTTGGGCTCTTCAGCTTGGAGAAAAGATGACTTCGGCGAGATATGTTAGATGAATATAAAATAATGAGTGAAGTGGAATGGGTAGACATGAATTGCTTGTTTACTCTTTCCAAAAATACTAGGACTAGGGGTCATGTAATGAAGCTACAAAGTAGTAAATTGAAAATGAATCGGAGAAAATATTTCTTCACTCAATGTGTAATTAAACTCTGGGAATTCGTTGTCAGAGAATGTGGTACATGCAGTTAGCTTAGTGGGGTTTAAAAAGTTATGGATAGCTTCCTACAAAAAAAAGTCCACGAGCCATTATTAAAATGGACTTGGGAAAATCCACTGCTTATTTCCAGGATAAGCAGCATTAAATATATTGTACTGTTTTGGAATCTTGCCCGGTACTTGTGACCTGGATTGGCCACTGTTGGAAACAGGATAATGTGCTTGATAGACCTTTCGCCTGTCCCAGTATGGCAACACTTATGTACTTGTGGGCATTCCGAGGGCAGAATTGTCACCATCCTTGACCGCATAATATAACCACTTAAATTGGGCTGCATAAATAGCAGTCTTATCTTTAAGAGGTTCAGTTTATGTGGTCAAGGGCTGAATATTGCACGTGGAGGGGCATAATCAAACGACGCCGGCGAAATCGATCGCCGGCGATCTAGTTTGGCGGCCCCACAACAGCTGGCCGGAACCGTATTATCAAAAAAGATGGCCAGCCAACTTTTGTTTCGATAATACGGTTGGGGCCGGCCAAATGCCACAGATTGCCGGGTTTGAGATGGCCGACTTTGTTTTTCAGCGATAATGGAAACTGGAACCGGCCATCTCAAACCCGGCCAAATCCAAGGCATTTGGCCGTGGGAGGGGCCAGCATTCGTAGTGCACTGGTACTTCTGGATGTTTAGATCTTGCTGATCAGTTATGTTATGACTTACTTGTTCAGGAGTGCTGTATTTTGTGATACTGTTTTGAGAAATGTTCAAGAAAGACTTCATACAAATGAAAAAAGTCCCTGCCATGCATTTTCCCTTGATGGCCGTCTTTCTCCCTGAACAGGGAAATCAAAAGTTTTTGCATACTGCTTTTTTTGTAGTAACAATGGGATTTGAACCAGCCACCTCTGCACTACAAGACCAGTGATGTAACCACTTGGCCACAGCTCCACTTACTTGTGTGTCCCTCCCTTTTGATTATACCCCTCCAGGTCTCTCTCAGCCACTCACAGACAGCTTAACACACTGTGATTGGCTGAGAGAGACCTGAAGGGGTATAATCAAAAGGGAGGGAGAGCCAAGTATGTGGAGCTGTGGCCAAGTGGTTACATCACTGGTCTTGTAATGCAGAGGTGGCTAGTTCAAATCCCACTGTTACTGCTAAAAAAAAAAACCTGTTTTGATTTCCCTGTTTGGGGAGAAAGACGGCCATTAAGGGAAGTGCACGTCAGGGACGGCCATCAAAGGAAAATGAATGGTAGGGACTTTTTTAATTTGTATGAAGTCGTTCTTGAACATTTCTCAAAACAGTATCACAAAATACAGCACTCCAGAACAAGTAAGTCATAACATAACTGATCAGCAAGATCCTTTTTTTTTTTTTACGAGCTGGCCGACTGGCTTCCCCTCCTAGGAAGGAAATGTTTTAAAGTTTTTTTTTTGGGTGGGAGGGGGTTGGTGACCACTGGAGGAGTATGGGGAGGTCATCCCCGATTCCTTCTGGTGGTCATCTGGTCAGTTTGGGCATCTTTTTGAGACTTGGTCGTGAAAATAAATAGACCAAGTAAAACCGACCAAATGCTCGTCATCGCCGGTTTTCTTTTTTCCATTATCAGCTGAAGCCGGCCATCTCGTAAGCACGCCCACATCCCGCCTTCACTACCCTGCCGACACACCCCCTTGAAGTTTAGCCGCCTCCGCGACCGAATGCTGGCGAGTGTGTCCAAAAATCGGCTTTCAATTATACCGATTTGGCCGGTTTTAGGAGATGGCCGGCCATCTCCTGATTTGTGTCGGAAGATGGCCGGCTATCACTTTCGAAAATAAGCTGGTTAACCACATACATTTTAGTGACCAACCTAAAACCAGATATTCAGTGCCAATGCCCAGACATAGAATATCTGGGAATATAGCTGATGGTGGACATAAACATGTTGACCACCTCCAATTGAATATTAGCCAGTCTATTTTCATATGTATATGATCTACACATGCAAATGCAACTATCTACATATGGGGATGCTTCTACTGTAACCTCTACCTATAGGAACCTATATGTCTTTTGTTAATATATGGCCTAGCTTTAAGGCTACCACTGGAATAGTGATGGCCAAAGCTATGCAGCCTAGAACAACTGAAAAAAATACTGACTAGGCCGAACAGCAAGCAAGTGAATTAATATTTGAGAATCTGAAAAAAGCAGGTCTGAACAATGAGTCCTGATACAAACTGGTACAACTTTTAAATCAAATATAGCACCTGTAATGAAAGATCAGATGAATAAAATGGAGCTTATTAGTTTTGGTATACAATGATACAGAGGTAATACAGAGTTCATGAAATGGTATGAAAGGTATGAAAAGTATGAAAAGTATTGCAGCCGGAAGATGTGAAACTGTTATCTCAACGCTTCCCAAAACATGTTGATAATTAGCAGTAGCTGAGAACGGAAGGAGGTGGGCACATCAGATAGCAGATCGCGTGGGAAAGTATGATCTCAGAAAGTGAGAAAGATTAGGAGCAAGGTTTCTCACCATTCACTTCTATGGAGAGGTTTGTGTATAAAAGAGGGGAGATTTTGCCTTAGTTTGGAACTCCTCCCCAACGCTTCTCTCAGACGGCAGGGCGCTGTGCAGATAAACCCAGAATCTGATGTCTGTATTTGTATCAACTTGAAGACTTGTGTTTGGGTAAGAAATAAAATGTACCTATCTATCTAAACCTATCTCTGTCTCTATTTTTATTGATTCTATCTTCTCTTTACCTAACATTTAGCCTACAAGGTAGATCACATACAAGTGACACTCAGTTTTGGACAGAAAGCAATAGTTATGGGAATTAGTTTTCAATTACGGCTCCTAATGCCACCCCCTTGTGATTGGGTGACAATGGAGGTTAGAGAAACTATACAGAACCTGATATATGAAATAAGTACCTTTAGTCCCCCGTGTGACAGAGTCAGAAAGAGGTCTATAAGAAGAGGTAATTAAAACAGTGGTGACCCCGACGTGATTCGAACACGCAGCCTTCTGAGGTTCTATGTTTTCTTTCTCTTATCTTTCCCTGCTGTTATTCCTTCCTTTTTTTTTTCTATCATGGACACTGCCCACTTTAGGGGTATTGGGCACTATTGTTCTGTCCAATTTTCTTGTTCTTACCCCTATCTTATTCTTTTACCTTCTTGCTGTCTTCATGCCCTGTGCTGAACTATCATGTATTCTGTTCTTTCTTCTTCTGTCGACCTTATTTTCCTCCCCAATCCCTTTTCCTGTTCTCCTTCATCCTAACTTCTTCTACCTATCTCTCCTATTAGTCCCCTGGGTCTAATCCTGCTCTTTTCTCTTCTGTATGTTCCCGTATCGAGGGAAGTCCCTTTATTCTAGGAGAACAGCACGCTTTCAAATTGCTCTCTCCCTTAAAATCCTTTTGAATTCTCTGTTCTTATAACCACTCTTCAAAACTGACAGACAGCCCCCACCTTTTCACATCTGCTATTGCCTTCACTCTGTGTGTGCGACAGTTATCCACGAGATTCTTTTTACGTCTCGGGACTGTCCCTTTTATTATTCCTCCTCATTTTTTTTTCCTATTGGAAACAGTAATTACGGTGTTCAGCTTTGTAGCTGCTTACCGTCGTCCAACTGCTGTTTTCCTCTTATCTAATCAGTTCCTTCAGTCTTCTGAACTATGCTTTCTCTCTAACCACTCAGCCCAGACACACCCCCCCTTCCTGTCCACACTTTTCTCGGCTCTTTTTCATAGTGCAGCATGAATAACTGCGTAGTATCTCTTATTCCGTTCTTTTTCCTTTTGCATCTTTGTGTGTGTCTTTGCACTCTGTCTGCCGTCTCTGCTTTTCTTATTTCTCATTTCCACCTGTCAAAATCTTTATTATTTACTGCATGGTTCAACTGATTGCTCTTTTTTACAGCTGTTCAGTCCTGTGCTCTCACCCCACCCCCATAGCCATTTTTCTTTCCTTAAGTCCAATCTGAATCCCTTCCTCCACAACATTTTGTTCTTGTCCCCCTTTTTCTGCCACAATAATCCTCCCTGCCCTCCTCTCTGGTGCTCTACCGACTCCTACACTATATGTCTGCGGTCCGTGTAAAATTTATAAGGGTGTGGCCCGCACGGTACCAATTGGGGTAACTTAATACCTTACATACACCTTTTTTGGCTTCCTGTGCAAACCAGAAATCATTTTTATTTTTATTTTTTTATTTCCTAGAAAACTTTTCTTTTTCCTTCTCAGTCCCATGTGCTGTGAGGTTTGATTCTCTTTCCGGGACAAAGTTTATTACATTACTAGTAAATATATACTCCCTCTTGGGCTTCGAATCTGCCTTTGTAAATCTATTTAAACTTGCCCGAAGAGTTGTAAGTTCTAAACCCCTTTTTCTCACATTTTTTAATATCCTTATCCAGGCTTCCGAAACTGCCATTTCTTTCGGTAGCTTTTAAAGGTTTTCCCTAACAAGTGCTGTAGTTCACTATCTCAAGGACATGAGAATCTGGGAAGCTTGCCCACTTTAGCTGCCTTATCAGTCCAGCACTGCTTTGGCAGAGGAGGCTCTACAGTTCACTTTTAAAAGCTAAGAAAGTGATTTTTTTCCCCTCTCTCCCTCTTTTCCGTTCGTTTTTGTCCCTGTTCTATGCTGAAGTGGTACAAGTTAAACAGTCATTTACACAGATATTCTTTTTAACCTCTCACTGTCTATCCTCTGTCAACTGTATTGCTCCTGAATCCATCTTTTTCATATCTTTCAAATCCGGTTTCCCCTCGAAATTGGTGGACTTATGCAAGGGTCCTTCCCTTAACGCCGATGAGATTATCTGATTCTCTGGTTGTCTCCCACTCCCCAAAATTTCTGAACTTTTGGGCGTTGCCCTCTATTTTATTTCATTTCCCTTAAACAATAGACCGTCTGAGACTCTAATGCTTTCTCATTTTTGTCTCTGAGCCATGATTTTAACCCCGAGACAGGTTTTTCTTTCTTTTTGTGCTGCAAGTGACGGTTTGATAGACCTTATCGTGCCACACCTTCAAACATACATTACTTGACTTTACCCTTTAAAAACCGGCTCTTTCCTTCTTTGTCCTAGTGGCCCCCCCCCCCCATGACTTATACTGTAAATGGTATTACTCACTTCCTAGATATATGTCTTAATAGTCCACTATAATGTATTTCTTGCTGAATGCTTAACCAGCAGTATTTTAGGAAGGCTGTTGCATATTTTGTTTTATTGTTCTATTTAAATGATATCATATTGTGCTTGTGTTCTATGACACAGGGGTATAGCGTGGTTTCCAAGGCATATTAGATACAGACTCTTTCTTGTAAAAATATTTGTGCTCAAATCTTCATAACTTTTACTTCCGTGATGGCTGCGCTGGTCCGCTGCTCATCTATAATCTTTACATGTTTATAACACTAATCTTATCAGCCATACAAGAAAACATTAAGCTACGTATACCAAAACTGTTCCTTCCTGTTCTGCTCTACCACCTTCAAGCTTTCCTTTCATAGTTTGCTGTGTGGCAACCTTAGTATACACGGTAAAGTTAAGGTGCCTTACCCGAAGAGCTTACATGTTTTTTCCCCTTAAAATAATTTTTTTTTTTGCTTGCTACTTCTGGATTAGATTTCAGAGGTTCTTTCTACGAATATGCGATATTTATTATTTCCTTTTTTCTTTCTTCCTTTATTTCTTAATATTTTTTTCTCTACTTTATTGTACTAGTGTCATGCAATTAACTTTGATGACGGCATCTTAATTATTAGGGGCAGGCTTCCATTCCATTTTCGGAGTGGCCTGCGGATTCGGCATTATTGCCCATATAGGGGTTACCTGTATAGATGATCGCTGTGGCAATACAGGGACGCCTAAGACATTGGTTGAGATTGTATACAGGTTGACTCGGGCATTCAATATTTTTGGATGGTTAGCTTTTACACGAGAAGTTTCCTAACTTTCCAATGTTGTAGTTTGGTTATTCGTATACGAGATGTTCCCTAACCATAAAAATTTGAGTGGGTTGTTGTACACGAGAAGTTCTCAAACTACAGGTCCTTTGGGGTGATTAGTCGTACACGAGAAGTTCAAACGTACACGAGAAGTTCACTAGTTAGCGAAAACCCATTGGACCGCTGCTCTTCGACTCATGACACCTTATTCGCTGGTTTCTTGAGTCCTTTTTGGGAGTGTTTGCAAGGTCCCTTTTTGGGGGCTCTGCCATGTATACGGGATAGTTCTTGGTAGGCTGGGAAACCGGGTTTCTTTATGCCTTTAGAAGCACACTCTGGGGAGTAGTTTTCATTAATTAGGGGTAGAGTAGTATAAATATATAATAGCTGACACTAGGTATTTATTCACTTATACACCCACTCTTTAGTTGCATTTCTGTTTGCAGTTTTTGTCTTGCTTTCTCCTAATGTCACTTGCGGTTAAAGCGTTGAGCTTTTCGCCAATTGGTAATTTTTATTTTGGGTCCCTATGTTGGAGTATGAATGTGTTATGTCTCTGCATGTTCTACTATCAGGATAATCATCGCATGTTTTTGTAACCTGTTAGCACATTATCATTTCTAGGTCTCCTTGTTATCCCTGAAGCGGCTTTTTGAACCACTGACCTTGTACCAGGTTCTAGATCTGGTCAATATATATTATTATTAATCTAGTTCATTTTTTTTTCCTATAGCATGTTACAGGTCTGGAGCTTATTTTTAGACCACTTGCTTACCAGGTTCCGTCATTATATATATTGGGTGATGTATTATAGTATATAGAAGTATCATGTCTTGTTTACTATCTATATTTTGTTTCCATACACAGCTCCCAACATAACTTTACAGTTTATTTTCTGCCTTACATTACCAATTAGGTAGGCCCAGTTTTTACTATATAATATGTACACTTTATTTTTATTTCGCAGCTGGATCCTTAAAGCCTTCAGAATCGGCTGCCGCCCTTGAGGTGCCATACAGTCCGTCCCTCATATACGTACATATACAGACTTGATGCCAAGCTCTGCTGTTCCAGGCTGGAGATTATTGCCAGGTCCTTGTTTACATTTTGTAATTTAAAATTGGGAAATTTTTACTCCAATTCCCTATACTCTATACCTTTTATATTTCTATATCTTGCAATACGTTAGAACAATTGACAATTACTGGTACTAGCTGGAATTGCGGTAAAACACCCCATATTGGGACTAATATCTGCCATAGGCAGGTTAACCGTGGTTGGGGTGACAGTAACTAAAAATATAGATTTTGGAATATACACCTGTTTTAAGGTGTCCTCTAGTGAGGTGTTTGATTTTGCGTAACTGGTATATCTGGCCCCCTTGGATATACTTATAGTAACAGATAGTAGTGATATAAGTGTTTTATAAGACTAAATTTACCAATATTATTTGACACAACCCAGATATCGGTGTTCTATCATACCAGAGTTCTGGTACCCAATTCATTATGCTGCCTCTTGAAAGAGTGATAAATCACTTCCCAGGAGACCGCATAAACCTTATAAAGTTTTGCCAAATATGGCATTCCTGGAATAAGTTTCAGCCTGGACTCTCGTGGCCCCGTAAAGGCACCTTTAATACCAAAACTCTGCAAAGGTTATTCGACTTTATTTACACATACACACCCGATTCCACCCGTCATCTCCACTATCAGATCCTCAGTAGATGGGTATCGACTATCACTGATCACGTGATCCCAGACACTGTCGATCTGACATCGTTATTGATACCTGGTGAGGCCAATCCTAATCCGCGGCCTAGTAGACGGCCCCCTGCAAGAGCCGATTCACCCATTCCACATAAATTCAATGGTCCTAGTGCTAACAATCAGTGCCGGGACTATCGCTCTCAGCCTACTCCCAGCCACCGAACTGAAGTACAGTGCAACCGTTGTTTCCAATTAGGGCATTACGCCATGGAATGTCCGTGCTGGCACTTTCCTCATAGTCAATACTGTCAACCTCCTTTGGACTCCCCATCGCTACGTGTCTCCCGGATGCAGATACGACAGTCACAGAGAGACCGCAGGCGACCGAATGACCTCCCCTCGCTAAATAACTCACATCTCCAAGACTGTAGGAATGATTACCCTGATAATCATGGCCGCCGGTCTCAACCTGAAAAAGGCCCCCCCGACACTAATAGACGACCTAGAGACTACCGTTCCCGGCCTAGTCCTGGTCGCTTTCCAGATGTCCAGTGCTATCGCTGTCAGCAATACGGTCATTATGCACGTGAATGCGCGCTACCTCCACAAAATGGACTTAGAAATCAAATTCGCCGAAATCAACGGCAAGAACGGCAGTCATTCCCTTTGTGAACTCAGATCAACGCCGTCCGCAGTGACCACAGACCTAGGGATCAATATTACCCACCCGTCCATAATGATTTGTAATTCACACTTACTCATGATACTCAGCTCCTCATTTAGTATCCAGAAACCATTTCTCTGTATATGTATTGGTGTGATGTTTCTGTTTCTATTACAGGTGACATGTTTTTATTTTATATTTCTCCTGGTTTAATTTCAAGTGTATATTTATGGTACCATACAAATGACCTAACTGAGTCAGCAAGTTATTTAGTTGTTTCTATGCATACCTTCCCTGGGGAGTTCTTATCAACTGCAGGGATGAGCGATCCCCAGAGGATATTCATTTATGTCTATTTTTATATATATACCTGAACTGACTTATTTATGCCATTTTACTTTATACGAGATCCCTTTTAAATAAAAGCTGTATATTGCTCATTGTTAAAATGTTTTCTGCTTTAACTATTAAGCTGTTTAAATTGATGTGACATTTACTTCTTTAGTTTTTTATGAATATAAAGCCTTCATTTTTGAAATCTCTCTATGATATGTGTGACATCTGAAAGCTTTTCATTATTTCCTTGTCTAAGAAAGAAGACATATTTACTAACCATTATCCGTTATATGGAAAAAACGCGAGAAATACTCCCTTGAACTGGCCATTTGGGGGAGCATTTTGCGCTGATCATACAATTTGTAGTATTCTTGAACAGAGAATTGGTGAAGCTTTCGGACATGAATAAGGAAAATTATGCACTCCACTTTTTAATTCCTTTCTATTTACAACAGGTAATCACAATAACCCCAACTATTGCTTTTTTTTATCTGTCTGTCTTTCACTGCGAGTGATTGTGAGACAAACTGGTGTAGATTATTTGGTGCAACGGTCCTGGAATTCATGCTTTGTGTATTTAACTAACACCTTGCTTCAACTAACTCTTGCCGCGTGGTGGATTTGTCTTGAAGCGATATGCTTCTTCCTACTTCTTTGTCTGATTGAAAAGGGTTACTTAAACTCTATGTGAAGGTCAATCACTGGTGTCTGCACTTTTGAATGTTTTTTTCATTTGTCTTTTTCAAGGAACCTTTTTCTGGCATTGCCTTCTGAATATGCCTTGCTGCAATTCAGATGTATCATATTTTGTTTTTTTATTATTAAGCCTATTTTTATCTTACACCCTTCAGGGTGCTTTTTTAATTTTTTTAATTTTTTCCATTCTCGATGCTTTGTTTTTTACCATGCCTCCTTCCTGGCCCCCATTTATACCCACGACCCTCCTCCTAGCATTCTGACTTCTTTCAATAACTTAACCACATAAATTGCACTACTGGTCTGTTTAAGTTTTGCCTTTCCCCAGATGGAGGAGACGACTGCTAGCAAAGAAGAGCTACCCGATAATGTATCTGATCTGAAGGCTATGTTGCAGCAAAGAATCGCTAAATTAAAAGACAGATGCACAGACCCCAACATTACCTGGTGTGAGAAACGAGACATTATTCAGCGTGAGTTTCGACAGATGCATCAATTGGTCCATGAGCAAAAGAGATAGGCTCTCCACTTGCTGGAGTTACACAAAGCTTTGGCCTCTACCCTTCCTTCTGAATCATCTAGCTCGTAAGTCCTGCTGGCCTCCTGCAGCTGAGGGCTCAACCCTTGGTGAATGGTAGTCATCGTAGGTGAAGATTCCATATCTATTGGCGATAGATTGCGATGCATTGCCCTCCATACATCAATAGTTGAACATTTACCATCATCTCTAAATTCTAATTGTTTTTTTAATCTTCTCTTTTGTTCCATATACTTTACCATTGTTATTTGATCATGCCTTTGTAATAATTACCAATCTGTCTTGCATTTATGTAAATTGGCTTTTCATTATTGAACCCTTCTGGGTTCCCTTTTGCTTTTGCACCTAATTAACACTGTTTTCTCCATGTTGACATTGTCTTTCATGTCTATTCAATTCACACCGCATTATGCCCACTAAGATATAGCAATGTATCATTCAGGCATACAGTTATTTTGCTTATTCCTTTGCCAGCCTCTGGCTCTTGATGGACTGATTATGATGGTGTATGCCTAGAATAAAGACATGAAAAGATCCCACTTTGTACACCACAAGTACGTCTTCAAAATCTATCCTGGCCCAAATGATGTTAGATCCCCCAAGGTTGTGGCAATGACCTTTACACCTTGCAAACTACTGGACCACAAGTCTTGGGTCCATGTGAAAGATATACGTGTTTACTCAGCCGCAGAACCAGATGTTACGAGCCTAACCATCTCAAGACCGGCCACTTCCTTCAGCAAGCCAGCCTGAAAACCCAGCCCTGTTGGATCTTCCAGAACTCCGTCCAGATTCTTCAACGCTTCCACCGCCTCGACCATGTTCGATGAAAGAAACTTTTGAACTGATACTTAATTTGAGAACTACTGTTGCTGTTTATGGACATTATAGATTCATATTATGTTTTATTTTCAGTTTAGCAATAATCCTGTCTAGATAGTGAAAAGGTTTTATTTCCTTTATTGTTCTAAATGTTTTTCCACGAGTTTCCCCGTTATTTCTGTTTATGTAATTTAAATTGAAATTGATATTGTTCAGATACAAGGGTAACATTATACTGGCTAAGATATCATAATGTAGATGTAAACTCTGTTAGTATCAACCTGTTATGCAATTGTTTAACTTTGGTGCAGGCTTACTTGAGCTGCATGTCTTTCTGTAGGTTTGACTAAGCTCCAAGAGGGGTAACGGATATATACAATGCTTCCCATACTTCCAGGTCATTATGCATATGTCAAGATCCATGCATGACCTTGGTTAATATAAATTTTCCTAGGATTGACCATTTTTGCTGTATGAGGCAACCTCATACTTGCTATCCACTTATTAGTGCTCATGATTGGATGCCAATGATGAGTACTAGTAAGGTCCAGGAATCCCGACCTGTTTAAGGATTCTGAATACCTACAACCTTAAACAGCCTATTAGTATGATCCACCTGAAATTGCTATTACCCGCATACCTATATTTCATGGGATTTTGTAAATGAGCTCATGGATTAGTCCCATTCATAAAAACATTTCTCGCTACAGGTTTGAGTAAGTCTCAACCGAAAACTAAACAAATTGTACCAGTTGATCTTAAGACTCAGATAATTTTATGGCCTCATAGAATACCTTCTGGAATGGATGGTACCAAGGTACGTTAACCCTGGTGTCACCCTATGGGATAGGGTGAAGAGGGGAATGTTAATATATGGCCTAGCTTTAAGGCTACCACTGGAATAGTGATGGCCAAAGCTATGCAGCCTAGAACAACTGAAAAAAATACTGACTAGGCCGAACAGCAAGCAAGTGAATTAATATTTGAGAATCTGAAAAAAGCAGGTCTGAACAATGAGTCCTGATACAAACTGGTACAACTTTTAAATCAAATATAGCACCTGTAATGAAAGATCAGATGAATAAAATGGAGCTTATTAGTTTTGGTATACAATGATACAGAGGTAATACAGAGTTCATGAAATGGTATGAAAGGTATGAAAAGTATGAAAAGTATTGCAGCCGGAAGATGTGAAACTGTTATCTCAACGCTTCCCAAAACATGTTGATAATTAGCAGTAGCTGAGAACGGAAGGAGGTGGGCACATCAGATAGCAGATCGCGTGGGAAAGTATGATCTCAGAAAGTGAGAAAGATTAGGAGCAAGGTTTCTCACCATTCACTTCTATGGAGAGGTTTGTGTATAAAAGAGGGGAGATTTTGCCTTAGTTTGGAACTCCTCCCCAACGCTTCTCTCAGACGGCAGGGCGCTGTGCAGATAAACCCAGAATCTGATGTCTGTATTTGTATCAACTTGAAGACTTGTGTTTGGGTAAGAAATAAAATGTACCTATCTATCTAAACCTATCTCTGTCTCTATTTTTATTGATTCTATCTTCTCTTTACCTAACATTTAGCCTACAAGGTAGATCACATACAAGTGACACTCAGTTTTGGACAGAAAGCAGTAGTTATGGGAATTAGTTTTCAATTACGGCTCCTAATGCCACCCCCTTGTGATTGGGTGACAATGGAGGTTAGAGAAACTATACAGAACCTGATATATGAAATAAGTACCTTTAGTCCCCCGTGTGACAGAGTCAGAAAGAGGTCTATAAGAAGAGGTAATTAAAACACTTTATAAACTAGGTTAAATACTGTAGGCAGCTATAAGGCCTTCACACATGGGTGATCTGTTAGAATATTACCATCTAAGATTAGTTAGCACTTTCATCAAAGGCTGAAAATGCAATAGTGATGATTCAATCTTTCTTTCAATTCCAATATATAAGCAGCATAAAAACATCAAACACAAAAATATTCAAAATACCCTTGCAAATGAGCATAACTGCAGTGGCACATATGTGGTAAACTATCGTAACAGGATATCTTGGAAATCTTACAAATTATCAAGATAATCTTGTAAAGAGGACCATTATATACAGAACAGCAGCACATTGTTATTCTTAGCAGCAGCTGGTGCTGCAGTAAGACAGACTGAATTCCAGCCAAAATTGGGCGTTCAAGTTTGTGCTTTTTTTCCAACCTCCAAAGACATTCAGGGTGGCCACATCAAGTAATAAACTCAAAAGCTTTTAGTTTTGACAAGATAGGTTATCTGTCATTGCTAAGGATTTAAAAATAAGGATGTAATATGTGAAAGGACTTAAGATGCCAAATATTTTCTGTGCAATGTGTCATACCTGAAGCCAAAATTTGTGATTTGCAGTTTGATTTCATGCCAGGGCCCTGTGTTCACATCCAACCTCTGCATACTTAGGCATATTAGGCTAATAGCCTTTTTGTTTAAGGATGCCTAAGGCACCACTAGGATCTCAGAGGTGTGGATACTCTGGACTGGGTCTATGGGATCTGTATTTTCTTCCTTCCCTTTTTCTTCCCCTCTGTCCTATGTTCACTAGTTCCTTTCCTTTCTTTCACAGTTGGAATTAAGAACATATGAATAGCCATACTGGATCAGATCAATGGTTCATCTAGTCCAATATCCTGTTTCCAACAAGTAGCCAATCCAGGTCACAGGTACTATTGCAGAAGGAGTGTCTATAGTGCAGTATATCAAAATAAATCAAACTTGAACTTGGTTTGAATGTTTTGTCAAAAAATGTAGGTGTATAAAGTACTCTTATATTTCTAGAAGAAGGGTTCCAACCTTAAAAAGGTGGGTAAGTTGGTCCAGTGTTGGAGTGGTGACACTGAAAATAGAGGAACAAATTATATCAAATCTTATTTGTCTAAATGAGGGTACAGTCAAAAAGCGCTGTTGAGATCTCAGAACTCATGAAGGTGTACAAGAAATGAGTCAATATAACTAGAATAGGGAGAAACCTGTATGCTGAATTTGGTGGAATACTGAAAGATGTTATGTAATTCTTGCGTTTAGCTCCTGTAAATGCTAAATAGTAGTTGTAGTAAGGTGTTTGACTGCCTACAATATGCACTTTTCAAAGAGTAAGCAACCCATTTACTTTTACCCATTCCATACCATATAGGAGCAAAATAACTGACAAAGACAATGTTCATCAGGTGTTCCACACTTGCATTCATATAAATAAGACACATGCAGCAACGAGCAAGAATTAAAGAATTAATCCTCTGACTGAAAAATAAAGAGGCAAAGTGTAGAATAATAAACTTGCCAATAAGGAGCACAAATCTATGAAGAGGAAACAGTTTAAAACGTTGAGTACATTTCAAGATGTAACAAGAACTGTTCATAGTATTCTCTTAAACTTCATTGCTCATTTTAATTTTCATAAAGAACCTTACATTTTCAAGTTAAAAAGATATAGCTTAAAAGAATTAGAAAAGGTTAAACGTAGAGTGACCAAAATGATAAAGAGAATGGAACTTCTCCCATAAGAAAAAGGCTAAAGAGGTTAGGACTCTTCAGCTTGGAAAAGAGACAGCTGAGGGGGGATATGATTGAGGTTTATAAAATCCTGAGTGGTGAAGAATAGGTAGAATTGAATCGATTTTTCAATCTTTCAAAAAGTACACAGACCAAAGGACACTATGAAATTATATGGAAATACTTTCAAAACAAATAGAAGGAAATATTTTTCACTCAAAGAATAATTAAACTCTGGAACTTGTTGCTGGAGGATGTAACTGGTTAGCGTATCTGGGTTTAAAAAAGGTTCGGACAAGTTCCTGTTATTGAGATAGACATGGAGGAAGCCACTGCTTGCTCTGGGATTGGTAACATGGAATGTTGCTACTAATTTTGGTTCTGCCAAGTACTTACGAATTGGATTGGCCACTGTTGGAAGCAGGATACTAGGCTAGATAGACTATTGGTCTGACACAGTATGCATATTTGTATATTCTTATGTACTTAAATTTATTGCTCATGCAAGTTTACCCTTTTTCAGGCAAGTATGATTTTTTTGTTTCAGAAGAGCTAGTATTTGAACTATGAGTGAAGTTATGAAAGTCTTATGCATTATAGGAGGGTGAAACATCCCATAATGAGCTCCCATTATTTTTTGTTAATGTCTGAATGCCAGGATTTATTTCTGTGCGCTGCTAATGACCTTGGTAAGATCAGGGAGAATCAGGATTTTACATTCCCAAAGGCTCCTTTTACTAAGCTGCAATAAGCACTAACATGTGCTTACTGCGGCTTAAATGGGCTTACCACGGAACCCACTGAGGTGTCCTGTGTTAATTTCCGAATGTACATGAACAAACCATGTGCTAAAAAACATTTCTGTGCTAATCATTAAGAGCAGCTACATTATCACATGAGCCCTTCCTAGGGATACCATATGTCCGGATTTACCCGGACATGTCTTCTTTTTGAGGACATGTCCGGACAACCGGACGGCCCGCCCACCAGCTTGCCCGTTTGTCCAGAAATCCAGACAAATGGGCAGATTGCTAGCCTCCCCTCCCCTTACTTACTACTGCCCTGGTGATCTAGTGACCTCTTCCGCCTTTGGGGCAGGAAAGAGCCCCCTCTTTCCTGGCCGGAGCGCTGCCCTGCATGCATCCTTCCTGTTCGTGATCTCGGCCCTGATTCAAAATGGCCGGCGAGAGTTGAAGTGACCTCGCGAGACTTCAACGCTTGGTGGCCATTTTGAATCAGCGCCGAGATCACGAACAGGAAGGGCAGCGCTCCAGGCAGGAAAGAGGGGGCTCTTTCCTGCCCCAAAGAGGTCACTAGACCACCAGGGCAGTAGTAAGGTAAAGGGAGGGGGAGTGACAGGGTGTATGACAGGGGGGAGGGGATAATGTGACAGGGGCGGAGCGAGGGTGTCAAAGGGGGTGTGTGAAAGGGGGTGGGGTGTCAAATGGGGGGCATGTGTCCTCCTTTTTGGGGGACAAAATATGGTAACCCTAGCCCTTCCGCCTACCAAATAGATGTTGGTAAGGGCTCATGTACAAATGGAGTGGAGGAGTGGCCTAGTGGTTAGGGTGCTGGGCTCTGGTCCTGAGGAACTGAGTTTGATTCCCACTTCAGGCACAGGCAGCTCCTTGTGACTCTGGGCAAGTCACTTAACCCTCCATTGCCCCAGGTACAAATAAGTACCTGTATATGTAAGCCACATTGAGCCTGCCATGAGTGGGAAAGCATGGGGTACAAATGTAATAAAAATAAAATAAATATTTGGTAATGACCACTTGCTAATGGCAATATTAGTACATGGATATAAACTAAATCTAAACACAAGGGGGAGATCCCTTCAAATTAGTCAATCTACACAAGTCTACCAAACAAGAGATACTCTTCTCAGGGTCTAACTTATAGAATAATTAAGAAGTGTGAGGAGGAAAGAAGCTCCCAGCCTCATTTAACTGTGGGAGCAGGACTGCTTCATCATTGGCTTAAAAAACCCTCCTACTTTAGTAGTATAACGCCCCTTAATATTGGACCAAAACAGGTTTATATTGGACCTGAACAGTTTGGATTATGTGGAACTAGATATCGATCCTACAGAGACCTTAAAGGTACATATTTTTCAGCTTACTGGAGCAGCTTATGCTAACAGTCTGATCACACAAAAGGAATTCCAATTTCTGAATAATGATTCCCATAAAGTTCCAGTATTCTATACACTACAGAAGGTGCACAAAACCCTTGTGAACCCCCCCAGGTCGACCGATAGTATATTGGTCGGCCTGGGGGGTTCACAAGGGTTTTGTGCACCTTCTGTAGTGTATAGTACTACTACTACTACTACTACTTATCATTTCTATAGCGCTACTAGACGTACTAGAATACTGGAACTTTATAGGAATCATTATTCAGAACTAGAGCCTTTTTCTATATATGTACTAGAGCCTCTTTCTATATATGTGGACACCTCCCACTCCCTACATCCCCTATCCTCTATCCCCTACCCTGGAGACAGTATCTTTCACCTTCTCTTCTTCTCTCTCTTAGCCCACCATCTCCCTCTTAGGTACAGTGTCTTTTCCTCTCTTTCATTCCTTGGTCCAGTGTATTCCCCCCTCTTCCTTTCATCCCCTCCAGTCTCCGTCTCTCTCACCCTCTCCCGTCCTTTTACTCCCCCATCTGGTCCAGCATCTATCCCTATTCCTCTACCTTTCCCTCTAACTCCTGGGTCCAACACCTCTTCCTATCTGTCCATCTCTCCCTTCCCTCCCCTCAGATCCAGTAGACCAGCACCTCCATCTCTCTATCCATGGGTCTAGCATCTCTTCCTGTCTGTCCCTCCCTCCCCTCCGCCCTCAGATCCAGTAGACTAGCACCTCCATATCTCTATCCTGGGATCAATTACCTGTCTTTACCCCTCCATCTGGCAGGTCCAACATCTGTCCCCTTTCCGTTCCTCTCCATCCTTCCCGGTACCAGAGTCCCTCCCCTTTCTCCTTCTACCATCTCCCAGTTCCAGTATCTGTCCCCTTTCCTTCCCCCGCCCCTTCTGAGTTACAGCAAGTTTCAAATTCAGAATTACCACCTGAGGCACACAGTAGCCGGGGATAATGCTGATTTGGTGCATGCTGGATGCACTTAGGCCCATACATGCCTTTGTAAAAGGGCCACTTAGTGCCAATTAGAGCCAATAATTGCTTATTAACAACCAATTAGTGGTGCTGATTGACTTGTTAACCAATTGTTGTTGAATATGCCCAGATTTGAGCACACAATTCTAGTTGCACTGTGTAGAATTTGGAAGTTTATGATTAAGGGGGAAACACGTTATTGAGGGGCCCTTTTACTAAGGTGCGTAGGTGCCTATGCACTTCCAATGCATGTCAAATTGACACTACTGCCCCAGGCAGTAATTCCATTTTTGGTGTGTGCCTAAAACAGGCGGTCAAAAATATTTTCTATTTTCTACCGCATGGCGCTTACCCGGCAATAATCAGCAGTTTACGTGATTTGAAACCTTACCACCTGGTTAGTGTGTAAGACCTTACTACTAAGTCAATGGGTGGCAGTATGGTCTCAGGCCGAAAATGGACGCACACACTTGTTTTAATTTTGCTACACGTCAATTTTCCGGCACACACAAAAAAATGCTTTTCTTCAAGGCTCGCTGTGGAAATGGACCAGCACATGTCCAAAACACGTGCCTAAACCAGCACAGGCCACTTTTAGGCGTGTCTTAATAAAAGGGCCCCTGAATGAGACTTACCCTTCATTCTGTGGTTACAAGTTTATAGTCCATTTCAAAAACAAAAGCAAATCTAACTACAGAGACCAGGGGAAAACCAGTGTGTGTGTGTCTGTGTGTTTTGAGCTGCAATATTATTATGCTTTATAAAATACTATCTCTGGCTCACCAATGTGCAGTACTAGCTTGTTGTACTGTGATGTTATTTATTATGGTAAATTTGTAATGCTGGTGAGAGCAGAAAAAGATCTGAAATGTTCTTGTTTTCTCACACTTATTCCCTCTCTGTCAAGCAGAAGGAAAAACAAACAAAACAGAAAAGGAAAGGAAATGATTAAAATTTAAAATGTTTACTGTTTTATGAACATCAAAGTTTGGATGTGCAATAATTGAGGTGTATACATAGCATCCAGATGGAAAATAATCATTTCTTCAGAATAAAGATTTGTCAACAAATATGTCTACTGCATATGCAGAATATATTATGGGGCCCTTTTACTAAGCAGTGGAAGCACTAATGCATGCTTATTGTATGTTAAAAGGCAGTACCGTGGGATGCGCTTAGGTGTCCCATGATAGTTCTGGGATCAGTATGTGCCAATCCCACACTAAAAAATATAAGGGGCCCTTTTACTAAGCCTCGTAAACGTCTATGTGCACCCAATGTGCGCCAAAATGGAGTTACTCCTGACTACCATGTGGCTCTTGCGGATTTCATTTTTGGTGCCCATCTGAAAAATATCTTTTATTTTTGGACGCGCATAATGGATGCACGCCAAGTGGCATTTGACACCCGTAGGTCATTACCGCCTGGATTCTTTACCACTAGGTCAATGGTGTTGGATTATTTGTAGTAAATAATTAGCAGATTTTAGTACACACAGCTTCAGCTTTAGAAATGTTAATTTCTTTCTTCATCTCTCTCTCATTCACCCCTGAATAATTCACTGCTGAGTCACTTTAAAGTTGAAGTAACAAAACATCTGTTTACTCACAGTTTGTAGTTAGATTATAATCAGACAGGCTTATATATACATATTACTATACATTTGTATTATCAGCTCCTTCCATGTGCTTAGATGGTAATGGATGCTCACACCACCATAGATCCTCTCAGGTTAGGAGAGATCATGAGCTCCATGTGCTCCATGTGCTGCATCTGCTGCATCTAACCCCCACAGGAAGTTGCATAGCAGTGTGACCTCTCTAAGTAATTCACATCAGAGGTCACAGAGTAATCACAGAGAAATAATAGGTGACAGGCAATGCATGTAAAATACAATTACATTCCAACAAACCCCTTCTCATGCATAACTGTCATGCAATTATTTATTCATACAAAGTCCAAGCTTTATACGCAGATTCACAAAATGTTCTCTGGGTAACGGTTTGGTCATGATGTCAGCTGTCATCTCACTGGTGTGACAATAGTGTAGACTGATGACCCCTTCTTTCGCCAACTCTCGCACGTTGTGGTATTTCGTTGCGATGTGCTTGGTACGTGACTGAACCTTGTCATTCTGTGACAGTCGGATGCAGCTCTGATTATCTTCCATTATCTGGATTGGTCTCTTTTCTGCTATTCCAAAATCCAGCATAAGTTTTTCAATCCACATCAGTTCTCTGCACGCTTCCGATACGGCCACGTATTCAGCTTCTGTAGAAGACAAACTCACAATACTTTGTTTATGACTGGCCCATGAAATGTGTACATTTCCATACATAAACACATATCCACTTGTGGATTTATAATCAGAATGATCCCCTGCCCAATCTGAATCACAGTAACATATTAGTTTTGGATTACTATTGGCTGAAATCTTTAATTTACAATCAATGGTACCCTTTAAATACCTTACCATCCTTTTAACTGCAGTCCAATCTGATTTGGTAGGTGAGCTGACCCTTCTGCTCAAAATTCCTACTGCATTTGCTATATCAGCCCTGTATGTGGTAGTTAGGTATAAAAGTTTACCTATGGCTGATCTATATTGGATGTTATCTGGTAAAGGTTCTCTTACTGTTTCATCCTTCAGAAAATCAGTGATCATGGGAGTGCTTACAACTTGGGCATCTTGCATACCTAAACTTTCAATAAGCTCATTTATTTTCTGCTTCTGGCTTAGAAGATAAGAACCATCATTTTGTTTCTTAATTTCTATACCAAGATAGTATGACACATTACCAAGTTCTTTTATCTCAACATTGAGGTTTAAACATTTTACAATGTCCTTGTACTCTTGCTCACTTTTGCTTGCAATGAGCAGATCATCAACAAAAGCTAAAATGTATGCATATTGTCCATTTGTGCACCTAGTGTACAAGCATTTATCTGCTTCACCTTGCTTAAATCCTAAATTTGTCAATATTTCATGCAATTTGTCATTCCAACATTCTGCACTTTGCTTTAATCCACAAAGACCTTTGTTTAATTTACACACTAGCTGTCTTTGTTTTGTATTTATGAAACCTGTTGGCTGTTCCATGTACAAGTCTTCAGTTATTTCTCCATGAAGAAATGCTGTTTTCACATCAATGTGGTTGACTTGCATGCCTTTTGAGACTGCAATGCTCAGAAGTGTTCTGATTGTCGTGTGTTTCACTACAGGTGCCAACACTTCATCAAAATCTTCTCCATATTTTTGAAGATATCCCTTTGCCACTAATCTGGCTTTATACCTTTCCACTTTTCCTTGTGCATTCCTTTTTAACTTGAATACCCATTTGCATCCTATAGCTTTCTTGCCAGGAGGTAATTTTGTAAGAATCCAAGTATTATTTTTATCCAATGCATCAATTTCTTCTTGTGCAGCTTTATGCCATTCAGCAGCTTCTTCTGCTGGCATTTTCTCAATCTCATCCCATGTTAAGGGCTCTTGAGCTTCTGCTGACTTTGTTAGGTAAGACAGTCTTGGGGGTGGAACACCTTTGTTTTCCCTGGATGAGCGTCTGACAACAGGTTGGTCTGACCTTTCCGCATCCTCTAAATCTGAGAGTCCTTCTCCAATTGATTCCCCTTCTCCAACTGTACTGTCTTCTTCAATGATCCTTTCTGTGTCTGCTTCCTCTGCCTGTTCCTCGTTAGATACAGGTGAGTTACTTTCAGACATCTGCCTTGGTATGGCATTTATATACACTGGCATGTCTATTATGGTTCTAGTTTCATATTCTGGATGATAAGGCTCATCTGGGATAATCCAGCCTTTATCAACCCTTTTGTTTTCATCAAAATATGTAACATGTCTTATGCCAACAATGCCAGTTTTCAGATTTAAAATTCTATATCCTTTGTGTCCTGGAGCATAGCCAACTAAAATGCCCCTTTCTGTTGTGGAATCCAGCTTATGCCTTCTTTGCTTTGGTACATGAGCATATGCTGTACTTCCAAATGTTCTTATGTGTGACAGGTTTGGCTTCCTACCATGCCATGTCTCATGTGGTGTGCGCTCAGCGCCTTTAGTTGGCATTCTGTTTTGTAGGTACACTGCTGTGAGAATGGCTTCCCCCCATAGTCTTTTAGGGAGATTGCTATCTGACAGCATACACCTGGTCATTTCCACAAGTGACCTAAATTTTCTCTCTGCAACAGAATTTTGCTCTGGTGTATAAGCTACTGTTGTGATATGCTGAATGCCTTCTTGTTCTAGAAATGTGCGCATGCTTTGTGAAGTGAACTCACCACCATTGTCGGTCTGAAGAACCTTTGGTTTTCTTTCAAATTTATTGCTCACCATGGCTACGTATTTCTTCAGCATGTCTGTGACTTGACTTTTTTCTTTCAGCAAATAGGCCACACAATATCTAGAGAAATCATCCAAGAATATTAGCACAAATCTGTTATTTCCCAATGATGGGATATTAAACGGTCCACATAAGTCACTGTGTATTAAGTCCAGCACTTTATTACTCCTATTTCCTGTGTATGCAGGAAATGAGGGTCTCACACCCTTTTGAGTAACACAGTCTATGCATTTCTCCATTTTACCAGCATCTGCACTTATCTGAATGCCGGTGGCCAGTTGCTTACTGTAAAGATCCTGGATCACCTTAGAATCACGATGTCCCAGGCGGCGGTGCCAGATTTCCAGACTACATTTACCATCATTCTTCCTTACTTGCGCCATATGTGAGGCTTCACCTGAAATGCTCAGTTTATAAACATCATTATGCATAAAAGCTTCAGCATACACTTCATCATTTTTAGAGATTGTGCACTTACTATTTTCAAAATGAATCACAAATCCCTTCTTATCTAATGTAGATACACTAAGCATATTGCAAACTGCTTGGGGAATATACAAGACATCACTTACAGGAATTTCTTTAACTTCATTAGACACTTTGCATTTTAAGAATCCAATACCTTTTGCTTGGATCTTTGCAGTCCCTGCGTTTGCAGTTTTAAGAATACCCTCCTCTGGACACATTTCCTGAAAGAAATCTTTACAATTGGTTAAATGGCATGTGCTCCCTGAATCCAAAATCCAAGTACTTTCATTTGAATTATTATTTACCATAGTCAAAGATTTTTCTGCCATTAGAAAGCCCTTGTGTTTATCTTTGTCCTTCATACATTTCCTGGTTTGAAAATTCTTTAGTTCCATTGGCTTAGGTGAGCTAGAGGGAGTGTTTTGTGTTTCCTTACACCATTTAGATACATGTCCCTCCTTTCCACATGAGTAGCAAATCAGCTTGCCCTTGGGTGGAGTTTTCCCATAGCTCCGCCTTCCTCTGTTCTTTGCCAAGAAATTTGTTTCATTTCTCTCTGACTTGCTTTGAGAACACATCTCCTCAGAATCATTTATTATGCATTCCTGCCTTAGTTTTGATGTTGTCTGTTCAAAAGATTGCCCTTCAATGGCCTCATTTACAGACCTAAAAACATCAAACTTCTTTGATAGTGAGGTAAAAAGAAATGCTCTTTTCAATGCATCACACATGGGAATTCCTGAAAGTTCTAGCTTTTGAAATGAAGACATAAGATGCATAATGTGATCATTACATTTACTTTTATCCCTTAATTTGGTTTCATTCAACTCTGCCAGCCAAATTGGTTGCTGCTTTGCATATGTAGTTGCATACATAGTTCTCAGTTTATATAAAATGTCCTTTGGTGTATCTTTTCCCTCCACTAATATGGCTTGTTTCTCTGAGAGAGCTTCCAAAAGCATGCACTTCACATAATAGTTTGCATTGTCCCATTCAGCCATATTTTCAGCTGTTCTGTCTTGGTCTAAGCATATATCTAATCTTTTTGCTCGAAGGAGACATATGAATCTTAGTTCCCACTGCTGATAATTAAACTCAGTTAATTTAGGCACCTTGAGAGAATAGAACAATGGTGAATTTCTTCCCTCAGCCATTTTCTTAGCCTTCTGTCTGCTGTGTGGGGGGAGAGAGAGACAGACTGAATCTTTCCTTTAAAACTTAAGAGAAAAATGTGGCCCTTTTTTTTTTTGCCTGGTAATATTTCTCTTCTTTTTCAATTCCTGGCCCTGGGCCCATAACCCTTTTGTTGGATTATTTGTAGTAAATAATTAGCAGATTTTAGTACACACAGCTTCAGCTTTAGAAATGTTAATTTCTTTCTTCATCTCTCTCTCATTCACCCCTGAATAATTCACTGCTGAGTCACTTTAAAGTTGAAGTAACAAAACATCTGTTTACTCACAGTTTGTAGTTAGATTATAATCAGACAGGCTTATATATACATATTACTATACATTTGTATTATCAGCTCCTTCCATGTGCTTAGATGGTAATGGATGCTCACACCACCATAGATCCTCTCAGGTTAGGAGAGATCATGAGCTCCATGTGCTCCATGTGCTGCATCTGCTGCATCTAACCCCCACAGGAAGTTGCATAGCAGTGTGACCTCTCTAAGTAATTCACATCAGAGGTCACAGAGTAATCACAGAGAAATAATAGGTGACAGGCAATGCATGTAAAATACAATTACATTCCAACAAATGGCTGGCGGTAAGGTTGCAGACCTAAAATGGATGTGGGGCAATTTTGATTTTGCTGCACATCCATTTTCGACAAAAAAAGGCCTTTTTCACGGGCACGCTGAAAAATGGTTTGGCGTGCACCCAAAACTTGTGCCTACACTACCGCAAGCCATTTTTCAGCACACCTTAGTAAAAGGACCCCTAAGATATTTTTTAACACAGGGGTATGTTTGGAGGCATAGAATAGGGGTGCCATGCGCTAATTGGTAAATCACCATGCACTGGGTTTAGTGCAGGTGCCCTTACTGCCTAGTAAGTAGCTGGCGATAAGAGCTCACGTGATAATGGCCACACACTAATTGGGAAATTAGTGTGTGGCCATTAAGGGGTAAATTGAAAAAAAAGTGGCCTCAGCATGCAGTAAACCTGCATGCTAAAAATAGAGTCACTTCATAGCGCAGCTTATCCCTTGTAATTAGATTCCAGAAAAGTTTTTGACATGGTTCCCCATAGGAGGCTCTTGAATAAACTTGACAGGTTGAAGATAGGACATAACGTGGTGAACTGGATTAGGAACTGCTTGATGGACAGACGCCAGAGGGTGGTGGTTAATGGAATTCACTCGGATGAGGGAAAGGTGAGTAGTGGAGTGCCTCAGGGATCGGTGCTGGGGCCGATTCTGTTCAATATATTTGTGAGTGATATTGTCAAAGGGTTAAAAGGTAAAATTTGCCTTTTTGCGGATGATACCAAGATTTGTAATAGAGTGGACACACTGGAGGGAGTGGAAAACATGGAAAAGGATCTGCAGAAGCTAGAAGAATGGTCTAATGTTTGGAAATTAAAATTCAATGCAAAGAAATGCAAAGTGATGCACTTAAGGAGTAGAAATCCATGGGAGACATATGTGTTAGGCGGTGAGAGTCTGATATGTACAGACAGGGAGAAGGATCTTGTGGTGATAGTATCTGAGGATCTGAGGACGACGAAACAGTGTGACAAGGCGGTGGCTGTAGCCAGAAGGTTGCTAGGCTGTATAAAGAGAGGTGCAACCAACAGAAGAAAGGAGGTGTTGATAACCCTTTACAAGTCATTGGTGAGGCCCAACCTGGAGAATTGTGTTCAGTTTTGGAGGCCGTATCTTGTTAAGGATGTAAAAAGAATTGAAGCGGTACAAAGAAAAGCTACAAAAATGGTATGGGATTTGTGTTACAAAATGTATGAGGCGAGACTTGCTGACCTGAACATTATACCCTGGAGGAAAGGAGAAACAGGGGTGATATGTTACAGACATGAAAGGTATTAATCCGCAAACAAACCTTTTTCGGAGACGGGAAGGCAGTAGAATTAGAGGACATGAAATGAGGTTGAAGGGGGGTAGACTCAAGAAAAATGTCAGGAAGTATTTTTTCGCGGAGAGAGTGGTGGATATGTGGATTGCCCTCCCACGGGAGGAGGTGGAGATGAAAACGGTAATGGAATTAAAAAATGCGTGGGATAAACATAAAGGGAATCCTGTTCAGAAGGAATGGATCCTCAGAAGCTTAGCAGAGATTGGGTGGCAGCACCGGTGGTGGGAGGCAGGGCTAGTGGTTGGGAGGCAGGGCTAGTGCTGGGCAGACTTCTACAGTCTGTGCCCTGAAAATGGCCGATAGAAATCATGGTCAGGTATACACATAAAGTGTGGGATAAACATAAAGGAATCCTGTTCAGAAAGAATGGATCCTCAGAAGCTTAGCAGAGATTGAGTGGCAGCACCAGTAGTTGGGAGGCGGGGCTAGTGCTTAGGAGGCGGGATTAATAGCCGCTGGCGGCTGCGTTGAGCCAGTAGTAGTCCTGAAAGAACACGCGGTAAGCCCGCGTTGGGCAAACTGCAGATCTGTAAAAGGGTCCCTAGATTCCTCACTGAATCTAGTTATTCCATGCTTTTCTGTCTCCAGCCACATTCTCTGGTAATTCAACAATTCCTTGATATTTGCTTTCCAGAGTTCAAAATAATTTGGAATAATCAAGCCTCATAAGAATAGATTTACATAGCACTCTGCACACCAGTGGCATGACAAACAAATTATTATTAAATTCACTAAAAAAATAGCATTTTAAATAGTGCTTAGGTCATGAATTGCAATGGCTAATACACAAAATTTTCTAAGTAAGATACCATCAGTTTACAAATGTAAATACATTCCTTGCTAACCTACTCTTAAACCTCACTTTACTTTCTTGTCTAGACAGTCTGACAAGCTTTTAGATCCCTGCCTGTCAGGTTGATCTCTACGCTTGACTTATTTGACCCACTCCATTCTCTTTCTCCTCCCACCCAATACTGAAACAGTAAACTTGAGCTTGTCATTGCTAACTGTCCTCCCCCTATTTGCCATTGTATTCAGAACTTTGTTTTCCCTGACAACTCTAATCTTCTTGAGTCACTTCCATGCTTTTCTGAGTGCTTAGAACATCCCTCTGAGCACTTGTATTGCAAAGCATCTTGAATATCTCCTTCCTTTTTTTGCTTCACTATAACCTACTACCCCCCCCCCCCCCCAACACACACACACACACACACATACACACATCGGATACGTTATTTTTAAGAAATATGTACTGTTGGGTAAAAGCATGTTTTATGCAAATAAATAACTTTTTATAAATTACCCAGACTATCTGCCCGATTCTATGTATCGCACCTGGTGTTGCGCACCAAAATCCAAGCATATTCTATAACAACGCATGTAATTTAATTGTCTTAATAAGTCAATTAGCTATTTTAACAGCATGTAACAATAAATAATGGATACTAATTAACAATAATTAGAATTTACGTGTATAACTCGTTAAGCGTATTCTGTAAAGCAGAGAACCTAAATTCTAATGCAAAGAGTCAAAAAGGGGCATGGTTATGGGCGGGAAAATAGGCATTCCAAAATTTGCTTGCACTGTTATAGAATATGCCCCTCTGTGCCTAAATCTATGTGCCGGTAATCAATTAAAGCCAATGCGCTAACTGATTAGCAAGAAACACTCACTCTCCACCTCCCAGACATGCCCCCTCCATGAAAAAAATAAAGAATAATTTGTTTAGCGAATGGCATGTGTGAGAGCAGAGTACAAAATTACTCAGAGGACACCTCAGCCTGCCCCACAGTAAGTCCTTTTTAACCTGTGGTAAGCACGTGTTAGCGTTTACCACATCTTAGTGAAAGGATCCCTTAATTTCTAAGCTTTTACATTGGTCATTGTCCCATCTGATTCCTTATCTAGCAAAAACATCTCTAACTTTAATGAATCAAAGAAAATATCATTTTACTCATGAAAATCAATCAAGCCTTTCCATGGGAATGTCCAAACAACAGAAAGAAAAGGAAAAATAAAAAGATCCCAATGCAAAACATAAGATTTTAAACCAAAAATTGACATATCATATCTGCGTGGCTTTAGCTACATCAGGATAAATTCAAACAATCCTTATGTTTCAAATATGCTTTCAGTACAGAAACATTATCAATTGACAAGCAAATGTGACAAGGAAAATAGCACGGTAAGGGAAATCAACCTGAGACCTCTCCAAAAACTTTTATAAGATCCAAATCAGTTTCAGATCCCATCACATCAATGGCACCCTGCTCTACAATTTGAGCAATTTCTCTAATAGACAAATACAGTCATAAATTAACTAAACAATAACAGAGAGTCAGTGTTAGGCAAAGACATCACTTCCTTAATATACAGTATTTATGAAAAAAATCTCTGATGAAAGTAAATGAGTATAAGTAAAATTCAATGAGGCTGATATTGAAAACAATTTGGATGGTGAAACGGCACTTCACCAGCTACCAGCGATATTCAGTGCCAGATAGCTAGGTATCCAGAGCTGAATGTCGCCGGTTAGTAGCTTAAAGATAGCTAGTTATATCAGCCAATATCGAGCAATTTTCACCGCTCAGCTGGCTAAGTGTGGCGGCCATATTTGGATGCTGTACACTGCAAATGCTATTGCACATGAGTCTTCAGCGGGGACCTTCCAATGTTGTCAAAGAAGTCCTAATCCAAGGGTGCCCTGTAACTGCCTGCTCACTCTCATGGTCTTCTCCACACCTCTGCAGCTTAGGACAGAGAGGATCACTGTGATTTATAGAATTGTGCTTTTTTTTTCAGTGCTGATTTTTATAGCACCACATATAGAATTCCCTCTCTAGTGTACACATTTGGGCTAGATGTGCAAAACCAAGTATGACCTGAAGCATACAGCCCGGACATATATGCTAAACATAGAGAGTGGTATTTTAGAAAGGACATCCAACTCAGAATATGAATGTCAAGTTTGCACATCACATATAGATATCCATATGTCATGTTTTTTAGAACAGGATCTGCAAACACACAGCCTGTTCTAAAATACATGAGAAATGGACTCCATGTGTTGGTGATGTCTAGCATAAATATCTATTTTACAAACTGAAATGTCCATGAATGGAGTAAAACAAGGGACATGAACCTCTTTGTGGCAGAATAGGAATATCTGTATTATAAAATGTGATAATAGAAGGTTCAACAAAGAGGGGTAGAACTTAAATACACATTCTTTAAATACAACCCCCCCCCCCCAAAAAAAATATATATATATACATGATAATTTTAACACAACATAAACTATAACTCAGAAAGGTGTAGCAAAAAGTACCATCAGAATAAATGAGAGAAAACCAAAATGTTCAATCATAGCTCCCCAAACAACTAATTATTATTATTTTTGTTATTATTACTTGAAAGAATCATTCTTTAAGCAACTTAACTTGAGCGCTGACAAATGTGGATGCTGACATGATCACATTTCAAGCTTTATCAGGTCTTATGCACAGGGACAAATATTCTAGACTTTGAGACTGTAATAACTTAGAAATAATTACCAAGAACTTAAATAAACACCTTTCTCTAATAGGAGCCAATGTATTCTTCCAAGGACAAGCCTTACACTATCCTATTATTTCACCCCCCCCCCCCCCCCACACAACTTTGCCTTACTCTTCACTATCAATTGTAATGTTCTGTTATGTATTGTGTTGACATTGTAAGAAGTATATTATGCCACACTTTGTATTGTTAGTTGAATATTTTTATTGCTGTAATTGCCTATTGCTCATGTTCGACCTATTCTTACTGTACACCCCTTCAGTGAATTCCTTCAAAAAAGTGCTAAATAAATCCTAATATATAAAAATAATAAATTATGTGCGTAACTCAAAACCATGCCCCCGATCTGCCCTGAAATGCCCATGACCCTCCCATTTCTGTACTCCCTGTTTTGGACATGTGTAAAATGTAGGTGTGGATCCCACACCTATATTTATGCATGTAGATGCCAATTAAATCTAATTCGTGCCAATAACTGCTTGTTAAAATGCCAATTATTGGCACTAATTGACTCTTTATTCAATAAACTATACACATAAGGTTTGGCAACTTTTATAGAATTAGGGGGATAAAAGGTAATTCTGTAACCTTCCCTTTCTAATACCTGCTCCAACAATCTTATTGACATTGTCCACAATTTTGATTCCCCCCCCCCCCCCCCCCCCCGGATATAAGGTAAGAAAATACCCATAAGACTGCAAGCCTATTTTTTTTTATTCCTCACAGAATTTGTTTGAATATTTGGTACTCATAATGCAATTATAATACATGCTTTGTATTTAACACCATCTTTTACTTGCATTTGAAGTTGAGGTAACAGAGAAGCAATAATTAAACCTCTTTTTTTGTGGTTTAATATGAGTTTATCTTCATACAAAATGATTATTACCTCTTATGACTGCATAGCAGAATATACTGAATCCACTGCAGCTTCATTCCCAAATAAAAGGCAGCCATTTTAGTATTTGTGTGAACAATCCTTAGGGAAGACTGAAACAGCAACTTTTCAATTAGGCAAATACATTTAATTTATGAATATGCTAAAAGGGGCCCATGATGGCAGCAGAGTATGATACCTAACTGTCTGCTCTGTTAACCCAGAATTGTATGGTTTCTATGTTAACTGACTGGCAGCAAAATGAATTTGATGTACTTGGAATGACAACATCATCTATGGAAGGAAGGAAGGAAGGATGGACCCATTTTGATCAAAACTTGTTTCCATAAACTGGAGAAGGAATCTTTGCATGAAAAAGTTTTGTTAAGTCAGAAATCCTCCAAGATGAAGATATTCCACCAGAAGATCTTTTTGAGTATGAATCCTTCAAAATTGCTGTTTTAAGGGGCTCCAAAGCACACTAAGAACCAAATTAAACTCCACCTAGAAGAGGAGGAATACACAACGTGATGTCCCTTTCCAAGATAGGATGTATATCAACCTGGATGAGTTGCTAGAGAATCTACCCAGACAGCCTTGAAAGAATAACGAAGTTGCTACTTTAACTTTAAAGGATCTCCTGGAGGTCAATTCTAAAGAAACACAAAGATGTAAGCAAAGACACACCAAAAGGAAGAAAATTGCTCTCTCCGAACAAATGCATCAAAAACTTGCCAAATCCTTGTGTATGGTTCCTAGACTGAAGCAGCATGGTACCACCTTCTATGTGTAATCCCAGCGTCTTTATCATGAGCTCTCAAAAGCCAAGTCATAAGAGAGAATGGAGCTGGATATTCCATTACAACTAGTCTTTGAAGCAGAAATCCCATCTTCTGGGAAGCTGCAGAGGTTGATCAATCATGAGACAGATTGGAACAGCAAATTACGGTCTCCAGGGCCTCAGGAGCTCTAACAACTACTGGGCTGGGGTAAAATGTAATCTTCTGGACATACAAGGGTAATAAATTCAAAAGCTCAGCCACAGAATAATAATATAACTCTAGATGGACCCTCTTATATCTAATATCGTTAACAAATGGAAAAGATAAAATCAAATACTTATGACTATGAGTTCCAGATTGACCACTCAACAAACAAATTATCAGAAACATCTCCACACAATGTCTTAAATACCAAACAACATAATTTGAATTTAACATGTACTTCAACTGGCAGCTCCAGCTACATAACTTTCTCATAAACTTCATTGATAACCCAGTATATACAGAAATGCAATAATCCAACAGCGATAAAATCACTGATTGAACTAGCATTCTAAAATGTTCTTGATGAAAATATGAATGAACTAACCATAATTGTTTGTAGAAAGATTTTTTTTACAACTATATTAACCTGTGGTTCAAAGGTTAATGAGGAATCCAAATGGACACCCAATACTCTAGAAACAGTATCAATCTTAAAATTAGTACCATTAGGTACTCAAATAGCTTCTGGAATAATATCCGTCTCCAAACCAAACCATAAAAATTTCACCTTCTCTGTGTTGTTTTAATCTATAATTCACAGACCAACATCTAATTTGTTACAAAATCTTCAATACTCTTACAATGAAATGATGTAAGCAATTGCACAGGAATCAATAGAGAAATATCAACAGCATATGAGAAAATCTGTTCCCCTAACAGCTGAATCATACACAATGTACTCATTTAAACATTATCTCATAAGTACTATAGCTGGGTCACTCATCCAGGACCCAGCCAGGCTTGACCCTGCTTAGCTGCCTCTTCCTCCACATGACTGCTGCCTTCACTCCACAGCAATCTGGCTCCTCTGAGCCTTGGCTCCAGGCCCTGCGAACTCCCAGGACTTCCTCCTCCCTCCATTCCTTTCACAGAGGCACATTCAAAGCCCAATGATTATAAGTAAGAGCTTTTATTTTCTTGCTTCACATCAAACAAAACACCCTTCACTCCAGGTTGTTTAGGCCAGCAGCCTAGAGCACAATTCAGGTTCAACACAGTCAAATTCAGGTTCAAAAACAGTCCATATAACTTCAAACTCAGCTTCAAAAACAGTCCATATAACTTCACTTCACTTTAGCTTAGATTACGTCACTAAGGGAACAGTACATTATCAGAGGGAAAACCCCAATAGCTTGGTAGGTTGCAGCCCAGACCTTTTTAGTATGAAACAGTTTACACAGTCTTTCTTGCACCTTCTTACAGCATGGTTACACAGCTTTATTCCCACCTGGTTCAGGCTGGGGTTTCAATTGTGCCCAGCTCTCTTTCTCTCCCACAGGCTGCACCTGTTTCCTCTTTAGTAGAGATTTCCCCCAGTGCCTCAGCCTCTCTCCTCCGGTCTTCCACCAGTCTCTCTAAGGTACAGCTAGCCACCCTCTTACAGCAGCTTTTTGGGTTTGAGCCAGGGCTCCAATCTCCATCTGTTCCTCCCCTAGCCCTTCAGTAATCTCCATTTTATCCTCCTCTCCAACTTCCCCCGCCCCCAATCTCTCCAGCTGGCCCTCATCACCTTCCTCAGAGACCATTTCCCAATCTTCTATCTCCTCCCTTAACTCTTGCACAGCCGGGTGGGGAAGAGAAGGATTCTGGGACTGGTAGTTCCTCCCCTTCTTCCTTAACCCAGCCAACCTCTCTGCCTCCGGTAGCTCAGCTTTCTGAATGTGGGTGTTGTGCACATGAAATCTGCCCCGTTGGGATTCCCCGGCTCCCTGTACCCCCTTTCTTCGTGCCTTCCCGGATCCCCTTTCACCTGCACTCTCACAGTACATACGTATTGCCATACTGGGACAGACCAAAGGTCCATCAAGCCCAGCATCCTGTTTCAAACAGTGGCCAATCCAGGTCACAAATACCTGGCAAGATCACACAAAAGTACAGAACATTTTATACTGCTTATCCCAGAAGTAGTGAATTTTCCCCAAGTCCAATTTAATAATGATCTATGGACTTTTCCTTTAAGAAGTCATCCAAAACGTTTTTTAAACTTTGCTAAGATAACCACCTTTACCACATTCTCTGTCAATGGATTCTAAATATCATGCTCAGATTTCTATGCAGAAATCAAAGGATATTCCATAAATAGCACATAACCTAATTGGTTAACAAGCCAGTCAGTGCTGATAATTGCCACTTAACAAGCAATTAGTGACACTAATTGGCATTAATTAGAATTTATGCGCAGAACTGTCTTAGTGTATTTTATAATGTGCTGCATGTAAATTCTAAGTTGCATAGTAGAAAAAGAGGTGTAGCCATGGGCATGGAATAGGTGGGTCATTTTTCTAACATCTATATGCATTGTTATATAATACACCCAGTCTGCACCTATGTTAGGTGAAATAATTTACACCAGGCTTTACTTGGCGTAACTGCCTGAGACTAAATTTAGTCTCAGGCATCGCTATTTGCTAGATTCTATAAACCACGTGGAAATTTAGGCCTATTCTATAAAGTGCACTGGACATAGATGTTTTTCATATGGAGAAGGACACCCCGTTTATCTCAGCACACGCCATCCATCCAGCATATGTCCACTTCCGCATTTAGTCACTTTCACTAGGTTATTTTAACCTAGGGAGAACAACTATCTTGAAATGTCCATGTCAGTCTGCAGTGCATTCAGATTTTAGACGTTTTGTGCTGATTTTGGTACACATGAAAATGTCCTTTGGTCTCTATCCATTATTGCACAATTTTTTAGGACATTATGGGTTGGACTTTTTCTTTTTTTTTAACTAGACATCTTTTTGAAAATGCCCCGTCCATGTACTAGAAACTGTGGAAAGGAAGATGAGGAACTGGCGGAACATTTTAGGAGAACAAATACCTGAGGTTAAGTGGAAGGAAAAAGAACATAATAAGAAGAGTTCATCCATTGCTAGTCTAGAAAAGGTCAAAGGGTTACCATAATGCACTGTGAGCAATGAGAAAAGCCATGATATTCCAAAGAGCATATGCCCTCGAGGGCCATTTCAGAACTTTTTAAATAAGTAAACTTATATTTACTTTCATAGTAATGCAGTTTGAAAATTGTGCCCCAAAATGTGAGTAAAATATTTGCACTGAATGACAGCATACATTGTCGTAAAAATTTGAAAAGGGACAGTGTCATGGGAAGCAAAGTATGGTGAGTTTTTTTCATATCACAGTGAGTTTCTTCCTCTATATATATATTGCACTGTAGAACCTGCAATATGAGTCCAATACAGTCTATTATATGCAATTTGTTATATTACTGTCTGCTGTAAGCCATGTTGAATAGAAACTTGTTTTCAATAATGTGGGATATAAGAACAAATAAAACAGATAAATAAATAAGGGCCCCTTTTACTAAGCTGCATAGGCAACTACGTGCGCCTGATGTGCACCAAATTAGAGTTACCGCCCGGTTACCGCATGGCCCTTGCGGTAATTTCAATTTTGGTGCACGTCTGCTACGCGTGTCTGAAAAATATTTTTTATTTTCTGGCACGCATAGCGGACGCACGCCAAGTGGCATCTGATGCGCATAGGTCATTACCGCCCAAATTCTTTACCGCTAGGTCTATGGCTAGCGGTAAGGTCTCAGACCCAAAATGGACGCGCAGCAATTTTGATTTTGCTGCACATCCATTTTCAGCAAAAAAGAGGCCTTTTTAGAGATGCATTGAAAAATGATTCTGTGCGTGTCCAAATCCCGTTCCTATACTACCGCAGGCCATTTTTCAGCGCGCCTTTGTAAAATTACCCCTAAATCTTCTTGTTTCTTGCAGTTCGCCACATTTTAGAAAGAAACCGTGAGAAGTTTTCCTTAACTTGATTTCCAGATCTGTTGGTAGAATAAAGATTCCACTCCCCCCCCCCCCCACCTACAATTGCTGTTCTACTATAAAGCAGTATTTGTAAATTTTGTTTATTTGTTTCAGAATTGCAGGGAAGAGGGAAGGGGAGGGGAAATAAGGGTTTGCTGTACTGGTTCAGAATGGCCAAGATGAAAAATGATAGGACAAATTCTTAAAAGTAAAGCTTTCTTAATTCAGATTCAAAAATTTCCTGGTTCTAGTTTAGATGTTGCCTTTCTGTCAGCAAGTGAAGTTGTTTCTCTCTGTAAAACATTTTTCATGACCATCTACTACTGTCCATTTTACATATTGTCCTCATAAAAGGCCTGACAAACTGCAGTGTCTAGAATGCCACTAAAATCAATGGAACGAGAAGTGTTTGCTATCACAGCCCATAAAACCGTCAGTTATCCATGAATTGCTGACAGTTGTCAGCTGCTGGCAGTGCATATAATAGTTGCTATTGATACTTATAGTTGTCATGGTGATCCGCAGCCAACCTGATTTTTATGGCTAACAATATCAGTGATTTGTCATAAAGCATCATCTCAACACCATAATTTGGAATGGTAAAAATCATAATTGTTATCAATATATGCACTCTAATCCATAATTGTGTATCTTTCTATACCTATATATCTATTGAGAGGTAGTGAAACAAAGAAAGATACAGAGATAAAATGCCTGTTACTTCAGTCACTGAAAGTGATAGGAAATGGCCATGGAATAATCCACAATCAAGAAGTATGGTGTGGTTCCTAAATATGGGTGCTATATTATGCACATCACATGAAAATAAAGTTAAAATATTCTGTATATTTATCTGGCACTTAAAATATCATATAAATGCAAGGAGTGTGTAGAGACCACGCTTATGCAAGGTTTTTCTAGCACTTGCAAGCCTGACACAATTGAAAATGACCTCACCCTTATCGATCAAAAATATTTTTAATAGAGTAGATACCATACTTGTACTCCACATACCCCTTCCCCCTACACTCAGATTGTTGTACCCAATCAATGATTAAATTTTTTTATTAGAGTTTCCAAAGAAATTAATTATAAAGAATAAAGAAAGAATCAACAAAATAAAAAATAATTAAATTCTTAAACACACATCAATGGGAGTACAGAGTGTCAATTTACATACAAAAATAAGAAGCAAACAATGCTTATTACAGTATAATTCCTGCTGCATTATATTAAACCTTTTAATTCTAACTCTTACCTTTTGTCTTTGACACATCTGATTCTTTATCTAACAAAAAATGTTTTCCATCTGACCAGGAAAAAAAAGGCAAAATTGTTTCCTTGAAATGTAATGTCAAGCACCTTCAACCTAGCAGATCACACAATACTAATGACCCTGCTCATCAACATAGGAATAACTGGAGCAGTAGCAGCCTGGTTCAATGGTTTTCTAAGAATTAGATCATACCTTGTCAAGATGTCCAGTGAATTTTCAGCTTCCTCGATCCCTACATGGGGTTTCTCAGGGTTCCCTAATATCACCAATATAATTCAATGTCCTGATGGCTCCACTTGGCAAGAAACTAGAAAAAATGGGTTTAAACCCATTTGTATACACAGACTGTGAAGAAACCGTGTGTTTTAAGCCTGTAAAATGATTGGATATTTTAAATATTTCTGACATGTATTTCTCCTATTTGGCCAGCAGATGGTGCATGTTTATGTTTAAAGCTGTTATAGAGGACTGACCTCTTTCTTTTAGGTGGCACACAGATAATAAGAAGTTCCTGTAGAGATGTAACCAGTTTTTATTTGAAACTTGATTGTTCTGGGCTTTGATTGGCCTGGTGTTTGAAATTATCCAGAGATGCTGGCTGTTGATTCAGTTTCAGCCCGAAAGAAGGAGAGAGAGATCTCTTTGCTGAAACTCTGTGAACAGACATATGTCCTGAACTCCCCAGGTACTTTCTAGGATGTATGCAAATGTTTAGTTAGTTTTCTATTTGATCAATATTTCATTTAATTGTTACGATTTGCTATTTGCACATTTTTTTGTCCACTGTTCCAAGTTCTGAGAATACACACATTTGTTTGTTCTTTCTGACTGTCTGGACTGATAAAAGAATCCTGGTGGTTTGTGTGTTGGGTCTGTGAGTGTTTTTTGGGAGTGTGGCTCTAGTAACCTAGAAATCACTGGGAATATTTGAAAGTGGGAGGTTTGCTCAGAGGTGGTTGTGACCCAGTCAGTGGGAGGAGGGTGCTAGTGTACAGCATGAGTGGCAGGTGCAGATAGACCTGAGCTGTGCTGGGACAGACACTCTAAGTGGCTGCGGGGTAACCCCAAGCAGGTGGCTAGGTGATTTGTGACACAAGTCAGCATCACAGAGATACTGAATAAGGCCAAAAAAGGACTCTTGGTTTTATCCAGCCAGCACAAACCCACTGCTTACCAAAACCTCATAATAGATCAACAATCAAAACACAAATAAAAATACTAGGAATCATTCTCAACAAACATCTGACCCTTGAAGACCAACTTATTGCAATCACATCAAAAATCTTCAAAACACTATGGGCTTCTTTTACCAAGCTGTGGCAAAAGGGCCTGTGCGTTAGTGCATGTTTTTGACACATGCCAAGGCCCCCTCTTACTGTAGCAGGTAAAAGGTAGGTCTTTATTTTTTTCAGGAATTGGCCTTGCAGCAAGTGAGGTAGCGGTAAGGGCTCCCACGCTAACCCGGCGTTAATCGGGCAGCGTCTGGCACTTACCGATTACCACCAGGAACACACCGGCGCTACACAAATAAAAATATTTTTGTAGCGCCAGATATGATGGTACACTGGGGATGGAAACTGCCCCTCAGGCTGCTGCAGTTGCCCGTCGGTACTTCCTTTTTACTACTACTACTACTACTTCCTTTTTAGCGAGTGGTAAGCCTGAGTCGAGCTTACGGCTGCTTTGTAAAAGGGGGCCCTCTGGAAACTGAGAAGAATCAGAGACTATTTCCCCAAACAATCATTCCGCCTTATAGTACAGACGCTGATATTGTCCCAACTAGACTACAGTAATACAGCATATGCAGGCTGCAAAGAAACCCTATTATGATCATTGCAGACCATCCAAAACACAGCAGCAAGATTGATATTCAAAAAGTAGAAATATGATAGATCAACCCCACTACTCATAATGCGACATTGGCTCCCGATGAAGACCAGACTATTTTTCTAAACCAGCACAATCATCTTCAAAATACTGTTTGGCATATCTCAAGGACTGGGTTGAGAACGCTGTTCTGGGACCATCTTCAATTTTATGAGATTAGGAAAGATGGGAGAAAACTCTTAGAACTGAAAACAGCACTAGGTGAGTCTGACGTCGGTGCCGGGCAAGATGGTGGAGGCTATTATTAAGAATAAAATTGCAGAGCATATACAAAAACATGGACTGATGAGACAAAGTCAGCACGGATTTAGTGAAGGGAAGTCTTGCCTCACCAATCTAATGCATTTTTTTGAGGGGGTAAGCAAACATGTGGACAATGGGGAGCCGGTTGATATTGTATATCTGGATTTTCAGAAGGCGTTTGACAAAGTGCCGCACGAAAGACTCCTGAAGAAATTGCAGAGTCATGGAATCGGAGGTAGGGTATTATTATGGATTAAGAACTGGTTGAAAGATAGGAAGCAGAGAGTAGGATTGCGTGGCCAGTATTCTCAGTGGAGGAGGGTAGTTAGTGGGGTCCCGCAGGGGTCTGTGCTGGGTCCGTTGCTTTTTAATGTATTTATAAATGACCTAGAGATGGGAATAACTAGTGAGGTAATTAAATTCGCCGATGACACAAAATTATTCAGGGTCGTCAAGTCGCAGGAGGAATGTGAACGATTACAGGAGGACCTTGCGAGACTGGGAGAATGGGCGTGCAAGTGGCAGATGAAGTTCAATGTTGACAAGTGCAAAGTGATGCATGTGGGTAAGAGGAACCCGAATTATAGCTACGTCTTGCAAGGTTCCGCGTTAGGAGTTACGGATCAAGTAAGGGATCTGGGTGTCGTCGTCGATGATACGCTGAAACCTTCTGCTCAGTGTGCTGCTGCGGCTAGGAAAGCAAATAGAATGTTGGGTGTTATTAGGAAGGGTATGGAGTCCAGGTGTGCGGATGTTATAATGCCGTTGTATCGCTCCATGGTGCGACCGCACCTGGAGTATTGTGTTCAGTACTGGTCTCCGTATCTCAAAAAAGATATAGTAGAATTGGAAAAGGTACAGCGAAGGGCGACGAAAATGATAGTGGGGATGGGACGACTTTCCTATGAAGAGAGGCTGAGAAGGCTAGGGCTTTTCAGCTTGGAGAAGAGACGGCTGAGGGGAGATATGATAGAAGTGTATAAAATAATGAGTGGAATGGATCGGGTGGATGTGAAGCGACTGTTCACGCTATCCAAAAATACTAGGACTAGAGGGCATGAGTTGAAGCTACAGTGTGGTAAATTTAAAACGAATCGGAGAAAAGTTTTCTTCACCCAACATGTAATTAGACTCTGGAATTCGTTGCCGGAGAACGTGGTACGGGCGGTTAGCTTGACGGAGTTTAAAAAGGGGTTAGATAGATTCCTAAAGGACAAGTCCATAGACCGCTATTAAATGGACTTGGAAAAATTCCGCATTTTTAGGTATAACTTGTCTGGAATGTTTTTACGTTTGGGGAGCATGCCAGGTGCCCTTGACCTGGATTGGCCACTGTCGGTGACAGGATGCTGGGCTAGATGGACCTTTGGTCTTTCCCAGTATGGCACTACTTATGTACTTATATGTACTTATGTAGATAGATAAATAGACAGATAGATAGATAATTTATTGCAGTGTGAGCCATTTCTTTACAAGATGGTGGGTTGACTTGGGACCTGCTATATTAGCATTGCTATAGCTGGAATGTGTAATATTTCTGGGTGTAACAATACAAAATAATAATAATAATAATAATAAACACCTGCAGTTTTAAAGTAAAATTTCATGCAATAAAGTATCAGAAAAATGTGCTTTTTGTTTTTTTACTGTAACATAGTAACATAGTAAATGACGGCATGGTCCATCCAGTCTGTCCTACAAGATAAACTCATATGTGCTACTTTTTGTGTATACCTTACCTTGATTTGCACCTGTCCTTTTCAGGGCACAGACCGTGTAAGTCTGCCCAGCACTATCTCCGCCTCCCGCCAACGGCTCTGCCACCCAATCTCGGCTAAGCTCCTTAGGATCCATTCCTTCCGAACAGGATTCCTTTATGTTTATCCCACTCGTGTTTGAATTCTGTTACTGTTTTCATTTCCACCACCTCCCGCGGGAGGGCATTCCAAGCATCCACTACTCTCTCCGTGAAAAAATACTTCCTGACATTTTTCTGTGGGTTAGATACTCTAGGCTTATACTTTGGCTTGTTGACTTTTAAAATAGCTTGTCTGTGCAAATATAATATGTACATCATATAGTTTAGATCAATGGATAACATCAATTTAGCTAATGCAATCATTCTAATTATTAAAAAAATTAAGGGCCTTTTTACTAAAATTAGTGCACGTTAAATGCTTGAGACACCCATATATTCATGGGTGTCTCTTTTCAATTATTTTCAAGAGTTCTTTGGGCAATGCTGCCTTTTTGCTGCTCTAGTCGTGTGTATCTCCAGTACGGCGATATCAACCATGTATAGATACTGTAAGTAAGCAAACAGGTCAGTTTTTAAATCAAGCTATGTCATTGTTTTTAAAATGATATATTTTTATTTATTTTACCAATATTCTGTTTCTCTTATCCTTTTATTATCATATTAATTTTGCTGTCCAATATAAAATATATTTGTTGGCTATTCATTATAATTAATTTACTGTTAGACACTCATCATTGGCTATTTTCATTGCATTATGGTCCCTAGATACACTACTTTGGTACATACTTTTTGCATCTTTTCTTTTAAGTGTTATGTTTTACATATTTAGTAGTTTTATACATGTGAATTGATTTATGTGTTTTCTGTTTGTATGTAGTTATTGTGACTCCTGAAGAAGGCATTTGATGCCGAAACATGGTTCCATGTCGAGTGTCCTTTTAGTTTGATGCTTCAATATAGTTTGACACTTCAGTAAAGATTAATCTTTGAGCCTGTCCTTCGACTCCTTTTGGCCTCTACTTGGAAGATTTATTGCATTACCCTACTTTGCTGGTTTGCCTGTGGGACTTACACAGAATTGTCATGACAGATGGGCCATGGTTTGTCTAAAGATGGGATTGTTTCCTGAAGTCTCCTCAGAGTTTAACTTGCTTGAACATGGATGAGTGCATAGATTCTGAGTGGTAGATCCCTGTCTAGATAGACTCATTACTGGCTAAGGTGTGTGTGTGCGTGGTGAGGGCGTCATAAATGCATACATGCATGCATAACTTAATACATGCCTAGTATATGTATACATCCAAAGGAAAGATGCAGAATTCTATTTTTACATCCACACCTGGTCCTTATCATGCACAAATGTTATAGATTAATTCACAGGCATATGGTCACATTTTTTCAAAAGAATACACAAAACTGCAAACCCCTCTCCAAATCTACACACAGGAATGGCTTCATTTAGCCTGGGTAAAGTTACATCCATATAGTCTAAAACGCACAACATTCCTTCTTCTCCCTTAGAGTCGTGGAGGGGCATAATCGAACGCGAACGCTTATCTCCATGGCTGTCTATGTCCGAAAACGGGTATGTGAAGAGGCGGGACGAACCGTATTGTCAAAAAAAATGGACATTTTTCAGCTGGGCGATTGTTTTTTTTTAGCGATAATGGAAACTAAAATGCCCAGCTCAAAAACGTCCTAATCCGAGCCATTTGGTCGTGGGAGGGGACACGATTCGTAGTACACTCGCCCCCTGACATGCCAGGACACCAACTGGGCACCCTAGAGGTCAGTGTGGTGGACTTCAGACAACGCTCCCACATGCATAGCTCCCTTACCACGGGTGCTGAGCACCCAACCCCCCTCCCCCAAAACCCACTACCCACAAATGTACAACACTACCATAGCTCTTAGGGGTGAAGGGGGCACCTACATGTGGGTACAGTGGGTTTTGGAGACCTCCCATTTACCAGTACAAGTGTTACAGGTAGGGGGGATGGGCCTGGGTCCACCTGGCTGAAGTGTACTGCGGTACCCACTAAAAGTGCTCCAGGGACCTGCATACACGCAGGCCTCTAGGACTTGTTGCTGCTATATAACATTGGCATACCAGTTGACACCTAAAGACTAATCTCTCCGAAAACGTCCTTTATTGGAATAAGCACGCTTACTCACAGTAAACTGCAGATCAGAGGTTGTGCCCCACTGGCAACAAGTCTCCCTGGTACTGAGATTAGCAGTAGGTCAGAGCTGGCAGAATGGTGTACAATGCCCTCTTTCAGCCACATTCAAGGTAAGAGCTAAGTTCTGTAATGTGGCTAACACGTGAAAGGGATCTAAAACTGGCTTACAAAAATGGCCACTACCTCATGGACTACCAGAAACAAAACAGGGCACACTCTGACCCAGTAAGCAGGGGGAAAAGCAGCATGGGAGTAGAGCCTACCAACTACCAACATCGTGAGCATTTGCCACAAGCTAGTGGAATCACGGAGCCCAATACCCTACACCCACCACAATGCATTGCTGATGTGACTCTGCAGTGCGCATAACAGAAAAGGTGTCACACTCACCAGAGAGCCACATCAGAACCAGGGAAAGGCTGTCACAGGATAGAACACATTCTGCTGTCATGGAGGTGGGTACGGCATTTGAGGCTGGCATAGAGGCTGGAAAAAAGTTTTTAAAGTGGGTTTTTTTTTTGGTGGGAGGGGGTTAGTGACCACTGGGGGAGTCCGGGGAGGTCTTGTTCGTGAAAAAAAAGGGTCCACAGAAAGTGACCCAAAATCGCGGTAAAAACGTCTTTTTTTCGATTATCAGCTAAAGACGCCCATCTCTCCTCAGCCGATAACCACGCCCCAGTTATACTGCTATCACCACGCCTCTGACACCCCCCCGTCAACTTTACCTGTTTCCGCGACGGATTGCAGTTGGAGACGCCCAAAATCGGCTTTCGATTATACCGATTTGGGCACCCATAGGAGAAAGACGCCCATCTCCCGATTTGGGTCGCAATATAGGCGTTTTTCTCTTTCGATTATAAGCTGGATAGGCTATCAGCACACAACATTTCTGCCTCTCCCTTACAGATACAGGCTATAAGTGCAAAACATTCCTGCCTCTCTCTTAGAGATGCATATCACGTAGGCAATTTTATGAAAACCTCTTTCTGCATGTAAAGCACAGATCTACCTGTGGAACTGTCTATCAAAATTACCCTCCATGTGGTCAATCTCATTCTAATGTGCATGATTAATGATGGAATGGTTTACAAATTAATTTTCTTGCCATTTGGAAGATGGTTAATATAGTCTTGTTTGATATGAAAAAATATGAAAGGAGAGACCTGACTATTTTTCTCTCTAATCTACAGACTAATTTATGTTTCCTCTACAGCAGATGAAAAACGTATTAATTCCTTCTCCTGTCTCTTCTAGGAGACAATGAAAAAAAATGGTATTCCTTGTTTGGTAGTTTTTCATTCCCCACACTAGAATGAAGACTAGGTTTTAGCAATATTTGTTCTGTTATTTCCTATGCCTGATAATTTGTGCCACGAGTGCAATGGAAATGGCATACTAATGAAGGTCAACTTGGATAGTAATCACTACAATGGACTCTAAGCAACTTGATATAGAAAGTGTTTTCCTAGAGAGGAAACTCCCTAAGTGGTATTCATTTCCAATTTTCAAGGGCTGCAAACAGGCAGAATTTTCAGGTTATCCTCAAAGAAAATGCATGACAAATTTGTACACAATAGATGAATAATGCATTCAAATCTATCCCATGCATAATTAATAGGGGTATCCTGACAACCTGATCTATTTGAGGTCCTAGAATACCATCAGTGTATACCACTGCCCTACAGGAATTATCAAGAGCACATTTATGATTATTCCATTGGCGTGACGGGAATGCTTAACATCCATATCTTCCTTGTGTTCAATTGTTGAGAAATTAAATTTATGTTCCAAGGTCACAAGAGAAAGTACCATATTGTTCCTTCTTGTTATGCAGATCACATAAAAGAGAGTGAGTTTATGTCTGCACAGCATCTTTTTTTGGCATATATTTTCAATCATATTTAATTTAACCAGGCATTTATTTATTTTCAAGCATTTTAGTCCACCTAAAACTTAAGGGTTCCTTTTACGAAGCGGTTGTAAGCCCAAAGCGGGCTTACCACTTGCTATACAGGAAGTACTGCCGGGCTACCGCAGCAGCCCGGCGGTACTTCCCACCTCTAGCGCACTGTCATTTCTGGTGCTACAAAAATATATTTATTTTTGTACCACTGGAGTGTACCCGGTGGTAATCAGGCAGTGCTGTGTGTTGCCCGGTTACCGCCAGGTTAAGGCAGGAGCCCTTACTGCCATCTCAATGGGTGGCAGTAAGGGCTCCCCCAAAAATGGCCACATGGCAAGTACATTACTTGCCGCATGGCATTTTCCTATAGGAAAGCGAGACTTCCCTTTTACCAGCTGTGGTAACAGGGGGCCTCGATGCATGACACCAGTGCTGGCTCCCTTTTACCGCAGCTTGGTAAAAGGGGCCCATAAAGTAACATACGTAATGAAATCAGAGAACAACAAAAATCATTACATGTCTATTATACTGCTATCACCCTGCCCATCTGGGCCCCATTCAAGTTCATGGTAGATTATAAAGCTGTAATCATGGGGCTTAATATTCAAAGCATTTATCCAGCAGCACTATCTGCATAGTGTGTGGGAGGGGTATAGGTATAGGTATAGCCAACAGTTATCTGGAAAGTGGTGATATTAAAACTGCTGTTATCTAGATATCTATTCAGGCCAGGAAAATTGCTATCCTACCTTTATCCAGTTAGCTATCCAGATAAACTCTGCAACAGGGTGGACACCCTGGAGGGTGTGAATGACATGAGGAAGGACCTAGCAAAGCTAGAAGAATGGACCGATATTTGGCAACTAAGGTTTAATCCCAAAAAATGCAGGGTCATGCACTTGTGCATAACTCTTTTTTTTTGGTAAAAATTATCCCGACCCCCTGCTCCCCCTAACTAAGCCCCCTCATTCCCTCTCCCCTCCTCCCCTCCCTAAGCTCACACAAGAAAGGTCCCCTCGAACCCTGTACCCTGGGAACAGTACAGTATGGGGGGGTGTAGTGCTTCAGTGTGCGAAGGAAGAGCGGGACTTGGGGGTGATTGTGTCTGACGACCTTAAAGATTTCAAAAAGGTAGAAAAAGCGACGGCCAAAGCCAGAAGTATGCTTGGGTGCATAAAGATAGGCGTGACCAGCAGGAAAAAAAAGGTAATAGTGCCGTTGTATAAGTCTCTGGTGAGGCCTCATTTGGAGCACTGCATGCAGTTCTGGAGACCGCACCTACAGAAAGATATAAACAGGATGGAGTCGGTCCAGAGGGCAGCTACGAAATTAGTAAGCGGTCTTGAATGGAAAAATTAAAGGGACAGGCTTATGAACCTCAACATGTATACACTGGAAGGGAGGAGGGAGAGAGGAGACATGATAGAAACGTTTAAATATCTCAAGGGCATTTATGTACAGGAAAAGAACCTTTTTCAACTGAAGGAGAGCTCTGGAATGAGGGGGCATATGACAAATTTAAGAGGGAATAGGCTTAGGAGTAACCTAAGAAAGTATTATTTCACAGAAAGGGTGGTGGAGGCGTGAAATAGCCTCCCGGTGGAGGTGGTGGAGTCGAGGACTGTTCCAGAATTTTAAAAGGCATGGGATAAGCATGTGGGATTGCTTTGGAACAGGAAAAATTAGGGGTTACAGAGGATGGGCAGACTGGATGGGTCATATGGAGGGGGAATAATCGAATGGCGCCATCAAAATAGATTGCTGGCGATCTATTTTGGCGGTGCCGCAAACAGCTGGCCGAACCGTATTATCACAAAAGGTGGCAGGCCATCTTTTCTTTCGATAATACGGGTTGGCCCGGCCAAATGCCAGAGTTCACCGGGTTTGAGATGGCCGGTTTTGTTTTTCAGAGATAATGGAAAAAAATGCCGGCCATCTCAAACCCGGCGAAATCCAAGGCATTTGCTCGTGCGAGGAGCCAGCATTTGTAGTGCACTGGTCCCCCTCACATGCCAGGACACCAACCGGGCACCCTAGGGGGCACTTCTAAAAATTAAACAAAAAAAAAATTCAAATAGCTCCCAGGTGCATAGCTCCCTTACCTAGGGTGCTGAGCCCCCCCAAATCCTCCCCAAAACCCACTCCCCACAACTGTACACCACTACCATTGCCCTTATGGGTGAAGGGGGCACCTACATTTGGGTACAGTGTTTTTTTTTGGGGGGGGGGTTGGAGGAGTCAACTCTTAGCACCACAAGTGTAACAGGTACGGGGGATGGGCCTGGGTCCGCCTGCCTGAAGTCCACTGCACCCAACAAAAACTGTTCCAGGGACCTGCATACTGCTGTCAGGGAGTTGGGTATGACATTTGAGGCTGGCATACAGGTTGGCAAAAAAGGTTTTTATTTTTCTAGTGTGGGAGGGGGTTGGGGTTGGTGACCACTGGGGGAGTACAGGGAGGTCATCCCCCATTCCCTCCAGTGGTCATCTAGTGAGTTGGGGCACCTTTTTGAGGCTTGGTCGTGAAAATAAAAGGACCAAGTATACCCGGAGAAATACTGATTAACACCACATTTTTTCCATTATGCGCTGAAGCTGGCCATCTGGTAGCCACGCCCATGCCCGCCCATGTCCCGCCTTCGCTGTGCCGCCGACATGCCCCCTTGAACTTTTGTCAGCTCGGCGACGGGAAAGCCGCGATAGTGTCAAAAAAACAGCTTTCGATTATACTGATTTCGCCGCTTTTGAGAGATCGCCGGCCATCTCCCGATTTATGTCGGAAGATGGCCGGTGATCACTTTCGAAAATAAGCCCGATGGCCTTTATCTGCCGTCATGTTTCTATGTTTCTAGTGGGGCCGATATTCAAAGCGATTGAAGCGGGCAGGAGCCTGCCCTGCCCACTTAAATCACTTCCCGCCACTTAAGTGGGGATATTCAGCGGCACTTAACCAGAGAGTGCCACTGAATATCCCAAAAGACTGCCCAACTAAAAAATGGGCAGGGAATTGAGGCGGCACTGGAGAGGAGCTCCGGATTATATGGGTGCTGGCACTGTGCCGCCATTCTAAAATAGGTGCCATGATCTCTTGCAGCAGCTCACAGTACTACATGAAGTACTGTGAGCTGCTGTGAGAGGTCACAGCAGCCATTTTAGAATGGTACCGCAAAGGGCAGAAGCAAAGGGAGCTGCACTCCTGCCCCCCAACGACCACCGCTAAACCACCAGGGTACAGGTAGGCCCAGGGTACAGGGTTCGAGGGGACCTTTCTTGTGTGAGCTTAGGGAGGGGAGGAGGGGAGAGGGAATGAGGGGGCTTAGTTATGGGGAGCAGGGGGTCGGGAGAATTTTTACCAAAAAACAAAAAAAAAGAGTTATGCAGGTCCTGGTCTGATCTTCAGCATATTTAGGAGGCGGTAGGGGATCTGGCGGTAGCCCAGCAGTAACCGGGCTATTTTCTCGCTCTGGAATTGGTGCACGGCAAGAGTCTGAACTACATCTACCGCCCCTTTGTAAAAGGGCCCCGTAATTATTGGAGTTAACAAGTACTTAATTGGCACTAATTATGATCTGGGTGCTAATCACACACAACTCAAAAGGAGACACGGTCAAGGCAAGGAACCAGAATTTATACCAGGTTTCAGCTGGCATAAGTCCTTACACCAAAGTTGAGCGTGGAATTTGATGTTCAATGCTTTTCTAGGGGACATTGCACTGGACTTCTAATAAATGCTCCTAGGTACACATCTCACCATTGCTCTTTATCTTGTCGGCTGAGCCCCTCAAAACCCACCCAAAACCCAGTACCCCTAACTGTATACCACTACAATAGCCCTTATGGGTGAAGAGGGTACCTATATGTGGGCACTGCAGATTTCTGATGAGTTTTGGAGGGCTAATAGTTTCCACCACAAGTGGAAAAGATATGGGCCTGGGTCTATCTGTCTGCAGTGCACTGCATCCACCACTAGACTAGTCCAGGGACCTGCATGCTGCTCTAATGGATCTGAGCATTACATCTGTGGCTGGTAAGTAATGTTTTTAATCACATTTATTTTTTTTTTTGGGGGGGGGGGTGGGAGGGAGTCAGTCACCACTGGGGGAGTAAGAGGAGGTCACCCCTGATTTCCCTCCAGCAGTCATCTGGTCATTTAGGGCACCTTTTTGTGCCTTATTCGTTATAAAACAGGTTTAGCTCAAAGTCTTAGTTTTAGTGCTGGATGGTTTTGTTTTACATAAACATAAGAACATAAGAGTAGCCATACTGGGTCAAACCAATGGTCCATCTAGCCCAGTATTCTGTTTTCCAAACAGTGGCCAAGCCAGGTCACAAGTACTGGCAGAAACCCAAATCATGGCAACACTCCATACTACAAACCCCAGGGCAAGCAGTTGCTTCCCATGTCTGTCTCAATATCAGATTATAGACTTTTCCTCCAGGAATTTGTCCAACCCTTTTTTAAACCCAGATACACTAACCCTTGTTACCACATACTCTGGCAAAGAGCTCCAGAGCTTAACTATTTGTTGAGTTTGAGTGTCCCATAGTCTTTGTACTTTTGGAAAGAGTAAAAAAAATGATTTACTTCTACTCATTCTACATCTTTGTAGACCTCAATCACATCTCCCCTCATCCGTCTTTTTTCCAAGCTGAATAGCCCTAACCTCTTTAGCCTTTCCTCATATGAGAGGAGTTCTATCCCCTTTATCATTTTGGCCCATTATGGGTGAAAAACGTCGAAATGTTAGGAACGCCAGATCCCACCCTTAACATACCCCTGACACGTTCCCTTGTTATTTGAATACATATCTGATAGACTTAATAGAAAACCATCTAAAAATTGGTTTTGAAAATACCAATTTGGACTTTTTGTGACAAAAACATCCAAATGCAGATGTATGCCACTTTTGGCTGTTTTTCCTCTTTTGAAACTGAGTCCTATAGACAACTTATACAAACTTATCTTCTATGTTTTTTGGGGGGAGCAAAACTATTACTTATCAAGGTAATTTTTTGTTAGCTTGTGCAAAAGGCAATACTGGTCTAGTCTGGGTGTTATGAAAGTATGCTAGTAAGTGGATGTTTTCATTCTCTGAGAGTTTTTAGCTTTGTCTTTCAGGAAATGGACATGTGGTGATAACTCTCTGTTATGAAGCCAGCCCAATGAATCCAGCTCCCTAAAGAGCAAGTTTAAGCTCCAATGAAGTTTTGACAGCAATTGTGTTTAGATCAAAAAAGCTTGGAGGTCTGGCTACAGTATGTTTAAGTGAATTATATGGCTCTAATTAATGCAGTAATGGATAATTCAGCAGCAACAGCAGATGATTTAAGCTTTTTGTGGAGTTAACTGCATTTTTCAAGTATTATTAAGCAATTCAGAAATTAATATCTATCACAGAATTGTCAGCAATTACTTTCATTGCTCTCTATGAATTGCAGTATTTAACTGTTGAGTTTAAAATAAAACAAAATTATTGGACCTTACTGAAAATATACACGACTGCTGATTAAGCAGCAGTGTACAGACACAAGATACAGTGATAAGAGATAAACATAAGAACGTAAGAATAGCCATATTGGGTCAGACCAATGGTCCATCTAGCCCAGTATCCTGTTTCCAATAGTGGCCAATCCAGGTCACAAGTACCTGGCAGAAACCCAGATAGTAGCAACATTCCAAGCTACCAATCCCAGGAGAAGCAGTGGCTTCCCCATTTCTTCTCCATGTCTCTTGCAGAGGTCTAAGAATCCAAGGTCCACTCCTACATCTGCTACATCACTAGGATGTTATGATCTCAAGAGTGAACCGCAGACCACATAATCATTACATGTGCATAAGTACAACTTGTCTATGGCTAACTCCTCTATAACATTACATTTATTGGCATTTTAATTACATTATAAACATGTAATGTAGCTAGAAAATAAAATTGAGACTGCAAGTCCATTACACATATTGAGGCATCTGCTCTTGCATAACCAAATCTACTGTCCAATTTTTGAATAGGTAAAATTGTGTCTTATGCTGGAATAATCTAAGTTCTTTTAATGTCCATGTGAAAATCTGCATTACAGCACAAGGCACACAGTTCACTCACGGCCACCGTGTTACATCAGCCTAGCATATAGGGCCCCTTTCACCAAGCTGAGGCAAAAGGGGGCCGACACTGGCATCAGCACATGCTTTACACGGCCACTGAAACCTCCTTTTAACGCAGCTGGTATAAGAGATCTCTCGCCTTCCTGCAAGAAATGGCAATGCAGCAAGTAAAGCACTTGCCGCATGGCCATTTTGAGGGGAGCACTTACCGCCACCTGGCAGTAACCGTGCAGCGCGCGACACTGCCTGAATACCGCCAGATACAGCAGACAAGATAAGGGAGCAAGAGTGAGATGTGTACCTGGGATCACTTATTTGAATTCTACAGCAGTACCCCTTAGGGTGTCCCATTATTCTCCTTGGATGTCTGAGGGACCAGTCTGATAAAAATGCTGGCCCCTTCTACATCCCAATGACTTCTACGTTTTTCACTTGTGCATTATTTTTTCAAAATGACCTGAAAAGATAAATGCACTGAGCACAAAACCTTGTTATAAACGGTATTTTTTTTTTAAAAGACATTTTTCTTTTTCAAAATCATTATATTTGCTATTCAGATTTGAAATGTTTAGCACAAAATGTCTAAAGTCTGACCTATATGTCACATCGAAAATGCCCCTCTAAAAAATCTATTTACATTGGTGTGACACACAGGTCTTCTTCACAGGCAGAAGAAGTGGACAGAGATTTAATTGAAGACATTCGCACTATAGCTATGGAAGCAGAAGTACTACTAATAGGTAATTTCAATATGGCAGATGTTAATTGGGGCATCCTTGTTGTGAGGTCATATAGAAGTGGAGAGATCCTGGATTCTCTATAGGGACAATTGTTTCAACAGTTAGTAAGGGAACTAGAGCCCGACTGAAACTACTTTTTTCAGTTTCAGGCAAAACTGAAACTGCCACCAAAACTATTTGTCCATTTTCGACCAAAACCAAAAATGTAGCCGAAACTAGGTGCTTGATTTCGTCCAGAATGGAAACTGAAGTAATAGAAAAAGGCCTAAGTCTTGTTATGTGAATGTGAACAAATTTATTAATACCCATGTTGCCCATAACAGCAGTGGTAAGAGCGTAATTGACTGCTCAAAGCTGGAATGCGTAGAAGACACTGTGCTAAGGTAAATAGGCTGCTTGAAGGGGAATTATGCTATACATGTTATTTCAATGCAGTCTCAGAGTCTTAAGTGTGTCACATTTAGAACCTGTTTTGCTAGTAAATGTATTGATTCTGAATTTCTTTGCATCTGGGTTCTGCTTGCTATTATTCTGATGCACTGACTGCACTCTTGGGGTCATTACTGAACATTAGTGTCTTGTCCATAGCAGCAGCAGTTAGAGCACACATTTTTTTCTGCCGGAGGTGAGTTTCTTTTGTTAAGTGGAGTTGAGCTGCTGTTGCTCCTTTTGCTGCCAGAAACGGTGAGCTGCTTCTTTTGCTGCTAGAGGTGAGGCCTGGGGGTGGGGTGGGGTTTCAGCAACCACAATAAGCAAGAGACCAGTATTGGCCGTAACCGATACCATGCAGAAAACGTTTTTTTTTTTTTTGCAGAAACAGAAACTTGCCAAATTACAACTTTTTGACTTGGGTTTGGCATCAGAACCGAAACTAAAACTGAATTTCAGTCGGGCTCTAAAGGGAACCAATGCCTGATGGGGCCATACTGGATCTGGTGCTTAATAAATGGGGGAAGTGTTTCCTAATGTTGTAGTGGGTGATCATCTGGAAACTACTGATCTCTGGATTGTGAGGTTCAGTATTAAGACATATGTGGAAAGGGTTTATAACAGATTGTTTAGTCCCACTATTTACTATTTGGACATCATTTTTAGTGTACCTACTTTGACATCTTTACCAACTATTCTTACTTCCATCTATCTGACCACCTGCTCTCTTGACCCCCTGCCATCCTTGTGGCTAACATTTCTAAACATGGGCTTTTACCTCTGGTGCTTTCAACAATTTTTCAAAATCTTTTGACCGGCTCCTTTCCAAATAACTGGAAGAAAGCATAGTAACATAGTAAATGACAGCAGATAAAGACCTGTACGGTCCATCCAGTCTGCCCAACAAGATAAACTCATTTTACATGGTATGTGATACTTTATATGTATACCTGAGTTTGATTTGTCCTTGCCTTCCGCAGGGCACAGACCGTAGAACTCTGCCCAGTACTGTTCTTGTAATAAGTTCTGAAGCTAACATCGAAGCCCCTAAAACTTATACTCCAGCCCATCCCTTATCTATTCAGTCACGTTCAGGGTGTAGATCGTAGTCTGCCCAGCTCCCGTTTTGTTTCCAATTACCGGTGTCGCCACCCAATCTCTGCTAAGATTCCACGGAACCATTCCTTCTAAACAGGATTCCTTTGTGTTTATCCTTCAGTTCAAAATTCTCTGTCTAACCCTATGACCTACTATTCAGGACTCCCCTCCTATCTGTCAAAGATGACTAATCCTTATACCTCCATTGTGTTCACTGAGATTCTTAGACTCCCATCATTTAGTCTTACAAGTCCCTAGGAAAGCTCATTATGAGTCCTCAAGAAATTTTTTTCCTAGCCCCAAAACATTAGAATAATTTACCATCTTCTCTTCACTCTGAACCCATGCTCAAAAACTTTAAATGTTTTCTCAAAGCGTATTACTTTAATTTAGCATATGGAGACCAGTCCTTGGATGCTGAGTAATGTTGCAAGGCTTTGAGGAACACTATTTTTAATGGAAAACCCTTTTTTGTGCATATGTGTGTGTGTGGTTTTCTTTCTGTTTATTATTGGCATTCCTTTCTTCTATGGTTGTATCCTCATGTAGCCCCCAATATTCAGTGCTGATACCCAGATATGGCTCAGCACTGAATATTGGGGGCTAAGTTAGCCATCAACAGTAAGCATTTTAAAAATCATTGACCATTGCTGGCAGAATATCAGAGGATGTGTGTTTTAAGTCTTATGTAGGCTAGCATGTTTTGCATTGCCAGCTTATGTTTCTTTTATTCCAGTTCATTGGATGGAAGAGTTTATTATATGAATCTGTGGTTATTCATGTGCTCAGAAATAGGCTGAAACGTTGCATTTGGGATCTCACTAGGGTCTTGCCTTAGCAGGAATTTAGATCTATTGGTTGGGTATACATGGAATGGATTGGATAAAGTTGTTACATTCTCTTTTGCAGGTCAGAATATGGTTGGCAGCTTCACATCTATTTTTAATTCTTTATTTTTTTTTTTTTTTTGGGGGGGGGGGTTAATGACACATTTTGTTAAAAGAAGATTGGTAAAGAAGGATTTGGGGTGGATTCATGATCAATTACCATGTGCTTAGTTAGGTCACACATTATTCCCCAATGAGTTTGGTACAGGGCTTCATTAGTTCCAGTCTAAGAAGGATGGCTGTATTTGAATGTAAGATTAGGTGGACCTACGGCTTTCTAGCATTACCTTTGGGGAGGTGAATGGGCTTCCCTGAAAGGATCAGTAAGGTCTTTGACCTGAACAATCTAGCATCACCACACAAGTTCAGATGCCCTAACTATACTAATTAATGCACTCAGTTTGTGGCTAGGATGACACCCTCTAGCCAGGTGGCAGAAGGAGGAATATGACCATTCTTATAACTGCCTTAAGTGGCATATTGGCAATATACAATATTTGATATATTGGAAAGGGGGATATACTAGTCTTGATTATATTGTTGTAATTAAAGATTATATTGGCTATTGGGTTAATAAAGCTTTAGCCATGTTTTTTTGCCATATATTTTGTGCTGCTGTTTTCCTGAATGAGCAAAAGGGATTATGTGAATACCCATATGAAAAGAAGCCCCAGATTCTGGGGCTGAATAATGAGAACTGAACAAAATCCCTTCCCCTAGTGCTTGGTTACCTCAAACTAGAAAAGATGGTAGCCAATCAGGGGAACAAAAGAAAAACTGGAACAGTCATATTTGTTCTGTCCCCTTAGGTAGAGAATCCCTGCCCTCCCTTCTGTGCTAGTTGTTTTGTTGGATTTGTTGCAGAGTAAGAACATAAGAACATAAACATTGCCATCATACTGTTTCCAACAGTGGCCAATCCAGGTCACAAGTACCTGGCAAGATCCCAGAACAGTAAAAAAAGATTTTATGCTGCTTATCCTAGAAATATATACAAATACAAAATCAATGGCTATGTTTTGTTCCCAAGGGGGCTCTGTATGAATACACAACAATAGTGGGACAAAACTTGTATGTGGCAATATATATCTTCTAGGCTGTAGAGGTTATCTCATAGCATTTTTAGCGACTGTGTATATCAGCATATCATATGCCTCACACGTCTGCAATTGTAATCATAGACTACCTCCAGCCAGCCAGTAGTTTCGTGTTATAGTTAGACTTTTAATTGAAACGTACTGCTGTCTCAAAAACTTAACATATTGCACACATAAAAAGCAAATAATGCACCAATTCGACTTAACTTAAGGGCTCCAGACTTTATGTGTTGTCTTCGGTAGTGAAAGTTCAACAGTTTGAATCCCAAATTTGTGGAGCCCTTATAGGCAACTCCGTTGTTGTGGTAAGCCCGACAGGACCCTGTTTCGCGGTCTCAAGCTTTGTCAAGGGCAAAAACCTAGCAACAGTGTCTTCTATCTGAATCGCCCAGATATCTGAATCGCGATTCAGATAGAAGACACTGTTGCTAGGTTTTGCCCTTGACAAAGCTTGAGACCGCGAAACAGGGTCCTGTCGGGCTTACCACAACAACGGAGTTGCCTATAAGGGCTCCACAAATTTGGGATTCAAACTGTTGAACTTTCACTACCGAAGACAACACATAAAGTCTGGAGCCCTTAAGTTAAGTCGAATTGGTGCATTATTTGCTTTTTATGTGTGCAATAATGTTAAGTTTTTGAGACAGCAGTACGTTTCAATTAAAAGTCTAAATATAACACGAAACTACTGGCTGGCTGGAGGTAGTCTATGATTACAATTGCAGACGTGTGAGGCATATGATATGCTGATATACACAGTCGCTAAAAATGCTATGAGATAACCTCTACAGCCTAGAAGATATATATTGCCACATACAAGTTTTGTCCCACTATTGTTGTGTATCCTAGAAATAAGCAGTGGGGTTTTCCAAGTCCATATTAATAATGGCTTATGGACTTTTCTTTTAGGAAATTAGCCAAACCTTTTTTTTAAACCCTGCTAATCTAACTGCTTTTACCACATTCTCTGGCAAAAAAACATTCCAGATTTAATTAAGCGTTGAGTGAAGAAATGTTTTCTCTGTTTTTCTCTGGTTTAATTTACTACTTAGTGGCTTCATTGTTGGCCACTAGTCCTAGTATTTTTTTGAAAGAGTAATCAATCAATTCATATCTACTCATTCCACTCCACTCAGTATTTTATAGACCTCTATCATATCTCAATTCAGCCATCCCTTCTCCAAGATGAGGAGTCCAAGCTGTTGTAGACTTCCCTCCTTGTGGAGTTGTGTATGTGAGCCCCGTCAATTCCAGCCTAGGGAGAATGGAAGCATTCAAATATGGGATTTGGAGGCCCTATGACTTCTAACATTACCACTAGGGAGTTGAATAGTCTTCACTTAATGAGTTTAGTAATGACTTTGACTTGAACCTAGCATCACCACAGCAGTTCAGACTGCCTAGCTATATACTAATCAATTTACTCATTTTTTGGCTAGGATGACTGTCTAGTTGTACAACTAAATGAGGCATATGACAGTTCTTAAGAACATAAGAAAAATAAGTGTTGTCATACTGGGACAGACCGAAGGTCCATTAAGCCCAATATCCTGTTTCCAATAGTGGCCAATCCAAGTCACAAGGACCTGGCAAAATCCTAAAACAGTACATTTTATACTGCTTATCCTAGTCCATGTTAATAATGGCCTATGGACTTTTCAGAAGATATCTAAACCTTTTTATAAACCCCACTAAGCTAACTGCTTTTACCACATCCTCTGGCAATGAATTCCAGAGAGTTTAATTATACGTTGAGTGAAGAAATATTTTCTCTAATTTGTTAAAATTTGCTACTTTGTAGCTTCATTGCGTGCCCCCTAGTCCTAGTATTTTTAGAAAGAGTAAACAAGCATTCACATCTACCTGTTCCACTCCACTCATTATTTTATAGATCTCTATCATATCTCCCCTAAGCCGTCTTTTCTCCAAGCTGCCACTTCAGCCTTTACTCATAGGGAAGTTGTCCCATCCCCTTTATCGTTTTTGTCGCCCTTCTCTGTACCATTTCCAATTCCACTATATATTTTTTGAGATGCAGTAACCAGAATTGCACACAGTATTCAAGGTGCAGTTGCACCATGGAGCAATACAAAGGCATTATAACATTCTCATTTTTGTTTTCCATGCCTTTCCTAATAATACCTAACATTCTATTTGCTTTCTTTGCTACCGCTGCACACTGAGCAGAGGGTTTCAACATATCATCAATGATGACACCTAGATTCCTTTTCCTTTTTGGTGACTCTAATGTGGAACTTTACATCACATAGTTATAATTCAGGCCCCTCTTTCCCATATGCATCACTTTGCACTTGCTCATGTTAAACGTGTTCTGCCATTTGGATGCCCAGTCTCGTAAGGTCCTCTTGCAATTTAACCACTTTGAATAACTTTGTGTTATCAGCACATTTAATTACCTCATTAGTTATCCCCATATCTAGATCATTTATAAATATGTTAAAAAGCTGTGGTCCCAGCATGACCCCTGCAGAACCCCACTATCAACCCTTCGCCATTAAGAATACTGGATCATTTGATCCTACTCTCTGTTTTCTATCTTTTAATCAGTTTTTAATGCACAATAGAACACTACCTCCTATCCCATGACTTTCCAGTTTCCTCTGGAGTCTTTCAACAGCATTGAGAACACTGCCCAGTCTCTTATAGATAAAAGTATGATAGTCTGTTACAATTCCCTTTCCCATGGTCTCCCCTTATCCAAGACTAGGTGATAATAACTTGTTTAGAATACAGCCATTAAACTGCTATTTAATAAGAAAAGGTTTGATCATATGACTCCTCCACTCATCACAGAAAATAAAAGCACCAAAGTGGAGGAATGAGTGACCTCCTAAGAAACTACCACAGTCGGGAAAGTAGGGTTTGGAGGATGGGCCCTCCAACATCCGACACCAACCCTAACCTTTATACATGGCACCGGTCAAGTTGTGCGTGCTAATTTGGCCACAGGGCCAAACTGCATGCACAATTTAATTGAGTAATAATCCAATCAGTGCTGATAATTGGCAATTAACACCCAATCAGCAGCTTTAAGTGGCAATTGCCAATATGCTTTAAGTGACATATTGGCAATATATTAAATTTAGTTATACTGGAAAAAGGGATGTGATAGTCTTGATTGAACAATTATATTGTTGCAATTCCAGGTTATAACAGATGTTGTGTTTATAAAGCCGTGGCCCTGTTTTGGCCATATATTTGTGTCTACTCCTTTACTGAATAAGGGAAAGGGATGTATGTGAATGTTCTACTTATAAGAATTCTGCTTGAAATAAACAAGAACAATGACTTTAGCTTAAATAGGGTGGTAGGTATGTTTTTAAGGTAGTTGACAATTATTTATCATGGTTTTGTGGAAAGCATAAAAGCTACTGTATGCCACTTCTGTATCTTTAATTTCAGACTAGCAAGAAATTCTGATTCTACAAGCTTTCAGACATTTCTGTGCCGCTTGATCAATTTCCATCTCATTATGCCTTTGCATTAGCTTTCAGATTAGCTGATAGTCAATGAAATACTAGCCTCAACAAGAAAGAAATAAGCTATTAAAAGGTGCTCTTCTTGTTCTCCCCAAAGGCCCAAAGAGTAAAAAAATATCCCCTACAATAAGTAATTTAACCCTATTAAGAAGATGACTGAAGGCAGAGCTTTCAGCATAAAATAACTGCTTGAGTCTTACGTGCATAGACAATTAGCAATTAGTGCCAAATGCTTTTAATGTGCTATTATGCAAATGAGAATATGGTTTATAATCTTGACTATGTTTTACTGATTGCAAGCTTAAAGGGAAAGTTACCAAGAAAAAGAGCAGATTCAATTACGAAGGTATCAATCCCATTACTGAATCTGAAGCATGATTCTTTTGAGATGCCTGCCTCAGTTAGTGGAAGTCAGATTCAATTAATTTACAAGCAGAAATCCTGATCTTAAAGAGCATAGTAGTGTCAAACTGACCTACGTGATAGTCCTTCAGTAGCAAAATGTACTGAGTTCATGTGAATGCATGCAATAAAAAATGAGATATAGGAACAAACATTGAAATGTGTATTAAAATAGAAATATAATTCTTCCTTTTTCAATTTAATTTCTTATTTTTCAATTGAAACTATACTTTAAGCTACTCATTTTATATCAGATGCATTTAGCTAAAAAGAGTGTTAACTTAAAAGTGAGTATTATGATGACCTGGGGACATAGTTACCCATGTGTACTACTGTTAGCGTGTGTTATTTTACTACTAACTTGTGCTGTTTTTATTTTAGGTCCCATTTTCTGCAATGAGACTTAGGAGCTCTTTCATTAGTACAATTAATAAAAACCAATGCAGAAAATTTCTTGACTAAAATGCATATGTATGATATGCCCGAACTCAATAAACACACATTGAGAGAGCCTTGGCAAACCAATAGAATTACATCTATGATGTAACAGCCAATCACTTCTTCACAACAAAGTATGATATGCGCAAGTGGTTCCCAAACCTGGTCATAAAGGGACACTGCTTCCACTGCATGCAAATCTATCTCATGAATATTCATTGTGGGTATCCTTAAAACCTGACTAGCTGGGGTGCCTCCAGGACCAGGTTTGGAAACCACTGATATGCGCATTAGATTTAACATTTTGTAGTTTTAAAAAAATATATGGTTTTATGATTGTAGGACCATCGCCCTGATGCAGTAACATTGAAACATGAGTCTTGTTGGTGACAGTCCTTTGTGCTTTTGAATATTGAATACAAAGAAAGATAAGTGACTTACTACAATACTATTAAAGCTGGTTTATGATTTCTATAAATATTGAGGAGCACACATGGTAAGTGTTACCGATGACAGCTGATAACGAGTTAGGTACGACACGGGCTGTGTACCCTATGTGAAAAGAGTTATTACTAAGGCTCTGGATCCTCAGAAGCTTAGCTACAATTGGGTGGCAGAGCAGGTGGGGGGAAGAGGGGTTGGTGGTTGGGAGGCGAGGATAGGGGAGGGCAGACTTTTATACGGTCTGTGCCAGAGCCGGTGATGGAAGGCGGGACAGATGGTTGGGAGGCAGGAAAAACTGCTGGGCAGACTTATACGGTCTGTGCCCTGAGAAATACAGGTACAAATCAAGGTAAGGTATACACATGAGTTTGTCTTGGGCAGACTGGATGGACCGTGCAGGTCTTTTTCTGCCTTCATCTACTATGTTACTATGTTACTATGTAATGTATGCTTATTGAGTTTGGGCATATCATACATATAAGATTTGGTCAAGGAATTTTCTGTGTTGGGTTTTATTAATTACATAATTTGTCACCCCTGCAATTTTGAGTTTACTGAGACATTCAAACTGAGATTTATTAAATGCTAATGATAACATTAGCCATGACCATGTATTCAAGAAATAGAAAATTGCTTCTTTTATGGCCACGCTAGAAACAGGCTTAGTGCGTGGGAAAAGTCTGCAAAAGCCCATCAGTTCAACCTTTGGTTTGGTATCCCCACCCTCCATGCCCCATCCCATCGATGCACAACCCCCTCCCCCTCTCTCTCTTTCAGGCCACCCTTCCCCAGTCTGCCGTTAAAGGTGGTTGTTGTCCTTTCCTGAGCACTGGCAGTCTTTCCCCTAAAGTTACCCACACCAGCTCTGGCATCTTCCCTCTGTCACTTCCCTGTGGAAACAGGAATCTATATCAAAGAGGGGTGGGACATGGCAGAAGGAAGACACTGGAGCTGGTGTGGATAACGTTAGAGGAAACCATACTGGTGCTTAGGAGGGGATAACAACCACATTAAAGGTAGATTGGAGGGAGGGTGGGCCTGAGAGAAAGGAGGGTTGCCAGACCCAGGGATGGAGGATTTGGCCACTGCAGGGGAGCAAGTGAGGCAGACTTTTGATGCCCTTGAGGCTTGGCACCCTGAGCCAATGCCTCACCTAGTCCATTTCTTGAGCCTGCCCTGAAGCCCATTTACTAGCACAGCTTAGTAAAAGGGGCCCCTTAGTTACTAGTAAACTGGGGTTAACAGTAAAATTCACACATCTTAATGGTAGCCCATGTTGGTAACATCCCTTCATAGCAGGGCCATGCCTAGGGTATCTGGTGCCCCCTGCAGACTATCAGTTGGCGCCCCCCCCCCCCCCCCCCCCCGTGTGGCACAAGATGCAAAGGAAATAGGAGCTGAAAGATGGAGTGCATCTTTGTGGATTGCTGACCAAATAGAGGGTTACAACCACTTAGCTTTTTGTGCTTTCATGTTCACGAAATTAGTAATTAAATTTTTGATATCTAACTGGGCACATATTGTTGAGATGTATTGTATTTTTACATGCATTGCCTGTCCACCTATTATTTCTCTGTGATTACTCTGTGACCTCCTGATGTGAATTACTTAGAGAGGTCACACTGCTATGCAACTTCCTGTGGGGGTTAGACACAGCAGATGCAGCCATGCAAGCACATGGAGCACATGGAGCTCATGATCTCTCCTAACCTGAGAGGATCTATGGTGGTGTGAGCATCCATTACCATCTAAGCACATGGAAAGAGCTGATAATACAAATGTATAGTAATATGTATATATAAGCCTGTCTGATTATAATCTAACTACAAACTGTGAGTAAACAGATGTTTTGTTACTTCAACTTTAAAGTGACTCAGCAGTGAATTATTCAGGGGTGAATGAGAGAGAGATGAAGAAAGAAATTAACATTTCTAAAGCTGAAGCTGTGTGTACTAAAAATCTGCTAATTATTTACTACAAATAATCCAACAAAAGGATATGGGCCCAGGGCTCAGGAATTGAAAAAGAAGAGAAATATTACCATGCAGAAAAAAAGGCCACATTTTTCTCTTAAGTTTTAAGGAAAGATTCAGTCTGTCTCTCTCCTCCCCCCACACAGCAGACAGAAGGCTAAGAAAATGGCTGAGGAAGAAATTCACCATTTTTCTATTCTCTCAAGGTGCCTAGATTAACTGAGTTTAATTATCGGCAGTGGGATTAAGATTCATAGTCTCCTTCGAGCAAAAAGATTAAATATATGCTTAGACCAAGACAGAACAGCTGAAAATATTGCTGAATGGGACAATGCAACTATTATGTGAAGTGCATGCTTTTGGAAGCTCTCTCAGAGAAACAAGCCATATGAGTGGAGGGAAAAGATACACCAAAGGACATTTTATGTAAGCTGAGAACTATGTATGCAACTACATATGCAAAGCAGCAACCAATTTGGTGGCAGAGTTGAATGAAAACCAATTAAGGGATAAAAGTAATGTAATGATCACTTATGCATCTTATGTCTTCATTTCAAAAGTTAGAACTTTCAGGAATTCCCATGTGTGATGCATTGAAAAGAGCATTTCTTTTTACCTCACTATCAAGAAGTTTGATGTTTTTAGGTCTGTAAATGAGGCATTGAAGGGCAATCTTTTGAACAGGCAACATCAAAACTAAGGCAGGAATGCATAATAAATGATTCTGAGGAGATGTGTTCTCAAAGCAAGTCAGAGAGAAATGAAACAAATTTTCTTGGCAAGAACAGAGGAAGGCGGAGCTATGGGAAAACTCCACCCCAAGGGCAAGCTGATTTGCTACTCATGTGGAAAGGAGGACATGTATCTAAATGGTGTAAGGAACACAAAACACTCCCTCTAGCTCACATAAGCCAATGGAAACTAAGAATTTTCAACCAGAAAATGTATGAAGGACAAAGATAAACACAAGGGCTTTCTAATGGCAGAAAAATCTTTGACTATGGTAAATAATAATTCAAATGAAAGTACTTGGATTTTGGATTCAGGGAGCACATGCCATTTAACCAATTGTAAGAATTTCTTTCAGGAAATGTGTCCAGAGGAAGGTATTCTTAAAACTGCAAACGCAGGGACTGCTAAGATCCAAGCAAAAGGTATTGGATCCTTAAAATGCAAGTGTCTAATGAGTTAAAGAAATTCCTGTAGTGATGTCTTGTATATTCCCCAAGCAGTTTGCAATAGCTTAGTGTATCTACATTAGATAAGAAGGGATTTGTGATTCATTTTGAAAAAGTAAGTGCACAATCTCTAAAAATGATGAAGTGTATGCTGAAGCTTTTATGCATAATGATGTTTATAAGCTGAACATTTCAGGTGAAGCCTCACATATGGCGCAAGTAAGGAAGAATGATGGTAAATGTAGTCTGGAAATCTTGCATCGCCGCCTGGGACATCGTGATTCTAAGGTGATCCAGGATCTTTACAGTAAGCAACTAGCCACAGGCATTCAGATAAGTGCAGATGCTGGTAAAATTGAGAAATGCATAGACTGTGTTACTCAAAAAGGTATGAGACCCTCATTTCCTGCATACACAGGAAATAGGAGTAATAAAGTACTGGACTTAATACACAGTGACTTATGTGGACCGTTTAATATCCCATCATTGGGAAATAACAGATTTGTGCTAATATTCTTGGATGATTTCTCTAGATATTGTGTGGCCTATTTGCTGAAAGAGAAAAGTCAAGTCACAGACATGCTGAAGAAATACGTAGCCATGGTGAGCAATAAATTTGAAAGAAAACCAAAGGTTCTTCAGACCGACAATGGTGGTGAGTTCACTTCACAAAGCATGCACACATTTCTAGAACAAGAAGGCATTCAACATATCACAACAGTAGCTTATACACCAGAGCAAAATTCTGTTGCAGAGAGAAAATTTAGGTCACTTGTGGAAATGACCAGATGTATGCTGTCAGATAGCAATCTCCCTAAAAGACTATGGGGGGAAGCCATTCTCACAGCAGTGTACCTACAAAACAGAATGCCAACTAAAGGCGCTGAGCGCACACCACATGAGACATGGCATGGTAGGAAGCCAAACCTGTCACACATAAGAACATTTGGAAGTACAGCATATGCTCATGTACCAAAGCAAAGAAGGCATAAGCTGGATTCCACAACAGAAAGGGGCATTTTAGTTGGCTATGCTCCAGGACACAAAGGATATAGAATTTTGAATCTGAAAACTGGCATTGTTGGCATAAGACATGTTACATATTTTGATGAAAACAAAAGGGTTGATAAAGGCTGGATTATCCCAGATGAGCCTTATCATCCAGAATATGAAACTAGAACCATAATAGACATGCCAGTGTATATAAATGCCATACCAAGGCAGATGTCTGAAAGCAACTCATCTGTATCTAACGAGGAACAGGCAGAGGAAGCAGACACAGAAAGGATCATTGAAGAAGACAGTACAGTTGGAGAAGGGGAATCAATTGGAGAAGAACTCTCAGATTTAGAGGATGCGGAAAGGTCAGACCAACCTGTTGTCAGACGCTCATCCAGGGAAAACAAAGGTGTTCCACCCCTAAGACTGTCTTACCTAACAAAGTCAGCAGAAGCTCAAGAGCCCTTAACATGGGATGAGATTGAGAAAATGCCAGCAGAAGAAGCTGCTGAATGGCATAAAGCTGCACAAGAAGAAATTGATGCATTGGATAAAAATAATACTTGGATTCTTACAAATTACCTTCCTGGCAAGAAAGCTATAGGATGCAAATGGGTATTCAAGTTAAAAAGGAATGCACAAGGAAATTGGAAAGGTATAAAGCCAGATTAGTCGCACAGGGATATCTTCAAAATATGGAGAAGATTTTGATGAAGTGTTTGCACCTGTAGTGAAACCACACGACAATAAGAACACTTCTGAGCATTGCAGTCTCAAAGGCATGCAAGTCAAACACATTGATGTGAAAACAGCGTTTCTTCACGGAGATATAACTGAAGACTTGTACATGGAGCAGCCAACAGGTTTCATAAATACAAAACAAGACAGCTAGTGTGTAAATTAAACAAAGGTCTTTATGGATTAAAGCAAAGTGCAAAATGTTGGAATGAAAAATTGCATGAAATATTGACAAATTAGGATTTAAGCAAGGTAAAAGCAGATAAATGCTTGTACACTAGGTGCACAAATGGACAATATGCATACATTTTAGCTTTTGTTGATGATCTGCTCATTGCAAGCAAAAGTGAGCAAGAGTACAAGGACATTGTAAAGTGTTTAAACCACAATGTTGAGATAAAAGAACTTGGTAATGTGTCATACTATCTTGGTATAGAAATTGAGAAACAAAATGATGGTTCTTATCTTCTAAGCCAGAAGCAGAAAATAAATGAGCTTATTGAAAGTTTAGGTATGCAAGATGCCCAAGTTGTAAGCACTCCCATGATCACTGATTTTCTGAAGGATGAAACAGTAAGAGAACCTTTACCAGATAACATCCAATATAGATCAGCCATAGGTAAGCTTTTATATCTAGCTACCACATACAGGGCTGATATAGCAAATGCAGTAGGAATTTTGAGCAGAAGGGTCAGCTCACCTACCAATCAGATTGGACTGCAGTTAAAAGGATGGTAAGGTATTTAAAGGTACCATTGATTGTAAATTAAAGATTTCAGCCAATAGTAATCCAAACTAATATGTTACTGTGATTCAGATTGGGCAGGGGATCATTCTGATTATAAATCCACAAGTGGATATGTGTTTATGTATGGAAATGTACAATTTCATGGGCCAGTCATAAACAAAGTATTGTGAGTCTGTCTTCTACCAGAAGCTGAATATGTGGCCGTATCGGAAGCGTGCAGAGAACTGATGTGGATTGAAAAACTTTTGCTGGATTTCGGAATAGCTGAAAAGAGACCAACTCCAGTTAAGGAAGATAATCAGAGCTGCATCCGACTGTCACAGAATGACAAGGTTCAGTCAGCACCAAGCACATCGCAACGAAATACCACAACGTGCGAGAGTTGGTGAAAGAAGGGGTCATCAGTCCTACACTATTGTCACACCAGTGAGATGACAGCTGACATCATGACCAAACCGTTACCCAGAGAACATTTTGTGAATCTGCGTATAAAGCTTGGACTTTGTTGAGATAAATAATTGCATGACAGTATGCATGAAGAAGGGGTTTGTTGGAATGTATTGTATTTTTACATGCATGGCTTGTCACCTATTATTTCTCTGTGATTACTCCTGTGACCTCTGATGTGAATTACTTAGAGAGGTCACACTGCTATGCACTTCCTGTGGGGGTTAGACACAGCAGATGCAGCACAGGCAGCACATGGAGCACATGGAGCTCATGATCTCTCCTAACCTGAGAGATCTATGGTGGTGTGAGCATCCATTACCATCTAAGCACATGGAAAGAGCTGATAATACAAATGTATATAATAGGTATATAAGCCTGTCTGATTATATCTACTACAACTGTGAGTAAACAGATGTTTTGTTACTCAACTTTAAAGTGACTCAGCAGTGAATTATTCAGGGGTGAATGAGAGAGAGATGAAGAAAGAAATTAACATTTCTAAAGCTGAAGCTGTGTGTACTAAAAATCTGCTAATTATTTACTACAAATAATCCAACACATATATCATTCTCAATAGCAATCATAGCAAGGCTTACAAGCCTTTCTTGTGAAATACTTGATCGCAAATAATCCTATATAATAATTCTCACCTCCAACAGGATGTGCCTTGGACCGTGCCTCCCTCGGAGGTGGTCTGCTAGGTAGGCACGCACTGACGTCAGTGACGTCAGTGACAGCTAATACCAAAGCAAGGGGAGGAGTAGGGAAACACGCTCCACGTGTTTCCCTACTCCTCCCCCTGTGTTACAGCCCACTGCACCCCCCTTCCGCGACCCAGTCGACCCCCCTTCTCGGCGAAAACCGTCCCCCGTCGCCGTCCAGTACCTGTGCTGACGGGGGACCCCAACTCCCATCAGCCGAAGTCCTGTGCTGGCCTTCACGCCGTTGCTTCTTCAATGATCTTTGGTTCAAGTTCCTCTGCATGCGTCTGATGTCAGATGCACGCAGAGCAACTTGGACACAAAATCATTGAAGACAATCAGATTTTCACCTACCAGCTCTTCTACACTACACGTCAGCTAAAAGCTTCCTCTGAAACTATTGTTGGAACCATCAGCCAATGAAATGGCTTTTAGCTGTAGATATCTGGTTACCTATAATTATGCAAACATCATTGCAGTCCTCTGGTGTACAAGCTCAGAGAAAAAAACACAAAAACTTTGAACCACTTACAGATTTTAACAATTACACTATTTAGTTTTTATTTCTCCCCAGTCTCACTTGCACACCTCCCTCCAAACCTGGCTGTTCTCTTTAATTTGAATGTTGTTCAAGCTCACCCTGAATGAGGAGTTCGTCCCACACCAAAGACATAAATAGCACTGGTTGTATTCTTTTAAACAACTTCAGCAGAGTCTGCCTGCCTCAGTGAGCACTGTGGTCGAAGAGGGGAGGGCAGGGGAGAGAGGAGAATCACAGCTTCAGGTAAAACATTTTGCAAGCGAGCTGACCTCAAGAAACGGTAGGCGCCCTCCAGAGGTCGGCGCCCCCCTGCATTGCTTACCCCGCTTACTGTGTTGGCACGGCCCTGCTTCATAGTTTCCTTAAAATAAGTAAGAAGAATTGAAAGTTGGCTTTTAATGAAAAGTATCTATTTATTTTAATCATCCATTATATGTACTTTGTTATCCAATAACAGATATATCACCATTAATCAAAATCATACATGTTTTACTGCTTCTCCCTTATGTTTTTCAGTCACATTTTATTGCATTTGTTTTTTTCTGAATTACTATTTTAACTTTATTCAGGGAGTCTTTCACAAAGGTGCACTAGTATTTTTAACACACGCTAATGATTACATGGAGGGGCATAATCGAACAGGGGCACCCATCTCTAAGGGTGACTATCTCTAAGGACGGCCCCATATAGGGTTGTCCCCGACCGTATTAGCGAAACAAGATGGGCATCCATCTTTCATTTCGATAATACGGTTGGGGACGCCCAAATCCTGTGCATGGAATTTGGCTTCCAGAACTGCCCTCCCACATTTTCGTATGTCACTGATACCCACATGTACCAAGACAGCTGACTTCTCCCCAGCACTATCTAAGCTCCTGTCTAGGTGATGTGTGAGGTCCGCCACCTTTGTACCAGGCAGGCAAGTCACCAGGCGATCCTCACATCCACAGTCATCCAGCTATCTATATGCCTAATGATCAAATCAGCAACTACAACAGCTGTTCTAACCTTTCCCTCCTGGGCAGAACTTGGAGACATCCTCGGTGCAAGAAGATAGTACATCCCCTGGTGGTGTACTATCCTCTCAGAATTTCCCAGAAAGGAATTGTAAGCCACTTTGAACTGAAAACAGTGGGATACAAGAATGCATAAATAAATAAATAATAAATACAGTTACTTGCTAAATTGACTGATTGTTGTAGCCTATTACTGTTTCACTGTAGGCAGCCTATTGTTTCAATGTAACCTGTTTATTGTTTCACTGCAAGCCACATAGAACCAAACTCCATTTGGATTATGGGGATATAAGCATATATATATGAAACAGAATATCAGATCTTTGTGATTTTTTAAAAATTATGAGTACTTCATGGACGGAAAAGTATCTACATTACCTGAATATACAAAGCTTCAATAACCTTGGGCTTTCAGGTGGTACATAATAAACCTGCAATGCAAGTCCAAAGGCTTTTTCTGTCCCTGAAGGGCTCACAAATAATAAAAATAAAATCACAGAGAACTGATATGGGATTTGAACCAAGGTCCCCTGGCTACCCATCCACTCTATATGGATGTCTATGTAGTCATTTTTAATAACACGGATGCTCCTATACTGCCACAATGATCTCAATGTACCTTGTTTTACCCCGCTGAATGTCACTGAGGTCATGAATAGAGCTTCTACAATAAGGGCCCTGGCCTTATAAAATAATGGTCCCTATCAACCATACTGACACTTCCTTGTTTATTTCTCACATCCACAACTGATCAAAAATGTGCATAGAATGCCTCCTCTGCGATGACCATGACCTACATACCTATTTAGGTGGAGGTGTGTTTGGGGGGTTGAGTTTGAGTGAAGTACCGGTAGAGTCACAATTTATGCATACATTCCTGGATTCTATTATATCACATAATAATCATATCGCATTGTGATAATCATATCGCACTGAGATTTTCGTGCAGAAATCTAAGCATATTCCGTAAGAATGTGCATAACTAGCAATTATCAGCACTAATTGGCACTAATTGAAAGTTACATGCACAATTCGCTAAGCTGTGCTATAGGTGCGTTAGCATTTTTAGTGCATGCTAAAAATTAGCACGTGCTAATGCTAGAGACACCCATATATTCCTACGGGTGTCTGTAGCATTAGCACGTGCTAATTTTTAGCATGCACTAAAAACGCTAGTGCACCTTAGTAAGCCAGACCCTAAGTGATTCTGTAATGTGGTGTGTCTAACTTCTAAGTCACATAATTGAAAAGGATGCATAGCCATGGGCATAGGTGTTTCTACAATCTATGCGCATTATTACAGAATACACCCGCTCTGCGCCTAATTTAGGCATTGGGATTTATGCCAAGTAAAACATGGCCTAAATGGATGCCACTAAATTTGTTCCCCTGGAGAGCCACTTGGCGTATTCTATACACTGTGTGAAACTTTAAGCCGATTCTATAAAATGTAGGTGTACTTTAGAAAATACGCCTAGACGTATTTATTTTCCATGCGGATTTTTCAGGTGCCATATAGAGAATCTTGCCCATATGTTCTAAATTATGCAAATTCACATATTCTTACTGCATAGACATTTCATACCTGTTCTAGAGCAGGCATAAATGTCAATTTCTTCATCGTAGCTATGAATTTAGGCAGCTTTCTGAAGCAATTTTGTATAGATACGTGATAGGCACCCATGTGTCTTTATAAAAAACAGGTTTATCATAAGTGCCTGCTTGGCCTGGTATCTGCTACAAGATAACCCTCCAAGCAGGTAGTGTACACTGCATGTTTCTTTACTCCAGCCTACATGTTTGGGGGTTTGAATTTTGGAGTGGGATTGAATTGAATTTGTTATTTACAACCCGCCCTTAGCCAGGACGATGAACGAAATACATACATAAATCACAATTTTAGCTTTCATGCAGTCAATTGATTGTACTCCATATTGCAGAATAACAAAACTTTCTGCAAAAATCTTTCACTCTAAACCACTTTTTCTAGACTTTGACCTTTACTATTTGCTGATATACAAGACTTTATATACAAGCAATAGCTTTCAAATGACTTGAGATTCATTCTGCAAATAGGAGAGAGCCTGGAAGAGAGAAAAAAAAAGAACAATTGTTTGGAAAAGGAGAACCTTCAGAATGTTTGCTCTAGGCTGACATTTCAGTTTGAATCTCTCTTAATAACTCAAAACCAGACACGTTCTGTCTTTCATATTGACCACTCAGCCTCAAATTATGTTGTTTTTATTTACTCCTTTATCAGTCTAGAAAATTATTTTAACAACGAATTTCCAAGAGTCACCTATGGACTGTAAAAGACTCAGAGGTCCTTTTACTAAGCCGTGGCAAAAAGTGGCCTGCGGTAGTGTGGGTGCGTGTTTTTGGTGTACAGCGGGCCAGTTTTTACCGTGTCTGAGAAAAAGTTGTTTTTTTTTTCAATGGGTCAGGAAAAGGGCCTACTGTAAAACTGAAACTAGTGTGCGCCTACTTACAGCCTGAGCCTTTAACACCACACAATGATCTAGCGGTAAGGGCTCATGTGCTACACGCGCGGTGACCGGTCAGCATGTGCCAACTGCCAATTAATGCTGGAAACGCTGCACGTGGTAGGAAATTTAAAAATTAATTTGTCCCAGTGGCATGTGCCAAACCTGAAATTACCACCACAGAGGTGCGCTAGCTGGCTTTAGTCTCCTTTTTGCATATACTGAATGCGCATACAGCTTACCATGCCTTTGTAAAAGGGCCCCTTAAGTCCCTGTTTACTAAGGTGTGCCAGTATTTTTAGTGCACTTAGAGGCCATTTTACTAAGCAGCGTAGGTGCCCACATGCGCCCAACGTGTGCCAAAATGGAGTTACCACTCAGCTACCACATGGCCCTTGCAGTAATTTCATTTTTGGCACGCGCCTGCTACGTGCATAAGAAAAATATTTTTTATTTTCTGACATGCGTAGCGGGCACGCTCAAGTGGCTTTTGACGTGCATAGGTCATTACCACCCGGTTAACGCATGAGACCTTACCACTAAGTCAATTGCTGGCATTAAGATGCCAGACCCAAAATGGATGTGCGCCAATTTTGATTTTGCCACATGTCCATTTCGGCAAAAATTTTAAAAAAGGCCTTTTTACAGGCATGCTGAAAAATGAATCTGTGCACGCCCAAAACCCGCGCCTACACTAGCGCAGGCCATTTTTTCAGTGCACTTTAGTAAAAGGATCCCTTAGTAAATAGGGCCCTAACTTTTTAATCTGTTTATTCATGAGTTGAGGTATGGAGTTCTAAATGAATATTTTACACTCGTGTGATGTGATAAATATGACCAACAACATACCCCTTCAACATAGTTCCATCTTGTGCTATTAAGGTATCTTTAAAGCAGGTATGTTAAATATTTCAATGAACATGGAAACATTTTTGAAAGATTTTCAAATTTGTTTCTTGAATATTGAATTCCAAGGCCAATTTGAAAAATTTGCTTTGGATTCTCAAAGCCTATTTTGTTGTTCAAGATATCTCTATTAGAATAGCATATTTTCAGTAAAAAGAAAAAAAAAAGATTCTGTGTAACATAAATAATATATTTACAGAGCTATTTTAGATAGGTCATGGATGTGTAGATATCAACATGTTCAAGAAAATGTGCAGAAAATGAACCATATTTTACAAGATATGTATGTGCAGAGTAAAATCAATGAATCTCCACTTCCCCCCTGGAAAAAATATATAAAAGTGGAATAAACATATAGGAGATAGTTGAGGATGTTATCAAAATACAGACAGAAACAAAAAAAAGGCAAAGATCTGCCAAAGAAATAGCAAATCAAAAGAAAAAAAAGCAGATCAAAAAAGGCAAAAAAATAGAACAAGAGGGTAACAGAAGAAGTGGTTTATTACAAGTTATCCAACGTGGCCATATTTCGCGCCTGCAGGCTGCAGTCAGGGGTAAAAAAAAAAACCGACAAAATAAAACTACATAATGAATAAAACAGTAACTCACATTGTATATTTGATAATAAAACATATCTAAAAACACTATCACATCATATAAAATAAAAATAGATTAAATCTAAAAACATAATACAATAAAATATAATATCAAATCAATATCAGTTAAAAACATTCAGACGCACGCAGAGCAACTTGGACACAAAATCATTGAAGAAGCAACGCCTCGAAGGCCACACAGGACTTCTGCTGATGGAGTTGGGGTCCCCCGTCAGCACTGGTACGGGATCCGCGGGGAACGTTTTTGCTGGAAGGGGGGTCGACTGGGTCGGGGAGAGGGGGGGGGGGGTGAAAACGGAGGGATGGCAGAGTCTGGAACAGTGAGGGAGGGAGGTGTGGGGGATGGCTTGCTAGCGTCCGTTTCCTTCCCTTTTGAAACGGGCATTTTTTACTAGTTTTTTATGATTTTAACCGTGAAAATGATCGCTCACCACTTGCCCACACTGACAGGAATTGTTCAGTCAATATTCTTAGAAACAAATTGCTATACATTGCAAAATAAGATAGCAGATGTAAATTCTCAAAGTGATCGTATGTGAACGAGGGAAAAGTGTCAACTGCTACGGCAACATTCAAAAATTCTTATTTGTTTAATTGCACGTAGAAAAAGTCATCACAGACTAAAAAACCCTCAATAATTTTTTTCAATTAATGTTTTTTTCAATTTTTTCAATCAATGCTTTCAATTTAATAGTTCATATCCCTTTAAAAATAAACATTCAATGTCTTCAAAAAACGCAAGTCTATTGATTACACTTATCTTGCCATGTTGTCCTCCAAATAATGCGCTGATTCCTACGGTCCCGTTTCGATTGTCTTCGTCAGGGAACCAAGCAGCACAGAGGTCCCAACAACATTGGTGCTTCATCTTCATCGCAAATGTTGTAAAATTTGGAAGCACCAATGTTGTTGAGACCTCTGTGCTGCTTGGTTCCCATCTAGCGCACATCCTTCATCCAGTTCTTTGGTCACCCAGTCAAAGAAGTCAATAAAATTTGTTTGGCAGGATTTTCCTTTGGTAAAGCCATGTTGTCTTGGGTCCTGTAACCTGTTGCCTTATAGAAATTTAACTATCCTTTCTTTCAGCAGCGACTCCATTATTTTTCCTACCACCGCGAGTGAGACTTACCGGTCTTTAGTTTTCCACTCTCTCTGTCTCCACTTTTGTGAAGAGGGACCAAATCTCGTCGTCCATCCGGTGGAACCTCTCCAGTCTCTAAAGATCTATTAAATAAATCTTTAAGAGGTCCCGCCAGGAGCTCCCTGAGCTCCCCCAGTATCCTGGGATGTATCCCATCCGGCCCCATAGCTTTGTCCACCTTCAGATTCTCAAGCTGTTTATAAACTCTTTCTTCCGTAAACGGCGCAGTATCCACTCCATTCTCAGATGTTCCCTCAGCAGCCGACCGCGGTCCTTCTCCAGGATTTTCCTCTGTGAACCCTGAAGAGAAATACTTGTTAGCACGTTTGCTTTATCGTCATTACTCTCCACATAGCCATTCTCATTACCTTTCAGTCTCGCAATTCCATTCCTCTCTCTTCTCCTTTCTCCAATATATCTGAAAAAGTTCTTGTCACCTCTTTTTACATCTTTAGCCATTTTTTTTCTGCTCATGCTTTCGCTAGCTGTATTTCCCTCTTCGCTTCTTTGAGTTTAATTCAATAATCGTTTCTGTGATCCTCTCGTTGCGTTCTTTTGTATTTCTTGAACAAAGCCTCATTTGCTCTTATTTTTTCAGCTACTTGCTTAGAGAAACATAGAGGCTTTCTGCTTCTCTTGTGTTTGTTTACTTTCCTCACAAAAAGATCAGTCACCATATTTAGAGCAGCCTTTAGCTTGGACCACTATTTTTCCACTTCTCCTACGCCTTTCCACACCAACAGCTCCTTCTTCAGGTATTCCCCCATTTTATCAAAATCAGTATGTCTGAAATCCAGTACTTTGAGTTTTGTGCGTCCGCACTCCGCCTGCACCCTTATTTCAAACATTTCTCCCATTAGATTGTAAGCTCCTTGGAGCAGGGACTGTCCTTTTATTAATCTGTACAGCACTGCATAACCCTAGTAGCGCTCTAGAAATGTTAAGTAGTAGTAGTAGTATGATCACTATTACATAGGTGGGCACCCACCCGGATATTGGAAACACTACCTCCATTTGTGAGCACTAGATCCGGCATCGACCCTTCCCTCGTGGTTTCCGTCACCATTTGTCTGAGCAACGCACTTTGACAGGCATCTACAATCTCCCTACTTCTTTCCAAATCCGCAGAAGGGACGTTCCAATCCATGTCAGACAAATTGAAATCTCCCAACAGTAGCACCTCCCCTTTCATACCAATCTTTTGAATATCTTCTATCAGATCCTTGTCTAACTTCTCCGTTTGCACAGGAGGTCTGTAGATAACCCCCGTGTGGATGCCAAAGTGCCAACGTGCTGGCCCCCTTTTACCATAGCTTGGTAAAGGGGGCCCTTAGGCTCTAAGGGGGTCTTTTACTAAACTGTGTTAGCAATTATAGCTTGCGGTAGAAATGATGAAATTCCCTCCTGAATTAAAAAGGGAAAAAGTGAAGTGTGGGCATGTACAAAGAGCAGAGAAAAAAGGATCTTGGGTGTCTTTTTCCTTTTGCCATACTTGTAGCATTTTCTATTTTCCTGGGCAGTTTCTCAGAGGCTTAGGTAAATTAGACTCTCTTGATTAGTACAGAAGGCTGAGAACCTGAAGATCCAGGGTTGATTCCCACTGCTGCTCTATGTGACCTGGACAAGTCGCTTAGCCCTCCATTGCCCCAGGTACAAATCCAAGGGGCCCTTTTACTAAGCTGTGGTAAAAAGGGTCCTGTACTAGTGACGGGGCTGTTTTTGTCGTGTGCTGAGGCCCTTTTTACCGTAGCGGATAAAAAGGCCAAAAAAAGACATGGCCATGCGGTAAGATTGCTCTTACAGCATGGCCATGAGGGGGGAACACTTACCACCACCCAGTGAGGGTGTAACTGGATAGCACGTGGTGCTGCCTGATTACTACCAGTTAACCCCCTGCGGAAATATTTTTTGAATATTTCCGCTAGAAGTGGAAATGTTGCATACTAGGGGTGGAACTACCACGCACTGGGCCAGCGGTAGCTCCAGATTTTGCACACGGTAAACCTGCAGTTGGGCTTACTGCTGCTTAGTAAAAGGGCCCCTTAGCTTTTGAACCCACTAGGGACAGAGAAAGTACCTTCATCTAATATATGTAAACAGGTTTGACTGTACCACAGAAATGTGGTATATCAAATCCATGACCCTTTACCCCCACCAGAAAAGCTGGAGAAGATTTATTGTTGTCCACATAGAAATGAAAGTTGCCTCAGTTTTGGTCAACTGAGCTTTACAGAGACAATGGTGGAAGTGATGAACAATTTTATTTTGAGGTATGACACTAGATTTAGGGGCCTTTTTACTAAGTCACGGTAAGGCTACCAGGTGGGTAGTGTGCGCCAAATCCACCCTACTGTCAGGGTAGCATGGGCTCCCAGCAGTAGTTCTGAAGTTGTCGTGCGCAGTTTCCCACACCAGAAAATAATTTTCTACCAGGGGGCTTTCCCAGCAGTAATTGGCAACATACCTAGGGTTACCATATGTCCGGATTTACCCGGACGGGTTTTGCCAATCTGCCCGTTTGTCCAGAAATCCGGACAAATGGGCAGATTGCTAGCCTCCCCTCCCCTTACTTACTACTGCCATGATGGTATAGTGACCCCTTCCGCCTTCGGGGCAGGAAAGAACCCCCTCTTTCCTGCCTGGAGCACTGCCCTGCATGCATCCTTCCTGCTTGTGATCTCGGCGCCAATTTAAAATGGCCGCCGAAAGTTGAAGTGACCTCGCGAGACTGCAACTCTCGGCGGCCATTTTGAATCGGCGCCGAGATCATGAACAGGAAGGATGCATGCAGGCAGTGCTCTGGGCAGGAAAGAGGGGGATGGGAAAATGTGACAGGGGTGGAGCGAGGCCGTGAAAGGGGGCGGGGTGGGGTGGGTGGGGTGTGAAAGGGGGAGGGGCATGTGTCCTCCTTTTTGGGGGACAAAATATGGTAACCCTAAGCATACCCACATTGCCACATGCTGCCCGATTACTGCATGAGTAATATGTGAGCCCTTACCGCCTTCTAAATAGGTGAAGGTAAGGGTTCAGGCAGTAAATAGTCATGCGTTAATTTTAATATTAGTGCTTAGCCATTTACTGCTTCATTAAAAAAAAAAGGTCTTTTTCCCACCATGGTAAAAATGGCCCGGTGCGTGACAATTTCACACAACAAAACTAGCGCAGGCCACTTTTTACCATGGCTTAGTAAAAGGGCCCTTTAAAGATCTGAAACAATTCCTAGAATGATTTTGTGCATCTTGTAATATGGCAGTTCTTTTTAAACATTTCTATCTAATTTATGCAGATGAAAAAGGAAAAATCTGAACCATAGATTTATTTGCTTCATGTTCGGCATGATTTCTTAAAATTAATTTGAAAGCAGATCTATGCAAAGCGTTGTGTAATTACCACGCAGAAAAGAGCAAGCTGAAGGGTATGAAGGCAGGGGAGGGAGGTGTCAACTCTTCCTTCCCATTCTTCTAGCCTTACTCTCTTTCACACCCTCTTCCCATCCATCTCCTCCAGCCTTCCTCTTCCTTCCGGCTTCTTCACCTCATCACCTCTCTAGCACTTCCTGTGATGTTTGCCATGGGTTTTCCTCTTCAGTCAGCAGCTGTTAGGAACTCTGCCAGAAATTCAGATTAATCATGCATCTGCATTCTTGACCTGGACGTGTTGTTCCTGGCCATGCATGTACAGGAAAGCAGCTGCGTATGGATGGATGGATAATGGAAAGATCACTGAGCATATCGTAACCAACTGGCATCATCACTTTTGTTCAAATGTGTGGAATGAAATGAGCCATTTCTGATATAATGCTGCTGGGAGAAACATTGAAATGAAATATAACCTCTATTTCATCCAATATTTGCACTTTTGAAAAAAGGAATCAATTTGTAATGTTTGTAAATACATCAGTGCCCACTAAGGGCAGTTTTCATACTGCCCACATGGCTAAAATGTCTGAGAGTACTTTTTTTCACGTGTTACAAATGAAGTTTATCCTCAGTCATTTCCACTTGTTTTTTTTTCTGTAATACTTCGGGAAACAAAACAAAATGAATGCTTTTAAAAATATCGTAAGGGAGGATGCTATAAATCATGCTCAAAAATGGGTGCCAAGAAAAGATCAGCACCAAGTAGAAAAATTAGGGGATACTGAGTTACATTGAGTGTCAAATAGGAGGACATAATTTTTTATTCAATGAATAGTTAAGTTCTGGAACTGTTTGCCGGAGGATGTAGTAACAGTGGTTAGCATATTTGGGTTTAAAAAAGGTTTGGACAAGTTCCTGGAGGAAAAGTCCATAGTCTGCTATTGAGACTGTCATAGGAATGCCACTGCTTACCCTGGGATTGGTAGCATGGAATGTTGTCACTATTTTGTTTTTTGTCAGGTACTTGTGACCTGGCTTGGAATCAGGATACAGGACTAGATGGATCATTGGTCCGACCCAGTATGGCTATTTGTTATGTCCTTATGTTCTTAAGTGTGATTCTATAAAGGGTGTCAGATTGACACCTACTGAAACCTGGTGTAAATGTTGGTGCCCAATTTGGGTGCACTGACCCAGTATTCTGTAAGAGTGTGCTCAATTTCTTAGAACACCTCTGATCCTTCCATGCCCCTCCCATGGCCATGCTCCATTATAAGTTATGCACTATGGGATTTGGGTGCCCACCCACAGGAAATTGCATCAGAAAGGATAAATTTATCCAGAAAGCTATAAAGATAGCAGATGTAGGGAGAAAGTTATCAAGGTGCGGTAAAAGGCAAGGTTTTACTGCATCTTTATTTACCATGGGATTCAGCAACCTGCAGGACTGTTATCCCACAGTTTTCTGATTCCTTTAGTGAAAGAATAATGCTGCTTGTAAGCCACTTCACAAGCAGCTTTATTCCAGCAGCCCGGGAGTATCAAACCCCAAAGCTGCAGCTTCATGCTTCTGGGTCAGAGATAGGGCTTTAACCCCAAAGCATATCCCGAACCCCAATCTAAGCCCCTCCCCCATAGCACATTCCTACCTCTCAATCCAAGCCCCCACCCCCAATGAAGCCTCCAAATGTCCTCCCATCCCACTCCTATGCCCATGCTCTCCTCTCTAGTTTATTCCTCTCTGTGCTTTCTCTTTGTTTTTAATTTTTGTAGTTCCTTTCCTTTTGGCTGGGGTTATTTTACCTCATTTTCTACCTATAATGTGACCTGCAAGTAATACATGTTTTGTATCTCATTACTATTTAACCAACAATGACTTAAATATAGCCAGCGCAATTTAAGTCTTGCTAAGGGGCAAATAATGCAACTTAAAGCTCTAATACAGCTTGACAACTTCCTCCCTCAATATCACTACTCTCCATATAGTTGGGTAGAATGTTCATGCTCCATTATAACACCTTCATAGCACTATAACATCTTATCTGTAGCCCACAGTGATAACTACACCACTAAGTCTGTCCATTTAAAACTATCTTTTCCATGTTTATAACCTCTGTACTTGATTCAGCCAGCCATTTGTTGCTTCCAGTTGAACAGAAGCAGATATTTTAGTTTTGCCAAATAGCTACCAACGCTCTCCTCTCTAGTTTATTTTTCTCTGTGTTTTGAATGTTTGTAGCTCCTTTCCTTTTGTTTTTATTGTGCACCAGGGCTGCCAAGAGACGAAGACAGGCCTGGGGCAAACACCCGAGGGCCCCCTCCCCTGAATGCACCCGGGCTTCCCCTGACTGCGCCACCTAGGCCCGTTTATTTGCTTAATACTTGTCTCCTGCTCCTGTGTGCCAGGACTGCACTAACTCTGCTCTGCCACACAGGTTCTTCTTCTGGCTGCATCCCCTCTCGTGTTTGGGGAAACAGGAAGTACTTCACATAGGAGGCAGGATGATGCAGGAAGAAGGACCTGTAGCTGGCAGAGCAGAGTTAATGTGATAACCCAACACTGCAGCACACAGGAGCAGGAGACCAATCAGCTATGCTGGCGCCAGGCCCTGGGGAATCTTGCCCACCTTGCCCCCCCCCCCTCGGCAGTCCTGTTGTTCACTGCGCTGATTGTTGCCTGAAGGGCAGTATATCAAATATTAATTAATTAAAGTAAAAGTTACTAACTTGTGTGGCCTGTATACAAATACATTTTCTAGCAGGAAAAAAGTATACATGTTGTTTCACATTGAAAATAATCCCATAGAAATTACCCCCATACAATACCTGCCATTTAAGTCACACAAATAGTTCTCAAAAGTTTATGTGTATAAACATCCTTCATCAGGAATGTTCCTGTTCATCATGGGTAAAGAGTGCACAAAAAGTGGATAGTTTTACCTGCATATAGTTTGGGCAATTTAAAAGAAGTCCTACATGAGTATAAACCAGTGTTTTATATGTGTAAATGATCTTTAAAATTACACCTAAATTACATGTTCAAGAAGAAGCATTGCACTAAAGATGCACATAAAGGAAATGTTAATATACATTTTATGAATGTAATCCAATGAGGGAAAGGGAATGGGACTGGATATGCTGCCTTTATGTGGATTTTGCATCTACATTCAAAGTGGCTTATATAGTATATACAGGTATTTGTACCTGGGGCAATAGAGGGTTAAGTGACTTGCCCAGAGTCACAAGGAGCTGCAGTGGGAATCGAACCCAGTTTGCCAGGACCAAAGTCCACTGCACTAACCATTAGGCCACTCTTCCACTAATGATAGCTGTATTAGAGTTTAATGCAGCAAACTAACAGTTAACACAGTAAGTGTTGTTCTAATGCTCATGCAAATATGTCAGTCAGATGGAAATGCATGCAAATTAGCTCATAATTTGACCTCTGGGGTTATGAAATCATACTTAAAAATATGTGTAAATAAGGCGGCAGAGGTGTAGGTAAATGAGAATTTGATGAACATTTATTGTTTTATGTGGCACATTTAAAATAGAACATTAAAATGCAGGTTAAATGAAGCATATAAATATAAATATATTTTAAAATAAAGCCATATCTCATCAGCAATTCAGCTAATTAAAGCCCACATATGCAGGTCTCTTTTTGCCTATAGCAAAATAATTTTCTTGGTCAAAATTTGCCTACTAGTGCAGACAAATGACCAAGGGAAGGGAGCAATGAAGCAGGAGGAGATGGCTATTCATCTTCAAAGGCCACGGATAGCAAACTTCAGTGTCTGATCTAGCTATATACAATACTGAGAAAGAGATTGCAAGGAGGTACAAACTGAGCTCATGTTCTTCCATAGGCGTGAATGAAGATTTGAGAGTGCTAGATTTTCTGAGATGCTACTGCTTTCGACTCCTAACCATGGCTCTCTTACTCAACACCCTCACTTATCACCCCTACCACTGCAATTTCCCCACCCCTAGCTGTCTGTTCGTCTGTCCAATTTAGATTGTAAGCTCTGTTGAGCAGGGACTGTCTTTTCATGTTAATTTGTACAGCGCTGCGTAAGTCTAGTAGCACTATAGAAATGTTTAATAGTAGTAGTAGTAGATGCACATGCTGGTCCCCACCTGGCCTTATCAGGTTTCTGAGCTACCCTAGTGCATTGTTCCCTCTAAGCTGAACAGGAATCTTCCATCTACAGTCCTGCCAGTGTGTGTGTGTGTGTGTGGGGGGGGGGGGGGGGGGGGTGCTGTTTCACTACCACATTTTCAATAGTGAGGGCCAGGTAAGTTCTGCAGGACTCCAGAGAACCTGCCTGTCCCTACTTGTTAAAATGTTTAGAGAGAACATTGCTCTAGTGGTTTGCGTTCATTATTCTCTGATAGTTTTTCTCTGCCTACCACCTGAACTGGTCTCATGGCTTACTTTTGTTATTCTTTGATAGCTTTTTTCAGCCCCACCTTGTGGTATTTTCGGACATGACCACATATTTGATAAGTACATACATAAGTATTGCCATACTGGGACAGACCAAAGGTCCATCAAGCACAGCATACTGTTTCCAGTAGCCAATCCAGGTCACAAATACCTGGCAAGATCCCAAAAAAGTACAAAACATTTTATACCACTTATCCCAGAAATAGTGGATTTTCCCCCCAAGTCCAGTTTAATAATGATCTATGGACTTTTCCTTTAAGAAGCTGGCCAAACCTTTTTTAAACTCTGCTGTGCTAACCGCATTTACCACATTCTCTGGCAATGAAATCCAGAGTTTAATTATACGTTGAGTGAAGAAACATTTTCTCCAATTTGTTTTAAATTTACTACTTTGTAGCTCCATCACATGTCCCCTAGACCTAGTATTTTTGGAAAGCGTAAACAGACGTTTCAAGTCTGCCCGTTCCATTCCACTCATTATTTTATAGGCCTCTATCATATCTCCCCTCAGCTGTCTTTTCTCCAAGCTGAAGAGCCCTAGCCGCTTCAGCCATTCTTCATAGGGAAGTTGTCCCATCACCTTTATCGTTTTCGTCGCCCTTCTCTCTCTCCTATCTGCTTAAACCCTGAGCAGGCCATCCCTGGATATTCAGTGGCACTTAACTGCAGAGTACCATTGAATATCCCCTCTGTCTGGGAATGTCCATAGAAGGAATCAGGAGAGAACTAGTGTAATCAAATCGATGAGCATATAGTGAATGCACTGTGCAGAGCCTGGGCACCACCATTTTGTTCTGAGCAGGCTCTCCTGCCTCCAGCTTGTAAAGGTACAGGGAGGGGTTCAGGTGGGGTCGGGGTTGGGACCGGGAGGGGGTGTGTGCAAGTGCAGGGGACAGGAGTCCTGTTCACTGGACCACAGGGGAAATGTTTTTAAAAAAGATTTGGCGGAGTTACAGAGAGGGGGGGGGGGGGGGGTGTCAGGGTCAAATGGAATACCAGGAAAAATTACAAAAAAAAGAAGAGTTGGGGAGGGCCATGGGGGATGTCATGGTGCACTGAATTATCAGGGAAATTAAAAAAAAAAAGATTTGGGGGGGCACCAGGGAGGGCTATGGGGGCAGTGTCATGGTGCACTGGACCACCAGGGAAATTTAAAAAAAGATTTTTTTTGGGTGGGGGGGGGGGGGGGGGCACCAGGAGATGAGAGGTGGGAAGCACAAACAGGCAGCCTTTGCAACTGCCTGCTTATAGTTCCCTCCTCTCTGATAGCTCCAGAACAGCTGTTAAATTTTCTCATTAAATTATGGCTGCTCTGGAGCTGTACATCCCCTGGAATACACATTAGAATATTAATGAACTCATTAGAATACTAATGAGTTCATTGTAATTATTTGCATGGGGTTCTCGATGGCAGCTAACGGCACAGGTTAGAGCCATGAAAAACGCCTTTGTGTATTACTAGCTGCATAATTGCTTGCTGGCTAGAACCAGTCTAAAGCAAACGTTAATAGCACGGTAAGCTTTGTGCATCTGGTCCTCAGTCTGTGTGTCAGAAAAAAAAAAAATCCTGAAGCTAAGTATGCTGCAACTGCAGACTATATAGTAGAAGACAGAGTTCATAATGAGGAGCTTGAATATAAAACAGCAGAGAACCATCAAAGACAGGGAAATGAAAGACAGGATAACGGGTATGCACACACTATCTTTGTGAATCTAAGATTTTCTCTGTTAACGTGTAGGATGTATGCCATTAATTTATATGGCTATACTTTAAAACAAATAGAAGAAAGTATGTTTTCCCTCAACACTCAAACTTGTTTCTGGAGAATGTGGTAAAAAAACAGTCACTGTAGCTTGGTTTAAAAGGGTTTGATAAGATTCTGGAGGTAAAATCCTTAAACTGTTGTTAAGGCTGATTGGTGGAAAGGCACTGCTTACCCCTTGGGGATACTGGCATAAACCCTTGCTACTTCTTGGGATTCTTCCAGATACCTGTGACCTACCTGATCTGCGGTTAAGCAAACTGTCAGAAAGTATGATTCACATATGAAAAAAATGTGTGCCCATTGAATTGAATGGCTGGCAGATGGTATATAAGATTTGCAAATCTAGGCGGAGTTTGGAATTTTCCCCAACTCTACCCAGAGGGCAGAACTACGGTCGGTCCACCTGAGAATCTGACTGATGAGTGTGCCAGATTGAAGTTCCAATTGGTGAGAATCAAGATATTTCTAACACTTACTCTCCTGGTCTGTGCCTACATTTCTTGACTACCTATCTGTTTCTTGGAACATTCCTACACAAATAGTGTTCACATAAGTAAGGAGGCTCCTACTCCTTAGTGCACTATGTGGGAGAATAGATACCCTAAGATACACTTAGACACCAGGAGTCAGAAAGCCGAGGTCCGGGGTAACAGACTTAAAATGAGCCTTCTGAAACCCACTCTTCATCTCCATGGGTACGGGTCCCCCGGAGGTCTAGAGAGGGGCAATTAGGTTAAGTGCAACACAGAGGAAATGAGCCGGGTCTCGGTGAGATACGGCAATCATATATTAGCTGACACTAAATATTTACTCACTTATTTCTCGAGTACACATCTCTGTTTGCAGTTTTTGTCTCTCTCCCTTTTATTGTCAGTTGCGGTTCAAGCGTGGAGCTTTCCGCCAATTAGTAATTTTTATTTTGGGTCCCTACGTTGGAGCACATTAGCAGATGCGTGAGTATGATCGTGTTATGTCTCTGCATGTTCTACTATCAGGATAATCATTGCATATTTTTGTAAACTGTTAGCATTATCATTTCTAGGTCTCCCTGCTATCTCTGAAGCTGCCTTTTGAACCACTGACCTTGAACCAGGTTCTAGGTCTGGTCAATATATATATTACTACTCTAGATCATTGTTCTATAGCATGTTACAGGTCTGGAGCTTATTTGTAGACCACTTGCTCACTAGGTCCCGTTATTATACATATTGGGTAATATCGTTCACTACCCGTCATATCATGTCTTCTCCTCCGCCCCCAACACCAGATACTGGTGATCTGACATCTATTTAGATCTCTGGTAGGGGCTTTCTGAAACAGACCTTTCTATTTTGCGGTTGACCCCCCCCCCCTACGCCACCGAGAGTTCGGAAGTGCGTGGTGATCCCGCTAACTGTCCTCTTTCTCAATTGACTTTCTGCGCTGGAGATTACATTGCACGAATCGTGAGTATATTTTCATTTACTGCATGTGTTACTAATAAGCTTGCCGTTGTATACTTTCATAGACTTTTAGATTAGCTCTAACTTAAATGTTTTATTTTACCAAATTTAGGATTAAAACTTTGTCCTCAATACACGGAGACAGCTCTGTATGTGGGACAATTACTATGTATGTGTATGAGTGTGGTTTTCCTTTTCTATTCTGTCTGTGTGCTGTGACTTGTGATTGGCTACTGGAATATTTATTTTTATGTCTTTTGTTTTGAAACCCTAATCAATTCCTTAACCGTGCACAATTCCAGTGATTGGTTTTGAACTACATTTGGAAATATGTTGCTTCCTCTTCTAAACTTTAAGTTTTCTACTTATCAGGATTAGGTTACTGTTTTAATTTTATGTCTATATGTTCCTGTGTGTCCTGTGGTAAATGGCATAAACTAAACCAGATAGTTATTAAGGAATCATTTCTTTAGTTTTAAATTAGTGATCTAAGGTTACCCCGCGAGATTGCCTATCAACTGCAGTGGTAGTAAATCTCAAAGGAGTGTTTTTTTTCCCAGGATTGTATATTATTTCATTTAAGCAATGTTGTTTGATTTGTGACATAGTATTGTGACATAGGATTGGAGTGGAGGAGTTGCCTAGTGGTTAGGGTGGTGGACTTTGGTCCTGAGGAACTGAGTTCGATTCCCTGCACAGGCAGCTCCTTGTGACTCTGGGCAAGTCACTTAACCCTCCATTGCCTGCCGCATAGAGCCTGCCATGAGTGGGAAAGCATGGGGTACAAATATAACAAAAATAAATAAAAATTATTGTTATTTACTTCCAGCAAATTGCTTTCACTAGAGATCAGAGCACTTTTTAGTTCTAGTAGCTATAAATAGATTAAAGGTTTTCGATAATTTATCATTGTTGGCTCCGGTACTCACATCCGGATTCTAAATCTGGATAAGACAGATATACTGGACATACTTGTCATTCTTATTCAGCTATCATATAACAGACTTCTTAGTTAAGGAGATCCACTTACAGTTTTAATTTTATAGGTGTGCATCCGTGTATGTGTTCTTTGAAAATTGCATAATTATCCCAGATATTTACTATGAAGGCATTCCCTTACAATGTGTCTGGAGTGTACAGTTTTTCTGGACTAACTGTCTCATTTCATTCAGGCAATACATTGCGAAAGTACTTAAATGTCTGTGTAGTAGATTGAGCTGAAAGGTTCTATATTATATGCCATCTAAAACACTGTTTATTTGTGACATTGTTTAAAATAACTAGTGCTGATGTTCACTTCCTGGTCCTCCATTGGGGATGTGCTCCGTAAGAATGAATTAACTGTTTTAATTGCCCCTCTCTAGACCTCCGGGGGACCCGTACCCACGGAGATGAAGAGTGGGTTTCAGAAGGCTCATTTTAAGTCTGTTACCACGGACCTCGACTTTCTGACTCCTGGTGTCTAAGTGTATCTTAGGGTATCTACTCTCCCACATAGTGCACTAAGGAGTAGGAGCCTCCTTACTTATGTGAACACTATTTGTGTAGGAATGTTCCAAGAAACAGATAGGCAGTCAAGAAATTTAGACACAGACCAGGAGAGTAAGTGTTAGAAATAATCTTGATTCTCACCAATTGGAACTTCAATCTGGCACACTCATCAGTCAGATTCTCAGGTGGACCGACCGTAGTTCTGCCCTCTGGGTAGAGTTGGGGAAAATTCCAAACTGCGCCTAGATTTGCAAATCTTATATACCATCTGCCGGCAATTCAATTCAATGGGCACACATTTTTTTCTTATGTGAATCATACTTTCTGACAGTTTGCTTAACCGCAGATCAGGTGCCCTCCTATTTCTTCATAACTGCCATTTTCTGAGGTGTAAACATCTTTCCTAACATACAGAGATTAGTATTCATATCTCATGAACTGGACGCCATCTTAACAAAAGCAGACTCCATCTTATGAACCAATCTTCTTACTATTTTAGCCATTAATTCCTCCATCTTAGCCCTTACACTGTATTTGAATGTCATACTAGATCCTAATAAGGCTTGCCAAGTGGTCCTGCTTCCGCAGGCACTCAGCTGCAAGGCCATCATCAGATTTTCAGGCCTAGTCAGTGCTTTTCAGCAACTTAGGCTATAGAGCTCGGCCCACCACTATTCCAGTGGAGGGGTCTCAAGTTGTGACACATATTAACAGCCACAATTGGAAGCAGGATATTGGGCTAGATGGATCTTTGGTTTGAACTAACATGGCAATTCTTATGTTCTTACTAGTAAAAAAGGCCCGTTTCTGACACAAATGAAACGGGCGCTTGCAAGGTTTTCCTCGGAGTGTGTGTGTTTGAGAGAGTGTATGTGAGAGTGACTGTGTGTGAGAGAGAGAGTGAATGTGCGAGTGTGTGTGTGTGTGAGAGAGAGAGAGTGAATGAATGTGCGAATATGTCTGTGTGAGAGAGAGAGAGGGAGTGAGTCTGGGTGCGAGTGTGTCTGTGAAAGAGATAGTGTGTGTGTGAGAATGAGAGTGTGTGCAAGTGCGTATGTAAGACACAGTGTGAGAGAGAGAAAGTGTGTTTCACACAGAAACAGTGTGCGAGAGAGAGAGAGAGAGAGAGAGAGAGAGAGAGAGAGTGTGTGTGTCTGAGACACAGACTGTCTGTGAGACTGAGTGTATGAGACCAAGAGAGTGTGTGAGTGACTGTGTGACACATAGAGAGTGAATTTGATACAGTGTGAGACATAGAGTATGTGAGAGACAGTGTGTGAGAGTGAGAGAGAGAAAGACATTGACTGTGAGAGAGAGAGAGTGTGTGTGAGAGAGAATGTGTGTGACAGAGATACCTCCCTCCCCCTACTCTCTGGTGTCAGGCCCCCCCCCCCTCCTCTCTCTCTGGTGTCTGAGCGTTACTGTGCAGGACGCTGAGCTCTGGCTGTGTTTCAAGGAACTGACCAATCCTATTTAATAGAATGCACCTCCAACATTCTGAAGCCGAGAAACCTCGTGTGGTTGGTCACTTCTGCTTGTGACGAACCCGGAAGTATGTGATGTGAATTCAGGAGATGGATACAGAGAGCAGGAATGCCTCAGCCATGCAGTCAGCTTCAGAATCTTGGAGGTGTGTTTTATTATATAGGATATTCTAAGTCTTGCATTCTGTATGCATGCACAGAAATGAGTAGCAGTCCTTAATGTGCCACAGGGTCACAGCAACCTTAATCGGAAGGTCAGGGGGCACACACACACATTGATTCTGTTTCCAAGTGCGTGTGTCACTCTTCTATTAAAGTATGGGTACATAAAACAGAGTAGTAATGGTACAGTATCACAGTGTACTTACTAGGCAGAATAAAAGGCAAAAAAATAATGAAAACTGAAATAATGCAATATGCACTTATAAGTACCCCAGATTAGCTTGATTTATCCACGTATTCTCAAGATGGGCAGTGGTACACAATCTTAGAACATCTGCTTCTGAAACCCAAAAAGATTCAGATAGAATTCTTCTTTGGAGGGTGGTCAAAACATATTGTGAGGTCATTGAGGAGTTGTATTAAAGCATTCCTGCTATCGATTGACATTGAGAGGTCGACATTCAAAGCAATTTAATCAGCCAGAAACAGCTATTGGCCAGTTCAATTGCCCATTCTACACCATTAAAGGCCCTCTTTACTAAGGTGCACTAGCGTTTTTAGGCAACCTAAATCATTAGTAAGTGCTAAAAAATGATTGTGCACCCTTAACGCAGCATAGTAAACAGGAACTTAAATATTTTGTAGACCTCTATCATAGTCCCCCTCAGCCATCTCTTTTCCAAGCTGAAAAGATTTAATATCTTAAGCTTTTCCTCATATGAGAGGAGTTCCATCCCCTTAATCATGTTGGCCACCCTTCTTTGAACCTTTTCTAATTCTGCTATATCTTTTTTAAGATATGGTGACCAGAATTGCACACAATACTCAAGGTTTGGTCGCACTATGGAGCAATACAGAGGCATTATAATATTCTTTGTCTTATTTTCTATCCCTTTCCTATTTGCTTTTGTGGCCACTACCACACACAGGGTAGAAGATTTCAGCGTACTGTCTACCGTGACACCTAGATCTCTTTCGTGGGTGATGACTCTTAAGGTAGATCTTAGTATCAATTTATTTCACTTTTTTGTATTCCACATTTTTCCAAAGCGGGAAACAAAATCAACATACATAATCAATAAAAATATAACAACAAAAAACAAACATCAATAAAATTCTTACAGAAAGAGAAAAATCACTTCTTACAGTACTCGTCATTCTTCCAAGAATGCCTTTACAAAAAACATTTAAACTGATTAATGTTGTCACATGACCTTGGATCTACAGTAACTGTGATTTGGATTCTTCTTCCCAATGTGCATTACTTTGCATTTTTCCACATTAAATGTTTTCTTTCTTTTGGATACCCAGACTTCCAATTTGCTAAGTTCTTCCCACAATTTTTCACAATAAGAGTGCTTTCTAGGGCTCTGGGGACCCTTATCTACCCAGATCAGGTCGGGTCTGTCAAGAACCGTTGTATCACTGATAATGCAAGACTCTTTCACAAACTTCTCTTGGCAGCACAGCAGCAGAAATCTCCAACTGTGACCTTAAAAGTCAACTCAGAAAAAGCATTTGACTGTGCTGAATAGTCATTTCTGACCACTGGTCTTTAATGGCTTGGATTTGGAGACGTTTTCTTGAACTGTGTCTCAGTACTGTATAATGCCCTTTGTCACCCCTCCTCTTTAACCTTGTTTTGGGACCCTGCTCTCAGCAATTTGTCACGATCCAACTGTTTAAGGTATTGATACCACTGGAGTGGTGTGCAAGTTAGCTGCCTATGCCTTCTTTGCATGATGCAAGCAGTCCTTACCAGCAGTCATTTGAATCATTTCCAAGTACTCAATTTTCTCTGGCTATAAAATCAACTGGAGTAAATCAGGACTAATACCAGTGAACAGCCTTTGTTTGCACCATGTAGTAACTAACTTCAAATGGGCAGGTGCAGGCATTACATATCTGGGAATGGAACTGTTTAGAAATATCACAAAGAATGCAAAACATCTGCTTTCCAAAACAGGGGCGTATCTGCGTGGGGCCACAGGGGCCTGGGCCCCCGCAGATTTCGTCCTGGACCCCCCTACTGCCGCCGTGGGTACCTTTGCTGGCGGGGGACCCCAACCCCCACCAGCCGAGATCCGCTTCCTCCTGCCGCTGCGAGGTTTTTTAAGTTCATCGGGATTCGTCCTCCGTCTCTCTGTGCTGCTGTTCAAAGAAGCTGCTAGCTGAATGCAGTTTCGGACTGAGTCTGACGTCGCTGCTGCACGTTGTACATGAGTCTGACGTCCTGCACGTACAACGTGCAGCAGCGACGTCAGACTCAGTCCGAAACTGCATTCAGCTAGCAGCTTCTTTGAATAGCAGCACAGAGTGACGGAGGACGAATCCCGATGAAGAACTTAAAAAACCTCGCAGCGGCAGGAGGAAGCGGACCTCGGCTGGTGGGGGTTGGGGTCCCCCACCAGCAAAGGTACCCACGGCGGCAGGGGGGGGGTCGGAAATGGCGGCGGCGGGGGGGGGGCTATAATGTGCCCCCTCACTCTGGCTTCGGCCCCCGCTACCGCCAAATTTCAGATACGCCCCTGTTCCAAAATAGAGGCAATATTGCAGAATGCAACACACTCATGGTCTGTTAAACATCTGACTTGGTGGGGGGTGTTTGGACTTGATTTGAAATGGTGCTGATCCCACAAATTAATGCTGATCCCACAAATTCTGATCCCACAATTTTTTCTATTTCCTCAAACATTTTACAAGGCACTGCAAATTAACCTTGCTCCAATCCCTTTGAACCAACATACCTTCTAGAATTGCTAACCTTAAAATAAAGAGATCGCAAGAATTTAGGGACCTTAACTTTCCCAATTTTTACCTATACCACACCTCTTAATTAATGAACTATGGTCTATGTTGGCTGAATGATGAAGCGGATACAGATGTGACACCCACGTGGCTGCAACTCAAAGACTTTTGCACAGCCCATTCCTTGTCTTGCTTTTATGAGCTATGGTCATTCCAAAATCTCTTAAATATCATTATGTAATACACAACATGTGTATAGCACTGGGATTCGCTGATGCACTGCAAACTGTCCTTTTGACCAAAGAACTAGCACCACCTATTTGGAGGAACTTGTACTTGAAAACATAGAAATAGCTGTTTTATTAGAAAGCCTGGACACATAGAAGAATCTGGACACTTGGCCAACACTTTGGTGGCTCAGTGTTGAGAAGATTGTCTTCCCTACAAACTTATTATGATCTACTAAAAACCCTACACTCAGTGGCAGCAATTGTGTCATTGTCTCCAGGCTTCATTCCTCTTCAATACCCTTGCTCAGCCAGCTCCAATGCTGTTAGAGCTTCGTTGTAAAAGTAAGCTTTTTGGGTACACTGCTTCTTTGTGCTACAAAACTTTGTGTAACTCCCATGCTAAACACTTAGCTCTCCATGCCCTATGGGTGGAAGAGACCCAAATCTCTGCAGCTGATGCTCATTGGGATCACTTTTGGACTTCCATAAAAAGACCAACCCTGTCAGCAAATTTAATGCAAACTTTATTCTTCCTCATGCGCAGAACATCATGGACACCCAGTAGATTGCATAGAGCAGGTCTGCTACCAGCTTCAACATGTTGGTATCATGGTCAGGCAACTGGCACCCTGACCCATATACTATTTGAATGCCCAGAAATTCATACTTCTGGCTAGAAGGTTGGAAAATAGTATATAAATTCATCCCTGATAAGCTGATTCCTACTCCTTCTCATTTTCCATTCTTTCTTGAAAACTCTTCATTATGCACCTTCAACCAATAAGTTGTAGGACATCTTAATCTCCCTAGCTTTTCAGCATATCCTGGGCAATTGGAAGAATTTACGAATTCTGTCTTGTTGTGTTACAAGCACAAGTGGGCTGCCACTTACAAGCTAAATCAACTAGTCCGGATAGAGAAGACTTGGGAACCAGTAACAAATAAACTGCTGAGAAGTGGTGTTTCCACCTAAGGTTATTTTTGGAACCATGCTGTGCCAAATTGTATTGCTTTAGTAATGTTTTTACTGTCTGACTTCTGCAAATTGTACTTTGGACCCCCTGTTGTTTTGTTTAGTTTTTATATTGTGCTGGCAGTAGTCCCAGAAGAGTGAGCAGTAAGCCCAACGCGGCGGTATTCCAGCCCTGAGCATGCACCATTTCTGAGGGAAAAAGAAAACCCCTGGAAATGGCTTGCACAGTAACCCAGCGGCAATCAGGCATTGCCGCATGCTGGCTGGTTACTGCTGGGTTAATGCGGTAAGGGCTCCCCGCCGCATGGCCACAAGATACGAGCTATCTCACCGCATGGTCATTTTTTTTGGGGGGGGGGGGTCTTTTACCAGCTGTGGGAAAAAATAGCCAACAATGTGTTAGGACAGTGGCCAACAATGGTCTGTAAGACTGGTACTTTAAAGGAATACAAATAGGTGAACTATTCTCTTGTTGTTTGTTTTATTTATTTATTTTTGTCAGTGCAATTCAGCCATGGGGTGGACGATAATCTGTGTTTCTTTCTTTTGACTAGGTTGTTTCAACCCCTGTTTTGAGCCAATACAAAACTTTAAGCACTGTATAAAGAATTAATTCCAGAACTGTAAAGGAAACACTATTGAATAAATTGAATCTATTTGCTGTGTGGAATCAGACAGAATCATTGGTCCCATTAGGATCTTAATTGCCAAAGTCTAAAGTGGCTACAGGAACTACTGTAATTTACATATGTGCTTATCTACACCAATCTTCCTTTGTTCTATTCTATTTTTTATGAGAGCAAAGAAACTCTGGATGTTCGTAAGAACTGAGAAGTATCCTGAAAGCATTTCAACAGTTACGTTCCCATTGTATATTTGAATGTTTCATGTTGAACTGAATTTTATCCTGAGAAAGAAAAGGAGTAAAATTAAAGACTAATACAGCTGAGAAGAGCATTTATAGTGGAGCTGAGTCTTAACCCTTCCCAACTCACATCCCCTGTCCTGCAGTGCTCCTCTGTAGCTGATACACATGCCAATGTTTGCTTGTATTAAGTTAGCAGTCACAACTTTCATGCCAAATTGTCAACATTTACACATGTAAGTTGCCTTGTTTTTGCCATTGTTATTTTCCATATTTATACATATAAAATGGATGCTCCTCCTTTGTAGCCATCACATCCATGTGCAGCCCTGCAATTTTTTCAAAAAAATCTCTATACTGGCAGATCCTTTTCTAAAATACCATCAGAATTGAGCTTGCCCACCTGGATGCCTCAATTCTGATCACTAACCTCTATCTAAAATGGGGATCTATTTCTCTTATTACTGTATTTGTTTGTTGAACACCAGATTTTTTTTTATTTGAGAAGGACTATTTTACTAATGTACTGTTGTTAAATAATTTAAAAAAAAAACTCAATAAAAATAAAGATGAACACCAAATATTTTAATGCAATTGTATCATGGGCTATTTAGCAATCCATTTCATGAGGCTAAACCAATATACAATTGGAAAAACATTTTTAAAGAGGATGTTGGCCCCCATATTTACATCTACGTATATCCAAATATTTATCCTGTACATTTACTGTGGATATCCTGAAAACTTCATTGGTTTGTGGCCTTTTAAGACTGGAATTGTGCACCACTGGCATATTTTTCGTACAATAAAGTTAAATTATCAATGCACTAGTATAAAAGAAAAAAACATCATGATTATCCTGATTCAGAAAAAAAAATATCAAGTTCCATGATACTTTCTGCTTAGAATTAGTTCAAATACTTTGGGTTCTGTTTACTAAGTAGCGTTATAGGCACATTAGAGATTTTAATGCGCATTAACCATGTACACACATTAACCATGTATGTGCCTACAATTTCCCTAAAGGCACCTATATGATTAGCGTGCATGCATGGCAAGTGGAGGCGCACTAACACAGTTTAGTAAACAGGGCCCTTTATTTTTCCTGGTTTGCTAGAAAATACCATAAATCAATCTCCTTTGGTATTTGTTTAATTGCATTTCTTAAACTCAGTTACTTATTATACACAGCATTAGCTATGCAATTGTTTTATTCATCAATAAGTAAAGTTGTATTTGATGTGCAAGGGTCAAAATAAATAGAGGACAAACAAACCTGAGATCTTGAGATGGTTCTGCTCTGATGTGAGGCGTTTCAACAGAATGTTCAAACACAGCACCTTCAGTTCCTAAAATGAATAGACTGAAGTTAGAATTATTGTTACCAGGGACGTCCAAATCGGTATAATCGAAACCCGATATAGGATGTCTCCAACTGCACTCCATCGCAAGGACGGCCAAAGTTCAAGGGGGCATGTTGGAGGCGTAGCGAAGGCGGGACTTGGGTGTGCCTAACACTTGAATGTCCTTGACCCATAATCGAAAAAAGCAAGGATGTCCCTGACAAACACTTGGACGTTTTCACCCGGACCTGTTTTTCTTACGACTAAGGCACAAAAAGGTGCCCAAAATGACCATATGACTATTTGAGGGTATCGGGGATGACCTCCCCTTACTCCCCCAGTGGTCACTAACCCCCTCCCACCCTCAAAAACATCTTTAAAAATATGCCGTGCCAGCCTCTATGCCAGTCTTAGATGTCATACTTAGGTCCATTACAGCACTATGCAGGTCCCTGGAGCAGTTTTAGTGGGTGCAGTGCACTTCAGACAGGCAGACCCAGCTCCACCCCCCCCCCCCCCACCTCTTACATTTGTGGAGGAAACAGCAAGGCCTCCAAAACCCACCAGAAACCCACTGTACCCACATCTAGGTGCCCCCTTCACCCGTAACGGCTATGGTAATGGTGTACAGTTGTGGGTAGTGGGTTTTGGGGGGGCTCAGCACACAAGGTAAGGGAGCAATGTACCTGGGAGCAATTTCTGAAGTCCACTGCAGTGCCCCCTAGGTTGCCCGGTTGGTGTCTTGACATGTCAGAGGGACCAGTGCACTACAAATGCTGGCTCCTCCCATAACCAAATGGCTTGCATTTGGTCATTTTTAACATGTACGTCTTTGGTTTTGAAAGTCGCCGAAAATCAGAATCGTCCATGTCTAGGGACGTCCAAATCTAGGGACGGTGAAGTTTAAGGATTTGGACATCCCTGGCGGTATTTTTGAAATGAAAGATGGATGTCCATCTAGTTTCGAAAATACGGGTTTCCCCACCCCTAGATTTTGCCATTTTGCAAGGATGTTCAAATCGCAACTTGGGTCGGGTCAAGGCTCATTCATTAAAGAACTTTGTTCCATTTTAAAGGCCCGTGGTGCTGTTTTTTTGTTTCAAATCGCAACTTGGACATCCCTTTCGAAAATGCCCCTCAATGCTTTCTATCCAAATTCTTTTCCTGGATAATGGTAATGAGCAGGTACCAATTTACAAATACCACTTTACAGTAATAGTTTAATTATTGAAGAAACATTTCATTGCCTTATATATATGGATGAATTTTAGGAATGATGAAACAACAAAATCAAAGGCGATACTGGTACTGTAAATACTGAAAAGGGAAAAGAAGAAGCAGCATCAAACAAAACAAAAATAAAACATATATAAAAAGATAAAATGTTTTAATAAATTAAACATAATCAAATCATACAATCGATATTAAAGGGGGTAGTTATCAATGTACAATAAATTTGACAAGCAGTGTTATTCCACTGTCCCAGAAATTTTAGGGCCACAAAACAATAGGAGCTCATGAATTGATAACAGAAGTGATTAGGAAAGATCAGAAAAAAATGTCATTTAACAACAAGACAAAACAACATAAGAACATAAGAGTAGCCATACTGGGTCAGACCAAAGGTCCATCTAGCCCAGTATTCTGTTTTCCAAACAGTGGCCAAACCAGATCATAAGTACCTGGCAGAAACCCAAATCATGGCAACATTCCATGCTACAAATCCTAGGGCAAGCAGTTGCTTCCCATGTCTGTCTCAATAGCAGACTATGGACTTTTCCTCCAGGAATTTGTCCAAACCTTTTTTAAATCCAGATAAGCTAACCACTGTTACCACATCCTCCGTCAAAGGATTCCAGAGCTTAACGATTCGTTGAGTAAAAAATATTTCCTTCTATTTGTTTTAAAAGTATTTCCACGTAACTTCCTTGAATGTCCCCTAGTCTTTGTACTTTTGGAATAAGAAAGAAATCGATTTCCTTCTACTCATTCTACACCACTCAGGATTTTGTAGACATCAATCATATCTCCCCTCAGCCGTCTCTTTTCCAAGCTGAAGAGCCCTAACCTCCTTAGCCTCTCCTCTCCAGAAATAGATAAGAAAAAAAAAACCTGAATTTGAGAAAGAAAGGGGAAGAAAAAGGGGGATTGGGAAGGCCAGGGAAGGGCAAGACTGATGCCAGATTATATATGTGAGCTATTGATTTTTGTTTGTTCTGCACAATCGATTGCTAAAGTCTCTAATGACCTATTACTGGCTAAATCCAGAGGTCTCTATTCCATCCTCATTCTTCTTGATCTTTCTGCTGCTTTTGACACTGTGGATCACAGCATACTCCTCGATATCCTGTCCTCACTTGGATTCCAGGGCTCTGTCCTTTCCTGGTTCTCTTCCTACCTCTCCCTCCGCACCTTTAGTGTTCACTCTGGTGGATCCTCTTCTACTTCTATCCCTCTGCCTGTCGGCGTACCTCAGGGTTCTGTTCTTGGTCCCCTCCTCTTTTCTATCTACACTTCTTCCCTTGGTTCATTAATCTCTTCCCATGGCTTTTCCTACCATCTCTATGCTGATGACTCCCAAATCTACCTTTTTACCCCTGATATCTCACCTTGCATTCAAACCAAAGTTTCAGCGTGCTTGTCTGACATTGCTGTCTGGATGTCTCAACTCCACTTGAAATTAAACGTGACCAAAACTAAGCTTCTCATTTCCCCCCCCAAACCCACCTCCCTGCTCCCCCCGTTTTCTATTTCTGTTGATGGCTCTCTCATTCTCCCTGTCTCCTCAGCTCGAAACCTTGGGGTCATCTTTGACTCTTCTCTCTCCTCTGCTCATATCCAGCAGATCGCCAAGACCTGTCGTTTCTTTCTTTACAACATCCGTAAAATCCGCCCCTTTCTTTCCAAGCATTCTACCAAAACCCTCATCCACACCCTTGTCACCTCTTGTTTAGACTACTGCAATCTGCTTCTTGCTGGCCTCCCACTTAGTCACCTCTCCCCTCTCCAATCGGTTCAAAACTCTGCTGCCCATCTCGTCTTCCACCAGGGGTGCTTTACTCATACTACCCCTCTCCTCAAGTTGCTTCACTGGCTCCCTATCCGTTTTCACATCCTGTTCAAACTTCTTCTACTAACCTATAAATGTACTCACTCTGCTGCTCCCCAGTATCCCTACACCCATTCCCGTGCACTCTGTTCCATGGATAAATCCTTCTTATCTGTTCCCTTCTCCACTACTGCCAACTCCAGACTTCGCGCTTTCTGTCTCGCTGCACCCTACGCCTGGAATAAACTTCCTGAGCCCCTACGTCTTGCCCCATCCTTGGCCACCTTTAAATCTAGACTGAAAGCCCACCTCTTTAACATTGCTTTTGACTCGTAACCACTTGTAACCTCCTCTCCTCCTTCCTGTACACATTAATTGATTTGATTTGCTTACTTCATTTTTTGTCTATTAGATTGTAAGCTCTTTGAGCAGGGACTGTCTTTCTTCTATGTTTGTGCAGTGCTGCGTACGTCTTGTAGCACTATAGAAATGCTAAATAGTATATATATATATATTAGAGAGAATGTGCAATAATTGGGAATGGAGGGGAAGGAGATCACAGACCATACACAACAGTTCCCTTCTTTGAAACAGAAGAGGCCCAGAAGACCATTATTCCTCACATCACCCTCATAGTAAATACTTACCCGCCCTGTTACTAAGCCATGCTAGCAGCTGGGCTGTGTTGACATTGCTGCGTGGCATCCACTAGCATGGTTTAGTAAACAGGGGGGTTAATTTATCCAACATATCTCTTTCGAACTCAGAGAAGCTGATTTTCCAGAAGGGTCTATCTTTTGTACCGGACATAAAATATAATGCTTTGTACACTAGAATCAATCCTTTTATCAGACGGTAATAAAAAAAATATTAATTTAGAATAACAGAACACATGGAGGTGCATTTTTGACAGTATGTAAAAGTCAGAGTAGAGACACCATTGGCCCAACATTGGATTCAATACCAACACCAAATTTCAGACATCTGATGGCGGATTATTGATCATATTACTGAAGGGTGGAAATTTAGAAAAACTACTTAATTATAGAGACCAGTTCTGGATTTTTACTTTGAATACTGTTATACCTGGAGAATTGAACCATGAAATTTAATGGATGACGTTGATTTAAGCTTGATTTTAGATTGGGTGGAATTGCTTTACCTCTAGTCTCTGATTGGTGCTCTCATACTCATGTGATGTTGAGCTGAATATAAAAGACCAAAAAACACTGCGGCCATTTTACAAACCACAATGAATGTACATAAGTACATAAGTTTTGCCACACTGGGACAGATCAAAGGTCCATCAAGCCCAGCATCCTGTTTCCAACAGTGGCCAATCCAGTTCACAAATACCTGGCAAGATCCTGAAAAAGTTCAATACATTTTATGCTGCATATCGCAGAAATACAGTGGATTTTCCCCAAGTCAATTTAATAATGGTCTATGGACTTTTCCTTTAGGAAGCCGACCAGACTTTTTAAAACCCCGCTAAGCTAACCACCTTTACCACATTCTCTGGCAATGAATCCAAGAGTTTAATTACATGTTGAGTGAAAAACATTTTCTCTGATTCGTACTAAATTTACTACTTTGTAGCTTCACTGCATGCCCCCTAGTCCTAGTATTTTTGGAAAGAGTAATCAAATGATTCACGTCTACCCGTTGCACTCCACTCATTAATTTATGGACTGCTATCATATCTCCCCTCAGCCATCTTTTCTCCAAGCTGAAAAGCCCTAGATACTTCACCTTTCCTCATAGGGAAGTCGTCCCATCCCCTTTATCATTTTCGTCGCCCTTCTCTGTACCTTTTCTAATTCCACTATATCTTTTTTGTGATGCGGCGACCAGAATTGAACACAATATTCAAGGTGCAGTTGCACCATGGACTGATACAAAGGCATTATAATGTCCTCACTTTTGTTTTCAATTCTTTTCCTAATAATACCTAACATTGTATTTGCTTTCTTAGCTGCCGTAGCACATTGAGCAGAGGGTTTCAACGTGCCATCGACGCAGAGATCACTTTCTTGGTCGGTGACTCCTAACGTGGAACCTTGCATTACGTAGCTATAGTTCGGGTTCCTATTTCCCACATGAATCACTTTGCACTTGTTCTCATTAAATGTCATCTGCCATTTAGACTCCCAGTCTTGTAAGGTCCTCTTGTAATTTTTCACAATTATCTTGCGATTTAACAAATTTGAATAACTTTGTGTCGTCAGCAAATTTAATTACTGCACTAATTACTCCCATCTCTAGATCATTTACAAATATGTTAAAAAGTAGTGGTCCCAGCACAGACCCCTGGGGAACCCCACTATCTACCCTTCTCCATTGAGAATACTGACCATTTAACCCTACTCTCTGTTTTCTATCCTTTAACCAGTTTCTAATCCACAATAGGACACTTCCTCCTATCCCATGACACTCCAATTTCTTCTGGAGTCTTTCATGAGATACTTTGTCAAATGCCTTTTGAAAATCCAGATATACTATCAACCGGCTCGCATTTATTCACATGCTTGTTCACCCCTTCAAAGAAATGTAATAGATTGGTGAAGCAAGATTTCCCTTCACTAAATCCATGTTGGCTTTGTCTCATTAATCCATGCTTTTGAATATGCTCTGAAATTTTGTTCTTTGTAATAGTCTCTACTATTTTGCCTGGCACTGACATCAGGCTCACTGGTCTATGATTTCCCGGATCCCCTCTGGAACCTTTTTAAAATATCGGCGTTACGTGGGCTACTCTCCAATCTTCTGGTACCACACTCGATTTTAAAGATAAATTACACATTACTAACAATAGTTCTGCCAGTTCAGTTTTCAATTCTATCAGTACTCTGGGATGAATACCCATCCAGTCCAGGAGATTTGCTTCTCGTCAGTTTGTCAAATTGCCCCATTACATCCTCTAAGATTATAGAGATTTCATTCAGTTCTCCGACTCATCAGTTGGTATTTAAACTGTTGGATACATAAATAATTTTAAAGATGTTATACTGTAAAGTTGTTTTTCACTATTTCAGAAGACAGGCCTTGAGACAACCATTGGTGAAACGTGAATTCATGTCAGTGATAATGTGTCTCCTATTATGATTTTATATGAATCCCATGATGAAGTAATAAAAAGAAACTGAGCTAAGTACTCGTTATTTATTGTAAATTGGGGAAGAAAAACTAAAGATGACGATTACATGCTCATTTAATTTAGCCTAATGGTTGAAGCATGCACATCTGACAGATCCAATAGTAGTTCTACAACTGATATTTAAAGTGTTCGTTGAAGAAAAATATTTTTTGGAGCTGGGCTTATTATTACTGTGCATGTTTTTGCCTCTTCCTTTATATTTACATTGACTGGTGCCTATTTAATAGGAGGTTTTCATAGCATGCATGATTTTTATCAGAATGTGATGAGTTGTTTCAATATCAAAGTAACATGAGTAAACTGGATTTTCAAATACATGCATGTTATTTTTCTCTTAAATTCCACAGCTACATATTGCAGACATAAAGGGCGCCTTTTACTAAGGCGCACTCATGTTTTTAGCGTGCGCTAAAATTGTGAGCACGCTAAACGATAGAGACACCCATAGGAATGCATTGGCGTCTCTAACATTTAGCGCACCTACATTTTTAGCGCGTGCCAAAAACGTGAGCGCGCCTTAGTAAAAGACTCCCAAAGTTCTTTGTACCTGTGAATACTTTTGGAAGGAAAGTGCATGCACATCTTACTTGAAAATTAGGTGGCCTGTTCACTTTATTGTTCCTGAATGGTTGTTAGTTTTCCCTCTAGAGCATTGTCAGAAGTGAATGGTCTGTGCATACGTGGCATGAGCCTAAAGATCAACCTCATAGCTGCTTCATCTAGTTTTTGTAATGACTTATAGTTAGTTCAGAGTTAAAATTATACCTGTTACTCTCAGTCTGTTAGCACCAATAATGATCTCATCTTCATCTGCAGAAAACAACACACTGTCATCTTCACTCCCTCTTACTTCAAATTTTTTACACTGGGCTTCCACCGCATCAGCTCCTGCAATCATTAAAAAGAAGATAAATCTTAAATAATGGAAAAAAATATGAGTCAACCTGTTATAATAATAAATATTATACTTTTTTCAAATATACGTCTCTCCTATTGATTGGAAAGAGCCTATCTTCCCCCACTCTTTTCTTTTTCTCCCTATATTGTTTCATGGGGATTAAGCGCACCTCCACACTTCGTGTGGCTTCCTTTTTTAGACAAAAATATGAGCAATAATAGATCTTGCATTCAGTACCTCAGTTTGGCCTGTTTTTAACAAAGGGCCTCTTTTACTAAACTGTGCTAGCGATTCCCACACGGCAAATGAGAGGAAGCCCAATCAGTTCCTATGGGCTTCCTATCATTTGCCACTCTGGGAATCGCTAGCATGGTTTAGTAAAATAGGTCCTATGTGAAATAGTATATAGTCAGAACATGATACAAATCTATACTAGAAGAGATCATTCTAGGACCAGGCTACTAAGGAATTTCTCCCATTTTGAACCTATTGAGGAAGAATCCAGTATATATTGCTGATAAGTTGTAATAAGGACATTGTGTGTTGGAGAAATAACTCTCATATAGAAACAAGCCAATATAGGGGTCCTTTTACTAAGCCACATAAGAGCCTACACGCTCCCAACGCGTGCCAAATGGAGTTACTGCCTAGCTACCACATTGCTGTTGCGGTAATGTCATTTATGGCGCGCATCCGATACACGAGCCCCAAAAATATTTTTTAAATTTTTGGCGCGTGTATCGGATACGCACATGTCATTACCGCCCAGTTACTGCGTGATACTTTACTGTTAGGTCAATGGGTGGCGGTAAGGTCTCAGACCCAAAATGAACACACGCAGATTTTGATTTTGCTGCACATCCATTTTTGGCAAAAATAAAAAAAAAAAGGCATTTTTTGCACGCGCACTGAAAACTGGATCTATGCGCACCCAAAACTCATGCCTACACTACTGCAGGTCATTTTTTAGTGCATCTTAGTAAAAGGTCCCCATAGCTAGTGATCAAATTGCCAAAAATAAGCACATTCATAAAAACTGGCAAGAAAATGAAAGGGACCGGAGCACCCGAAATCCATCCTCTCCTGTTAGGTCTTCAATACTATATAGTAGGGATATGCACAAAGCAAATAATTTTGGATTGCTTTTGGTGTGTTTGGGATTTTTCCTGATTTTAAGACTTTTTTGGCTCATTTTTTAATTAAAAAACATTAACGCGTATGAGCTTTCTAGGACAGCCTAATTGTTTCAGTATGCACTACATTTTTAAGAAAACAGCAGGGTAACCGATCTGCAAACTCCAAGATGGAAAACATATATATATATATATATATATATATACAGTGGGGGAAATAAGTATTTGATCCCTTGCTGATTTTGTAAGTTTGCCCACTGACAAAGACATGAGCAGCCCATAATTGAAGGGTAGGTTATTGGTAACAGTGAGAGATAGCACATCACAAATTAAATCCGGAAAATCACATTGTGGAAAGTTTATGAATTTATTTGCATTCTGCAGAGGGAAATAAGTATTTGATCCCTCTGGCAAACAAGACCTAATACTTGGTGGCAAAACCCTTGTTGGCAAGCACAGCGGTCAGACGTCTTCTGTAGTTGATGATGAGGTTTGCACACATGTCAGGAGGAATTTTGGTCCACTCCTCTTTGCAGATCATCTCTAAATCATTAAGAGTTCTGGGCTGTCGCTTGGCAACTCGCAGCTTCAGCTCCCTCCATAAGTTTTCAATGGGATTAAGGTCTGGTGACTGGCTAGGCCACTCCATGACCCTAATATGCTTCTTCCTGAGCCACTCCTTTGTTGCCTTGGCTGTATGTTTTGGGTCATTGTCGTGCTGGAAGACCCAGCCACGACCCATTTTTAAGGCCCTGGCGGAGGGAAGGAGGTTGTCACTCAGAATTGTACGGTACATGGCCCCATCCATTCTCCCATTGATGCGGTGAAGTAGTCCTGTGCCCTTAGCAGAGAAACACCCCCAAAACATAACATTTCCACCTCCATGCTTGACAGTGGGGACGGTGTTCTTTGGGTCATAGGCAGCATTTCTCTTCCTCCAAACACGGCGAGTTGAGTTCATGCCAAAGAGCTCAATTTTTGTCTCATCTGACCACAGCACCTTCTCCCAATCACTCTCGGCATCATCCAGGTGTTCACTGGCAAACTTCAGACGGGCCGTCACATGTGCCTTCCGGAGCAGGGGGACCTTGCGGGCACTGCAGGATTGCAATCCGTTATGTCGTAATGTGTTACCAATGGTTTTCGTGGTGACAGTGGTCCCAGCTGCCTTGAGATCATTGACAAGTTCCCCCCTTGTAGTTGTAGGCTGATTTCTAACCTTCCTCATGATCAAGGATACCCCACGAGGTGAGATTTTGCGTGGAGCCCCAGATCTTTGTCAATTGACAGTCATTTTGTACTTCTTCCATTTTCTTACTATGGCACCAACAGTTGTCTCCTTCTCGCCCAGCGTCTTACTGATGGTTTTGTAGCCCATTCCAGCCTTGTGCAGGTGTATGATCTTGTCCCTGACATCCTTAGACAGCTCCTTGCTCTTGGCCATTTTGTAGAGGTTAGAGTCTGACTGATTCACTGAGTCTGTGGACAGGTGTCTTTCATACAGGTGACCATTGCCGACAGCTGTCTGTCATGCAGGTAACGAGTTGATTTGGAGCATCTACCTGGTCTGTAGGGGCCAGATCTCTTACTGGTTGGTGGGGGATCAAATACTTATTTCCCTCTGCAGAATGCAAATAAATTCATATACTTTCCACAATGTGATTTTCCGGATTTAATTTGTGATGTGCTATCTCTCACTGTTACCAATAACCTACCCTTCAATTATGGGCTGCTCATGTCTTTGTCAGTGGGCAAACTTACAAAATCAGCAAGGGATCAAATACTTATTTCCCCCACTGTATATATATATATATATATATATATATATAGTCCTCTACCTGTTAAGGCACTGCCTATCCAACTAGAACAGCTTTAGGCTTCTTACAGATGGACCCACACATAGGCAGTCCCTTATTTCGAATAATCATTTTGCTATTGTTTTCAATAGCATTTACTATTGTTGTGAGTTAAGTCTAGATAGCCTCCCCCCCCAAGTCCAGCACTGCTGTTTCCCCCCCCCTCTCTCTCCAACCCCCTTCCCAGTCCAGCACCGCTGTTTCCCCCTCTCTCTCCATACCCCCCCAGTCCAGCACCACCATTTCCCCTCTCTCCAAATCCCTCCCAGTCTAGCACCGCTGTTTCCCCTCTCTCTCTCCAACCCCCCCAGTCCAGCATTGCTGTTTCCCCTCTCTCTCTCCATCCCCCCCAGTCCTGCATCGCTGTTTCCCCTCTTTCTCTCCAACCCCCCAGTCCAGCATCACTTTGTTTCCCTCCTCCCTCCCCGAGTCCAGCACCGCTGTTTCCACTCTCTCCAACGGCCCCGCCCCCGAGTACAGCACCACTTTGTTTTCCCCTCTTTCTCCCCCCCCCCGAGTCCAGCACCATTTTGTTCCCCTCCTTTCCTCTCTCTCTCCCTCTTTATCCCTGTGTCCAGCGCCCCTTTTGTCACTCCTCCCTCCACGACCATCAAACCTTTTAGCAGCGACGATAGCACACTGCCACAGCTGGTGTCACATCCTTCTCTCGCTCTACTGCATCTCGCTCCTCCTCCTCTCACTCAGACACTTCCTGTTTGCGCGAGGGTGGGACTCGTGAGTGATGTAAGCAGAGAGAAGGATCTGACGCCGGCCGGGCTCAAATCAATCAGCTTGTTATTGCTGCAGACAAAGTAAGTAAGCTTGACAGTCGGGGCCCAGGGGTGGGAGAATGAGAGGGAGAACAGAAAGTGGTTGGTGGTAGGCTTGGGAAGGGACTTGGAGGCGTGTTTTGGAAAGGTGGGGTGGGAGGAAAGGGAGGGGAGAAAGCACAAATTTAAAAACAAATGTGCCTGCATAGGCGCCATTTTTTTGAAAACTCTGTTTGGGGGAGCGACTTTTCCCCCTAGCTATGCCACTGGCCGGCGGGGAGGATATGCGAGGGGATGTTGGGTGGGTGGGCCTGGAGGGAAAGTGGCTTGGCCTGTGCCCATCCAGCCCACTGTGGCTACGCCCCTGGCAGTAGGTTTTGAACTGCTTCTCAACTCCAGTTATTCAGAAAAGGTTTACATCCTGCATTCCTCCCAGGATATTGACATAGTAATTAGAGTAAGATGTGAAGATGATTAAAGAGAAAAAAATATATAATTACTGAAAAATATGCAGGTCAGCTTTCTTCTATTTTGCACACATTTCCTACTTGTGGTCATCCTGATGTAAGACTTATGTCAGTGTAGCAAAATAGAGAAATCCTTTCAATCAAGAAACTTGAAACTGAGGATAACAGCAGACCTCCAAAAACAAAAGGGATCTTTTACAGAGGTGTGCTTGCATTTTTAGGGCCCCTTTTACAAAGCAGTGGTAAGTCAACGTGGGCTTACCGATCGCTAAAAAGGAAGTACCGCCGGACTAACACAGCAGCCCAGTGGTAATTCCCACACCCCAGCGCGTGTCATATCCAGCGCTACAAAAATATTTTTATTGTTGTAGCGTCAGTGTGTACTGTAAGAGGGAAACTGGAGCAAAAGGAGAAACCTCCATAGGCCCACCCCATTTCCCTCTTATTTCAAGGGAAAAAGGTCAGCGACGAAAATTCAGTGAAATGAAGGGTTCTCCCAGCAGAGGGCACTGGGACTCACTTAGGCCAGGAGGAGGGAGGGATGTCAGAAAAACCCTGGTGGTACCGCCCAGTGGGGGAGAGGCTTCCAAGGGTGGAGCAGGAGCATATAAAGACTCACATTGAAGCAGAAGATGGGTGACAGATGAGCGAGCCCATCAAGGTCCAGAAATATCCCAGAACAGAGGATGTTCAAGACTATGAGGAAGGTGTACCAGATGTCCAAAGCCCAGAGGAGAAGATGGCAGTTCAATATAGTTAACTTCCTATAAAGTTAGTGTCATGAGTTTTAAGCAGTGCTTCAGAGAAAGGAACTGAGTGAATAACCTATGAAGAAATAAGTTCCAATTTTGTGTTTTTTTTCAGGTTTTTGTTTGCTGGCAGAGTGGGATGGGTCCCAATGCAGCATAAGCCTGCTGGATTGGGAGTAGAGGGTTTAGGGTCTGCCAGTGTTTGAGCCTTAGGTTTACTAGGGGAGAGGGCTCAAACTCCTTTTCTTGTGAATAATTTTGTTTGTTAAAATTAAGAAAAGACTGAGAAGGCTTGTTAACTAATGTTTTGTTTTTTTTAAGACTCTGAACTGTAGTAAATACATTGTTGAAAACAGAAGACGAGTTTTCTTTTGTTTCAAACAAAACTGTTGAATGACTTTGTTTTAAAAAAGCTGCCAAGAGACAGGCATGGAAAGTTAGACTGACCCTGGTGGGGAAGGAGAGAAGTGAATGCAGGAACCTGAACTAATTTGCATGCGGGTTTTTCCCTGATCTTCAATGAAGGGCATGGCTATTTTTCCTTCTTTTTCATATTGAGAAAGAAAGGAGATGAACTAGAAAAGAAAGAGCCTTTTTCTCACTTACCAGAAAAGAGGACCAAAGCATTGTTTAGAGAACCACTCACCCTAAAGGAAACATAGTAACATAGTAGATGACGGCAGAAAAAGACCTGCATGGTCCATCCAGTCTGCCCAACAAGATAAACTCATATGTGTATACCTTACCTTGATTTGTACCTGCCTTTTTCAGGGCTCAGACCGTACAAGTCTGCCCAGCAGTATTTCCCACCTCCCAACCACCAGCCCCGCCTCCCATCACTGGCTCTGGCACAGACCGTATAAGTCTGCCCTCCACTATCCTCGCCTCCCAACCACCAACCTCTCGTCCCCCACCTAGCTTCACTGTGGGAGTGAAAAGAAGCCTTTATGGTTACTGAACAATTTTGCTGAGGACTTTCTTTTTCCGGGGGGGGGGGGGGGGGGGGAAGGTTTCCAACTTTCTAGCACCTTCTGTTGGAAGGAGAAGGAGTTGGACAGCTATTTCCTAGAGAGAAAGGAAAGTAGCTGGTGACAGTTCCCCACTTAGAATAGAGGGGGGAGTCTCTAAAGGAACCCAGATGCCATTTCCTGCCTAGCAGGGAATATGTCAAAGTACCCGGTGATTTACTGCTGTCGGTAAGGCTCTCCCCACCCCCTGAAATGGCTATGTGGCAAGTGCTTCACTTCCCACACAGCCATTTCCTGAAAAATAGAAAGGCCTACCCTTTATCTGCTGCAATAAAAGGGGGCCTCAGCGTGCATCAAAACTGTGCAGGCCCCCTTGTGTCACTGCTTGGTCAAAGGGGCCCTTAGTGCGTGTTAAACACTAGAGACACCCATAGAAATATATGGACACCTGTAGCATTTAGCTCATGCTTATTTTTAGCATGCGCTAAAAATGCTAACACACTTTTGTAAAGGAACCCCTAATGAAAAGGGAAAGATAACAAGCAGTAGATGAAAATTTTTAATAGATGAAAATGTTTAAATAGAATATATATCTACATGCACACAAACACACACACACTGAATGTCGAATTAACTGAAAAATTTAGCTAATTAGCTATTTCCTTTGAAAGCAAAAATGTATTATTATTTTTATTATGAGAGGTCCATTTACTAGATCTGTTTCATGTAGCATAAGCTCTTAATCTACATTAACTGTTCAAACATTCTGCAGTGCCTCTATGGGAACAACATATTTAATTAGCAAATTTCAATAGGATCATCATTTATCATCAAAATCCCCACACTTATTTCATTTCAGGTGATTGGATTTGTTGTTGAAGAAAGATTCTGCTCAATAGCACATGAAAAAAATAAGATTTCTGAATAGGATAAAGGAAGTGTGTTTAATGAATCATGAACCATGATAGAATAAGAACATGAATCACCTAACCTCTTGTTTCTTTGTCTTTGAGTTATTCTCTATGAAGGGTCTTTTAATCTTTCCTTAAATCCACTTCACAGCACATTGATTATTTACGTTATGTTGCCACATAATAATGCTGGATATCTCATGAATTGTGCTGTTTTGAAATTCTTACTTAAATATAATTAAAGTTTAGGCCAACATAGTGCAAAATGTTGTGAAAATTATATATCTCTTAGTATCTGGTTGTTCAAAGACCTACAGAAAGAAAAGTTTTGGCCTGTCATAGGGGCTCTTTTACTAAGGCACAGTAGGCCTAACATGGGCCTACCACGGGCTAAATGGGCCCCACCGCAGGATGCGGTGAGGCATCTTGTGGTAGTTTCTACTCAGCATGTACTAATCCCACACTGGAGAATATTTTTTTATTTTCTAGAACGGGAGGCATGCCCAAGGACAGACAGTAGGCATGCCTATGCTAATTGGGTAGTGTGGGCACATTTCTGCGTGCTACCCGATTAGCAAGGGAGCTCTTACCGCCTTCTAAATAGGTGGCATTAAGGGCTCTTGTGGTAATGGCCATGCACTAATGGGGAAATTAGTGTGTGGCCATTACAAAAAGTATGGCATGGTGGCCATTTTACTGCCACGCTAAGTAGTCGCAGTGCACGGAAAACCCAAGTGCTGACACCAACACCAGCCACTTTTTAGCATGGCTTTTTAAAAGGACCCCATAGTGAATCTGTCCTAGGGATGTAGAGGCAAAAAAAAATGTATTTAGTTCCTGTGCCATTTGAAGGCTTTTCATTTTGTTTCATTATGATTTTATATATGTTCTTTTTGTTTATTTTTATTTTTTCACATCACAACTGGATAAGAAAACATTGAAACAACAGAAAACAAGCCTAGACATGGATAAGAAATGCTCAAACCTGCTTTGAGCTGGTTCCTGCTGAACTGATCACAAAACAGGAACTGAGATTATCAGAAATAGCCAACACATTTCTGACTGCCTTGTATCACAGACTATCAAGACTGGAAGGCAGCTGTGTCTCAACCCAAGCAGGGCCGCCGAGAGACCCGCCGCTGCCCCCCCCTGAGGTCGCCACTGTCTGCCCCTGAAGCCGCTGCACCGCAGTCCCCAGTCTCCACCCGCCCACCCCCGGTCCCGTCAACAGCCCCCCTACGTCCGCCACCGGACCAGGCTCTTTGCATTTAAATCACAGCACCTCACCTCCGTGTGTAAGTGCAGCAGCAGCAGATCACCTCCCTTCGGCTGCGCTTTCACACGGAGGTGAGGCGCTGTGATTTGAATGCAGGGGGCCCAGCCCAGTGGCGAATGGTTGACGGAGCCGAGGGCAGGCGGGTGAGACCAGAGACTGCGGCACCGGGCCCCCCTTAGAGGCCCGGGGAATTTTGTCCCCCCCTGCCCCCCTCTCGGCAGCCCTGATCCCAAGTGTCACAGATTCAAGGCTACCTTATGCTTCATGGGTATTAACACTGGGGATTGAAGGTAAAACTGAAAAATGCTGCAAAAAAACAAAACCTGACATTTTAGGGTTTTATTTTTCTGTCCTTTTGGGTTAGACACAAATTTAGCTCAGTTCTTCTATAAGCTTTTTTTTTATTTAGATGACTTTACTTTGGCTGGTTAATTCCATCACAGTGTCCCTAACAGGAACTTCTAAGGCTTGTGTACTAGACTATAACAATACAAGACCTAGGACTGCTCAAAGTAAGTTTTACATAGTGTATGCAGGTACTTATATGTACCTGGGACAATGGAGGATTAAGTGACTTGCCCAGAGTCACAAGGAGCTGCAGTGAGATCCAGTTTCCCAGGATCAAAGTCCACTGTACTAACCACTAGGCTACTCCTCCACTCCAAGGATTGCTGAAATCAATCAGTCAGAAATACAAGACACAACTGGTGAATTGGCTATAGCACACTCTCAAGAGGCAGAATATCTCTTTCTGAAAGGTAGAGGACTTCCCCTCATAACTATTAGCACTGGGAGAAAAATGCTGAATTTTGATGAAGAATTCACTATTTCTCAGGATCCAACGTCCTCTTTTATGTCTTCTTCTTATTTATTTATTTATTGCATTTGTATCCCACATTATCCCACCTCTTTGCAGGCTCAATGTGGCTTACAATACATCATGGGTACTGGAAATAGGAGTGCATATACATTAGGTTTACAGAAGATTTGTGTTACATGGTGGTGAATTATATAATGGTGTTAAAGCAAAAGACATTATAAGACAGTGCTAGAAAGCAAAAGATGCAGCAAGATGAAAAACGAAACAAGGCGCTCTTGTTGAGGAAATGCGACTTTAAACACTGTTGGAATGGCTTGATTACTACGGTGTAATGAAAGGACTGATCTTAATAGCGCTACGATTTTTCAGATAAGTGCATGTCTTTTCAATTTTGAATTTTGTGTCATGCCTCAACTAGCTGACTAACACTTCAATACCCACTTTCTGTCCTTACCATGCCCCCTGATAGAAAAACTTTTAAAAAATCAGCAATGCATGGTTTAATGTGCAGAAACAGGCAAACTACCACAACCTCCTTAAAGTGGTTGCATGATAGCCTATTCCCATGCATTAACTGTATATTAACTTCTGGATTCTACATATAGTGCCTAGATTTGGGTGTGCTTCCAAGATGCACACACAACCTAATTGGGTAATGAGATGTTAATCATCAATAATTGGATGCTAAACAACCAATTATCAACCTTAATTGACAATAGAGTTTGTGTGCACATCTGGCTGCATGTTATTCAATAATGATGGGCACCTGAATCTTATAGTGCACAACCCAAAAGGGGATGAGGCCATGGAAGAGGCATGGACGAGTCAGGGGCATTCTGCTGGGGCCCAGAGTTGGGTGTGGGAATCAGCATTAAGCACTATGCTATAGAGGGTTTGTGTGCTTTATAGTATAGCACATAATGCCAATCTTTTCCGGTGCCCATTTTTAAGTGCCATTTATAGAATTCTGCCCTTAAGTGCTTAATACCCTTTAGCAGAAAGGCCTCATAGCCAACTGTGCATGAGATTTTACTGAACCTCTAATAATAAGCTGTTGCTAGCAAGGCAGAGGCAAAATTGGATACAGTTGCAATCTCTGAGTCTTAGAGGGGCATTTCGATATAATATCTAAATGACATTAGAGACGTTTATCATAAAACGTTCAAAGTAAAAGGGGTATAATAAAAAATAAAATCTATCTATCTAGAGATTTAAAAATAGGCAAAATATACTTCTTGAAATAATACATCCCCAAGCAGCGATAAAAAACATCTCCTCCATTCAAAAATACACTATGCAAAATATCTATCATCATTATATGGTCCCGCATCAAGAAAATATGTATGGTCATAGCAGGATGTCCCCTCCGTGTGCAACACATCTTATACAGCTCTGCATGTGAAGGAATGTTCCTCAGTTGGAAAGCTTGTCTTTAAGAAGGGAGCCCAATTACTCCCCTGAGGAGACCCAGCTCCTGGTCCTTCAGTGTCAGAGGCACAGGAGGGAGCTATTCAAGCATCACCACCACCTACCCCCTATGTCTCCATGAGAAGGTGGAGAATGATTAGAGACACCCTGACAAGTTAAGTGTCCAGCAGTACACCCCAACCCCCCACCCCACATATCACAGCACCAGACTTAGACAGGGTCAAATACTGAAGTCCCTTTCATGTTGCAGGACATGCACTTGCTCCCTTACCAATCTAATTCCTTACTGTATATCTCAATCCAAGGAAATCAAGTTTGTAAATGGTACACATCTATAAATACAGAATGGAGAAATAGAAATCACAACATTCATTGCTGAAATCAGAATGTACACCACATCCAATGTCTAGAAAGTATGGGGGCCACTCACTCCACTAACCATGCAGAGCTATAATGAGGGGCTGCACAGACCTGCACCCCCCCCCCTTATCCTGATCCCCACCTACCTAGTGATGGGAACATTGGCAGTAGCTTCCTAAAGTATATGCAGATGCCCAAAGGAAAACCAAATTTACCCTACTGCCCATCACCATATCCCTGCAATACTGCACACACTTCAGCTTACATATCACCTGTGCCTGTGTAACAGATAGCCCAAGCAATGACCCCCCCCCCCCCATCTGCTTGTTGCCGTCTGTCATAGCCTATGTGAGGAGCATTGCACAACTTGTCTTAAAATAGAATAATGTACGTGAAGGCAAGAAGGCCTGTCACCTGAACCCCATCTCTACCAACTTGTGTTTTGTAGGCGGTTTGATGTACATTGGGATCTGGAGTTGCTCCGGCACAGTACTGGCATATTTGGAGGGAGAACCCCATTTTCATGCGGGAGCACCTCCAGGTCCAATGTAAGTACCACAATCAAAACACCCCTATAATAATACATGTGTCTCAGATCAAGGGCTGAGGATATAGTTACCCTCCTTAGAGTGTGCCCCCATATGTGTTACACCCAACACCCAACCTATGAAATGACATGGAAAGGAACAGGGATGGAGGAACCTCTTGCTCAAACTCCACCAGCCACCAAAACCAAAGGGCTCTGCATAGTACACACACCTACCTAGCACATTGCAACCTCTACAGAGGGGAAATAAAAAAGTTACCACTTAAGTAGAGTTATTGCTCTTCTTTTATTATCTGTTCTTGGATCCATTTCCTTTATTATGGACAGTTGAGGTGGTTACTTTTTCTTTCCCCCGATATTGTTTCCTGATTTTCTTTGCTGAATATCTGGTAATTGCATTTATTGGATGTGATTGTATAATTTGAAAGTCATTAAATAAAAAAAATTTAAAAAAGCTACACAAATTCCCACAGTGGGAATCAAACCCACAACCGTTATATTTATGTCCAATAAACCTAACGCCTACACCAAGCATGCAGCTGAAAAAGAACTGGGCACTGCCAATGCACCCTGTACATCCACTGCCAGACATTGATGCCACACCTCATCTCATTGATGCCACACCTTAGACATATCTCCCAGGTAACCACTATTGCCGACACCTATCTCCACCCCTGTCTATCGACAGCCAGCTGCACTACTATGCAAGCCATGTAGGATGTGGTAAAATAAAGTGCAAACCTTTTACACTCACAGGGCACCCTCCAGTCCAGGACCAGCCAACAGCCCTGGACCAGCTCCAGCCCCATATCAGCCTCCAGCCCAGGACCATCCTCCAGCCCAGGATCAGCCAGCAGCCTCAGACCAGTCTCAAGCCGCAGACCAGCCTCAAGCCCAGGACCACTCTCCAGCCCTGCTGAGGCTCAGTCCAATGTACTGGTTGACCCAGGGGAATGGGATGTTCCCATCATCACCCCCCCCCCCCACCCCCAGTGGAGGGTGAAGAGAGGGAGGACCCTTCAGAGGGCATTCCCTTTCTGGAGGGGGGTGAAGAGAAGGAGGAGGAGGAGGAGAAAGAACAGCAGCACTCCCTACCCCCTGCCACAGCAAAATACAGGTGGCTAGAGTTCAGGCCCAACGTTTCCACTGCCTGCTGGAGGACCCACACAGGCAAACCACCAGCTCTAGCTTCAGCAGCAAGTAGCTGCCATGGAGACACACTTGCTGCAGGAGCTGGCAAGACTCAGGAACAAACTGCTGCAAGAGATGAGGTTACAGTAGCAGATCCTGCTCCTGGCTACCAACCTTTTCCAGAGCTCCTTAAGAAGCATCCCTAAACTCATTGAGAGAAAAGGACTGCCCCACCCCCTTGTAAATAGTTTATTAGTGGTCATAATTGCAGCATGTAATAATAATAAATTTTGCATGCAAAGGTCTGTGTCTCTACATTGTGCACACTGTGTTGATAGCTTGAAATGTCAGGCTGACTGGTATTGTGCTGCCAAAAGTACTAGGCAAACCCTGGAACAGAGAGACTGCAGAAATGGGAAGGGGAAAGGCTCCACAGATGGGGAGAGGGGGTGTGCAAAGGGTCTTCTTTGTGCACAATCAGAGCAGCTCCCCCTGAATGTCAAATGCTGTACCACAGGGCAGGGCTCCAATGGGCCCTGTAGCAGAGGAAGGCCCTGTAGGTCTCACAACTGCCCCCCCCCCCCCCCTCTTTCCTCAGCACACACCTCAACCCATCATACTGAGGATCTCTATTATACTGCATTTAAGTGAAGTCAAGTGTCCCCATTTGAATTAAGGTTTCCACCACAGCATTTGATACAGGGACTTTTAAACCTCCCTCCCGAGGGGGGATAGGGGATTAGGATCCACATGCCTGCTGTCTCCCTTTCCAATCAATTCTGCCAGCTCATGGCTGTAAGCCTTATGGGAGTGTGACATTTTCTGACCCCTGTCAAGGGGCCACATATTGCCCTGCTAGGTCCTGGGGGCAGGCTGGCCTCTCAGTTGGTGAGATGGGAAGGCCTACTGTCTGATAAACATGTTACAGGAATGTTGCCACTGCATGCACATGTGTCAGAAAACAAATTCCTGAACCAGCAGCTGGCAGCCCAATATCTGGCATCTAGCATTTGCTAGGGAAGGGCTGCACCCCCACATACCCTATACCCAGGAGCAGAACTTGTACCAGCTATGGCTTCACAGGAGGGCAGTGGAAGTGTTGACGGGCCAGGAGAGGGCCACACCAAGAAGATACCTGCAGGGGAAGATGAACACCATGAATTTGGGGTTCTACCCCCCCATTTGCTGCTGGGTCCAGGGTCACTGAGGAGACAGCTAAGGAACCACAGGCTGGATGGAGGGGGCCACGCCACCACAAGCACCAGCTGCTATCCCTCACCAGCTGCTATAACTGGCCAGTCACTTCCTGTCCGGCCATCTGGGGGTCTGGCAGTAACATAGTAGATGACGGCAGAAAAAGACCTGCATGGTCCATCCAGTCTGCCCAACAAGAAAAACTCACATGTGCCATTTTTTGTGTATACCTTACCTTGATTTGTATCTGTCTTTTTCAGGGCACAGACCATATAAGTCTGCCCAGCACTATCCCCGCCTCCCAACCACCAGCCCCGCCTCCCACCACCGGCTCTGGTACAGACCGTATAAGTCTGCCCAGCACTATCCCCACCTCCCAACCACCAGCCCTCTCTTCCACCACCGGCTAAGCTTCTGGAGATCCCTTCCTTCTGAGCAGGATTCCTTTATTTTTATCCCATGCATGTTTGAATTCCGTTACCGTTTTCCTCTCCACCACCTCCTGCGGGAGGGCATTCCAAGCATCCACCACTCTCTCCGTGAAAAACTTCCTGACATTTTTCTTGAGTCTGCCCCCTTCAATCTCCGGGTATCTGCAGTGGCCATGGCAGGCACATCGTCTGCCTCAGAGGCCACTGGTACTATGCCACCATCACCCTCCAGCAAGCGTGCATCACCCCCTAGGCCTCAACCACCAGCCAAAAGGCCCACTTTGGCACTTCCAGAAAAGGCCAGCAGTCCAAAGGAGTGAAGGGAAGGAAAAGGAATGGGACTTATATACCACCTTTCTGTGTTTTTTCCAACTACATTCAAAGCGGTTTACATATTATATACAAGTATGTATTTGTACCTGGGACAATGGAGGGTTAAGTGACTTGCCCAGAGTCACAAGGAGCTGCAGTGGGAATTGAACCCAGTTCCCCAGGATCAGAGTACGCTGCACTAACCACTAGGCTACTCCTCCACTCAGGGTCAACCTACATACACCCTCTGACCAACAGATAGCCAGGCTGCTGAACTTTCAGGCAGCAGCAGAGCCTGCAGCACCTCAGAGAAGAGCAGGGACAGTGGAAGCAGCAGCAATGGGGAGGACAGAGACTCTGTGCCTGCTGCTGGATAGGGCATCCCATGTGCAGCTGCTCATGGACATGGGGGCAGAGGTGCTTCCCAGAGGGGATGGGGAAGGGGGAGGAGGGGGAAGGAAAAGGGAAAGTAGGTAGGGGTCCTGATTCCATCCTTCCTATGCTATTGTGCACTGGATGGAGGGGACGGGGAGGGGGTACTGGGGGATGGGGAGTTTGCTGGGGGGAGTGGGAGGATTATGTGTGATGGGGGCAGTGGTGGCTGGAGCCAGCTCACACTGGCTTGCAAGAACTGGTTGTTCAATTTTTTAACCTTTTGCAACCTGGTTGTTCTCTCCTCCCCCGAGACATAGGATCCCAGCACATACCTGAAGGCAGCCAACCTGGCGGTCTAGTGGATCCTTCGGTGCAGGAAAGATCCCATCTCTGGAATGCCCTTCCGTTGGATCTCTGCCTAAGGCAGTCACTGAATGGCTAAGGCTAAACTCAAGACTCACTTGTTTTGCTAAGCTTTTGGGACATAGGTGTCTGGTTGGGGCCCAATGGTGGTGGTGGTGAGGGGGGTGGTTTGACCTACAGCAGATTGACTGTTTTAGGTCAAACCACCTAGTTATTTTCCTTTGTCTTTCCAGTTATTTATAAATTGTTTAGGCGCCACTGCTCCTGATGGTTTTCTATTGGGCTGTGTATTAAGTAAGAAATAAACTTGAAACTTGCATGTGGTCTGATGTCTGTTGTTATAGTCCTCCTCTGCTGCAGTTTGGGGATACACTAGCGGGGTCATGAGCCAGGTCCACCGTGGGTATCCTGTCACCTGTGTGAGGAAGCAAAGTGAGAGACATGGGTGTGTATTGGCTGGTCTGGGTACCTTGTTGCAGTGGGGTGGGAATTGTGGGTTGTGGAAACACCTGGAGGGAGGCAGTGCTGAAGATTTGCAAGGCGCAGATAAAGAAGGCCAAGAGGAATTAAGAAAAAAAGATAGCATTAGAGGCAAAAAAACAGTAAAAAACATTTTCAGTATATTAAAAGCAGGAAGCCGGCAAAAGAATCGGTTGGGCCGCTGGATGACCGAGGGGTAAAAGGGGCGATCAAGGAAGACAAAGACGTAGTGGAGAGACTGAATGAATTCTTTGCCTTGGTCTTCACCGAGGAAGATTTCAGTGGGATACCGGTGTCGGAAATGGTATTTCAAGCGGACGAGTCGGAGAAACTTACTGACTTCACGGTAAACCTGGAGGATGTAATGGGGCAGTTCAGCAAACTGAAGAGTAGCAAATCTCCTGGACCGGATGGTATTCATCCTAGAGTACTGATAGAACTGAAAAATGAGCTTGCGGAGCTACTGCTAGTGATATGCAACTTATCCTTAAAATCGAGCGTGGTACCGGAAGATTGGAGGGTGGCCAATGTAACGCCGATTTTTTTAAAAGGCTCCAGGGGAGATCCGGGAAATTATAGACTGGTGAGTCTGACGTCAGTGCCGGGGAAAATGGTAGAGGCTATTATTAAAAACAAAATTACAGAGCACATCCGAGGACATGGATTACTGAGACCAAGTCAGCACGGCTTTTGTGGGGGAAATCTTGCCTGATCAATTTACTTCAATTCTTTGAAGGAGTAAACAAACATGTGGACAAAGGGGAACCGGTTGATATTGTGTATCTGGATTTTCAAAAGGCGTTTGACAAGGTACCTCATGAAAGGCTACAGAGGAAATTGGAGGGTCATGGGATAGGAGGAAATGTCTTATTGTGGATTAAAAACTGGTTGAAGGATAGGAAACAGAGAGTGGGGTTAAATGGGCAGTATTCACAATGGAGAAGGGTAGTTAGTGGGGTTCCTCAGAGGTCTGTGCTAGGACCGCTGCTTTTTAATATATTTATAAATGATTTAGAGATGGGAGTAACTAGCGAGGTAATTAAATTTGCTGATGACACAAAGTTATTCAAAGTTGTTAAATCGCGACAGGATTGTGAAAATTACAAGAGGACCTTACGAGACTGGGAGACTGGGCGGCTAAATGGCAGATGACGTTTAATGTGAGCAAGTGCAAGGTGATGCATGTGGGAAAAAGAACCCAAATTATAGCTACGTCATGTAAGGTTCCACGTTAGGAGTTACGGACCAAGAAAGGGATCTGGGTGTCGTCGTCGATAATACACTGAACCTTCTGCTCAGTGTGCTGCTGCAGCTAGGAAAGCGAATAGAATGTTGGGTATTATTAGGAAAGGTATGGAAAACAGGTGTGAGGATGTTATAATGTCGTTGTATCGCTCCATGGTGCGACCGCACCTTGAGTATTGTGTTCAATTCTGGTCGCCGCATCTCAAGAAAGATATAGTAGAATTGGAAAAGGTACAGCGAAGGGCGACTAAAATGATAGTGGGATGGGACGACTTCCCTATGAAGAAAGATTAAGGAGGCTAGGGCTATTCAGCTTGGAGAAGAGACGGCTGAGGGGAGACATGATAGAGGTATATAAAATAATGAATGGAGTGGAACAGGTGGATGTGAAGCGTCTGTTCACGCTTTCCAAAAATACTAGGACTAGGGGGCATGCGATGAAACTACAGTGTAGTAAATTTAAAACAAATCGGAGAAAATTTTTCTTCACCCAACATATAATTAAACTCTGGAATTCTTTGCCGGAGAAAGTGGTGAAGGCGGTTAGCTTAGCAGAGTTTAAAAAGGGATTGGACGGTTTCCTAAAGGACAAGTCCATAAACCACTACTAAATGGACTTGGGAAAAATCCACAATTCCATGAATAACATGTATAGAATGTTTGTACGTTTGGGAAGCTTGCCAGGTGCCCTTGGCCTGGATTGGCCGCTGTCGTGGACAGGATGCTGGGCTCGATGGACCCTTGGTCTTTTCCCAGTATGGCATTACTTATGTACTTATGAGGAGGGGGCATGGGGTTGGTGATCCCTGTTGCACTTACCTAGGAGCCATCCGCTGGTGATCTCAGTCAAACCTGCGGTAGATTCCAGAATGCTGCAGTATTTAAGCATTATGGGTTGAACCTGAGTATCAGGCACACACACAGACACATCCACAATCTTCCCCTGGGCATCACATACAATCTGCATATTCATAGAGTGAAAGACTATTCCTATAGGTGGCCTTGCATGCCCTGGGGAGGAGCGGGGTTCTGAGTACGATGTGTGTGCAGTCGATGATGCCTATGATTGAGGAGAAATTAACTATGCCATAGAACTGAGTCATGTTGTTCTGCAGGGTCTGGGGGTAGTAAAGGTGATGTAGTCTGAGGTATGAGTAAGGAAGACATCAAGGAACTGGGTTAGGCAATTGGAAATGGCAGGCTGGGTCTGGCCCGTGTTCACAGCTAGAACAGACTGGAAGCTACCAGTGGCCAGAAAAGAGAGGGATGCAATGACCTTAAGGTGAACAGGGATGGGATTGATCCTATGGGTCCTGGGCTGAAGGAGGGTTTGGAGCTGGTCAAACAGGTGCTGAATGGTAGCCCTGTCAAACCGGTACCTGTTGAGTCATTGGGCATTGATGAGGTCACTGAAACAGGTGCAGGGCCTGAATGTTCGGGGATGGGGGTATCTCCTGCAGGGCCTCCTCTTCAAACTCTCCACCTCCTCCAACTTGTGAGCCACCAGTGCATTCAATACATTCCGTGCATTCATAACCCACCACCACAGGTGCAACTCACTAACCCCAAACACACCACTGTGCACACCTCTACCTACTTGTCTAGTGAGGCCTAGCACCAGCAAACACCACCTGGCACTCACTCTCCCACCACCAGCACACAGTCCTTATACTACTACTACTATAAATCACTTCTATAGCGCAACCAGTCGTACGCAGCGCTCACAGCAGAAGCAATCACTCAATCTCCCACCACTGACAAACAATGCAGTCCCACACACAGCAGCAGCAGCACACAGCAATCACTCTCTCAGCAACAGCAAATACTCATGACACACCCACTAAGCACAACCCAACAATCCTCACACATAAAAGCAACCAACAATCCTCACACACACAGCAGCAGCAGCAGCAAACAGGACAAACAGAGCAACAAGGATAGACAGAAGTCAAACAGGTAAGTGGGTATAATGGGAGGTGTGTGGACTTGGAGTCAGTGAGTATGGGGGAGGGCAGATACAGAGGAAGGGGTGGTTGTGGCTGGGTAGAGGCTGGCAGGGGTGGGCAAAAAGCTGAGGAGGTGAGACACAGAGGAGGCAAGTCAGGGAATGTAAGGGTGACAAGGTTGAGACTGGGGCAAACAGACAAAAGGTAACACAGCACTCAGTAACACTTTCTTAATTACCAATGCTCCTAGCTCTCCACTCTCCAACTCCACAAAATCGGAAATCGATCAAAAGACAAGATGGCTTTTATCCTAGGCGCTTCTAAAGCAGGTCTAATTGCGGATGTTTTTTTTTCCACCAGTAGGAAATTGTTTGGCTATCCATTATGTGCTGGAGACGTTTATTCCATAAGAGTACCCGGTCAAAATAGCCCTGTCAAAAAAGCCCCGACAAAATGGCCCTGATAAAAAAGCCCCCACACAAAATGGCCCCGACAAAAAAATCACCAAACAAAAAAGCTCCCAACATAATAGCCCCCAGCATAACAGCCACTGCCAAAATGGCCTGCCCACAATATAGCCCCTGACAAATTAGCCTCCCAACAAATTAGCCTCCCAATCAGGCTGCCCAGAATATGGCCTCTGACAAAGTAATCCGAACAGTACCAGACAGGGAAAGAACTTACCTTGTGGCACACTGCAAGAGAATCTGCCCAAATTTACTTGTAGATGATCCCTGTATTCAAGGAGAACTGATCACCAGCCGACCCCAGAAGTCTTGTCTCTGGCTTGTCTCTGCCATGTCTTCCCTATGCAGTAACAGCAAGTAGCAATAGAGATAAGAGTTCTGGGTTCGGCTGGTGATGTTTATCTGTGAAGATTTTACTTGTAGTTTATCATCTTTTTTTGTGATGTGTTATTTTTTTTCTAAGGGACTATTTTGTTAATTAATTGAATCCCAACAAACCTCAAAATAAATACATTTTTCCCCTAATAACCTTATTTTGCCAAACAAGATAAGGTTGGTAAGACTGTGAAAATGATGACTATATATATATATATATATATATATATATATATATATATATATATATATTTTAATTAGCATGTTAATGGAAGAATAGTTTCCATATACAGCAGAACAGATCATGAATACCAGTTGGTAGCTATAGAATTCTATTTATATATGTTTTACACAATGCAATGCTGGTAGGAGCCTTTTGGGCTCATTTTCAAAACAGAAAAATGTCTAAAAAGTGGCATAAAGGAACATTTGGTCGTTTTTCTCACAAAAACGTCCAAATCAGTATTTTTGAAACCTATGTTTAGATGTTTTTCTATGAAGTCCGTCAGAAGTACGTCCAAATCTCAAGGGGGCATTTCAGGGGCTTGTTCAGGGCGGGACTTGGACGTTCCTGAGACTTAGATGTTTTTCAGCCATAATGGAACAAAACAGAAACGTCCAGGACTAAAACTAAGACATTTTGAGCTAGACTGTATTATAACGAATAAGGCACAAAAAAGTGCCTTAAATAATCAGATGGCCACTGGAGGGAATCAGGGGTGACTTCCCCTAATTCCCCCAGTTGTCACTAACCCCCTCCCACCCCCTAAAAATGTGATGAAAAACATTACTTGCCAGGCTCAATGCCATCCTCAGATGTTATACTCAGGTCCATTAGAATATCATATAGTCTAGAATAGGAGTAGTGGTGCAGTGCACTGCAGACAGGTGGACCCAGGATCCTACCTCCCCCTGCCTGTTACACTTGTGGAGGAAACTGTGAGCCCTCCAAAACTCACCAGAAACCCATGGTACCCACATATAGGTACCCCCCTGGTAGTAGTGTACAGTTGGAGGTAGTAGGTTTTTTTTTTGGGGGGGGGGGGGAGTTGGGAGGCTCAGCAGACAAGGTAAAGGAGCAATGGTGAGATGTGTACCTGGGAGTATTTTATGAAGTCTACTGCAGTGCCCCCTAGGGTGCCCTATTGCTTTCCTGGGATGTCAGGGGGACCAGTGTACAAAAAATGTTGGCTCCTTCTACATCCCAATGGCTTGACTTTGTGCGTTTTGCACTTTGACTTTTTTTTTTTAATGGACAAAAAAAAAGTCCAAATCACAAAATGTCCAACCCCCCCCCCCCCCCCCCCCTGTCCAAATCACAAAACAGTATTTTCAGGAAAAAAAGAGACATTTTTCTTTTTCGAAAATGACCTTCTTTCCTATTTAGATTTTGGACGTTTTTTGCAAAACGTCCAAAGTCAGACTTAGATGTCATCTCAAAAATTCCCCTCTTTATCAATGAAGATTTCACTTGTAGTTAATCATCTTTTTTTGTGATGTATTTGTTTCTAGGTAGCTATTTTGTCAAGGGTTATTTTGTTCTAGGCCATCTTGTCAAGGGCTATTTTGTTACAAGTCTGTTTTGTCAGGGCAATTTTGTCAGGGCTATTATGTCAGGGTGCCTTACATAAGACCGCCCAACTTTGGGAATGTTCAGTTCCAGACACACTGGTGTTTTGGAATGTTTTTTTTTCTTTTGTTTGATTATACACTTTGGACATTTTTTTGCCAAAAATTTGTCCAAGTGCCTTTTATGACTCTTTTTGATGTTTATGTCATTTGAAAATGCCCCTCTTACTGTAATAGTGACCAGAATTGGGATTTGACCATCTCAGGATACAATCTTTTCAGAAGATACAGGAAAGAGAAATAGGAGAAGAAGTTCTTTGTATTAGAAATATAATAATAGCCACTGAAATAAAAGAAGAACAAGGAAAAGCTGAATTGCTATGTTTTGCTCAGGAGCACTATACCAGTTATCTAGGTCACATTATCTTAACTATAATCTTAACTATAATCTTGAAAAATTCTACTGGGCTATAATCCCAGGTCTGCAATTACAGACCAGTGGCATTGATTCCTGTTTGCTAAAATCTTAGAGGCTTTGGTTAGACAGTAACATGTGGATTATTTAAATCCATATAGCATCCTTTCATTCTTTCATCTCATTCAGGATTAGAGCTATTAGAGCGAAAATAAAATTCTTCAGACAATGGAAGAAGGAACCGACTGAAAATAATAAGAAACAGCATAATGAATGTCAAGTCAAATGCAAAGCGCTAATAAGGAAAGCAAAGAGGGACTTTGAAAAAAACATTGCGTTGGAGGCAAAAACACATAGTAAAAATTTTGTTAGGTATATTAAAAGCAAGAAGCAAGAAAGAATTAGTTGGACCGCTAGATGACCGAGGAGTAAAAAGGGGAAATCAGGGAAGATAAAGCCATAGCGCAGAAATTAAATGAATTCTTCACTTCAGTCTTCACTGAGGAAGATTTGGGAGAGATACCAGTGCCAGAAATGGTATTCAAAGCGGACGAGTTGGAGAAACTGAATGAAATCTCTATAAACCTGGAGGATGTAATTGGGTAATTTGTCAAATTTTAGAGTAGCAAATCTCCTGGTCTGGATGGGTATTCATCTCAGAGTACTGATAGAATTGAAAAATGAACTTCTGGAATTATGGCTAAATATGTAATTTATCTTTAAAATCGAGCATGGTACCGGAAGATTGGAGGGTGGCCAAAGTAACGCCAATTTTTAAAAACGGTTTCAGAGGACATCTGGGAAATTATAGAGCCTGACGTTGGTGCTGGCAAAATGGTAGAGACTATTATAAAGAACAAGATTACAGAGCATATTCAAAAGCATGGATTAATGAGACAAAGTCAACATGGATTTAGTGAAGGAAAATCTTGCCTCACCAATCTATTACATTTCTTTAAAAGGGTGAACAAACATGTGGATAAACGTGAGCCGGTCGATATTATATACTGGATTTTCAAAAAGCGTTTGACAAAGTACCTCATGAAAGACTCCAGAGGAAATTAGAGAGTCATGGGATAGGAGGTAATGTCCTATTGAGGATTAAAAACTGGTTAAAACATAGACAACAGAAAGTAGGGTTAAATGGTCAGTTTTCTCAATGGAGAAGGGTAGATAGTGGGGTTCTCCAGAGGTCTGTGCTGGGACAGCTGCTTTTTAATGTATTTATAAATGATCTAGAGATGGGTGTAACTAGTGAGGTAATTGCATTTGCTGACAACTCAAAGTTATTCAAAGTTGTTAAATTGCAGGAGGATTGTGAAAAATTACAAGATAACCTTATGAGACTGGGAGACTGGGCATCTAAATGGCAGATGATGTTTAATGTGAGCAAGTGCAAAGTGATGCATGTGGGAAAGAGGAACCCAAATTATAGCTACGTAATGCAATGTTCCACATTAGAAGTCACCGACTGGGAAAGGGATCTAGGCATCATTGTTGATACCTCAAAACCCTCTGCTCAGTGTGCAGTGGCGCTAACAAAGCAAACAGAATGTTGGGTATTATTAGAAAAGGAATGGAAAACAAAAATGAGGATGTTATAATGCCTTTGTATCGCTCCTTGGTTCGACTGCACCTCGAATATTGTATTCAATTCTGCTTGCTGCATCTCAAAAAAGAAATAGTGGAATTAGAAAAGGTACAGAGAAGGGCGACGAAAATGATAGTGGATGGGAAGATTTCCCTATGAGGAAAGGCTGAAGCAGCTAGGGCTCTTCAGCTTGGAGAAAAGACGACTGAGGGAAGATATGATAGAGGTCTATAAAACACTGAGTGGAATGGGTAGATGTGAATCGCTTGTTTACTCTTTCCAAAAATACTAGGAGTAGGGGGCACACGATGAAGCTACGAAGTAGTAAATTTAAAATAAATCAGAGAACATTTTTCTTCACTAAATTTGTAATTAAACTCTGGAATTCATTGTCATAAAATGTAGTAAAACAGTTAGTTTAGTGAGGTTTAACAAAGGGTTGGATGGCTTTGTAAAGGAAAATTTCTTAGACCATTATTAAAATGGACCTGGGGAAAATCCACTGCTTATTTCTAGGATAAGCAGCATAAAATGTATTGTACTTTTTTGGATCTTGCCAGATACTTGTGACACGGATTGTCCACTGTTAGAAACAGGATGCTGGGCTTGATGGACCTTCAGTCTGTCCCAGTATGGCAATACTTATGTACTTATTCAGGAAAGATTTTAGCACTGAAACAGCTTTATGTGCCCTGGTATCTGAAACAAAATATTGGATCAATAGGGGTATTCAAGTGCTATTGATTCAATTTGATCTGTCAGCAGAGTTTGATGTAATTGACCATGAACTGATTATATGGTTACTAAATGGGTTAGGCATCTCAGCCTCAGTGTTCAAGGAGTTTTTAACTCTTAAATCCTATCAGGTTAAAATGAACAATGAGCTGTCAGCTCCATGGACTCAAAGATGGGGTGTCCCCCAGGAATCCTCATTATCACCCATTATTTACAACATAGTGATGTTCATCTCTTGGTAAAATCTTGGCTATTTTTTTTTTTTAACATATTATACAAGAAAACATCTTGATGGAAAAGCATCATAAAATAAGGATAATCATATTACAGAAAATGAAAATACATTTTTCCTTTAAATAGGCAATGATACTCAGGTCCATAATTTAGGATCCAAGATTTAGGAATTCAGGGAGTAAATCATGTAAAAATACAAAAGGAAAAATATATAACTAAGGAATCACATTATTCTTACTAAGTGGAGTTAATATAATTATAATTTAACGCTTATCCCTAGTCAACGATGCTATCAGGGCTGTCAGATGTGAAGGTTCTGTAAAGACATATTTCTTCTCAACAAGTCTTATTATGCACTTGCAGGGGTATCTTAAAAAAAAGGTGCCCCCCAAGCGCAGTACTTCAGACTTAAGGAGCAAAAATTGTTTCCTTCGTCTACGTGTCTCCTTGGAGACATCAGGAAATAATAATACAAAATCTTGGCTATTAATGCACTGAAAAATTTTATATAAGCATTGGAGAAGGGGGCATCAAGCTTGGAGTCTTCAGCTGCAAACTGTGTTAAATTAGTGGAGGAGTGGGTTATAACCCACAGTCTAAAACTGAATGTAGATAAAACAAAATGTTTTATAGCTTATAACTCACATCAAGCTGTTTTATACTAAATGATAACCATAGATAAGGTCAACTTTCCAGTGGAACCAGAGCGCAAAATCTTGGGTATAATGTTAGATACTTCACTTTCTTTTGAAAACAAGTAGCCCAGTTTAACTAAAAAAAAGTTTTCTTTAAGAAAATTAAGAAGAATTAGGCACTCCTTAGAACCTTTGCAGTTCAAATTGATTGTATAGGCTTTAATTTTAAGTCAGCTAGATTACTGTAATGTTTTATTAGCTGGCTGTTCACAAACTATCTTAAAGAGGATACACATTTTACAGAACGTGGCATTCGCCTGGTGTATTCTGCTAAGGGTTTTGATCAGGTTACTCCCCTGTTGACCAGAGCACACTGGTTACCTAATTAGGCAAGGGTATATTTTAAAGTCTGTATGCTTATTTATAAAATATCCAAAAATATGGTGTCGTTATTTTAATAGAGGGGGTATCATAGTATATCATGCAAGAATTACCCAGCTCACAAAAATGTCCTTAATTACGTTTATGATCAAGGGTATTTAAAGATATTTATTACATAGTATAGGATCCTTCAGATTCTCCTATCACCACCACACAGGCTAATATTGTGAGCCAGGCACTTTTTATGGTGGGTAGGTATTCCTCATTTGATCCACAAATTTTAATACCAATTAATACCAGTTAAATCAATATTTTTTTCTATTTTTTCTTTTGTTTCTTTTACTTAAGCATAAGCACTTAGCTTCTATCTGTAGCGTCACCACCCAGGACTCCTTCATCAAGGTATTTTAAAAATGCTGTTCATTCATCTCGGAGATCTCATACCGACATGAATTCACGTTTCGCAACTAATGCTGTATCAAGGTATATCTCCTCCAATTTACCCGGAGAAAGTTCCCCACTTCCTTTATCCATATCTTTTTTGCTCCCTTACCTTGATCATAAACGTAATCAAGGACATTTTTGTGAGCTATTTATAAAATATTACATGGTTATGCTCCTGAGTATTTGTTAGCTTTGATTACTATTCTTTGTCAGACCACTACTGTACAACTACGTAATTCTTTGCTTCTGCATCTGTCATCTCCGAGGTTAATAAGGTATAAAAGAACTTTTCACTCCTCCTTTTCCTTTATAGGGGTCAAATTTTGGAATGACCTCTTCTTAGACTGTTAGCATCCTAAAATTTAGAAAAGTACTTAAAACGTAGTTGAGAAACTTCTGAATTGCTAATTAGTCTTGGTTCTGTATTTTATATTTTAAGGTTAACATAATCACTGTATATTTTAAATGTGAGTTATTAAGATATGTATCTTCCTCAGGTATGCCTGTGATGATGTCTTGATGTAAACTGCTTAGAACTAATTTTGGTTACTGCGGTATAGGAATAACAGTATAGCATAGTATGGAGGGGCATTTTCGATATGACGTCTGTCCAACTTTGGATGTTTTGCAAAAAAACATCCAAAATCAGAATAGCAAAGAAGGTCATTTTCAAAAAAGAAAAACATCTATCTTTTGTTTTTGAAAATAGAAGGTTTTGTGATTTGGACATTTTCTTTTTTGGTCCATTTTTGAAAAAAAATGTCCAAGTGCAAAATGCACAAATTCAAGCCATGGGATGTAGGAGGAGCTGATCCCCCTGCATCCAGTAAAGCAATAGGGCACCCTAGGGGCACTGCTGTGGACTTCATAAAATGCTCCCATGTACATATCGCATCATTGCTCCCTTACCTTGTCTGCTGAGCCTCCCAAAACTCACCCAAAATCCACTACCTCCAACTGTACACCACTACCATAGCCTTTGCGGGTGAAGGGGCACCTATATGTGGGTACAGTGGGTTTCTGTTGAGTGTAACAGGTAGGGGGGGGAGGTATGGGCCTGGGTCTACCTGTCTGCAGTGCACTGCACCCACCACTAGACTACTCCAGGGACCTGTATGCTGTTCTAATGGACCTGAGTATAATATCTGAGGCTGGCAAGTAATGTTTTTCATCACATTTTTTGGGGGGGTGGGAGGAGGTTAGTGACCACTGGGGGAATAAGGGTAGGTCATCTCTGATTCCCTACAGTGGTTATTTAGGGCACCTTTTTGTGTCCTATCCATTATAAAACAGGTCTATCTCAAAAAAATCTTAGAGTTAGTCCTGGAGTTTTTGTTTTCTTCCATTATGACTGAAAAAACGTCTAAGTCTCAGGAATGCCCAAGTCCCACCCTGACACGCCCCTGATATCCCCCCCCCCTTGAGATTTGGACACACTTCTAATGGCCTTCAAAGAAAAAAACGTCTAAAAATAGGTTTTGAAAATACTGATTTGGACGTTTTTGTGAGAAATACATCCAAATGTTGCTTTATGCCATTTTTTAGACATTTTTCTGTTTTGAAAATGAGCCCGATATTATAGTATAGTATAGTACAGGGAAAGTGATAGACTCAGATAACATGAAAGGCAATACTAGCATAGGATATGAAAGGGAAGATACTGCCAAAAGTGACTTTAATCTTACAGATGTGGATTAGATCCTGTCTGTAGTGATGTCAGCTATGACTGGAGAAGTCATAGACTCCATACAAGGGGCATTTCATATGAAACTGATTGAAGAAAGACTGCATTGGATCTGGAACTTAAGATTTCAAGAGGGCTGATTTTAAGTGGATGAGTAATAATGCTTCAGTGATCCTACTGGCATGCTGAGAAATGAAGACTATGGAAGAACCTGGTTCAAAAATAAAGGTATCAATAAATAAACACAAAATCCATATGCCAGGCAATAGTAAGAAACCAAGATGGATCTCTAAAGAGGTTATAGAGATGGTAAAATAAAAATACATATAACACAAAGAGGAACAGGTTTAATTACCATGAATAATAAATTGAGGCAATAATGTGCTATAAGTACTTACTGGAAATGAAAATTGTTTATTGTTAATAATGGAGATAAATTCTTCCTTAGATATATGAAAGGAGGGGAAAAAGAACAAATGAGACTAGGTAAGGATAAAGTTAAAAATGATCTGTGAGGAGGTTTAGTATTAGACAGAAATGTTTTTAATATAACGTTAATTAAATATATCTTTTCAATGCAAAATACAATCAAAGAACAAATGAAATACCCGATAGAATATATTAATAATAACTTCTTGAGATGTAAATCTCTCACTTATTACAAGCAAAATCAAATTAGCTTTTGTTGTTGTTGCTTTTTTTATTTTATTTTTTGTTTACCAGTTGAACAATGTTGCTATCGCTGAAAGGCTCTTCTGCACTTAGGGGTCCTTTTATAAAGGCACACTAGTGTTTTTACCTTGCACTAATGATTAGTGCGTGCTAAAATGCTAGAGATGTCCATAGGAAATATATGGGTGTCTCTAGCATTTAATGCACGCATATTTAATGCACATGCTAAAAAGGACCCCTTACTGCATTTCAGTCCAGGGTTATTACAAAGAAACATGCCCAGTTATTGGTGACACCTGAATGAAATTTTATTAGTGTTACTACAGGATATAGAACATAGTCAGCTTTACAGGCAGTGGATGTAGATCTTGGTTGGACTAGAAGTGTGCATCCCAAACACCTAATTTTTCAACTGGCACGATCTCACCCAAGTGTAGCCGCTGTTCCATGTTGGCAAGGGACAGTTTTATAGGGCAGGGTCATCTTCTCTGTCCTCGCTGCCATCTGCTGCATTGAAATCTGATTCTTTTTCTGGTTGTACACTTAGTTATTTCAGGGTATTTTGACATTGGGAGGGGGGGGGGGAATTTTTCTGTTCCACCTTTGTGGGCCTGTTGCTATAAATATTTTGGGTAAGGTCTTTCTCTTTTGTCTCCTCTTTGTGCTGTCACAACAATTTGCTCAACATGTCTGCAGCTACATCTTGTGTAGGCTTAATAACAGACATGTTATCTTTACTGGTGCTTTTTCTCTGGGGCCTTCCAATAGTTGATGTGGAATGGCATTTTTGATATGACGTCTAAATCCGATTTGAGATGTTTTCCGAAAAACGTCCAAAAATCCACAAGGAACAACACCATTTTCAAACCAGAAAAAGTCCAACTTTTGTTTCTAAAATAGCCATTTGCTAGACATTTTTGTGCTCATTGCATCTATCTTTTAGGACCATACTTGAAAAAATAATGTTCAAGGGGAAAACACACAAAAACAAGCCACTGGGATGTATATGGGGGGGGGGGGGGGGGGGCAGCATTTTTAGTAGACTGGTCACATAGACATCCTAGCACAGCATGAGGAACCCTAGGGGGCACTGCTGTGGACTTCACATAAAAGGTCACAGGTACACATTTCACCATTACCCCCTTATATTTTATGGTGAGCCCTCCAAAACCCACCAAACGCCAACTGAACCCAATTGTACACTACTACAATAGCCTTTATACCTGCATGTGTTACCTATATGTAGGTACAGAATGTTTTTGGTGGGGTTTGGAGGGTTCATACTTTCTACTACAAGTGTACCAGTTAGAATGAGATAGGGGTCTGGGTCCCCTTCTGTAGTCTACTGCACTGACTATTAGGCTACTCCAGGGACCTGCTTGCTGCTCTAATTAGACTGGCTATAACATCTGATGCTGACATACTGGCTTGTTTCACATCTTTGGGGGCGGAGAGGATGGGGGTGGGAGGGGTCAGTGACCATAGGGGAGTAAGGGGGGTTATGCTTTAATCTCTTCTGGTCACAGTTGTGATTGAAACAGGTGTAGCCTAAAAAGTCTTAATTTTGGCCCTTAATTTTGTTCTACTATTGCAGAAAAAACATCTATCTTTTTGGTGCCACCCATGTCCAATCCAAAACACACCCCCAACCTGCCCTCTTGAAATTTGGACAAACTCTGGAGCAAAATGTATAAAATTGGGGTGTCGGAAACTGCAACTTGGATGTTTTTGAGAGAAAAAAATGTCTTTTTGCCACCTTATGATAGTTTTTGGATGCTTTTCTCTTTTGAAAATGATCCCCTTAGTGTCACTGTTCCCCAAACCCTTCTTACTTTCTCTGATCCTCAAGTCTAGGAACAATTTTGCCTGCTCTGATTCCCTAAACCTGTGGACTATATCCAGGCATTTGTCCCATTACAACAAATGAAAGCATCAATAAGTTTCTATACTTTGTAATAGAATTATTAAGTATCCCAAGTCTTTTTGCAACCACTGCTTCATACTTCCATGCATCATTCAAGTAGACATTCACTGTTTTCTGCAAAGTATCTTTCCGGTTATTAAGGATCAATTTTATTTGCTAAGAACCATCAATATATCCACCAATTTAGTTTTGCATTTAGACATTTCACAGTCAAAAGCAGTTGATTCCATATGGCAATTTTGCATAAGAGCTCTTCATGTATCATCAAAATATTAAAATAATCACTGTCAATATACTTTTAGATTTAAACACTGATACTACATATGTGAGAGCATTCCTATTACAAGTAGGCAAATCCAACATTTTTGGTTTGCTTTTACAAACCTACCCTGGGGGACCACCAGCATATCAGATTTTTAGGACTTCCACATTGAATAAGGAATATATTTGCATGTCAACTATCTTCTTGTAATGAAAATCTATCTCATGCATATTTATTGTAGAGTTCCCAAAACCCTACAGGCTGGTGATTCCCCAGGACAAGATGGAGAATTATTGGTTTAAAGAGCAAAATTAGTGATACAGATGCTGCCATATAAGGTATTTCATATCACAGAGATGAGTTTGCTGAGGGGTCCTTTTATTAAGATGCGCCGAAAAGTGGCCTGCACTGGGGTAGACACATGTATTAGACGCACGCAGGTCCATTTTTCAGCGCTGAAAATGGGCATGCGGCAAAATGAAAATTGTTGCACATCCATTTTGGGTCTGATACCTTACCGCTACCCATTGACCTAGTGGTAAAATCTCACGCATTAACAATGGCAATTACCGCCCGGCTACCAACACACACCGGAAAATTGACAACGCGCTTAGTGGACGTAAAAAATGTAATTACTGCCCGGGCCATGCTTTAGTTCAAAACTGACATGTGTAGGACGTGCATAGGCGCCTATGCGACTTAGTAAAAAGGCCCCTCAGTGAGGGAAGGAGGAGGATTTTTTCTAACCCTTTTTAAAAAATATTTTTATAAAATATTACTAGGAATATATACTCACAATAATGTATAACAAGTTATGTTTCAATACAAAATGGTGACCAAATAGTTGGATCAAGGGAGAACGCTAGATGTGCTGTATTTAGATTTTAGCAAAGCCCTTGACACAGTTCTGCGTAGAAGACAAATAAATTGAACACTGTTGGTATGGGCCTTAAACTGACAGGAACTGGTTGAGTGGAAGGCAACAGAGGGTAGTGGTAAATGGAGCTCATTCTGAGGAAAAGGATGTTACCAGTGCTGCAAGGTTTGGTTCTTAGGCCTGTTCTTTTTAACATTTTTGTAAGTAATATTGCTGAAGGACTGTCTTGTAATGTTTGCCTCTTTGTGGATGATACCAAAATCTGCACTAGGGTAGACACCCCTGATGGTGTGGATGACATGATTGAACCCCCCCCCCTCCCTTTCTGAAGAGTGCTCAAGTTCTACTTTACCCAGTAGTTATGACCAATTACCTCAAACTTGTTCCTATTCAGTGAGGGGGTTCAGAGTTACTAGTCATGTATATCTGATCTGAATCAGGTGCAGGACATAAAAGCTAAATTACAGGATTTAACCAGAATGAGTCAGACACCAGTTTTGGTTAAAAGTGTGAATTTTTATTCAAAAGCTTGAATTGCAAATGTTAACAACAGGATTTCTCACATAAAACAATGTTTTATCAATTAATAAATTTGTCTTTCAGGTAACTTTCAGTGAACTACCTTCTCTAAGAAGAAGGGTATCCCCACACCTATATCTAGGCTATCAGATAAGATCAAGTAACATTTCTTTATTTCTTTGTAAATCCCACTAAATGACTTAATTTTCCTCTAGCAGGGAATTGATTCTTTGTGTTAAATTTTTGTTTTACAGACTCTCCAGACCCACTTGAGAACCTGAACTTCACTTCTTCATGCACTTGGGCTGCAAAAACCCAAGGGAACAGAACAGTTTAGGGGGTGAAGAAATTTTGTGTATGATGGAAGAGCAGGACTTGGGTGTGATTGTATGTGATGATCTTAAGGTGGCCAAACAGATAGAAAAGGTGATGGCGAAAGCTAGAAGGATACTTGGGTGCATAGGGAGAGGAATGACCAGCAAGAAAAAGAAGATAATGATGCCCCTATATAAGACTCTGGTAAGACCTCATTTAGAATATTGTGTACAGTTCTGGAGACGGCACCTTCAATAAGGTATAAACAGGATGGAGTTACTCTTGAAGGCAGCTACTAAAATGGTCAGAGATCTTCATCATAAAGCATATGGGGACAGACTTCAAGATCACAAAATTTATGCTTTGGAAGAGAGATGGGATAGGGGAGATAGAGATATTTAAAATCTTACGTGGCATAAATGCACAGGACGCAAGTCTCTTTCAATTTAAAGAAAGGTTTGGAATGAGGGGGTATAGGATAAAGGTGAAAGGGAATATACTCAGAAGTAACCTCAGGAAATACTTATTCATGGAAAGGCTGGTGAATTTGTGGAATGTCCTCCTGGTAGAGGTGGTAGAGATGAAATCAGTATCTAAATTCAAGAGAGCTTGAGACAAGTATATCTCTAAGGGAATAACAGAGTAGATGACATGGATGGGAAGTCTGGATAGGCCATATGTTTTTTTTTATCTTCCTACATTTTTCTATGTTTCTATACCCCTGAGAAAGACAGGTGCCATACCTCTCCCAGACAGCTGCATAAGTACCTAAGTATTGCCATACTGGGACAGACCGAAGGTCCATCAAGCCCAGTATCCAGTTTCCAACAGTGGCCAATCCAAGTCAAAAGTACCTGGCAAGATACCAAAACAATGCAATACATTTTATGCTGCTTATCCTAGAAATAAGGAGTGGATTTTCCCCAAGACATTTTAATAATGGCTTATGGACTTTTCTTTTAGGAAGCTTTCCAAACCTTTTTTAAACCCTGCTAAGCTAACTGATTTTACTACATTCTCTGACAATGAATTCCAGAGTTTAATTACACAATGAGTGAAGAAATATTTTCTCTGATTAATTTTAAATTTACTACTTCATTGTGTGCCCCCTAGTCCTAGTATTTTTGGAAAGAGTAAAGAAGCGATTCACATCTACCCATTCCATTTCACTCATTATTTTACAAAACTTCTGTCATACCTCCCATCAGCCATCTCTTCTCCAAGCTGAAGAGCCCTAGCCACTTTAGCCTTTTCTCATAGGGAAGTCGTCCCATCCCCTTTATCATTTTCATTGCTCTTCTCTGTACCTTTTCTAATTCCACTATATCTTTTTTGAGATGCAGGGGCCAGAATTGCATACAGTATTCAAGGTGTGGTCGCACCATGGAGCAATACAATGGAATTTTAATGTCCTCATTTTTGTTTTCCATTCCTTTCCTTTTGCAGAATATCAGGGCTTGCACTTCAGGTAACCTGTCATCATCCCCAACATAACTATTTTGTTGGGCGCTGAAGCTCAGCTGGGGCCTGCCAATTGTGCTGCTGCCTTTTCTTCCTGTTTCAAAGTAGACACTGCTGCAAGCATAGTGAAGCCAAAGCTCTCGACTCTCTTGCTTTATAGGACATAGATGATCTCACTGCTATAGGATGGAATGCTGGCCTTGAAAGGTTATGTGACAGTCATATGTAACTGTCATTTTTTCTTCACTTCTTGACCTTAGCCCTTGGGTTCCACTTGAAAGTAGACTCACTAGAACCTCTGTCTCAAGATTCCTAGTATTACACAAATCCACCCAGAACCAGCTCCACCCAGGACATTGTTGCATCAGTCTGTACATCTGTCCATCTTCTGGAGACAGCAGTGGTGTACCGAGGGTGGGGCAGTGGGGGGCGGTCTACACCGGGTGCACGCTGCTGGAGGGGTACAGAGAGCATCCGCGCAGCTGTCAGCTCCGCTGGTTCCCTGCTCTCTCTGTCCTTGAACAGGTTCATGTTCAGGGGCAGAGGGAGCAGGGAACCAGTGGAACCCACAGCTGCGCGGCTGCTCCCAGCAGACAAGTATGCACCCAGAGGGGGCTTGGGTGATACAACAGGGGGTATGATACACTGGGGAGTGTTGAAGCACACCGGGGGGTGTAGTGCTACACCCAGGGGGGACAGATGCCGCTGCACCCAATGGGGGAGGGGGTGCACAGCGGCAATCCGCCCTGGGTGGCAGCCGACCAAGGATCGCCACTGGGACACAGAGAATATTGACTGACTTGCTGGCTGTATCAGTCTACATATACATATAGCTCTGTCTCTATATCCTGTGAGGAGTGATTTAATCCATTGTATTAGACTGGTCAGGCATAAAGGAAACTAGCACTAAAAGGACAAAGATTAAATACTAAAAGGTGTGAAACTATTTTATACACCATGTACTATCTGTTTATAGTTAGTGGTCTTATGCAACAGCAGGCTATGAAATAATATGAAAGGAAAGGACTTAATTTAATACATTCTTATCATAGCACAGCACTCACCTACTGTCAGTTGTCCAGTTAACTGCCCCATGTGATTCCTTGCATTCACAGTTACATTCCTGTCAGACTGTAAGACCAGTGGGCTATCCTGTGACATGTTTAACACAAAGAGAAAGAGAAGAACATGAATGAAAAACAAAACAAAACATTCAACTGTAAAATTAGTATAACAATTCTAAATGCAGAATTAAGCACATAAAATAAATGATTATTTTGACTTATACTTGGAGCTTTTCTGCACATGATTGTTTTTCAATATTTATTTATATCAGGAAAATGGTTGACAATGTACAGAGAGATATTAATATTGATTTATGTTTAGTAAGTAGAAAATATAAAACATGAAATCATAAAAAACATTCACCAGATTACTTTTAATCATTCAAGAAGACTTCATTGAAAAAGCCACTTTGAAGTTTCATTGGTTCAGGAACAAACTTGTGGTAGAGAATATAAAGATGTAAACATGTTTACAGGAGTTCAAGCTACTCATTACCATAGCTAATCAGTGTTAACTATGACATTAACATAGATCCAATCAGGTGTGCTTACTGTCATATTACCTGTATCCTGAATGGACATATAAAAGTGAGTGTACTTCCTACTTCAAGCCAGAGAGACGGTCACAACTGCTCTCTCCATGATAAACCAATCTATTGCACCTGAATTGGCAAATAATCCATTTGCCTTCTCATGAATAACTTTGAGTCTTTTATATCTACCAAGGCTTTGAGTGATAAAGTATAACATTAAAGACTTAGACCCAGAAAACACTTATGTGCAGCTGGGGTACTATATTCCCATAACCAATTGATTGTACATGTCTCGTGTATATTCTTTGGAGTCTTAGATATAATCTGCTTTGGTGAGTGTTGAATAAAAAGAGCTACTTTCTCATATTCCTAATATTACCCTGTTTATAGTCTTCTTATTTATTCAGAGTAAATGCATTGCACTGGGCACTGACGGAGTCTAGATAAATTGGGTAAACATAGTTGCAGCCTAGGATATCCTGTTCATTTCTAGTTAATCAGTGGCTGAACCACTATACTGGGAAGAATGGGGATACCCTAAAATATATACAAATCTGATATGTCAAGCGGCTTTGACCTAGTAGATCATACAATGCTAATGACCCTGCTGAGCAACATAGGAATAACTGGAGCAGTAGCAGCCTTGTTCAACGGTTTTCCAAGAACTAGGTCTTACCTTGTCAAGATGTCAAATGAATTTTCAGCCTCCTGAATCCCTGAATATGGGATCCCTCAGGGTTCCCTGATATCACCAATATTATTTAATGTCCTGATGGATCCACTTGGCAAGAAGCTGGAAAAAATGGGGTTTTATCCATTCATATATGCAGATGATGTCACCATCTACAAACCTTTCAACAACAGCATCACAGAGATACTGGACAAGACCAAAAAAGGACTCAACCTCATGGAAAATTGGGCCACAACTGTCAAACTTAAACCAAACCAAGACAAAACCAAACTCCTTGTTTTATCCAGCCACCACAATCCCACTACTTAACAAAACCTCATAATAGATCAATAATCTTATACAATCAAAACACAAATAAAAATACTAGGAATCATTCTTGACAAACATCTGACCCTTGAACACCAAGTTGCTGCGATCATGTCAAAAAGCTTCAAAACACTATAAAAACTGAGAAGAATCAGAGATTATTTCCCCAGACAGTCATTCCATCTTATAGTACCGACGCTGATATTGTCCCAACTACACTACTGTAATGTAGCATATGTAGGCTGCAAAGAAAACCTACTACCATTGTTGCAGACCATCCAAAACACAGTAACAAGATTGATATTCAAAAGATGAAACCAGCACAATCACCTTCAAAATACTGTTTGGCATGTCATCATACTACATGCATTTCAGTGGCATAATCGAATAAGATATTTGGGGGTTCAAGTTTCAGCGAACTTGTCAGAGTTGTATCACTTACATTATCCTCAGATGCTCAGGGTCATGGAATCAGATTTTATAAGATGGAGCTTTTTAGCTCCTTCTCTTCTGACCAGAATTAACGTTATTAGGATGAATATCTTGCCAAAGTTGCTCTTTTTGTTTTCAATGCTGCCCTGTGCTCTTCCAAGATTTTTCTTTTGCTAATTAGACTCCATGGTATTCAGATTCATACAGGGAGGTAAAAAAAAACAGAGTAGCACTGCAGACTCTGAAGTTACCACTGGAGGCGGGTGGGTTGGCGCTCCCTAATTTTCAGCTCTGCATTATTGGGCCGCCCAACTCCGTACTGCTTACTTCTGGCAGTGGAGTACTGCGGATCAGCACTGGACACAGATGGAGGAAGGAGGGGTGGGAATCCACTCTTTGAGTTTCCTCTTATTTCAAAGGAGGGAAAGGGGAAAGGGAAATGGGACTTGATATACCACCTTTCTGTGGTATTTTGCAACTGCATTCAAAGTGGTTTACATATATACAGGTGCTTGCCCACAGTCACAAGGAGCTGCAGTGAGAATTGAACCCAGTTCACCAGGATCAAAGTCTGCTGCACTAACCACTAGGCTACTCCTCCAGAACTGGTGAGAACATAGACTAGTAGGTCCCATGCTAGAGACATGGTTTAACATAACTCCAGAGATGGGTATTAACCCAGCTTCCTCCCCTATCAAGAATATATTGAGTGACCCGGAGTTTCAGCCTGGCTGGGTTGACTCTTAGAGATTCCAGTGGATGACAGAGTTGGGCATGGGGAGGGTGTACGATTATATCAGCCAAGGGAAGTTTAGGACCCGGAAGGAGTTAGGACCGGGTATAGTACTGAAAGCAAGGGTCTTCCCAGTATCACAGGTTTACCACTATCTCCAGGCCCATAAAGAGGATTTTCTTAGACCTCTCACTCCATTAGAATTGTTTTATTACGGGCATAAGGGTAGGGGTCTGATTTCGGCTTTCTATGGAATTCTCACATGAACACTACCGAGGGGTGAGATACTGTACAAGGCACAATGGGAACAATAGAGTGGAGGAGTGGCCTAGCGGCTAGCGCACCAGTCTTGCAATCTAGAGGTGGCCGGTTCAAATCCCACTGCTGCTCCTTGTGATCTTGGGCAAGTCACTTAACCCTCCATTGCCTCAGGTACAAACTTAGATTGTAAGCCCTCCTGGGACAGAGAAATATCCAGTGTACTTGAATGTAACTCACCTTGAGCTACTACTGAAAAAGGTATGAGCAAAATGGAAATGGAAAATGCTAGATATGATCAAACTATCATCAAGAAATGCAAACCCAGAAACCAGAGGTTACCTACTACTTCACCTGCTCAACTGCAAAATCATACTATACAAGTCCACCTATATGGCAGGATTTAGCTACCTGTTCTCAAAATGATGGAACTCAATTCCCATAGTCATAAGAAGCACCACAAACTACCTCCAGTTCAGAAAAGTCCTAAAGACCTACCTCTTCAGGAAGTTCTATGAGTAAAATATGCACTAAATATTCTGAAACAGCAATACACAATGCAACCTCTAACTATAATGCATCTTTTCATTTAAGAAATGAACTAATACATATCTTCTCAAGAAACCCAATGACTATTCCATATGCACTAATAGTTATCTTGCCAACCACTGTAAAACACTGCATCATACAACCTTGTAAATTTGTAAATGTAATTGAATCAATGTAATCTGTAACAACTGTTAAATGTAAGCCACATTGCACCGAAACTCGTTTTTGGATAATTGTGGGATATAAGTATGAATGAATGAATAAAAAAAATGAATGAATAAATAAATACACAAACAAACTGCTTTTACCATATTCTCTGTCAATGATTCCAGAGTTTAATTACATGTTCAGTGAAGAAATATTTTCTTTAATTTGTTTTAAATTTACTATGTTGTAGCTTCATTGCGTGCCTCCTAGTCCTAGTACTTTTGGAAACAATAAACAAGCAATTCATGTCTACCCATTCCATTCCACTCATTATTTTATAGACCTCTATCATATCTCTCCTCAGCAATCTTTTCTCTAAGCTGAAGAGCTCTAACTGCTTTAGCTTTTCCTCATAGGGATGTCATCCCACCCCCTTTATCATTTTCATTGTGCTTCTCTGTTCCTTTTCTAATTCCACTATATGCAATGATGCATTTATGCTTAATTACCACTCCAGTCTCCACAGATGCTATAATTAGTACTGAAATTGATGCCATTTTGTCTTTAGGGCTCCAGAGAGTACGTCTGCATGCTCTTCTGTGATTTTGGTGTTACTTGGTGAATTTGCAGTGTGCTGTGACTCAATCCTATACCTATTTCATCTCCAATTTCTTCCCTTTCCACCTATACCTGCTCCACTTCTGTCCATGCATCCCTTCCCACTACCTTCCGTCCCTATCCCCCCTCTCCCACCCCCAACCTATCTATCATCCCTTTATACAACTTGGTGTGTTTGTGTGTGGGTGTGTCAGTATTGGTGTATATTATTATGTGTAGTAGTATTTGGCATAGTGTGTGTGTGTGTGTGTGTGTGGTGTGCTGCAGCCACTTGTCTTTGTTGTCCCTGCCATTGTTGCTGTCCCATTGTTTGTGTGTTTATATAAGTGTGTGAGTATTTGTATGTGTATTTGTGACTGCAACACACAATGATGGCAGAGGCATTCTTGTGGTGGTTGATGGTCCATGGGGGGGGGGGGGGGGGGCAAGCAGGGGAGGGAGAAGGGGGTGGAAGAGAGAGAGAAAGCAATGGTAGGAGCAGCTGGTATACAGGCCCAGGACCAGGTTTCTGGAACTAACAGATGAGCAGTGTGTAGTTCAGTTTAGATTTCATAAGGATACCATAGCACACCTGTATGAGGAGCTGCAACTGGAGTCCAGTGCCTGTAGGGGGCATGCCCTGTCAGTGCATGTACGAGTGACCAATGTCCTGGCCTTTGTGGCTACTGGAAATTCTCAGACTCCACTAGGAGCTACAGCAGAGATCAGCCAGCTAGCTGCCTCCCATATCATTAGCCAATTTCTGGAGGCCTTCTGGAAAAGGGGCACCATGGATATCCATTTCCCCATGCATGAAGCTGAAAAGCAGGAAACAATGACAGATTTCTATGGCATTGCTCGTTTCCCCTCTGTGTGTGGAGATGTTGATGGGAGTCAAGTGGCCCTCAGGCCACCAGGTGACAGTGAAGCTGACTATTACAATAGAAAGGCATGCCACTCCATCAACGTGCAGGTTATTTGCAATGCAGCGCTTGAGATTACAGATGTATGTGCCAACTATCCAGGATCGTGCCATGATTCCTATGTGCTGTCACACTTGGACATTCATGAGGCCTTCCAGAATGGGGAAATCAGAGGTGGATGACTAATAATTGATCACATCTTTCTGTTTGCTCCATAGGTTTGTGGCCAGTAAGGTCCCAGTGGTCTGAAGGACACTTGTAAGAACTGCCGCTAGACAACAAAAGGTGTGTGTATCTTAACTAACCTCATCTCCTCTCTCCTCAATACAGGTGACCATGGCTGTCCCCTAAGAACATGGCTGATGACCCCGATCATCAACCCCCAGAGGCCAGAGGAGATTCGGTACAATAAAGCAACACATACTACCAGGAAAGTCATAGAGAGAACATTTGGCCTTCTCAAAACAAGATTCTGCTGTCTTGACCGCTGCTCTGGCAGTGAGCTATTATACAGTCCCACCAAGGTATGTGACATTGTAACAGCCTGCTGCATGCTACACAATCTGGCAATTAGAAGGTGAATAAACACAGAGAGTGTTCAAAGTACAAAACACAATCCAAAGCACAAAAGCACCAAGAGCCTTCAAAAGTGGAACAAGTCTTTTAATTCATAACATAAATCAATCTCGTACATCAATAATCCAACATGGGCTGTTTTTTTCTGCACACAGCAATTGTGTCAGGGGTCGTGTGAAAACATTTATCCAATATGAACATGCCTAGCATGTCAGCTGAAGGCAAGAAACAAGAACCTGATCCAAACACTGTACTAAATTTCCAATGCAGCATCGCTATGTTGTGAATTAAAATACTTGTTCTGCTTTTGAAGGCTTTTGTTGCTTTTGTATTTTGAATTAGAAGGCAGATGCCAGAGCTAGAGCCAGAACAAGAGCCACAACCAAGCCAACAGGCCATGCAGGATGATAGTGATAGTTAAGAGGAGGAACCCCACCTGGGGGACCTGCTGCCTCACCAGACCCTCCAGAGAGCCCAGCAAGTGAGAGAGAACCTCATTCAGACATCTATTGGGAAAAAGGAGCGAATATGTATGATATACAGGTGACAAATGGTGATTATGACCCCAACCTCCCTCCCCCCCACACACACACTTTCCCTCGCCCCCCCACAATGCTCTACACGGTGTAAAATACATTCAGTGACCCCAGCCTTCTCCACTCCAGTGATTTACATGGTTGAAAATAAAAAAAAGTGGAGGAGCAGCCTAATGGTTAGTTCAGTGGGTTGCAGACCTGGGGAACTAGGTTTGATTACTGCTGCTGCCTGATGGCCAGCAGGGGATTAAAGTCCTAGAGAACCAGGTTTAATTCCCTCTCAGCTCCTGTGACCCTGGGCAAGTCACTTAGCCCTCCTATATAACTTGTGAGCCCATTAGGGACGATGCAAAGTACCTGTAATAGAAACTGTAAACCACGCATATTTTCAAAGCACTTAGCCTTCCAAAGTTCCATAGAAACCTATGGAACTTTGGAAAGCTAAGTTCTTTGAAAATGAGCCACGAGAGGGACCACTTGCAGTATATCAAGTGCTGAAAATAAAGACATAAATGTGATCCCAGCCTGGATTTTCTTCTTGTGTCTTCCTGGTGAGGGTCTCCGAGTCTCTCCAGTGAGCCCCCGGGACTCAAACCTGTGGCAAAGTTGGGGAGTCAGGAGCCCTGGCAGCCAATGCTGCCTTTAACTTAGCTGTCCTGGCTGGCTCCATCTTGTGTAGCTGGGAAAATCCGGGCACTTATAATATTCCTGTCCCAGACTCCAGGAGTGTGTGTGAGTAGCCTCTGTAGTGGCATTGACATGAAGCCTACTCCCCTGTGGCCAATCTCCAGCACTGCACCACGTGCACACTGATCAAGGCCAGTAGACTTCTCTGGAATCACTGCAGTGGAAACTTCTCTGCACTGTGCTCAGGAGAAAAAAAAAAGTTCTATATTTAATGCAGATGGGCTCTGCAATGTCCAGGTTTTTTTTAAGTTTTATATTTCATGTTGGTGGGCTTTGTTTGTGTGTGTGTGTGTGTGTGTGTGTGTGTGTGGGGGGGGGGTTGATTGGGAAGGGTAGGGGAGATGTCAGACTATAGGGGAGGGAGGGAAGGGTAGGGCTGTTGCCAGAATATGAGGGGTATGGAAGGGCTGATGTTGTGCTATGGGGGTAGGAATGGCAGGGCTGATGCTTTCTAATTTTTGATCCTTTATTCTGAAATTGGTGAGGATTTGTCTGTGTTCTGCATGGGACCCAAGGTAAGAGATTCTTCTGGCATGTGGTCTGTGTGGGGATCTATATGAGTCTGACTTGTCTGTCTTTTCCAATTGCACACATATTGCTGTTGTGTATATTCATAGTTATTGATATTTGTGTGTTCAGATTTGGAGTGGTTAAGGTTTGCTACATAGGCTCTGAAAAGCTTCTTCATAAGATTTAATGTTACTTCACAAAGAATCTGACAGCAGTGGTGTAGCCAGAAGGCAATTTTTGGGTGGGCCAACAGGTTGGATGGATGGGCACTAGAGAAACACCTGCCACCTGATATGCCCTGCCCACGCCCCTACTCCTACCGCACACCTACCCCACTCCCAATAACTTCAATGGGAGTAGCAGTGCTGGCCTCAGTGGCTGCAGGCCACATTGAGAGCTAGGGGAAATATAAGAGGGTGCACTCTTCATCCTCCACTGAGCCACGGTCCGCCAACACACATATGCTTCCCCCAAATGTGCCCTAAATATTACAGTGGGGCCCTAAAATATCAATACATCTATGAAGAAAACTGAACAAGACAAAGTACTATAGAATACTACATAGAAAATTGATGCTAACAGAATACTTTGGTCACACACACAGAACACAAATGCCAAATACAGAATAAGTGACCACAAACCATAAACAAATTAAATCAAAATCCCAAGAAGTCAGACCTTGCATTTAGCATAGCACAGAGAAATACAAAGAGATGCATTTTCTCCTATACTGTGCAAAATATGATAGCACATGCAAGAGACAGTGTTAGGGGAGGTACAACTAGGGCAACTGCGTTTGGCCCCCTAGCCAGATAGAACCCCAGGCCAGCTGGAAGCTGAAGAAGGTACAGCCTGTTAGTAAGCTTTGGGGTCCCCTCCTAAATATCTACCTTGGGCCCCAGCCATATTCTAACACCAGCTCTGGCAGGATGTACATTTCAAATCTGACATATTCTAATCACAAAATAGAAAAATAAAATTATTTTTTCTACCTTTTGTGGTCTGCCCATTTTATTTTTCCAAATCATGTTGGTCCCAGGCTCTGGTTTCTCCATGTTTAGTATCTCCCTTACTCTGTGTCCCTATATTTCTCTGTCCAGCTTCTCCCCTCTCTTTGTCCCCAGTGCCACTATATCTCTACCCTCTCTTACTCTACCCCATCCAGCTTCTCTCCCTCCCTCCCCTTTCCAGCATCTGGTTTGGTTGCTTGATTCCCTGCCTGCCCGCCCTCCCTTCCTTCCTCCCTCACGCTGTAGATTTAGTATTTGTTCCCTTTTCCTTCATCTCCTTGGTCTGGTATCTCTGTTTCCCTTCCCTCCCTCTTTGTGCTGTACCAGCAGTTCTCTCCCTTCCCTCCAGTTCTCCTCCCCCTCTTTCTCCCACGTCCAGCAGCTCTCTCCCTTCCATCCAGATCCCCTCCTCCTCTTCCTCCCACATCCAGCAGCTCTTTCTCTCCAGCCCCCTCTTCCTCCTCCCACATCCAGCAGCTCTCTCCCTTCCATCCAGTCCCCTCCTCCTCTTCCTCCATATGTCCAGCAGCTCTCTCCCTTCCCTCCAGTCCCTTCTTCCTCCCTTGTCCAGCAGCTCTCCAGCCCTTCCTCCTCTCCCTCCCATGTCCAGCAGCTCTCTCCCTTCCATCCAGATCCCCTCCTCCTCTTCCTCCCACATCCAGCAGCTCTTTCTCTCCAGCCCCCTCTTCCTCCTCCCACATCCAGCAGCTCTCTCCCTTCCATCCAGTCCCCTCCTCCTCTTCCTCCATATGTCCAGCAGCTCTCTCCCTTCTCTCCAGTCCCTTCTTCCTCCCTTGTCCAGCAGATCTCCAGCCCCTTCCTACTCTCCCTCCCATGTCCAGCAGCTCTGTCCCTTCCCTCTAGTCCCTTCCTTTTCCTCCCTTGTCCAGCAGATCTCCAGTCCCTTCCTACTCTCCCTCCCTTCATGTCCAGCAGCTCTCAGCCACTTTCCCTCCAGGCTCACCCACCCAACATCCTTCGCTGCTGTGACGCTGCCTTTTCTCCCGCAGCTCCGGGTACGGCCGTCCAGGAGGCAGCGTTCAGCGTTGCCTACCTGCCCTGAAATAATTCTCCCCAGGCTCCGCTGCATCGGTCCCTGCCTGCATTCTCTTTTTCGCCCGTCGCGCAGTGCTGCCATTCACACAGGCAGCTCCGCTCCCCCCTGCTGCCCCCATCCGGCCCTCTCTATGCAATTCCTGTTTACGTAGGGCCATATGGACGTGGCAGGGGGGAGCGGAGCTGCCTGTGAGAATGGCAGTGCTGCGCGATGGGCAAAAAAGAGAATGCATGCAGGGACTAATGCAGCAGAGCCTGGGGAGAAGAATTATTTCAGAGCAGGTAGGCAATGCTGAACGCTGCCTTCCGGATGGCTGTACCCGGAGCTGCGGGAGAAAAGGCAGCAACAGCACTGAAGGATGTTGGGTGGGCAGGCCTGGAGGGAAAGTGACTAGGCCTGGGCCTGTCCAGGCCCGCCCGTGGCTACGCCCCTGTCTGGCAGTGACGGGATTTTGTGTTGCTATTACAGAGGTCCTACCAGAATTTGTTCTATGGAAAACTGTAAGAGGAAACATCTTAGCTGTAGGCTGTGACAGGTCTAGCAAGTAATTTTAGGCTAGTGTCCAATTTGCCAATTTTAACTCCTAAGCTTTAGAAAAGGTGGTTTTAACACAATTGCTTGATTTTCTTGAGAAGCAGGGGGTTCTTTCTGAGTTTCAGTCTGGTTTAGAAAGTTCCATAGTACGGAAACTGTTTTGTTGGGCATAGTTGATGATTGTTGGAAATGTCTTATTAGTTCTATTAAACCCAAATGCCGCCTTTGATACACATGAGGGGGGGGGGGGGGGGGGCATTTTTGATATTATGTCTAAATCCAACTTTGGACGTTTTGCTGAAAACAACCAAAAATCAAATGGTGAAACGAGAGATTTTCGAACAAGAAAACCTTTTTGTTTAGAGAATGGCCATTTCCTAGATGTTTTGTAGATTTTGTGTGCTCAGTCTGCCCAATGTTTAAAACCATTTAACCAGTCAGGAATGACTCCTGGCAGGTTAAATGGCATTTAACCGGCTATTCGGCAGTACTCAGTGGGAGATTGCTGATGATCTTTTGCTGAATATTGGCGGTTAGCACTTAGCAGATAACTGGTTATATTGCACAATATAGCCAGCTATCCGCTAATATTCAGTGCATTGGCATCTAAATATGGTGGCCAAATTAGGCCACCAAAAAGCAGGAATATCTTTGGCCAGTTTAATATAACAGAATATCAGCATGGCCAGATATGTTTAAACTGGCCAAAAAACCCCAAAACAAAACAAAAACACCAGATATTCAATACCAGTAACTGGAAATGGCCCAACATTGAATATTCAACTCAGCTCTGACTGTGGGAGGCAGCTCGGCTAGCTCATGTGGTCTGAATATTGGGGCATAATGCCCACCCATATTAGCTCTGGGCCCACCCAAAATTGCAGGTCTAGCTACCCCACTACTGCTGATATACAGCAATATTATGTGCCTCATGTTCCAGTTCCCCTTCTTCTTCTTGGTCTTCCTCTGCCTCAGTGCTGAACATCTGAGCGGGAAGCTTTTAGAATTGGAAAGCTTTGAGGAATCTTAATTGCAGGTGGAAGTTTCTAGAATTAACCAGTCCTCCTTCCTAGTGCTGTCTTCTTTCAGTGGCTTTCTGCTGACTGTGTCTCAGCAGCAGCAAGTGGTGAGTACTGGACTTAGCTATCTCTACCACATGTCCTCATTGTTTGTGGCACAAAGAGGGGCATAATCGAACAGGGCACCCAAGTTTTCATGAGGGTGTCCTCGCAGGACGGCCTTGCGAAGGGGCAGGAAAACCCGTATTATCGAAACAAGATTGGCGTCCATCTTTTGTTTTGATAATATGGTTGGGGACGCCCAAATCTCACCATTTAGGGCAACCTTAGAGATGGTTGACCTAAATGTTGAGATGGTCGATCTTAGAAATGGTCGTCCCCAGTTTTCAGCCATAATGGAAACCGAGGATGCCCATCTCAAAAACGGCCAAATCCAAGCCCTTTGATCGTGAGAGGAGCCAGAATTTGTAGTGCACTGGTCCCCCTCACATGCCAGGACACCAACCAGGCACCCTAGGGGGCACTGCAGTGGACTTCAAAAATTGCTCCCAGGTGCATAGCTCCCTTACCTTGGGTGCTTAGCCCCCCTACCCCCCCGAAACCCACTCCCCACAACTGTACACCACTACCATAGCCCTAAGGGGTGAAGGGGGGCAACTATATGTGGGTACAGTGGGTTCGGGTGGATTTTGGAGGGCTCACATTTACCACCACCAGTGTAACAGGTGGGGGGGGGGGGTGGGCCTGGGTCCACCTGCCTGAAGTGCACTGCACCCACTAAAAGTGCTCCAGCAGGGACCTGCATACTGCTGTCATGGAGCTGGGTATGACATTTGAGGCTGGCAACAAAAGTTTTTAAAATTTTATTTTTAGGGTGGGAGGGGGTTGGTGATCACTGGGGGAGTAAGGGGAGGTCATCCCCAATACCCTCCGGTGGTCACCTAGTCAGTTCAGGCACCTTTTCATGGCTCAGTCGCAAGAAAAAATGGACCAAGTAAAGTCGGCCAAGTGCTCGTCAGTGATGCCCTTCTTTTTTCCATTATCGGCCGAGGACGCCCAACTCCTAATCATGCCCCAGTCCCGCCTTCGCCACGGTGCCGACATACCCCCGTCAACTTTGGTCATCCCTGCGACGGGAAGCAGTTGGGGATGCCCAAAATTGGCTTTGGTTATGCCAATTTGGACGACCCTGTGAGAAGGATGCCCATCTCCCGATTTGTGTTAGAAGATGGGCGCCCTTCTCTTTCAAAAATAAACCTGATAGGCTCCTAGTTTAGAAACAGGATTACAATAGTGGGGGAGAGGGTGTGTAGGTATGAGACCAGATGCTCCATTACAGTAACGAAGAGAGTGCACAAGTCAGTGGCCTGAGTGCATCATGGTTCTGTTTTCAAGCAGACTTCTGTGTTACTTTCCCAATTAGTCTCTATTGTTATCTGTCTCATACCATTTGCTGAACTCTACTGACTCTGTTGTCATTTATCAATGCCTGTTCTGTTTAATGTGATTGTGAAAGGCCCATAAAGGCCTCATAAACTCTTCCTCATTCTGTCATTCTGTGGTACTATGCTAGAGGAGGGTCTGTATCTTAGCACCTTGGTATCAGATAGGGTAGCCATATAAACATAGAACACCCATAGAAACTGCAAACACCATTCCCCCCTCTCCTGTCCCACCCACATTGTGCAGTACAGTCAAATAAGTGATAAAAAGTAACATATTGATCCCATGTTTCCCTTCTTCCCCTTCCCCTCCTATAAGAATATAAGAACATAAGAATAGACATACTATGTCAGACCAATGGTCCATCTAGCCTAGAATCATGTTTCCAATAGTGGCCAATCCAGTTCACAAGTACCTGGCAGAAACTCAAATAGTAGCAACATTCCATACTACCAATCTCAGGGCAAGCAGTGCCTTCCTCAAATCTGTCTCAATGGTAGCTTATGGACTTTTGCTCCAGGAACTCATCCAAGCCTTTTTTTTTAACCCAGATATGCTAACTGATGTTACTACATCCTCCAGCAAAGAGTTCCAGAGCTTAACTATTCATTGAGTGAAAAAACATTTTCTCCTATTTGTTTAAAGAGTATTTCCATGTAACTTCATTGAGTGTCCCCTAGTCTTTGTACTTTTAGAACGAGTAAAAATCAATTCACTTCTACCCATTCTACACCACTCAGGATTTTATAGACCTCAATCAGATCTCCCTTCAGCTGACTCTTTTCAAAGCTGAAGAGTCCCTAACCTCTTTAGCCTTTCCTCACATGAAGAGGAGGTTCCATCCCTTTTATCATTTTTGGTAACTCATCTTTGAACCTTTTTTAATACGCTATATCTTTTTTGAGATATCTCCTGACATACCCCAGCCTGCTCTTGGCAGATGTCACCAAGTTCCTCCCACATGCCAGCGTCCTCTTCCCTGAGCAAGACCTGTTGTTCAATGATCTGTCTTCCACAACTGCTCTACATTCTCTCCCCTCTTCTTCTAGTTCTTTCTCAGGGTGGCCACAACCTTCATCTGGACATGTGGGGCATTATCTTCAGGCACTTCCTTCTCCTTTGGTCATGGCTTCTTCTTTAGAACATCCTCCTCCAATCGGTGTCCTCATCTGCCTATAGCAGCAGAATGTTGGCATCCTCTGCTATTGCTGAAATGGATCATGGGGATAAGGTGCATACTGTGAAAAGTTGGTACTGGGAATAGAAACTCCACAGTGGTAAAAATATGACATATTTATGGTGCTTTGGAAGTGATCTCATGGGCCTAGTGGTAGGGCAGTGGCCTAGGAACCTGGGATAGTAGTGTCAATCCCCACCTTATCCACTGTTTACCCACTTACGAACTATATAGCTTGAGTGTTAGCTAGACAAGGATACTATAGGCCAGGGACCGAGAGATTTGTGTCACAACTTAGTACCATGTACCACAGAAAATCCCATTAAGAGTGTTTTTCCAGTTCCACCATACAGTAGGACTCCTCTTCTGGCTGGGGCCCGTGGGGCAAAGCTTGTGGGGTTTATGAGGTGGAACTAGTGAATGCTGGGTGAATTCACATTTAGTCATTGTCACCTCGCTATACTAATATTCCCACTGTTAACCAAATGTCTGGATGAGGTTCTCTCTCACTTGCTGGCCTCTCTGGTAGGCCCAGTGAGGTGGCAGGTCCCCCAGGTGGGGTTCCTCCTCTTCAGTCTCACTCTCCTCCTCCCTGGCTGTGCCCAGCTCTGCTCGGGCTATCTGCCTTCTATTTGCCAAATATGCAGCACATAGTAGGCCTAACAATGTCACATACTTGGTGGGGACTGTATAATAGCTCGCTGCCACATGTTTGCCAAATATTTGCTCTATGACTGCCCTGTGTAGCACCTTGTGGCCCCTATTGTACCGAACCTTCCTCTGGCCTCTGGGATTGATGATCGGGTCATCGCCATGTCTTTAGGGGATAGCCATGGTCACCTGTATTGAAGAGAGAGGAGATGAGGTTAATATACCTTTTGTTGTATGGTGGCAGTTCTTACAAGTGTCCTCCTTCAGACCGCTGGGCTCATATTGGTCACACACCTGTGGACAAACAGGAGAGATGTGATCTATTGTTTATGGGTGTAGAGGTTATAGGATGCTCCTCACCTACTTGTCATCTGCCTCTGACTTTCCCACTCTCTGGATCTCTGAAGAATGAGGCTTGGTCATTGTACACTTGAGTTAACCTCTCCCATACCCTTCTATATTTCAAGTTGATTCCTATGGCCTGGGACTATAAAATAAATGTATCTTTAGTGAGAAACAGTCTGGCCAGCAATTTTGTATCTGCAAAAGAGAAATTTAGGCTGTCTCCTTCTTGCAGATATATTTGCCATTATACAGTGTGTGGAAATAATGAAACAGTACTTTCAGTGCTGAGGGTCAGAGTGCTAAAATCCATTATTTGTAGAATTTAGAGTGTGCTCACATAATGAACTGTGTTTGGGCTGATGTTTGACATATTTGGGGTTGTGAAGTGCCTTATCCTTCTGTGGTAGGCAGTTCAAATCTTGTCCTTGGTACTTGCCTCTCTTTCCCCCCACCCCCAAACTGCATGCATTTTGCACTTGGTGCCTCAGGAATGCAGGCTCTCCCATTCTAGGAAGAATTACTACTCAGTGAAGAAGGCAGTGGCGTACCAAGGGGGTGGGGGGCTGTCCGCCCCGGGTGCACGCCGCTGGAGGGTGCCGCGGCGTGTGCCTGTCAGCTGAGTCCAAGTTCGCTAACTTCGCTAAACTTATGTTCATGTCGTTTTGCTGCAGCTCCCTCTGCCCGGAACAGGTTTACTTTCTGGTTCCGGGAGCTGCAGCAAACGAACGAAGTTAGCGAAGTTAGCGAACTCGGACTCCGCCAACAGCGGCGTGCACCCGGGGGGGGTCATTTCGCCGGGGGGAAGTGTCATTTCGTAGGGGGGGGGCGCATCGGCAATCCGCCCCGGGTGTCATGCAGGCTAGGAACGCCACTGGAAGAAGGTGGCAGAGTAGTTAGAGCACTTGCCTTATTCCTGTGGTGGGAAGCTAAAGAGGTTAGGGCTTTTCAGCTTGGACAAGAGACAGGTGAGGTAAGATATGATTGAGGTCTACAAAATCTGAGTGGTGTAGAAGTAAATCAATGTTTTACTCATTCCAAAAGTGCAAAGACTAGGGACCTCAAGGAAGTTACATGGTAATGCTTTTAAAAACAATAGGAGGAAATATTTTTTCACTACAATGAATAGTTAAGCTCTGGAACTCTTTGCTAGAGGAGGTGGTAACAATGGTTAGTGTATCTGGGTTTAAAAAAGGTTTGGACAAATTCCTGGAGGAAAAGTCCATAGTCTGCTATTGAGACAGACATGGGAAGCAACTGCTTGCCCTGGGATTTGTAGTATGGTGTTGCCACGACTTGGGTTTCTGCCAGGTACTTGTGACCTGGGTTGGCCACTGTTTGGAAAACAGGATACTGGGCTAAATGGACCACTGGTCTGACCCAGCATGGCTACTCTTATGTTCTCGCACTAGTGTCTTCTCCCAAATGAATTCATTTTGCTTGTCTGTCTTAAGGGATGCGGTTTCCCATTGAAAGGGAAATTTCTATACAAGGAAGGATATGGCAGAGTACTTAGAATGCTTGCCTTATTTTTTTCTTGTGGGTGAGGAGTTCAAATTTCTGTCACTGGTGGGGTTTCCCCAACTTACATGTTCTTGCCTCATAAATCCACTAAATAGGATAATCTCTCACACTGCAGAGTTACCTTATTATCACCTAGCGAAATATATTTTTAACACCAACAGAAAGTGTGTCTAGAAATGCTTCATATTCTTCTTATTGTTGTCTTGGAACCTCAGAACATATGGCCAGGTTTGCTGCTCTTCATCAGGATAGCAATCCAAATAACATAACTGCAATATTGCTTGAAAGGAGGCTGCAGTTATGTTATTTTGACATTACTTCTATACAGTACTTAGTATACTTACATCCCTGGGGATGGAGGCTTAGGAATTGTAGCTCACAGTGAGTCTTTCCAAGGCCCTTCAGTATCTGAGGTATTTTCTTCTGTGGCCTGGGATGATAAGACAGCATTTCTCCTTCCAGAGAAACAGCATAGCAAGGAATTTGTTATTTTGATATGAGAAATTTGGCATTCTCCTTTTTGAAGCCATTCTCGCAAATGTCCCTGCACCATCACATCATGATGTCATGACGCTTTTACGTGCTGATGTCAAATCAGTGCCGATAAGGTTCTATATAATGTGCAGATGTTTAGGCATATTCTAAATACTACACAGGTATGGGAGTGGAGGAGTAGCCAAGGGTTTAGTGCAGTGGACTTTGACCCTAGGAACTGGGTTTGATTCCATCGTATCTCCTTGTAACTCTGGGCAAGTCACTGAACCCTCCATTGCCCCAAGTGCAAATAAGTATCTGTATATACAATGTAAGCTGCTTTGAATGTAGTTGTAAAAAAAAAAAAACACAGAAAGGCATTCCCTTCCCTTTAGGAGTATTCTGTATACTGCATGGAGAAAGACAGGCTTAGAAAAATAGGTGTATTCAATACACTGCATTCAGATTTATGTGGATTACAAGAGCAGTAGAAAAAGTGGAAAAACGACGGTGGACCTCAGAGATAAGATAGACTGGAGTCTACAGTTGTTTTCCCACTTTTTTCTACTGCTGTTGCATCTCATGGGATCTCAGAATTCTCCTCTTCGGTGAATTCCCGTGGATTGCAAGATGCATAAAATTATACAAACTTTACAGAATTTCACTTAGCACACATTTAATCGTTGCCACATTTTTGAGCGCCATATATAGACTCTAATCCTATATTGCTTGTCCAGTCTGCCTATCCACACTGATAAGATCTACAATCTTTTCCTCTCCCTCTGTACTTGTACCATGCTTTCTTCACCTTCATGCTATGAACCCTTGCTCCAGACCTCCCTTATGAAGAAGGCTACTGACCATTTTATTAGCTGCCCTCTGGACCAACTCCAGCCTGTTTACATAGAAGTTTAGGTTTGTGGGTTATAAGTACTGAAATAAATCATTTTGAAGGTGTGGTGTCCAGAACTGAACACACTAATCTATGAGATTTCATGAGGGCTTTATATAGAAGAATTATTACTTTCTCCTGCTGGCTGTTCTTCTTCCTAGGTACCCAAGCATCTTTCTGGCTTTTGCTTGTCAGGTTCTCAGGTTCAGAGCCCGCGGGGCCAGGCTCTGGAGCAAACATGAGCCCTTGGCTGCTGACGAGGAGCGACAGCAGCAGGCAAAACCCACCAACCAACGCTGGGCAAGCACACCGACACCGGCAGGGACTGCAGGCACCGCCCAGCGAGCCGGAACACACGGACTGGAACACTGGACTGGAATTCCCTGGACTGGAGGACACAGGACTGGAACACTGGACTGGAGCACACCGGACTAGTCCACACAGCTTCACCTGCACTTAGCTACTAAGCCCCCCAGGAGTTGAGCTCCTGGGTTTGAGTAGCCGGCAGGACTTACTGGACGACACAGGGACCAGGACTAGAACAAGCTGTAACTGAAGTGCGCCTAACTCCTAAACTGACCAAAAGTGTTCCTAAGCCCGGCCCCAAACAGAAAAGCTCCTAAGCCCTCCACTAACAGCAGTGCTCCTAACAGAAACTAACAGGGGTGCCCCTACGCCCTACACTAACAGAAGTGCAGGGAAGCCACAAGGAAAAGGAAGGGAAGACAAACGCCAGACCTAACCCTGGTGCTTCCTAAGCACCAAGCTGCAGCAGCTAAACACAGGTCACGAGGAAAAGCGGTGGAAAGCACAAGGAAACAAGCAGGAAAGCCAAATACCCAAACAACCAAAGGTGCTTCCTAAACACTTACTAACAAGGGTGCCTCCCAGCACCAACTCCAGCACTGCACTAACAGCAGTGCTACACACCGTAGCAAAAGGGAAAGCAGAGGAGCCAAAGGGAAAAAACAGGGAAGTCAAACACACAAGTCACAAGTGCACCTGACTGCACTAAACTAACCTGGACCTAAAGCAAGTAGCCAGAAGCAAATGTTGCGAAGGCTCTGAAGGAAAGAAACAACCACTTCTTATCAAGGCCCTCCCTGATGATGTCACACTCCCTAGACCCAGGCAACAGCACACTGACCCAGAGAGCACACTGAAACCATAGAGGCCCAACCCACACCAATGCAACACCGTGAAACACTTGAAGCCAGTACACCCAAAGAGAGAGCAACTCAGACTACACCCACAGCTGCAGTGAAGTGAGACAATTAGCCCCATGCTGGCAGCAGCCGGCACAGAGAGAGAGAGAGCTAGCTCAAACAGGACAGAAAAGCAGAACAGAAGCCAGCTAAAAAAGCTGACCCCCCAGGCACAAGGAAGTTTGAGAGGGGTTCTGACCACGATCATAACATTGCTATCACCTTTTCTATCTCTTTGACCACCTTAGGATCATCAGAATATTCTCAGGTCCCACTTTTTCATGCATAAAGATACTTCACCTCCTATACTGTATAGCTCCCTTGTTTTTTGTTGCCCAAATGTATGACCTATCCCCCCCCCCCTTTTTACATTAAATCTTAATTGCCAGACTTTAAAACATTCTTCAATCTTTGCTAGATCCCACCGTATGTTATTCACACCTTCCAGGATATCTACCCTGTTGGGATCTCCCATAGAAGAAAACATTTCCTGACAGCCTTTCCACAATATTGCTTACAAAATAATGAAAAGCTTGGACCAATCCCCTTGGTGCCTCACTGGAATTGTACCTACCTATAGATTTGGACATGGTAGCTATAATTTCCTAAAATAAAAGTCCATAAGTCATTATCAAGATACACTTGGGAAAATCAACTGCTTATTTCTAGGATAATCAGCATAAAATCTGTTTTACTCTTTTGGGACCTTGCCAGGTACTTGGACCTGGATTGGCCTCTGTTGGAAACAGGCTATTAGGCTTGATGGACCTTCAGTCTCTCCCAGTATGACAGCACTTATGTTCTTATGTTTAATCATTTACTTTCAGCCAACTGTAGGTACCTAGGTCCTTTCTCTGACATCCTTCTACTCTAATTGCCTGAGTGCTGGCAGCTACTTACTCTCCTCCCTGATAGCATCAGGCACCTCCAGCTGTACAACTGTTATGCTACACTGTGGCAGATTTTATTTATTGTCTATTTACTAGATGACAAACAAGTCTCCCTGCCCCCCAAATGAAGACTGATAGCTAGATTATCTGTACTTCCTTGCTTCACATCATTTACATTAATGCATTCTTGCAGGCCATGAGTCTTGGAGTCCTAGCTACCATATAAACAATAATGAAGGTGCCTTTTGAGTTGATGGAGAAAAAAAAAAAATCACCTTTCAGAATTTAGAGTTTAAAGACATGGCCCACACAACTCAGAAAAGACAAAAATTATTTGTTGAAGTGAGATCTAGTGTATTACAATTTGGTGGGCTATTTTGATTGAATTTCCCATGTAAACTGTAAACCCCTTGAGTGAATTCCTTCAAAAAGGTGGTAAATAAATCCTAATACATAAGTAAATGTGTTATCAAGTTGTAGTCAGATATATTTTTTATGATCTACCTCATCTAAATGCCTTTTTATTATCTAAGAAAAGTAGCTTCAGAGACCATGGGATTGACATCTATTCCTTAATATGAAGAAATTTCACTCTTTATTTATTTATTGGGATTTATTAACCGCCTTTATGAAGAGATTTACCAAAGGTGCATGTATAGTGCATGCATACTGTGATTTTTATTTTGTATTTTCTTGGTATTGTGCCTTAGATCTCCCACTTCTAGTGTACTGTTATGGGTGATTGTATTCATATTTTTCTTGTATTGAGATGTTCCTTCTCTTTTCTTTCTCTTTCATAGAGTGTATTATTTCTTATTTCACCTGTTTTCTATGGTGTTTTTCTTGCTGAAATATTTAAATTCTATAAATATAAAATAAAAAAAAAGAAACAAACAAACAAACAAAAAAAAGGAATCTAGAGTTTTGAGCTCTTTGCCATACATCACAACTTACCCCTGTTTTATTTTAAATCCTATAGTAAGGGAGAAAACGCCTGCAACTTCCTGACGTCAGGTTATCCTGTAAGAACAAGCTTAAGGAATGGCAAGTGAAATGCAAAGTTTGATAAGGAAGCAAAGAGGGGCTTCGAAAAAAAGATTGTGTTGATCTCATGTATAATCCTAGTCGCATGTGTTAGCTTGTACTTTATTCCTTTGCAGTTGGGGAAGTGTAGATCAAGGAATTTGCGGGTTGATCTTTTAGCATTTCTGGGAGGCAGGTCTACGAGGTCTAACATGTAACTCGGGGCATCTCTATAAACCTGGAGGATGTATTGGGGCAATTTGACAAATTGAAGAGTAGCAAATCTCCTAGACTGGATGAAATTCATCCCAGAGTACTGATAAAATTGAAAAATGAACTTGCTGAACTATTGTTAGTAATATCTAATTTATCTTTAAAATCAAGCATGGTACCGGAAGATTGGAGGGTGGCCAATGTAACGCCAAGTTTTAAAAAAGATTCCAGAAGAGATTCAGGAAATTATAGACCGGTGAGACTGACATTGGTGACAGGCAAAATGGTAGAGGCTATTATAAAGAATACAATTACAGAGCGTATTCAAAAGCATGGATAAATGAGACAAAGCCAACATGGATTTAGTGAAGGGAAATCTTGCCTCACCAATCTATTACATTTCTTTGAAGGGGTGAACAAATATGTGGATAAAGGTGAGCCGGTTGATATTGTATATCTGAATTTTCAAAAGGCGTTTGACAAAGTACCTCATGAAAGACTCCAGAGGAAATTGGAGAGTCATGGGATAGGAGGTAGTGTCCTATTGTGGATTGAAAACTGGTTAAAAGATATAAAACAGAGAATAGGGTTAAATGGCCAGTATTCTCAATGGAGAAGAGTAGTTAGTGGGGTTCCCCGGGGGTTTGTGCTGGGGCCGCTGCTTTTTAACATATTTATAAATGACCTAGAGATGGGAGTAGCTAGTGAGGTAATTAAATTTGCTGACGACACAAAGTTATTCAAAGTTGTAAAATCGCAAGAGGATTGTGAAAAATTGCAAGAGGACCTTATCAGACTGGAAGATTGTGCATCCAATGGCAGATGACGTGTAATGTGTGTGAGTGCAAAGTTGATGCATTTGAGAAAGAGGAACCCAAATTATAGTTACGTGATTCAAGGTTCCACTTTAGGAGTCACCGACCAGGAAAGGGATCTAGGTGTCATCGTTGATGATACGTTGATACGCTCTGCTCAGTGTAGTGCAGTGGCTAAGGTAGCAAATAGAATTTTAGATAGTATAAGGAAAGTAATGGAAAATAAAAATGAGGGCATTATAATGACTTTGTATCGCTCCATGGTGCAACTACACCTCAAATACTGTTTGCAGATCTGGTCACTGCATCTGAAAAAAGATGTGGAGGGACATAATCGAAAGGGACGTCTAGGTTTTGATGAGAACGTCCTCACAAAACGTCTCCATCCAGGGGCAGGGGTCTGTGCTAGGACCGCTGCTTTTTAATATATTTATAAATGATTTAGAGATGGGAGTAACTAGCGATGTAATTAAATTTGCTGATGACACAAAGTTATTCAAAGTTGTTAAATCGCGACAGGATTGTGAAAAATTACAAGAGGACCTTACGAGACTGGGAGACTGGGCGGCTAAATGGCAGATGATGTTTAATGTGAGCAAGTGCAAGGTGATGCATATGGGAGAAAAGAACCCGAATTATAGCTACGTCATGCAAGGTTCCACGTTAGGAGTTACGGACCAAGAAAGGGATCTGGGTGTCGTCGTCGTCGTCGTCGATAATACACTGAAACCTTCTGCTAAGTGTGCTTCCGCAGCTAGGAAATCGAACAGAATGTTGGGTATTATTAAGAAAAATATGGAAAACAGGTGTGAGGATGTTATAATGCCGTTGTATCGCTCCATGGTGCGACCGCACCTTGAGTATTGTGTTCAATTCTGGTCGCCGCATTTCAAGAAAGATATAGTAGAATTGGAAAAGGTACAGCGAAGGGCGACTAAAATGATAGTGGGGATGGGACGACTTCCCTATGAAGAAAGATTAAGGAGGCTAGGGCTATTCAGCTTGGAGAAGAGACGGCTGAGGGGAGACATGATAGAGGTATATAAAATAATGAGTGGAGTTGAACAGGTGGATGTGAAGCGTCTGTTCACGCTTTCCAAAAATACTAGGATTAGGGGGCATGCAATGAAACTACAGTGTAGTAAATTTAAAACAAATCGGAGAAAATATTTCTTCACCCAACGTATAATTAAACTCTGGAATTTGTTGCAGGAGAAAGTGGTGAAGGCGGTTATCTTAGCAGAGTTTAAAAAGGGGTTGGACGGTTTCCTAAAGGACAAGTCCATAAACCGCTACTAAATGGACTTGGGAAAAATCCACAATTCCATGAATAACATGTATAGAATGTTTGTACGTTTGGGAAGCTTGCCAGGTGCCCTTGGCCTGGATTGGCCGCTGTCGTGGACAGGATGCTGGGCTCGATGGACCCTTGGTCTTTTCCCAGTATGGAATTACTTATGTACTTATGTAGATGAGGGTGCAGTGAATTTCTGGTGGGTTTTGGATGGCTCGCTGTTTCCTCCACAAACGTAACAGGTAGGGGAGGATGGGGCTGGGTCCGCCTGCCTGAAGTGCACTGCACCCACTAAAACTGTTCCAGGGACCTGCATACTGCTGTGATGGAGCTGAGTATGACATATGAGGCTGGCATAGAGGTTGGCAATCATATTTTAAATATGTTTTTGAGGGTGGGAGGGTATTAGTGACCACTGGGGGAGTAAGGGAAGGTCATCCCCAATTCTCTCCAGTGGCCATCTGGTCATTTCGGGCACCTTTTTGTTCCTTGGTCGTAAGAAAAACACAACCAGGTAAAGTCATCCAAGTGTTCGTCAGGGACGTCCTTGTTTCTTTCGATTATGGCTCGAGGACGTCCTAGTGTTGGGCACGCCCATGTCCCGCTTTTGCTACACCTACGATACGCCCCCTTGAACTTTGGCCATCCCTGCGACAGAAAGCAGTTGGGAACGTTTAAAATCGGCTTTCAATTATACCGATTTGGACGACCCTGTGAGAAGGACGTCCATCTTCTGATTTATGTCGAAAGATGGGCGTCCTGCTCTTTGGATAATGAGCCCAATGGTGGAATTAGAAAAGGTACAGAGAAGGGCGACAAAAATGATAAAGGGGATGGGACAAATTCCCTATGAAGAAAGGGTAAAGCGGCTAGGGTTCTCCAGCTTGGAGAAAAGTTGGCTGAGGGGAGATATGATAAAGGTTTATAAAATAATGAGGGGAGTGGAACGGGGTACATAATGAAGTTATAAAGTAGTAAATTAGAAACAAATTGGAGAACATTTTTCTTCACTCAATGTGTTATTAAAGTCTGGAATTTGTTGCCAGAGAATATGGCAAAAGCAGTTAGTTTAGCGGGGTTTAAAAATGTTTGGATACCTTCCTAAAAAAAAAGTCCATAAGCCATTATTATTTCTAGGATAAGCAGCATAAAATGTAACTTGTACTTGTAACCTGGATTGACTACTGCTTGGTTTGATGGACCTTCCTTCTGTCCCAGTATTGGAATTCTTATGTTATGTTCTTATGAATGTCGTTGATCCACCCATGCCCCACCCATGGACATACCCCCTTTTTGGTTGCGCACTATGCGACTTGAATGTCCAGAGTTATAAAATAACAAGAAAGAAGATTTATTTATTTATTTATTTATTTATTACATTTGTATCCCACATTTTCCCAGCTATTTGCAGGCTCAATGTGGCTTACATAGTACCGTACTGGCAATCGCCAAGTCTGGTAGAGAAACAAATACAAGGTGATATTGTGGTCAAATAAAGGTACATGTGTTTCAGGTACAAAGGTGATCGAAGAGAGGAAAGGTTATATAGTGTCCATTACGAGCTTTGGTTTTGCTGTGTTCCAGAGTGTAGATATTTATGTTGGGTCGGTGGGGTATGCCTTTTTGAACAGGTTGGTTTTTAATGATTTCCTGAAGATTAGGTGGTCATAGGTTGTTTTCATAGCTTTAGGCAATGTGTTCCATAGTTGTGTACTTATGTATGAGAAGCTGGATGCATAGGTTGCTTTGTATTTAAGTCCTTTGCAGTTTGGGTAGTGGAGGTTTAGGTAAGATGCACGTTCAACTCCTAATTGGTGCCAATTAATATCAATAATTGATTGTTAGCATCCAATTATTACTTGTTTATGACTCATTAACCAATTAAGTTGTGCACGCATCTCAGGATTGTGCCCAAATTTAGGCAACTTTTAATTGAATCCAGCGGTAAATATTCAATCAATAAAATAGTGCACAAACTTACTATTTTACCACAGGTTTGCAAATAGGACTGTAGTTTTGTTTACAAAGTGCAGTGCCTGTAGACTGTGTGTACACAATATGTAACTTGTTTTTTTTATATTATATTTATAACGTCTCATTTAGATTTCAAATTGGAGCATGCAGGCTCAGCTGGTAAATCTTAGCTAATAAAAACTTCACTGCAGAAAGCAAGCAGTGACCTATAACTTAAGTCACATACATTACTTTCACAGGGAAAGGAGGGGCAGGCCTCAAGATGCTTTAAAGTAGCCCTTAGATGAAATAAAAGGCTGTTGAAGCTTTCAGAGCTCTTCATGATTTCTTGCAGGAGCTGACAAACAGCTGTCAATGTCTAATGATGTTAGATTCCCAGCAACTTATCCAAAGACACAACATCTTTTTACTATGTAATAATAGAGCACATAAAGAAAACGATTAAACAATCAGACACACTGCCGCCAGCTAAAATAGATTTGTGGACAAACTACAGCTCCACTGAACTTAATGGAGCTGCTAGGCATACGTTTGAGGCCTAGCAGATGTTAACAGTTTTATACTGCTGGCACTGTGTGGTCTGAAACTCAGAGTAGCTACATGCAGAAACCTGATGGGCTTATTTTTACAGTGACTTTTATCAACAGAGAACCATTTCAGGAATGTCTACAATAAAGTGTACCTGCAAGGATGCAAGATATATTTCCCAAAAGCAGATAAAATGATGATTTGAGAAGAGTCGAAGCAATCTGTCCCTACAAAAAACATTATCTATAATTGAATCAATTACACAGAAATGTGGTAAGTCAAACAATAGTGCTCCAAATCACAAAAAAATCATGAGTGAAATAAAAACAGTCTGGAGGTGAAATGAGTATTCCCTGTGCTGACATTTTTAGTTTCTTTGGTTTCAGCAAATGAAACTTTGGACAGAATAAATTATGTTTCAAATACTTACACGTGGGAAATTTGGTTTAGTTTAGTTCAATTCATATACTACCAAACAAAACAGCCCTAAAGAGCTTGTTCATTAAAGTCTGGTAACTTTTTGAACTTATGGCATGTGAAATACACTGTAAATGTTAAAACCTGTGTTTTAAATGTTGGGGCACTCCAGCATATTCCCTATACAATTACATTCACAGTTAGTGTAGATGCACTTGCCACATCCTATTTAGGAGGCACTAAGGTAGCTGCACAACCTCCAACAGTGACAGTAAAACAGTGATTCCAAAATCTGTCCTGGGTGAACCTCAACCAGTCAGGTTTCAGAATATACACAATGGATATTTATGAGATTGAATTGCATTCACTGCCTCGTTGATATGTAAGTCTATCTCATGCATAGTAATTGTGAATATCCTGAAAAGATGACTGGCTGGGGTTCCCCCAGGACATGCATGGGAACCCCTGCAGTAGAATAATGTAACTAACCACAATGTTTAGTCCATATCTGTCACAAAATGCCTAGCCACCCACCTAGGGTTCCCCCGCGGCCACTTAGAGAGTCTATCCCCAGCATAGCTCAGGTCAGACTGCACCTGACACCTGTGCTCTACACTAGCTCCCTCCTCCCATCGACTGGGTAACAACTGCCTCTGGGCAAGTCTCCCACTTTCAAATTATCCCTAGTAATTTCAAGGTTACTGGGGCCACACTCCCAGTGGTCTCACAGTTCCCATAAAGCACTCACAGACCTAACACACAAACTACCAGGATTCTTTATCAGTCCAGACAAGCAGGACAAACAAACAAGTATGTTTATTCTCTTAAAAATATTGAACAGTGGAACAAAATAGTGCAAATAGCAAACAATAACAGGTAACAAATATGGATCAATTATAACACTAACTAAACATTTGCATATTTCCTAGAAAGTACCTGGGGAAATAAACTGCTTCCCTTGAACTTTAGTTCCGTCTTGTTCTCCCATCTGTGGTTCTACACACTATCTTTGTTCTAGTACTCTATAAAAGAAATAGGTACCTACTTTGTTTCATAAAATAGGCACCCTTCAGGTACCTAAATATAGAGAATTTTTATTGCTCCATTATCCTAACCTAAAAAGGGTTAAAACCAAGAATTATTTAGTTAGTATGTTTGCATATCAAACTGCTTCTCATTGGAATAGGTTTCCTCACAATATTAGAAGTCAGGTTAATTATGTTCATACCGGTATTGGCGATCGCCTCTACTGTACTATGTAAGCCACATTGAACCTGCAAATAGGTGGGAAAATGTGGGATACAAATGTAACAAATAAATAAAATAAATAAATAAAATATTAGAAGTCAGGTTAATTATGTCACATTTCGGAAGTTGTTGAAATCTTTTTATTTAGAAATTATCTGATTTAATGATTGTTATGCATAGTCTTGGTTTTTCATTTTCGTTATTTTTAATGTGATTTTTTTTTCTTCTAATTTTAAATTTGGCATATTATTATGTTTTTTTAACCTACTGTAATATTCCTGGCAATGCCCATTCTTCTTGACATGTAAGCCACACTTACCTCAGGATGTATGTGTGGGGTATAACTGTCCTGTAATGTAATGTAAGTTATGTGCATATTTACAGAATTGTGTTTTTGCAGATTTTTGGCATTGGTGTGTGTTTTGTGCACTCATATGCACGTAAATGCCATTACTGTAAACATTCTCCAAAAATTAACTCTCAAATAGTACAACTCCAGCACAGTGTATGATGCTATTAAGTTCATGTTTTATATTTTATCATATATATTTTTTTTTAATGAAAGGAGAAAAGGCTTTATGTGTTTCCAAATACTCACCGGCAAGTGCACTCATATGGGGCTAGATTCTATATGTGGTGCCTAAAGAATTGGTGCTGAAATAAATAGCTCTTAGTTCTATGCTATAAACCATGCTTAAAGTTAGCTGTGGTCTATAGAATAGTGCTTAGCACTGGGAACCGCGACTACATTTCAGTGTGACAAGTTTCACCAATGAAAACCTGGTATAAATCCCCACACATAAATTAGGCGTGGATTCCCATAATTCTATAACAACACGTATAAATTTCAGGAATGCCCCGACTCGTCCATGCTCCTCCCTTGGCCATGTCCTCTTTTCAGGCCCGCGCAGTAGAATTTACACGCACTTCTATATAAAATACACCTAAAAAGATGCATGTGTAAATTCTAGTTATTGTCAATTAGTGCTAATTGATTGTTATTGTTCAATTATCTGTGCTGATTGGCTCATTATTTAATTTAAGTGGGTTACACAAATTGGGTACATGCCCAATTACACGCACAATTCAAAGCATCATATATAGAATTGTGTGTGTGTGTGTGGGGGGGGGGGGGGGGTAATGACAAAATGTAAACCATTCAGCTCTACCTGTCAATTTAATCACATGTCATTAGTCTCCCTCCCCCTTTTTAAATAAAACACTGTATGTGATTTGTAAGTTTATACTCAAACACACTGTGCTAGATGTACAAAAATATGTGTGAGAAGTTTCAAGCTAGCCCTCTGAGCCCTTATAACTTATAACGTTTTCATAAATTGTTCTTGAGGTATATCATAAATGCTTGCAACTTATCTACTGCTCCAAGCGGGTGTGCAGATGTCGTCCAATGAGGTGTCTCATTTCAATTCCTTCTTCAGGGACCTAAATTTGGCATTCCTTCCATCTACCAATATTTAATCAGTCCGAAATGCTTAATTTTTAGTTGCTCAAACTTCAACAAAGGTGTAATAACACGGGCTTACCCAACGCCTCCATGGATCGCCTTCCTTAGCTTCTTCAAAAACAGCACGTGCATCAATGATGTAATGATAGCATATTCCAAAATTTGATAAATAGTACAATTTTAATAAAAAAAAACCCATTCTATACCAAAGTGATACTTGGTTGAATAAGATTAAAGATGCTGATCAGATAAAAGGAAACATGTAAATAAAGATACCATCTATATTATAGTGTTCCACTCAATAGTCTCATTTAAACCTCATCGAGTAGTTGCACCCAGCTGGTGAATCCAAACATTTCCCACCCTGTCATCTCCAACTGGAGATTCCAATATGTGCTCTATGATGAACCACTATTTTTTTCAACTGTATGTTGATGGTGCAAAACATGTTGCACCAAAAGAGCTGTTATAGTAGCCGTATATAAGTGGCTTCAATATTCTGTTAAAATAATTCTAATTTTTCTAATAGTTTGTCCGACCTAAATGAATTCACAAGGACAAATGACGACATAAAATACATAACTAGAATCATCCTCCAGATTCTTAGTGTGCCTATAACTTAATCATCCAGTTAGCACTGATAATTGAATGTTAACAAGCAATTATCAGCACCAATTGGGACTAATTAGAATTTTCATGCAGTATTTTATAAGCACTATGTGACAAAGCTAGTACTCGGGGCCCCACAGAGAAGCAGCTGCTCTCTGAACTATGGTTTCCAGAAGCCCTTGCAAGCAGGAGAGAGGAGGGTAGCCCCAAAAGGGTGGAATGGATTTCCGACCCCAGCAGGGGGAGCAGTGGCTCAGTGCTAGGGGAGCTAGTTACTCCCATCCCCACTAGAGGGAGAAGGGGAGGTGAAGCTCAGTCCCTTAGCTACATCACCAGTATATAATTCCCTGCAGCTGTGAGAGGGGAGAGAGATTTCCGGGTGGCTCCCAGCCACCAGAAGGGAGAGGAAACTGATTGAGAGAGAAGCTGCCATGGAGTAGGTGGAGGACAGAAAGGGCCTGCCACTGGAGCTTCCCTGCGGGGGAAGAGTAAGCTGCCATGGAGTGGGAGAATGTAGATGTAGCCCTGTCCAGCACATGAAGGCAGTGTGAGAGGCCACAGGGGTGTGGTGCTGTGAGGTAAGAGGAAAGCTGCCAGCCCTGTTTGGTACAGGGTCCTCCTGGTTGCTGTGAAGAGGACAGGGGCATTAAGTAGTGGTTTCTTTTGAAGAGACTGTTGATGAAAGGGTTGAATTATTGGGATGTATAGAACAGCAGGCTGAACTTTGTCTGAGCCCTTCTGAGGGAGAGGGGAAGGTAGTGCAAAGGAAGTGGGCCTGAAATGTTAAGGAACTGAATGTTGGCTGGAGTTTTGAACCTGGCCTGAACCCTGCTTGTGAACTGCATTTCAAATTTGAGAGTGGAACTGAATTGAAAATAAAGCACTTTGATCTTAAGTCCATATGGCAGTCTGGTTCTTTGCTGGAAACCTGTGAGCCTAACATGGCTGCCGGCCCCAACCCAGAGCGGAGGAAGCAGACCCCTTTACAGAATTCTATAAGGTAATCCATGTAAATTATACCACACGGATCTGAAAAGGAGGCTTGCTGAGTGGTGTGACATGATGAGCTTTAAACTCCAGTATGCCAATTTATGATATGTTGTTATTGCTGGAGTTAAGTATATTGCCATTGCCATTAGAGGTCATCCTTATAGAATAGTAGCATAACCTTGGTAGCACTCCTAACATAAAGCTAGTGTAAGTGTGGGCACATAAATGTTGCAGGGAAATGTGTAACTTATAGTATTCTATATATCCTGTGCATAAGTGGGAACCCTGCCTATGTCCCACTTCTTTGTATGCCCCCTTCCACATATATAAATTAAGCAGATATTTGCAGAATAGCATTTATGTAGTATACTGACCTATAAATGCATAAGTGCACACATATTTATTTATTTATTTTTATTTATTTATTTACAGCATTTATATCCCACATTTTCCCACCCACGGGCAGGCTCAATGTGGTTTACATCAGTCTGAAAAGGCATACATCAATCCAGTAACAAACAATCAAGTGCATTGAAGTTGAAGAGGTTAGTGAGTAATTACCGAGGAGAAGACAAGGAGAAAGGGTAATAGAGTTCAATATGCCGATATGATAGCTACAGTTCAGGAGTTATGGATACAAGGGGGTACTTTGGCGTAAGCTTTACCAAATAAGTTGGTCTTGAGTGATTTTCTGAAAGTCGGAGGATCGTGAGTAGTTTTTACAGATTTAGGTAATCCATTCCACAAATGTGCCCTAATATAGGGAAAGGTGGATGCGTAAGTGGTTTTATATTTGAGGCCATAACATGTTGGGTAATGGAGATTTAAGTACGAATGAGATGATTTGTGAGTATTCCTTGGTGGCAAGTTGATAAGGGTATCCATATAAGCTGGAGCTTCACCATAGAGGATTTTATGCACCAGGGAGCAAATTTTAAAAGTTATTTGGTCCTTGAAAGGAAACCAGTGCAGTTTCTCACGTAGTGGTCTGAACTTTCGAACCTTGATTTTCCATAGATCAGTCTAGCAGCTGTATTCTGTGCAGTTTGTAATGTTTTTGAAGCATTTCTTTGTACCCTGCGTATATTCCATTGCAAGGTGGCTTGAAACTAGTGATTGAACTAAATTGCGAAACACTTCTCTAGGGAAATAAGGCGTTATATGTTTTAGTTTCCAAAGCGAGAAGAATACTTTTTTGGTGATGGAGTTTGTTTGTTGCTCTAGTGTTAAGTTTCTATCAACAATTACTCCTAGTATTGTTAGAGTCACAGAGATTGGTAGGGCAAGCTCAGGAGTGATTAAGGTTGAGGGTTTGTACTTGTTATAGTGAGAGTATAAGGCAATGAGTTGTATGTGTGTATATGCCAGTATTTTAAAAAAATTACATATGCAATGTAATTTCCTCTGTAGCTCATGAAGGGCTACAGAGGAAATTGGAAGGTCATGTGGACAAAGGGGAGTCGGTTGATATCGTGTATCTGGATTTTCAAAAGGCGTTTGACAAGGTACCTCATGAAAGGCTACAGAGGAAATTGGAGGGTCATGGGATAGGAGGAAATGTCCTATTGTGGATTAAAAACTGGTTGAAGGATAGGAAACAGAGAATGGGGTTAAATGGGCAATATTCACAATGGAGAAGGGTAGTTAGTGGGGTTCCTCAGGGGTCCGTGCTAGGACCGCTGCTTTTTAATATATTTATAAATGATTTAGAGATGGGAGTAACTAGCGAGGTAATTAAATTTGCTGATGACACAAAGTTATTCAAAGTCGTTAAATCACGACAGGATTGTGAAAAATTACAAGAGGACCTTACGAAACTGGGAGACTGGGAGGCTAAATGGCAGATGACGTTTAATGTGAGCAAGTGCAAGGTGATGCATGTGGGAAAAAAGAACCCGAATTATAACTACGTCATGCAAGGTTCCACGTTAGGAGTTACGGACCAAGAAATGGATCTGGGTGTCGTCGTCGATAATACATTGAAACCTTCTGCTCAGTGTGCTGCTGCGGCTAGGAAAGCGAATAGAATGTTGGGTATTATTAGGAAAGGTATGGAAAACAGGTGTGAGGATGTTATAATGCAGTTGTATCACTCCATGGTGCGACCGCACCTTGAGTATTGTGTTCAATTCTGGTCGCCGCATCTCAAGAAAGATATAGTAGAATTGGAAAAGGTGCAGAGAAGGGCGACTAAAATGATAGCGGGGATGGGACGACTTCCCTATGAAGAAAGATTAAGGAGGCTAGGGCTATTCAGCTTGGAGAAGAGACGGCTGAGGGGAGACATGATAGAGGTATATAAAATAATGAGTGGAGTGGAACAGGTGGATGTGAAGCGTCTGTTCACGCTTTTCAAAAATACTAGGACTAGGGGGCATGCGATGAAACTACAGTGTAGTAAATTTAAAACAAATCGGAGAAAAGTTTTCTTCACCCAACATATAATTAAACTCTGGAATTCTTTGCCGGAGAAAGTGATGAAGGTGGTTAGCTTAGCAGAGTTTAAAAAGGGATTGGACGGTTTCCTAAAGGACAAGTCCATAAACCGCTACTAAATGGGCTTGGGAAAAATCCACAATTCCAGGAATAACATATATAGAATGTTTGTACGTTTGGGAAGCTTGCCAGGTGCCCTTGGCCTGGATTGGCCGCTGTTGTGGACAGGATGCTGGGCTCGATGGACCTTTGGTCTTTTCCCAGTATGGCATTACTTATGTACTTAATGTACATGTAAGTGCCTAGTTTATAGCTCTGTTTCCTTTGAGTTGAGCTGGTGTCCTCCAACTGGTGGTGCTTCAATATTCTGTTTTAAATCTCTAGGGACAGGAAGGTTCCCTGGAGTCTGCTGAACTTGCCTGTCCCTCACTATTGAAAATGTGATAGTGAAACAGCACCCCCCCCCCCCCCACTGGCAGAACTGTAGATGGAGTATTCCCGCTCAGTTTAGAGGGAACAGTGCTTTATATAATTGCCCTTTAAGGGGCTCTTTTACTAAAGTACACTGAAAAATAGTCTGCGCTGGTGTATTGGAAACACGCAGGTCTATTTTTAACCGTACCTTCAAAAAGGCCTTTTTTTTTTTTTTGCTGAAAATGGAAAATCAGCTCGTGTCCATTTTGGGCCTGAGACCTTACCGCTACCCATTGACTTAGCGGTAAGGTCTCATGCGTTAACCGGGCAGAAATCGTCAGCACCTGCTAATTACCACCTGGTCAGCGCACATAGTAAAAAATGGAAATTATTTTCTGCTGTGTGTTTTACACGCGCATAGAAATTAGAATTATCGCCTGGGGTATGCGGTAGCCAGGCGATAATTGTAATTTGACGTGTGTTGTACTTACGGGGCATAATCGAACGGCGCCGACCATCTATAAGGGCGGCCATCTCTAACTATGGCACCGTCAAGTGGCGTACCCAACTGTATTAGCGAAACAAGATAGCCGGCCATCTTTCATTTCGATAATATGGTCAGGGCCGGCCAAATCTCAACATTTGGGCTGCCCTTAGAGATGGCCGGCATTGGTTTTCGCCGATAATGGAAACTAATGGCGGCCATCTCAAACCCAGCCAAATCAAAGCCATTTGGCTGTGGGAGGAGCCAGCATTTGTAGTGCACTGGTCCCCCTCACATGCCAAGACACCAACCAGCCACCCTAGGGGGCACTGCAGTGGACATCACAAATTGCTCCTAGCCGCATAGCTCCCTTACCTTGGGTGCTGAGCCCCCCAAATCCCCCCAAAACTGACTCCACACAACTGTACACCACTACCATATAGCCCTAAGGGGTGAAGGGGGGTACCTACATGTGGGTACAGTGGGTTTTGAGGGGGGGGTGGAGGGCTCCCATTTACCACCACAAGTGTAACAGGTAGGGGGGATGGGCCTGGGTCCGCCTGCCTGAAGTGCACTGCACCCACTAAAAACTGATCCAGGGACCTGCATACTGCTGTCATGGATCTGGGTATGACATTTGAGGCTGACATAGAGACTGGCAAAAAAATGCATTTAATTTTTTTTTGGGGGGTGGGAGGGGGTTGGTGACCACTGGGGGAGTAAGGGGAGGTGATCCCCGATTCCCTCCGGTGGTCATCTGGTCAGTTCGGGCACCTTTTCGAGGCTTGGTCTTGAACAAAAAGGGACCAAGTAAAGTCGGCCAAATGCTCGTCAGGACCGGCCTTCTTTTTTCCATTATCAGCCGAGGCCGGCCATCTGTTAACCACACCCCCATCCTGCCTTCGGTACACTGCCGACATGTCCCCTTGAACTTTGGCCGGACCTGCGATGGAAAGCAGTTGAAGCCGGCCAAATTCAGCTTTCGATTATACCGATTTGGCTGGCATTAGGATAAGGCCGACCATCTCCCGATTTGTGTCGGAAGATTGCTGGCCTTCTCCTTCGAAAATAAGCAGGATAAGCACCTACTCATTTTAGTAAAATGGCCCCTAAATAAATAAGTCCCTTTGAATATTGGCCTGAATATTTTTTTTGTGGGAGACTCTCGGGGTGTCACAGAGCACTATAGTTCAATACACGGATTTAAACTTAACACCAACAAAACTGAACTGCTTTGGGTTGATTGTGGTATCAGTTCTATCCCAGATAGTTTATTAATAATAACAAATAAGCTGTGTCTAAAGATTGAATGGACCTCTAAGATCATGGGTTTTATTTTCTTTTGAGCCACAAGAAAACCATTTGGTCCAAATAGTGTTTTTTAAACTTCGGCAACTGCACAATGTTCGGCACTATTTTGACAGAAAACACTTTCTATCCTGGTTGAGGTTATAATTTTATATCATCTAGATTACTGCAACAGTCTTTATGTGTCTTTAACAGTTAGGCAATGCACCAAGCTCCAGATTCTCCAGAATACAGCCATCAAATTAGCATTTCATCTGAAGAAATATGACAGAGTCTCTCCAGTACTGATTTCTCTTCACTTGCTTCCTATATAGGTTTGTCTTCTTTGTAAACTTGGGTGTATTGTATATAAGGTGTTTGATGGGTCCTCTCCAGGATACTTTTTTGGACTGCTGTCTTTTCCATCTAACTGCAGATCCTCAAAATCTAGAAACCCGTATCATCTAATTTTTCCTTCTTTTACAAGAAGATTCCTGGAGGATTATTTCTCTTATCAGGCAGCGTGCTTCTGGCTCTCTCTACCCTTAGATTTGCAAGCATCTCTATTTTATTTATTTTTTGTAAAAAAAATTGAAAACTGATCTGTTTAAAAAACTCATGGTCTGTCTGTCAATCTATTCTCTCTTTTATTCTTTTGTTAACTGCTTTGAACCACTGTCTTGTGGGAGTTAGCGGGATACAAAGAATCATATTACATTACATTACATGAAGTGGGACCTGTGCTAAAATAGCACAAGTTAGTGATAGAAAAACACATCTTAATGGTAGCCCATGTTGATAACTACACCCCTAAATCCATTATATGATTCATATTTATTGGATTATTCTATTAATTTTTATTGGAGTTCAATAAGATCAATGTATAGCATTTGAATCATAGAATAAACCATCAGCAGTGTTTCCAAGTGTTTATGTTTATCTTTATTTTAACATTGATATATTGCCTTTATGAAGCATAACCAAGGCCAGTTATTCAATAATAAAATAAATTAAGAAGAAAGGTGAAAACGGAATATGAGGGGAAGGGAATAGAAACAAGGAACACTGAAGAGGAGAAAAAAAGATGAATGATAATTCTGCTGAGAATCTCATGACATGAGACCAGTAAACCCTAAGTCCTATTCCTACTCAATTGCTAGAATAAAATAGAATAGTACGCTTTAAGCTCCCTCTTAAATCTATTAAGGCTGCTCTCAACCTGAAAATAAGTAGGGATTGAGTTCCATGGGGCAGGGGCCAAAAAGAAAAATAAAAGCTGTTTGGTGAGACTTTCATGTTATGAAACAGAAGGAGAGGGAAGGATCAACTAATGTTGTGTCTGAGATCTCAAGGTTTTAGTAGGATGACATGGAATTAGCATCTGAGAGAAAGAAAGCAGCAGTCTCATGCTGCTGGTATCATGCTCATAAATTCAGGAGCCCTTTTACTAAGGTGCTCCGAAAAATGGCCTGCGCTGGTATAGGTGCATGTCTTGGATGCCTGCAGGTCCATTTTTCAGCGCACCTGGAAAAAAGACCTTTTTTGTGGCCAAAAATGGACATATGGCAAAATTAAAACAAGTGTGCATCCATTTTCAGCATAAGACCCTACCGCCGCCCATTAACTTAGAGGTAAGGTCTCACGCATTAACTGGGCGGTAATCATCAGTGCTCGTAAACTGCTGATAACCACCGGGAAAGTGCCACACAATAGAAAATGTAAAATATTTTCTATCGTGTGTTTTGGACACTTGTAAAAAATGAAATTACAACCCGGGACATGCGTTAGCTGTGTGGTAGTTCCAATTTGACATGCGCTGGATGCATGTAGGTGCCTACACACCTTAGTAAAAGGTCCTCTCAATGCTGGACCATGTCTGGGCTTTGACATTGGCTGGCTAAATAAAGATAAGACTGACTTTTGTGTGGTTCTAATTATGCAGTTACCCTGGCTAGTTAAGTGCTGAATATCGGCACTTTTTAGCCAGCCAAGTTCTGGTTCCCCCCCCCCCCCCCCCCTCCTCGATGCCCCCATAATATCTGATTTTGAGATAGAATGTAACTGGATGTTTTCAAGGCACTAACCAGCTCAATGCAAATTAGCAGTTAGCCCCAAATAGGTGATTTACCCAATCAGGAGCCATTTCTGGCTGGTTAAATTGCTTTGAATATTGACCCATAATATTTTGGACAAGCTGATGTCGGCAAAGCAAAAACTCTAGAAGACCATTATAAAGGACATTACAATAATCTAAATAATTGCTTATTGAAGTAAAAATCAAAGTAGTTGCCACTGACCTACTTAGGTAAGGGCAGAGGAAACTGAAAATCGGAAAGCAAAACAAGTGTGAACTACCGTGGAGACCTTTTGGGCTGCAGCTGCTAACAAGACAGGTTCACCAGGTAGAACAACAGCATAACTGAAAATAATATTTTCTCATTCCATCTTGAAATTACTAATAAAAAAAATCCTTGAAAAATACCATGAAGAAAAATAATATATTATTGCAGTGTAGTGGAGAAAAATACAACATATTACATTTTCTTATTGGTACACAATATCAACAGAAACTTTGCAGCTCAATAAACTTGCTATTGGGTATAGCAGAAATCAATACCTGCTTATTATGCCAGATCACCTGAAAATGTAAGAATAATCTAAATTAATGATTTTGTGAAATAACCAAGGAAAATTTATTGCAGTCTTTGATTATTGTCTCTTTTTTCAATGAAGCAAAAACATCCTTTGCTGAATCTCAGCAGAGAACTTATTTTACTGTCAGTGTCTAGGTATTGGATTAAAGATGAGAAGCAAACAGCAAAGCTGGTTCAGTCATACCATATGGCAATAATCAAAAGCTTAGCTGGCTTTAGAGCACATAAAATGAGGTTTGTGTGCCTGATGCCTTGGAAAATTGCTTAATTAGCCAGCCAGAATCTTAGGCTAGTAGTTACTAAATTGTGGTAGAATAATGCATTTTACTACAGAATATTTACCATACCAGTTACTACTCTATGGTGCATTTAGGAATATCACATGTTCAGGACTGCATCAATGCAAAGATAGTGGGCTCTAAGTCAGGTCAGCTATCAGTTAAAGAGGCTTGTATACAGAGATCCTATATCCCCAGATACCCCTGACATGACACTCCCTCCACTGCTACCCCCCCCCCCCCCATCAGTGTTGATCACCAAGACTCCCCCCTCCTCACACCTACCATAAGTTTATCTGTTGTCTAGTGAAAAGGCAGGAGTAATTATTATATCTTGTAGCTCCTAACTCCTCAGATGCCAGCTTAAAATGGCACCTCTTGATCTGTACAGTACTACTAATAGGGATCAAGCAGCCAAATAAGGATATAAATCCATTTGAAAATTCACTCTAAATATCATAAAAATAAATCCTTTTCTTGCATTTATATTCATGGGATCCTTCCCTACTGCTTATATTGTAGTTACTATAATTTCTTAACAAAGCAGAAGTAGAATTGCTTGAGCCAAGGGTTAAGTTGTGGTTCAAGCCCCTAATGTACCCCCCAAATAAGCCTAGAATCTTTCAAAATCAGTCACATGTGACCATCTCTGGGGAAAAAGTGACTTAATTCACCAGGTTTTAAATTCATAAGGTTTAAAAAAAAAATCTGCTAGAGCCAACCATTTGTAATTACAGTCCAAACCCCATCCTTTTTGTAAAAATAATAATAAAAAAGAATAAGTTACAAAAGTTCAAATGTGTAAATTTTACAGACTGCTTATGGACACATGGCATGAAAAAAAAAAAACGGTCATTCTCAACATTTTGGATACGCTGCTTTAATCATCTTTTCCTAGAGACAGTCACATATCATTTGTCTTATCATTGGCTCTCTGATGGTAAAACTATGTCCTGGTGGTACTTAGAGTTTGAGAGGCTAATGGGACCTTGTTTAATTTTAGCTCACATTTTTCTTTTCTAGCTCAAGGCAAGTCATACTCGGGTACAGTAGGAATCAGTGCCGTAACGAGGGCGGCTGACACCCGGGGCGGGTCGCTGCTGCGCACCCCCCCTCCCCCGGGTGCAGCATGGCACCCCCCTTCGGCGCGCACCCCCCTTTGGCGCGCACACCCCTCCGGCCCGCACCCTCCCCCGGAGCGCATTCTTACTTAGTTTAGAAGCGAGGGGCGGGCGGGAGGGCCGATCCGCCCCCGAGTCCACGTCGCTGGGAGCTGCGTCGGCTCCATTGGTTCCTTGCTCTCTCTGCCCCTGAACAGGAAGTAACCTGTTCCGGGGCAGAGGGAGCAAGGAACCAACGGAGATGACACCCCCCCAGTGGCGTGCACCCGGGGCGGACCGCACCACTGCCCCCCATTCCTACGCCACTGGTAGGAATTTCTCAGTCCCCAGAGGGAAAGCAATGGAAGATGAAGTGATTCACCCAAGGTCACAAAAAAGCTTCAGAAGGATTTGAACTGCCACCCTACTGCTCTAATCACTAGACTACTACAGCACTCTCCTTTAATGTTTAGGTGAGACCTGCTACCTTAAGCTGTTGCCTAGACTGCCTAATGGTTAAGCTTGCCCTGTCTGCAATTTGTCACCTGGGAGGGCAAATTATATACAGTATATAAAGTGGACACACAAGACCAGATTCTATAAATGACATTGAAAATTCAGGAGTGCATTCCAGAATATGGTGGCTACTCCGGAGAAGGCTTGATGGTGTGTATCACATTACGTGATGTCCTTTGGAGAGGGTGTGGTTAGGGAGACTCCTTGGAAGGACCATAGTGACCTTGAAGGTGTGCAGATGGAGATCCTTTTCTTCAAGTACTCTGGGCCATTTCCTTTAAGAACCATGAAGATTAGTCGTGGAGGGGCATAATCAAACGCGAACGCTCATCTCCATGGGCGTCTATCTCCGAGAATGGGTACGTGAAGGGGCAGGACAAACCGTATTTTCGAAAAAAAATGGGTGTCCATCTTGTTTCCGATAATACGGTTTGTGCCCGGCAAATGCATCAGATTTGTGCGGATTTGAGCTGGGTGGTTTCGTTTTTCAGCGATAATGGAAACCGAAGGCGCCCAGCTCAAAAACGACCAAATCCAAGGCATTGGTTCGTGGGATGGGCCATGATCGGTAGTACACTGGTCCCCCTCACATGCCAGGACACCAACCAGCCACCCTAGGGGGCACTTGTAACAATTTAAACTAAACAGTTAACTACCTCTGAAGTACATAGCTCCCTTCCTTTGGGTGCTGAGCCCCCCCCCCCCAAAACCCACTGCCCACAACTCTACACCATTACCATAGCCCTTATGGCTGAAGGGGGGCACCTAGATGTGGGTACAGTGGGTTTTGGGGGCGGTTTGGAGCGCTCCCATTTACCACCACAAGTGTGACAGGTGGGGGGGATGGGCCTGGGTCCACCTGGCTGAAGTCCACTGCACCCACTAACAACTGCTCCAAGGACCTGCATACTGCTGTAATGGAGCTAGGTATGACATTTGAGGCTGGCATACAGGCTGGAAAAAAAGTTGTTAAAGTTATTTTTTTTGGTGGGAGGGGGTTAGTGACCACTGGGGGAGTCAGGGGTGGTCATCCTCGATTCCCTCCGGTGGTCATCTGGTCATTTAGGGCACTTTTTTGGGACTTGTTCGTGAAAAAGGGTCCAAAAAAGTGACCCAAATTCACACTAAAAACGCCTTTCTTTTTTCAATTATCGGCCGAGGACGCCCATCTCTCCTCAGTCGATAAACACGCCCCACTCCCGCCTTCACCATGCCTCTGACACGCCCACGTCAACTTTGGCCATTTCCGCGACAGATTGCAGTTGAAGATGCACATCCAAAAATAAAAAATATTTTTCAGATGCGCGTAACAGACGCGCGCCAAAAATTACAACAAGAGGTGGACAGTAAATTCATTTTGGCGTGCGTTGGGCGTGAATAGACACTTATGCAACTTAGTAAAAGGTGCCCCCCATAAAGCAAGCTAGCCAGGAAAAAAAAATGTATCTTGTATGTAGAAATGTGTCTTCCAGCAATCCCATGCAGAGACTCTACTGCAACTCTGCTGCCTCTAGCACTGTGGGAACTCCGTAATTAAAGAAGCTCTGTGGTGTCAACACACTTTCTCATTAAAGCTTTGCCGGTGAATAGATGTTATAATGAAGGAGTGTGTTGACACCACTGAGCTTCTTCAATTATAGGGCCCTTTTACTAAGCCACAGCAAAAAAGTGGCCTGCAGCAGTGCAAGCGTGTCTTTTTTGCATGGGACAATTTTTGCCGTGTCCTGGAAAAAGGGCCTTTTTTAAGGGCCTGAAAATGGACGTGCGACAAAATAAAACCCAGCATGCATCCATATTTAGCCTCAGACATTACCGCCACCCATTAACTTAACGGTAAGGTCTCACATGCTACTGTGTGGTTTTGGCATGCACCAAGTTCAAAATTGCTGCCCGGGGCATGTGGTAGCCGGGTGGTAATGCTGATTTAGCATGCTCTGGATGTACTTAGACCCTAATGCTCCTTTGTAAAAGGGCCCCAGAATTCCCATGGCACTGGAGGCATCAGAGTAGCAGTGGAGTTTCTGCAGGGGATTGCTGGAAGACACATTTCTTCTTACAAGATGTGTTTTTTCTTGGTTAGCTTGCTTTTCTGGTAATTTGTGATCACTGTTATGGTATTTCTGATATTTTTTGTATGTTATTGCGGAACCCTTTTGTTTTTTAAAGCCATGGATCATTCACATGGGGTGTTGCCTGCTTTAGTGATTGAGACAGATATATTTTTCTTTAATCAGTTGTCTTTCTCCATTGGAATTTTTTTTACACTGATTCTTTTTTCTTTCTCTCTGGTCACCAGTGATAATAACAGGGCTTCTTGTAAGATAGAGGTTGCCTAATAGATGTTCTATTGTCCTCTACTAGGAGTTTTGAGGTGTCATTTATTTAATGAGTTATATTACACAGGACCCCTGAGGGAATTGAGTCTTGGCAATTTTCTACAAACCTTGTTTTTTGAATTATAGAAATGGAAAGTAGCCATATAACGGTGGCAATCCCAAAGGGATCTAGTTCTATGGCATTCCGGTCATGTTTGTGAAGCTGTCGTTTAATCAGTCTAAGATTACGTCGGTACCAGAGCTTATGAGAGAGGCCTCTAGGTCATACAAGAAGGTATTTCCGAGGAGACCACAGCAGATAAAGTAGAGTTCCAGAGAGAAAACTGTTTGGATAGAGAATGGGTTGTAAAGTCAGAGGGGAAAAGAGTAAAGAAAAGCGGAAGGGTAGTAGGGTCAACTTCAGTAAAATTAGGGTGGAAATGAGAGTAGAATTGGGATGGGGGATGAGCAAGGGGAGTTCCAAACGAAAGTGAAGAAGGAAATGGTCTGTCCAGGGGATGGGTTCTTTAGAAAGGTCTGTAGTAGAGAAAGGATGAGTAACGAGCAAAGACAATATCCAGAGTTTAGCCAGCTTCATGCATGAGAACAGAAACATATTGGGTTCGATCTAGAGTGCATTACTGTAATCCAGTCTTGATGTTATCATGGCATTTACAACTGTGACAAGACTTGCCTTCTCTCAGTGAAAGGAGAGAGGCAGTGTAGTTGTCACAAATGAAAGAAGCAGCTCATCAAGGTTGCTTGGACTTGGGGAATCAGCGTAAGTGCTGAGTCTAGCTATATTTCAAGGCTTCTGACTTGTGATTTGAGGGGGAGTTCATATTTCCCAAAATAAATTTTGAAGTCAGGTATATGTTCACTTCTGTTCCCGTAGAAGCTCAGTAAAGTTTGCTTTTATCTCATTCTTGAATTGCTGTTAAACAGGTAGACAGTTTTTTTTCAGGTCTGTAGGTAAGTCAGATTCAATGGGAATAAGTTGTTGCACGCCATCCATGTGGATGTAGAACTGAGTGTCCATTGACTAAATCAGGTTGGCTAGTGTCTTGAGGTAAATATTGAACAGAAAAGTTGACAATATCGATCCTTGTCATACACCACAGGCCAGTGCCCATAGTGGTGAAGGGGTGCTACTGAACAGTATGGACGGACCTCTGATATCTGTTTTTGCTAGACATGCTAGTATGATACGTTTCACAGTGTCAAAAGCTGCTAAAAAATCTAGCAGTACTAACACTAAAGCAAATCCCCTGTCTTGGTTTCTGTGACAGTCATCTAGTAGAGTTATGAGGATCATTTCTGTTCCATAACTGGGTCTGAATCTAGATTGTCATGGATCTAGCCAGTATCTCTCTTCTAGCCAATTGTTGAGTCCAACAAAGACTCTTTGTTCTATAAGTTTTCCTAGAAAAGGATATTAAATATTGGCTGATAATTTTCAAGCTTTTCATGGTCATGGTTGTTCTTCTTTAGCAAAGAACGCACCACTGTCCTTTTTAATGCTGTTGGTAGTTGCCCTTTGCCTGTTGCACTATCTTTAATGGGCAAGGGTTGAGGGAGAAGGTAGTTGGTTAAAGGCCTCTTAGGATTTTCTCAAGGCCCTCCTCTGTTATTGGGTTAAAAGAATCTAATATGTCTGTGTGAGAGGGCAAGTTTGTACACTCATGGTTATTTTGTTGGCAATGTATGCAGGAAAATCATTGCAGTTCAGTTTTGACTGGGCAGGCTAGTTCTGATGTGGAGATTGCAGTATTTAATTTTTTTTTTTTTACTTATATAGACGTTATTGGATTTCATGGGAGAAAAGACCTCATTTGGCTTGCAAGGTTGTTGCATCACCACAGGGCAAAATGCATTATAGCATAAAATGCCCAACTTTTAATCATAGGTCAAACATTCCCTTTTTTTAAAAAGTTGAATAATGTCCATATCTTCTTTTAGTCAAACTTCTTTGCACAAAGCTCCACTTTGTCCAATAATACAGTTCAAACAAGCCACAGAACTTATCTTCAAAATTTGCCACTATTATTCAGGCCATAATATGCTGCCTTCTTCACTTGCTTCTAATGTAGTTCTTCCTATCAGTAACATCAACTCAAGTTCATGGTTTATGGAACTCCTTTTGGTAGCTAAGGAAGTATCACTGCATTGTATTTGTATGATATCTCCTTGGTTCGCTATGACCAGTTTCTTGTCTCAACCCATTCCCAGCAGGCTGTTAACATGTTGTATCAGGCCATGATCTGATATAAAGGTGAGAAAATCCTTAGACAAAGATGACAGAGAATCCTGAAGGTGGATGTTTGAAGTCCCCCAAAATTACTGGATTGGGGGAATTAAGGCAGAAATCCACCAGTAGCATAGGAAACAACTTTTCAAAATTATTGGGGGCTAAGCCCAATGGAAATAACCCCTCCCTGGACACATACAAGGAATTTTCTTAATATTGGGGGTAGTCAAGCACCCACAGAGTCGGCTCCAATGACCAGTAGTGATTGAAGGAGAGCACAAGATGATGCTAAGGGGGAAAGGGGGGTGGGTGACAAACTAATGCAGCAATGGTAGAAAGAGTAATACTAGTAAGGCATCTTACCTGTCCTGGAATGGTAAAGGACGAATGCTCTGGGTTGGCCACAGATAACTGGGTTAGGTTGTGCTAGGCACATGAAAAAGTGAAGAAGACTTAAAAGAGTTAAAAGCGTAGTTCTAGTTAGAAAATTCCATGATGCCAAAGTGAACTTTGTAGCTGAAAACATACACTCATGGTGCATGAAGGAGCATACAAAGAAGCAGGGCCTGTTCCTCTGTATGCTCCTTTGGCGCTCACACGCAGCATGCACCTAATACAGCATCCGCCGCTACTAAGTGGCTTAAAAATAGCACTACTGGCTGAGTGGTGGGTCTGGGTGGGTAGGACTTCCAGGAATGCTACCTCAGCAGTAGTGAGACAGGTGGAGAGGCAGCAAGCCAAGCAGATCTGGAAAACACAGGATCAACAAGTAGGTGCAGAGTTCACACTATTCCCTCCCCCATTTTTCTACAATTCCCTCCCTTATTACCCCTTACTCCCACCCTATCCAACACCTTCATTCTCTTTCTCCAGATCCTAAGCCAACATTTACTTCTCCTTCCTAATCCATCATTTCCCTTCTATCACCCTACTGCCTAACCAGTTTCTAGTATCCAACCCCTGCATGACCAAGCACATCTTCCTTCTTTTCCCTTCCCTTGATCCAGCAACTCCTCTTTCCACACCTAGCCACAATCCAATATTGCACCTCTCTTCTCCTTGTTGCCTCCTCTGCCACTTCTGTTTCCTGCTATGTGCAGGAGGCATTGGAAGTAAAATGAATGAAGCCACAGGGTCTTTCATCTTGCAATGGGTCTACCTGTCCTGGTCCCATCCCCTTCTGAAGTTGTTTCCTGTTTTTGAGTAGAAATGACCTAGACTGGCTGAGCCTTTAGCAGTGCATGCAAGATGGAAGGTTCTTCGGCTTCACTCTGCTTTATCACTGCTCTGTGTCACAGGAAACAGAAGCAGTAGAAGAGCTATATACACTGCAACTGGGGTGGCATACCATTTTTAGGGTGACATTTGCCATCCTTACCACCTCATAGCAACACCTATAGAAGAAGAGCTTAATATGTATACCCTAGAGAAGAGGAGAGACACAGGAGTGATATGACACAGTTGTTTTATCACTTGAAAAATATTAATGGAGCAACATATTTTATCAAAAATGGGGAAGCTATAGAACTAGAGAGCATAAAATGAGGCTGCAAGAAGAAAAGCTTAAGAACAACATCAGGAAATACTTTTTTACAGAAAGGGTGGTGGATGCCTAGAACATTCTCCCAGTGGGTGTGATAGGACAAAAACAGTGACAGAATTCAAAACGATGCTGGGTAAATGTTGTGGATTCCTATCTAGCAAGAGGATAGGATCAAAGCAAGACAAATTACTTGTACATTTCAAAAAAAAGCCGGGGGGGGGGGGGCGTAATCCACAAGCAGCAGCAGGAACAAACCTAAACAAAAGCACAGAAGAGACAACCTGCACGTTGCTGGGCAGGCTAGTCGGACCATTTTGGTCATTATCTGCCATTTGTTACTACATTACTATGCTTCAAGATTTCTAGTAATGGCAGAAATTGAAATGTCCCTTCCAGTGTTCCCACTAAGGTAGTTAGGGTTACAACTTGCATGCTATGCAGATTTATCCCTTCACAGAACGTGTTAGCTGCTGCTCCATGCATGCTAATCCCCATTTCTTCCTACAAGAGCAAAAGCTAAACTCACTGCTGTGTTGACCTAAATGTTTATTGCGTGATTTCCGTACTCATGTCATTTAAGGGTCCTCCTTGTAAGTCTTACTCCTTTTTTAATTCCATCACCATTTTTGGTCCCACTGCATTGTCTGGAAGGGCATTACAGGCCTCAGCACTAACTCCATGAAAAAGTGTTTCCTGGTATTACTCTTGAACTTATATTTCTGAAATTTCATATCATGTTCCATAGCTCTATTGCTTCCTTTTATTTGGAAAATGATTTCTTAGTGCATTAATATGTTTCAAGTATTTACAGTAACATATCAATATTATATATTTCCAGTTCTTCCTCGCTTTTTCTTTTCTGGTGTAGAACTCATATTATTTTGTTTTTTCCCCATAGACCACATCTAGACTTTTCATATCTTTACTGAGATATAGCCTACACAACGAAATGCAGTAATCCAAATAAAGCCTCAGGAACAACCTGTATGGGGCATTGTGGTAACATGAGCGAACATAGACCAAGGAGCCTTTATAAACACAGCCACATCATGGTTTAAAAGTAAACCCAAAAAGTGACTCAAACAGAAAACATACAGAAACCTGTTCCTCTCACAGGCTGCTAGCTCAATATTGCACATAAGCTGCTGGGAATGCAATAGCAACCAAATAAAATGGAGCCTGGTTCTTACCAGACCACAAAGAATTCCAGTGTGAACAGTTACAAAATAAAAAGCTTTCCTACCTCACCATTTTCCCTTAGGTTCTTCAAAGATACATTTTGTAAGCACACTCTGAAGGTTTGCTTTTTCCTGCTCTGGCTTCCCTGGCTTGTCTCCCTTCTGGGGTTTAAACTGCCCTGAGTGAACCACATCCTCTGTAGTAAGTACTCTCTGGCCCGATAACATAAAATGTCCCTGTGAGGGAACGTGTTTAAGGGGGTCTGCTAGTTTCCTATGCACTCCATCACAATCAGCATCAACTTTTTTTTTTTTTTTAAGCTGGATATGTCTTTCTATATGCAGTGTAATATCCCTTTGACTTTGGTCAATGTCTTATCACATTTTTAAATCCCTTAAGATCATCAGACATTATCACTCCAGAATCTCTTTCCTATCCTATACAACTCAACATCTCCCTTCCTACTGCATACAGTTTCTTTGACTTTCTGTATCTGACATGCATCACTTTCCTAGAGGTTGTGGCAGGCATTTTGAATCAGAGCCACATGGGTAAGCAAGTGGTGATCACTCCCGCCTTTCCTATACTAGATCATGAGGCACTTTTAAAGTAGGCTGGGGGGTGGGGTGGGGTTCTTGAGTGGGCAGTGCTCATTGGGGGGATTCTTGTGAGGAGGAGGGTTAAGGAGGAGGGAATTTGGTAATGACAGATCATCCATGATCAGGGGTATTGGAATCATGGAAGGGGGGGGGGGGGGCTGACAGATCCTTTTATGTGGTTACTGACTGATATTCGGCTGGGACCCATGTAAGCACTGGTGGTCGGCACATGTCTGGTCATACTTGGATATTCAATGCCAATGTCTGGACATGGCCTGGCATTGAATATCTATGCCTAACTTAGTTGTCAGTAGTCAGAGCTTTAAAAAAACGCTGACTGCCACTGGTTGAATATTTACTGATCTGTGTCTGCATAGTAGTCAGTAAGTTGTCAGAGTTACATAAAGAGCAGACAGGGCTCGTTGATTCAAATAGTCATCAATGAATCTGTCTCAAAAACTGAGACAAGTGATTTATGAAAATCTCTCACCTTCCTGGTCCTCAGAAAAGGAACATCTACTACTACCACTACTAATGCTAATCATTTACACAGCATTATCAGGTTACAAGCACTGTAAAGACATATAAAAGAGAGACAGTACCTGTTCTACATAACTTAAAATCTAGTGTAATTGAATCATTCTTTATGCTTAGGAAGGCAAGGAAATGGCTATAGAGGCAGAAGAGGGAAGGAATAAAGATACTCAAGACATCTAGGACCAGAAGCACATGTGTAGAGCAAGAGAGAAGGCATTCTAAGAATATAACTCTCTGCAGTTCACCAACCAAACTAAAGAAGTATTTATTTTATAGGAGAGAATTAACAGCTGCAGGTTCTGGTGCAACTATTAAAGAGCAGTTGTTAGCTCCCACTCTACAAAGGAGCAAAGGAAGGCAGAAGCAGATACTGAATTTGATGGATCCTCATATGAGGGATTAAATCAGAAGCATCAGATATTGAAAAGTTTAATAGCAAAATAAGGTCTGACTTAGTGATGAGTAGGTAGTACTTATAGAGCCAGGGCCAATAAGACAGCAATAAAATGAGGAGGCTTCAGTCAATTGTAGATAATTTATTGGTGAAAACTCAACACAGTACCAGTTGGGTATATATATATACCAGTTGGAATATATTGCACTAAATGAAAAATTGGATATAATAGGCATTACTGAGACCTGGTGGAAGGAGGATAACCAGTGGGACACTGTCATACCGGGGTACAAAGTATATCGTAATGATAGGGTGGACCGGACTGGTGGAGGGGTAGCATTGTATATTAACGAGAGCCTTGACTCAGATAGATTACAAATTCAGCAGGACACAAATCACACCTTTGAATCACTGTGGGTTGAAATTCCATGTATAAAAGGGAAAAAAATGGTGATAGGAGTGTACTACCGTCTGCCTCGCCAGGATGAGCAGGTAGACACAGAAATGATAAAAGAAATCAGAGACGCGAACAAAATGGGCAATGTGATAATAATGGGTGACTTCAATTATCCAAATATAGACTGGGTAAATGTAACATCGGGACATGCTACAGAGATACAATTCCTTGATGAAATCAAGGACAGCTTTATGGAGCAACTGGTGCAGGAGCCGACGAGAGAAGGAAAAATTCTAGACTTGGTCCTTAGTGGAGCGCATGATCTGGTGAGGGACGTTATGGTACTGGGGCCGCTTGATAACAGTGACCATAATATGATCAGTTTTGACATCGACCTTGAAGTAACTGTACACAGAAAGTCAAATACGTTAGCGTTTAACTTTAAAAAAGGAGACTATAATAAAATGAGAAGAACGGTAAAAAAAAAACTTAGGGGGGCAACTGAGAGAGTAAAAACTGTACAACAGCGTGGACGCTGTTCAAAAATACCATCCTGGAGGCCCAGGCCATACATATTCCGCAAATTAGAAAAGAAAGACAGAAGTCCAAAAGACACCCGGCCTGGTTGAAAAGTGAGGTGAAGGAAGCTATTAGGGCTAAAAGAAAAGCCTTCAGAAAATGGAAGAAGGAACCGTCTGAAAATAACAAGAAACAGAATAAGGAGTGTCAAAGCAAATGCAAGGCGCAGATTAAGAAGGCCAAGAGGGAGTATAAAAAAAAGATAGCATTAGAGGCAAAAAAACATAGTAAAATTTTTTTTCTGTATATTAAAAGCAGGAAGCCGGCAAAAGAATGACCGAGGGGTAAAAGGGGCGATCAAGGAAGACAAAGACGTAGCGGAGAGACTGAATGAATTCTTTGCTTCGGTCTTCACCGAGGAAGATTTGGGTGGGATACCGGTGTCGGAAATGGTATTTCAAGCGGACGAGTCGGAGAAACTTACTGACTTCACGGTAAACCTGGAGGACGTAATGGGGCAGTTCGGCAAACTGAAGAGTAGCAAATCTCCTGGACCGGATGGTATTCATCCTAGAGTACTGATAGAACTGAAAAACGAGCTTGCGGAGCTACTGCTAGTGATATGCAACTTATCCTTAAAATCGAGCGTGGTACCGGAAGATTGGAGGGTGGCCAATGTAACACCCATTTTTAAAAAAGGCTCCAGGGGAAATCCGGGAAATTATAGACCGGTGAGTCTGACGTCGGTGCCTGGGAAAATGGTAGAGGCTATTATTAAAAACAAAATTACAGAGCACATCCGAGGACATGGATTACTGAGACCAAGTCAGCATGGCTTTTGTGTGGGGAAATCTTGCCTGACCAATTTACTTCAATTCTTTGAAGGAGTGAACAAACATGTGGACAAAGGGGAGTCGGTTGATATCGTGTATCTGGATTTTCAAAAGGCGTTTGACAAGGTACCTCATGAAAGGCTACAGAGGAAATTGGAGGGTCATGGGATAGGAGGAAATGTCCTATTGTGGATTAAAACTGGTTGAAGGATAGGAAACAGAGAGTGGGGTTAAATGGGCAATATTCACAATGGAGAAGGGTAGTTAGTGGGGTTCCTCAGGGGTCCGTGCTAGGACCGCTGCTTTTTAATATATTTATAAATGATTTAGAGATGGGAGTAACTAGCGAGGTAATTAAATTTGCTGATGACACAAAGTTATTCAAAGTCGTTAAATCACGACAGGATTGTGAAAAATTACAAGAGGACCTTACGAAACTGGGAGACTGGGTGGCTAAATGGCAGATGATGTTTAATGTGAGCAAGTGCAAGGTGATGCATGTGGGAAAAAAAGAACCCGAATTATAGCTACGTCATGCAAGGTTCCACGTTAGGAGTTACGGACCAAGAAACGGATCTGGGTGTCGTCGTCGATAATACACTGAAACCTTCTGCTCAGTGTGCTGCTGCGGCTAAGAAAGCGAATAGAATGTTGGGTATTATTAGGAAAGGTATGGAAAACAGGTGTGAGGATGTTATAATGCCGTTGTATCGCTCCATGGTGCGACCGCACCTTGAGTATTGTGTTCAATTCTGGTCGCCGCATCTCAAGAAAGATATAGTAGAATTGGAAAAGGTGCAGCGAAGGGCGACTAAAATGATAGCGGGGATGGGACGACTTCCCTATGAAGAAAGACTAAGGAGGCTAGGGCTATACAGCTTGGAGAAGAGACGGCTGAGGGGAGACATGATAGAGGTATATAAAATAATGAGTGGAGTGGAACAGGTGGATGTGAAGCTTCTGTTCACGCTTTCCAAAAATACTAGGACTAGGGGGCATGCGATGAAACTACAGTGTAGTAAATTTAAAACAAATCGGAGAAAATTTTTCTTCACCCAACGTGTAATTAAACTCTGGAATTCGTTGCCGGAGAAAGTGGTGAAGGCGGTTAGCTTAGCAGAGTTTAAAAAGGGGTTAGACGGTTTCCTAAAGGACAAGTCCATAAACCGCTACTAAACGGACTTGGAAAAATCCAAAATTCCAGGAATAACATGTATAGAATGTTTGTACATTTGGGAAGCTTGCCAGGTGCCCTTGGCCTGGATTGGCCGCTGTCGTGGACAGGATGCTGGGCGCGATGGACCCTTGGTCTTTTCCCAGTATGGCATTACTTACAGTGGGGGAAATAAGTATTTGATCCCTTGCTGATTTTGTAAGTTTGCCCACTGACAAAGACATGAGCAGCCCATAATTGAAGGGTAGGTTATTGGTAACAGTGAGAGATAGCACATCACAAATTAAATCCGGAAAATCACATTGTGGAAAGTATATGAATTTATTTGCATTCTGCAGAGGGAAATAAGTATTTGATCCCTCTGGCAAACAAGACCTAATACTTGGTGGCAAAACCCTTGTTGGCAAGCACAGCGGTCAGACGTCTTCTGTAGTTGATGATGAGGTTTGCACACATGTCAGGAGGAATTTTGGTCCACTCCTCTTTGCAGATCATCTCTAAATCATTAAGAGTTCTGGGCTGTCGCTTGGCAACTCGCAGCTTCAGCTCCCTCCATAAGTTTTCAATGGGATTAAGGTCTGGTGACTGGCTAGGCCACTCCATGACCCTAATGTGCTTCTTCCTGAGCCACTCCTTTGTTGCCTTGGCTGTATGTTTTGGGTCATTGTCGTGCTGGAAGACCCAGCCACGACCCATTTTTAAGGCCCTGGCGGAGGGAAGGAGGTTGTCACTCAGAATTGTACGGTACATGGCCCCATCCATTCTCCCATTGATGCGGTGAAGTAGTCCTGTGCCCTTAGCAGAGAAACACCCCCAAAACATAACATTTCCACCTCCATGCTTGACAGTGGGGACGGTGTTCTTTGGGTCATAGGCAGCATTTCTCTTCCTCCAAACACGGCGAGTTGAGTTCATGCCAAAGAGCTCAATTTTTGTCTCATCTGACCACAGCACCTTCTCCCAATCACTCTCGGCATCATCCAGGTGTTCACTGGCAAACTTCAGACGGGCCGTCACATGTGCCTTCCGGAGCAGGGGGACCTTGCGGGCACTGCAGGATTGCAATCCGTTATGTCGTAATGTGTTACCAATGGTTTTCGTGGTGACAGTGGTCCCAGCTGCCTTGAGATCATTGACAAGTTCCCCCCTTGTAGTTGTAGGCTGATTTCTAACCTTCCTCATGATCAAGGATACCCCACGAGGTGAGATTTTGCGTGGAGCCCCAGATCTTTGTCGATTGACAGTCATTTTGTACTTCTTCCATTTTCTTACTATGGCACCAACAGTTGTCTCCTTCTCGCCCAGCGTCTTACTGATGGTTTTGTAGCCCATTCCAGCCTTGTGCAGGTGTATGATCTTGTCCCTGACATCCTTAGACAGCTCCTTGCTCTTGGCCATTTTGTAGAGGTTAGAGTCTGACTGATTCACTGAGTCTGTGGACAGGTGTCTTTCATACAGGTGACCATTGCCGACAGCTGTCTGTCATGCAGGTAACGAGTTGATTTGGAGCATCTACCTGGTCTGTAGGGGCCAGATCTCTTACTGGTTGGTGGGGGATCAAATACTTATTTCCCTCTGCAGAATGCAAATAAATTCATATACTTTCCACAATGTGATTTTCCGGATTTAATTTGTGATGTGCTATCTCTCACTGTTACCAATAACCTACCCTTCAATTATGGGCTGCTCATGTCTTTGTCAGTGGGCAAACTTACAAAATCAGCAAGGGATCAAATACTTATTTCCCCCACTGTATGTACTTATGTACTTATGTTTCAGCTGGTTGCCTGCATCAGGAGTCTTTAGGATAAAATATGTAAACCAATACATTATCTACAGTTGACTGAAGTGTCCTCATTTGTCTCTGGTTAGCCTGGTCTATTTCCCACTCCTTTTTCATTGCTGTTGTTTCATCGTGGGATCTTGGCATTTCTGTGCCTTGGTGGAATCTCACAGGGCCAATAAGACCCCGCAAGCAGTGGTGGCAATAGAGAATGGGAATGATACCCCTGACTTTTCATCCTTTTCTGTGTCCTCAGTCCCAGGTCCAACAGTAGCAGTAGTGGCTTTCAAGAACCAGGGAGGAAGTCTCATAACACCTCAGTGATGTAAAGGCTTTTTAAAATTATTCAGCACTGTGGCATGCAGATTGCAGTTACTGTAGGAAGGCCATTAGCAGAGGAATGCTTATAGGCCATCATTTTAGGCTTGGATCTCCATTTAATAGTGCAAGTTGCAGTGGTGTAAAAACTACAGAAAAAAAAACCATTTCATAAGCTAAGCCCTCAGCTTTGTTATCCAGTCGTGTGGCCAGCTAGAAGTCCTTTCGTGCATCTAAGCAACAACAGCAAAAATGGAGATGGCCGGGCTAAGGGTGGGGTAATGATGCCAGTGGAGCCACACTTTGGTTATAAATTTTAGTGTTGACCTGACTCTGTTTTAGCAGACCACTAAAGAGTGAGTTTGTGACGATTTTCAGTCTCTGTGCCATTTTGAATGGTGTAGCAGTATTTTGTTGGAGTGACTGATTATATGAGAGACTAGGGTTTGTGAGTACATTGTGTTTACTCACATTGAAAAACAAGGACCTCTAACCCAGGCACTTGCTGAAACACAGCCGTGTCGGGTAAACAATAAAATTTATAAACAGAGTGTGGCTCCAGTGATATCATTACCCCTGGCCGTCTCTGCTTTTTGCCATTTCTGTTTTCTGCAGGAATTTTTTGTTGTTCTCCTGTTTCTCTTCTGTGCATCTAAACAAGTAACCATAGCGGATATGGACTGATATTTGGAAGCACTATCCCAGGGCAAGCAGCATGAATCATCAAAGGCAGTAACACAGTGTATCATAGAAATGAGTGTCTTGAATGACCAGACACTGCCAGTAATTCAAAATGTGGGGTTTACGAGGCTGCTGCATCTCTTACCTCCCAATTACCAAGTGCTCTACAAAACATATTTTAGTATTTATTTACCAGCATTTTCTATAATGTAGTTAGTGCCCACAGGCATATCACAGCAGTTAACAACAAAAATAAACTAACAAGAGAAAGAGCAAAATGGGGAGGAGAGAATGGGAAAAACAGTAAAGAGACGGGGGGGGGGGGGGGGGGGGGGGAAGGGGAGTGATTCCCAGCATCTATAATCAGTTGCATATCTGGGTGCAGGAAGGAAGACCTAGGAAAGACAGACAGGAGTAACGTGCATTTCATCAGCAACATCAGGACTGGTCAGAATGCTACACACATCTACCTCTTTCTAATGGCAGCTGGATGAGATGGGGCATGCTGCAGATACTGTATAGCAGGGTACACCAGCAGAAGGGCACCTTTGAGTTGTGCTGCACACCCCGGTGACAGATGATAGCCATCCGTAGAACCATATCTTAACAGAAATAAGGGAAATGCTGGAAGAGTGACCAGTAGTCAAGAGATTGGCCATGTTTGTCCTGGTTAGTTTGGAGCAGATGATGGGATAAACATGGTTAAAACAGTGAAGGAAGGGTAGTCAACATTTTGAACACCCTTGCAGCTTACAGGTTAGAAACAATTTTGTCATCTAGTTGACAAAATTCATGTTCAATTTGAAGATGGGTACCTTAGAGCAACTATGTTATAAATTGAAAAGTTGAATGATAACTGGTGGATGACAATCTTAATGTATGTATTGAAATGAGCTGTTTGGCACATTTATGCAAGCAAATAATATGCAGATTATGTCCGTCTTCTATATATCACTGATTTCACTTTCTCTGTGCTAAGTCACCAAAGGAACAAAGCTGCTTAGCTCAGGCATAATCCCAAGCAGCAATTTGTGCATATGGGGCCCTTTCTTCTCCCAATATAAGATCTTCCCTATGCCCAATAAATGATAATTGTTACAGTGCCAACACCCAAATCTAACTACCATCACAGAATTAGCTCCCTGTGGTGAATCATTAGAGGTTACATAAGAACATAAGTGTCACCATACTAGAACAGACTGAAGATCCATCAAGCCCAGTATCCTGTTTCTAACAATGGCCAATCTAGGTCACAATATCTGACAAGATCCCAGAGCAGTAAAACAGATTTTATGCTGCTTATCCTAGAAATACAAAAAAAGAAAGAAAAAAAATGGCTGAGCTCTACCTCAATATGGTTGTAGCTTACACAAATTAGAAAAGGAGAGCTTATTGACACAACAGGGATGTATCGAAAATATATAAATATATATGTATATACAGGAAGCGTCTCATACAGTCACATGGACACTTGTATGTGTCTGGCTTTTGTTGAGCCGATATATTTGTGACAAAGTGTAATCATGGACTGCCCCCTACCACCTGTGGTGCACGAGCATTGCTTTCTGTGAAATTCTTTGTACTTAACTCTAAATGTGTGTGCTTTGATATCTTATTGTGATTATCACTCTTTTTTAATATGTTTTTTTCTCTCAAGTGCACTCACGGGGTTTTGTGTCCTTTCTTTAAAAAAACTTATTGTCCTGTTGTAGTCATACAAAGCAATATAGGAAGGATAAGTATATATTTGACTTATCTCAATTGTCTCATAGAAGCTGCGGGTTACTGTGTTGCTTTCTTTCCAGCAATTGTTGTACCCGTCGCGCTTCGCTTGTAGAAACTTGATCAGATCTCTCAGAACAATGCCCACCCGACAGGAGCCTGTTTCGCTATTGTTTGCTTTGTCAAGGGCAATAGGCATGTATCTGTGTGAAATATAAAAAACATATGCTTAATCTACAAGACTGTTGATAGATATTAGATATTTTACGTACCGTATGAATTTATGGCGTAAGGTCTTACTTTAGCAGCATTCGATATAGGCAGTATCTGATACAAGATGGCGCTGGCGTTCAACTTTTAAATGCAAATAGCTCCGCCTCCTAATGGTGACGTGTAGAGCAACTACACGTCACAGTTCTTAAAAGAAACAGGTCCAATGTAAAGAGGTATTGAGGCCATGTGGTTCTAATGTGTTGAGGCGATATATCCACCGTGCCTCTCTTTGTAACAGTAACCTATCTATGTTGCCACCTCGAGCATTAGGAATTATATGGTCGATAACCATACATTTTAGAGATTCACTGGAATGTTGATTATTAATACAATGTTGGACTAATGGGGCGCCCATAGTTTTTGCAGATATGCATGATCTATGTTCTACCATTCGTGCATTCAAAGATCTTTTGGATTTGCCGATATATGCCTTGCCACAAGGGCATAAAATGTAGTATATGATGTTTGTTGTACGGCACGTGGTTTGATGTTGCAATTGATATAAGGTGCCGTTGTGATGCAACTGGACGAACTCAATGGTTGAAAGGCAAGTTTTGCAGCCAGTTTTATTACACTTAGAATGGCTACCCTGTTGTCTAGTGGGTGTCAAACCCAGTGGAGGCAAGTCTGCTGGACTCAATAATTCATTTAAATTGCGAGCCCGTGAAAAAGCTGTTCTCACAGCTGCTGTGACGTGTAGTTGCTCTACACGTCACCATTAGGAGGCGGAGCTATTTGCATTTAAAAGTTGAACGCCAGCGCCATCTTGTATCAGATTACTGCCTATATCGAATGCTGCTAAAGTAAGACCTTACGCCATAAATTCATACGGTACGTAAATATCTAATATCTATCAACAGTCTTGTAGATTAAGCATATGTTTTTTATATTTCACACAGATACATGCCTATTGCCCTTGACAAAGCAAACAATAGCGAAACAGGCTCCTGTCGGGTGGGCATTGTTCTGAGAGATCTGATCAAGTTTCTACAAGCGAAGCGCGACGGGTACAACAATTGCTGGAAGAAAGCAACACAGTAACCCGCAGCTTCTATGAGACAATTGAGATAAGTCAAATATATACTTATCCTTCCTATATTGCTTTGTATGACTACAACAGGACAATAAGTTTTTTTAAAGAAAAGACACAAAACCCCGTGAGTGCACTTGAGAGAAAAAAACATATTAAAAAGAGTGATAATCACAATAAGATATCAAAGCACACACATTTAGAGTTAAGTACAAAGAATTTCACAGAAAGCAATGCTCGTGCACCACAGGTGGTAGGGGGCAGTCCATGATTACACTTTGTCACAAATATATCGGCTCAACAAAAGCCAGACACATACAAGTGTCCATGTGACTGTATGAGACGCTTCCTGTATATACATATATATTTATATATTTTCGATACATCCCTGTTGTGTCAATAAGCTCTCCTTTTCTAATTTGTGTATCCTAGAAATAAGCAGTGCATTTTCCCCAAGTCCATCTTAATAATGGCTTATGGATTTTTCTTTTAGGAAATTATTCAAACCTTTTTTAAATTCTGCTAACCTAACTGCTTTTACCACATGCACACCATGGGTTACGTTTCCTAAATTGTACTACTATCAGTACTGTCAAGCAAAACATAGAAGAACCAAACTTCATAGCCCAACACCAAGACAGTGGTGTATCAAGGGTGAAGCAGTGGGAGTGGTCCGCCCCGGAAGCAGGCGATAAGGGGGTGTATAAACTAAGCATGTACAGGAAGTGCCATGCATCAGCAGCTGGAAGGTGCTGCTGACTTTCTCGCTGTTCAGATGGCATGGGGGGGGGGGGGGGGCTTGGGTTGAGGACCTGTTCCACTGGTGAGGCTTGGACATCCATGCCAGCCAAGCTATTAATTTTAACACAGGAAGGGTAGAGAGGAAATCTCTTACTGGTCTAAGAGGAGAGGAAGGGTTTAAAAAAAGATCTGCTCTGGTTGTCAAATACGGTAGATATGCCACTATGTTGCCATGTGCTCACAAGCATTAACGCTCATTATTTACTGCGAGACCCATTTACAAAATAGTTAATTGGTCCCTTAAATTCAAATGTTAAGGACTTTTATTCAGAAAGAAATGCTCAGTCTTGCTCAAATCTGATATGTTTCTGTCAGCATGAGGTACTCAGTTTATTTTTTTTTTAACTACTGTCAGGGCTAGATTTACCAAAGGGTGCTATTGTATTTGTATGCACTAGTGCCATTAACTCATACCATCTTTAAATGGGTCTCATTGCATAATCCCCCAGTTTCTGTATATGACATTCAAAGTTGTGCAAGCAAATTTGGGAGCGTACCCAAATCTGCATATGCAATTTAATTGAGGAATGAGCCAATTAGCACCAATAATTATCAGTGCTCATTGGCAACGATTTGGACTTATGTGTGCATCTTGCTAGGTGCTATTCTATAAGGATGCACGTGTAAATCTTTTAGGACACAGCTGAAAAAGGGAACATGGCTATGTGAGGGGCATGGGCGAATCAAGGGCGTTAATTAAAGATGTGCACACTATTATAGGATTCAGGGGATTCACGCCTAATTTAGGCACAGAGATTTACACCAAGTTTCAGTTGATATGAATCATCGTGCCATGGACAATTTTATAAACAGCACCCAACAGATCACCATTTACAGAATAGCTCTCAGCGTTTATTTTTCTCGGCACCCAAATGTGGGTGTCATTTACTGAATCTAGTTCAAAATGGGCTCTGAGGTCAATTTCATACGTTAATGTATGTTAGTACACACTCACATAATAGCACCCTTCAGTAAATCTCTCAGTATAAAAGCTAGGGTTTTTTTTTCTCCCAATTACTGAATATCATTTTGTTTGTGATATTGAACTCTTCTATGTGGTTTTCCTGTATTTAACCATGATTGTATCACTGTTGAATCTCATAATATTTATGTTTCCCTATGAAATCTAAATGAGACATCTGTGTTTATATTAACTGTTGACAGTTTTGCGGCATCTGCATTCAGGTCTACCAGAATGCAGATGACATTCATGAAGTGTCACACCTGCTGATGCCTGCACAACTCATTTTATATTGACAAATTTCAGTGATAGAAAATGTGATAGGATATGAATCATGCTACCTACAGCATGTTTGTCCCTGAGCTGCCTTTGCTCCAAATGTACTATAGTGCCTATTTGCACAGGGCTTTCAAAAGGTCAAGACAAATTGTCTGGCTTTCTGACAATTCATATTTATTCTAATTGCCGTAATCTAGTAGAAAATTACCCTGGCCAATAAATCACTTCCGCGCATCCCTTCATAATGCAAAGCCAACCTTTACCACAAGGCCAGCTGTCAGCTTTTTCGAAGACATTGAATTTAGGATATATAGGTGCCATAAATGTAATCATCAATAACTGACTCATCAAGAAAATGTAAAACTAGCTACTCATTCCTTATAACAGGATTTTGTTGTTGTTGTTCTTGTTTATCAAAACGAAATGCAAGGAAAGACCAATCACTAATTTAAAGGTCTTTTTTACAGGTGTGCTGAAAAATGGATCTGTGTGCGGCCAAATACGCACCTACACTAGCTCAGCCCATTTTTCAACTCACCTTAGTAAAAGGACCCCTTTATGCTCAATAGGTTTTAGGGATGTGCAATCATTAGTGTTCATTTGATTCACTAGTGCACCTTTAAAAATATCCTGCACACGGGCTACATTAAGACATGCTATTTATCAGTTAATTCTAGTTATTAATAAATAGGGGGGCCTTTTAACTAAAGTGCAGTAAAATCTGAGCTTAGAGCACTGTAACATAGAATTTTCCCATGTGCTACACCCAGATTTAATGCAGCACTTTTTTGGTCATTGTTATTTTGTTTTTGGGTTTTTTTTTGGTGGGGGGGGGGGGGTTTTTTGTGGGTCATCAGCTAATGTTGCCATTAGTCTGTGGAGCCTGCAATAAAATTAACACTTGAGTACTTACCACCTTCTAACTCTACATTACCCAGTTTGCTCAGGCTAATCATAACATGCTAACTGGACAACACTGGAATGATCATTCCCCACCCATAACATGCCCCCTCAGAGGAAAATTCTTAAAAAAATATTGCAGGGTTTAGCAACATGGAATATATTTGTGCAGTACCATGTTTTCTTCAGTAAAGCAGCTTGTAGATCTCATTGCATAAAATGGTACCTGTACTAAAATAGCATGAGTTAGTGGTAAAATAACATGTCTTAGAGATGTAGCAATTAATGTAAACTACCATTAAGATGTGTTATTTTTACTGTCAACCTCAGTTATTTTTAACTAGGTCTCATTGCATAAAATGAGATGTGCTAAATATCATGAGTGAATGGTAAAATAGCACATGTTAAAATGTTAGTAACTATACCCATTAATGGCAGCCCACATTGATAACTACACCCCTAAATCATTTTAACGTGTTTAACCTGCAAATTAATGTGTGATGAGTCGATTATCTACATTAAAAAGCTCTAATGTGCATTAAAACCTTTTTATTTAAATAGTATGTGAAAATAATTGAAACAAAGTCGAAAAAAGGGAAGAATACACATGAACCAAATCTAGCAAAATAGTTTTGACCTGTATACATCCCCTATATACACTGTATTAAAAAGGAGCTCATTTTCAAACAAACAAAAACATCTCAAAAATGTTTTTCTCTGAAATAAAAGTCCAAATTTTGATTTTCAAAACTCAGATGTGAGGCGTTTTTCTCTGCAGTGCATCCAAATCACAAGGGGGCATGTTTGGGGGAAAGGGTTGAGGGGGGGGGGGGGGATTTGGGCATTCCCAAAACTTGGACATTTTTCTGCCATAATGGAACAAAGCAAAATGCCCAGGGTTAAAAGTTAGACATTTTGGTCTAGAACTGTTTCAGTCATATCTGAGTCACAAAATGGTGTGTAAAATGATGAGATAACCACTGGAGTGATTAAGGCATGATACCCTCCTTTACTCCACCCAGTGGTCACTGGCCCCATCCCACCCCCTAAAGAAGTGATGGAAACAGTATATACCAGCCTATTTGATAGCTTCATATGTTATGGCCAATCCTATTAGAGCAGCAAGCAAGTTCCTGGAGTATCCTAGTGGTTGGTGCAGTGGACTGTACATAAGGGCTTCAGGGCCATATCCCACTCTAAGTGGTACACTTGTGGTGGAAAGTGTGAGCCCTCCAAAACCCACCAAAAGCCTACTACACCTACACATAGGTGACACATGTAGGTATAAGGGCTATTTTAGAGGTGTACAGTTGAGTACACTAGATTTTTGGAGTGTTTTGGAGGGCTCACTATACAATATAAGGGGATAATGGTGAGATGTGCACCTGGGACCTTTATGTGAAGTCCATTGCAGTGCTCTCTATGGTGCCCCACTGCTCTGCTGGGATGTCTGTGTAGCCAGTCTACTAAGAAAGCTGACCCCCCATACATCCCAATGACTTGTTTTTGTGCATGTTTCACTTGATTTTTTTTTTGTGTGTGTGAAAATAGTCCTAAATGATAGACGCGATGGGCCTGATTTCTATGCATGGCACTTGATAAATCCATGCAGAAATAATTCCGCCTAAGTGTATTCTATAAGGAGCATCTGTATTTAGGCATGATATATAGAATATACTTAGTTGATATCCCAGTGCCTAAAACTACGCGCCTTCATTTACCCCAATGAAAACATGGCGTAAATCCCAGTGCATAGATTTAGGCACAGAGGGCTATATTCTATAACAATGTGCGTTAATTTCAGAATGCCCATGAAATGCCCATTTCCTCGCCTATAACCACGCCCTTTTTTGCCTGTGCATAATAAAAGTTAGGCACACTGTGTTACAGACTACACTCAGTGAGTTGTGCACATAAATTCTAATTATTGCCAATTAGTGCTCATTATTGCTTGTTAAGTGCTGTTATCAACATTAATTAGCTTGTTAAGCAAATTAAGTTCTGTGCATTGTTATAGAACGTGCCCGGATTTTAGCGCAGATCTCTGTGTGTGCTATATAAAACTTGTGGGAATGAGCAGAAAAACAACTATTTTCGAAACAAAATGTTAGACATATTTCTGGTTTGGAAATGGCCTTGTTCATTACTGGATTATTGAATGTTTTCACAAAACATTAAAAATCGATTTAAGACGTCATAATGAAACTGGCCCTCAATATGTCTCTGTGGAGTATGGCTGAAGAGGTCATCCTATTTTCCTGCCAGGAATAAAAAGGGCTACCTTGGATATATATTATCCTGTGTTTTTTAAGAAACCTGTGACCTGGTGAGTATTCTTCACTGGTTGAAAACAATGTATATGCAAGAAAAACAGGCCAGCGTGTAGGCATTCCTAACGTATGGTGAAACTTAGAGAAATACTTATCAATGTAAGCTACCATTAAGATGTGCTCTTTTACCACTAACTGATGCTGTTTAGCACAGATCCCAGTTTATGCAATGAAAGCTAGTTTCTAATAACTGCAAAATAAAATATCTTAATGGTAGCCCACATTGATAACTCCCCCTCTCCCTTTAGGGTCTCTTTTACTAAGCCACCTAAGCATCTATGCACACCCAACGCATGCCAAAATGGAGTTACTGCCCAGCTACCACGTGGCTCTTACGGTAATTTCATTTTTGGAGCGCATCCGATACACACGGCCAAAAAATAATTTTTATTTTCGGATGCACATATCGGACGGGCACCAAGTGGCATTTGATCCATGTAGGCCATTACCGCCTGGATACCGCATGAGACTTTACCACTAGGTCAATGGCTGGCGGTAAGGTCACAGACCCAAAATGGACGCATGGCAATTTTGATTTTGCTGCACATCCATTTTCGGCAAAAATTAAGAAAAAGGCCTTTTTTACAGACACATTGAAAAATGGATTGGTGTAAACCCAAAACCCATGCCTACACTACCGCAAACCATTTTTCAGCACACTTTAGTAAAAGGACTCCTTAGTGAGCAGCAGATTTTTAAAGGTACAATAATGAATCAAACGCACACCAATGATTGCATATCTCTAATATATATTGAGGGTAAAATATGCACAGTTCTTATATTATTCATTACTAGCTAGCCCACTATGTAGAAAGAGGGTGCACTCTTTTAGAGAGAATGCATACTCTTGCCTGATAGTGCACACATGGATTAACCATCGGGCAGGTGTGAATTAGTGTGCACATGCACACACTATTGGGAAAGAATGCACATTTTTTTCAGAAAGAGGATGCATTCTTTGCAAGTAGTGTACACTACCCCTCTAATTCTATAAAAGTCACAAAAAATTGTGTGTACAAAATTGGATGCAAGCCCAATTTGCGCATGCAATTTAATTGAATAGCAAGCTAATTAGTGCCAATATTTGGCTTTTTAACAAGTGATTATTGGCACTAATTAGATTTAATTGGAATTTATTCACATGCCAAAATTTTACACGTGAGTAAAAAAAAAGGGGGGGTGGAAATAGGAGGGTTGTGGGCAGATTGGGTTTGTTCCTAGCATTTAGGCGTTATAGAATACGCTTTTAACAAATCACAAAAAATCAGGAAGAACAAATCCACAAACCAAGGTTAAACCTTAAACTCACTATATTAAACTTGGGTTCAAATAATTTATCTTTTTTTATTTTTATGTATGCACTTTAAAAAAATACTATAAAGTGTTTTAAATTATTTTAAATGTGCTCAGACCATACCGTTTACACCATTATATCCCCAAGAGGAATATGTGGTGGTGTCACAATGGAACCATCATTGCACATATGATGTTCCACCTCCTAATATTTGTGTATGTACATACAGCTGAGCCCAAGTAGATCTTAATCACCGGTGTATGCGTATATTTATAATACATATGTATAGGTCATAAACTACTCACATTAAATGTTGCTAGACTTGAGCTCAAACCTCACCCATAAATTATGGTGCTTTCCTTATTACCATCTAATACATGGATAATAAAACATTACCATTCAACATTTGTTGAACCTAAAGGAGGTAACTGTTAATTCATGACACCCTGATCTCACTTCCCCCACATATCTTACATAACCAATCACAATGCTACCACATATTCCTCTTGGGGATATAATGGGTGTAAACGGTATGGTCTGAGCACATTTAAAATAATTTAAAACACTTTATAGTATTTTTTTAAAGTGCATACATAAAATAAAAAAAGATAATTATTTTGAACCCAAGTTTAATATAGTGAGTTATAGAATACGCACCTAATTTAGGCAAGTACATTTGTACCATGTTTCAGTCCCAGGCATGTGCACTATTCTATAAACCACACCTAACTTTAAACGTGGCTCATAGAATAGTGCTTTTTTCGGTGCCATATATAGAATTCACCCCTATTTGCAAAGAGTGCACAAATGGCCTAAAAAATTCCAATTACAGCAATTCTTTATTTTGTATTCAAAACATTTCAATATGTTGCAAGAATAATAAGAAATATGCAAGAAAGGCATACAAAGCCCCCCAAAGCTGGGGTTGGCATAAATATCACATTACTGCATATGAGTCCATAGGAAAGCATTTTCAATTCCAATTACATCAAATACAGGCTGAAAGAAACTTATACTAACCCAAAATATAACACCTGCACTTAGCAAGCTATATTCACATCAATCAATATTCTAACCTGTAGATTTGTCCAAGAAAAAATTCTCAAAATGTATAAGATCCAAAAAAAAAAAATGAGTTGTTTCCATGTGTTACCAGACACTTGTAATGAAACTTTACAAAAATTCATTTAAATGACCTGAGAACCAAAAGGAAACAATTTTTTACAGCTGTCAATCCTTATTCAATAGCAGATTTATCTGAATAAGTTCTACTGAACATCGGACAGAAGTACCCAGATAGATTAGTCACTTAGCAGGTGTTGAAACTGTGCTTTAAGCGTTAAACATTTATTTTGACTTCCACTAGATGACATTTTGTGGAGATTAAGTATAATTGCTACAGTAAGGTCAGGCAAAGGTATAGCCTTAGAAGTAGTAGCAGCAGACAGAAGGCATTTGGATGACTATATTTCTGAAGAGATGAAGTAGCAAATGTTTGTGTCTGAAGGAAAAAAAGATAGAGGGAACATATCCTCCTTGAATTTGGATCAATGTCATTAACATCTGAGACAAAATAATAATGCTCTCAGTATAACTTTGCAGAAAAAACCTGAAATTCAGACTTTATGCTTTAAGACTAATGAAATTTCCCCCAGATGACGAACACTGGAACTTTATACCAGTTTGTTACTGATCAATCTTAAAGTTTAAAGTTTATAGTTTTATTATACTTACTATACCGCTCTAACTGGTGAGCAGAGAAAAGCGGTAGAGAAACTAAAATATAAAAAAAGATTAAATATTAAAAATCCTTTCAGAGAGGACCATTTGACTTATTCTGTTTTCTTAACCCACTCACTCTCCAGTATTCTATCAAATGGTTGCAAGGACTTGCCTTCTATTAGACATAAAATTGAGAAAATTAATTTTCTTACTGTATAAGCAAATGATCAAGATGAAAAAAGCCATGAAGAGGGATGGGATACATCCTAGGGATGGTAGTTCTCAAACCTGTCATGCGGGACCTCCAGCCAGTCTGGTTTTCAGGATATCCACAATGAACAGCATAAAAGAGATTTGAATACCTCCTACTTTATTATATACACATATCTTTGATGCATATTCTTTAGGGATATGCTGAATCCTGATGACTGAGGGTTCCCTCAGAACAGTTTTGAGAACCACAGTTCTAGAATATTCATGAAGTACAGAGAGGTTGTGGTGGGTCTGTTGTAGGACCTGCTTCCAATATTCCTTGAAGAGAGGATAAGGTTCTACAGGACGGTAGAAGGGGGTGATATTGTCCATCTTTTGAAAACATAGTATCAGTTAAAAGATTGCAAATTGCAAGGTGGTTAGTCTCACTTCGGTGATGAAAACATTAATAGAATCTTCTTATTGATAGGATTGCAAAGCATCTTGAAAACAGAAGGCCACAGGATCTGAATCAGTATGCCCAAATGAATCCAATAGATTTCTAGGAATACAAAACCAGATGCATAAATCTGGAGTGTAAGTAGGGAGTGGTATACTTGGATTTCAGGGAAACATTTGGGCCTGATGTTCAGCTGGTAGAGGTCAATATATCTTTAAATGTTGATCATAGCCAGAAATCCTGGAGAAAGACCGAGAGGGACTGACAAAAGTACATGTGAGAGTGGAGTGGAGTGGATTTAGCACCGTTCACGGAAGAGAGTGGGAAATGAAACACTAGGAAACCTAAAGGTGGACAAAGCCATGGGACCCGGACGAGATCCACCTCAGGATATTGAGGGAGCTCAGAGAGGTTCTGGCAGGTCCTCTTAAAGATTTGTTTAATAAATCCTTGGAGACGGGAGAGGTTCCGTGCGATTGGAGAACGATGGAGGTGGTCCCTCTTCACAAAAGTGGTGATAGGGAAAGAAGCTGGAAACTACAGGCCCGGTAAGCCTCACTTCGGTTATTGAAAAAGTAATGGAAGCGATGCTAAAGGACAGGATACTGAATTTCCTGGAAGCCAATAAGTTGCAAGATCCAAAACCACATGGTTTTACCAAGGGAAATTGTGTCCACCGAATCGGAATTCTTTGACTGGGTGACTGCGAGAATTAAATCAAGGATGTGCTGTGAGACGTAATCTACTTAGATTTTCAAGCAAAGCTTTTGAACACGGTCCCACCAGGAGGGCTCTTGAATAAACTGGACAGGCTGAAGATAGACCTGAAGTGGTGAACTGGATTAGGAACTGGTTGACGGACAGAAACCAGAGGGTGGTGGTGAATGGAATTCGCTCGGAGGAGGGGGAGGTGAGTTGTGGAGTGCCTCAGGAGAATCGGTGCTGGGACCGATTCTGTTCAATATATTTGTGAGTGACATTGCCGAAGGGTTAGAAGGTAAAAGTTTGCCTTTTTTGCGGACGATACTAAGATTTGTACAGAAGTGGGACACGGGGGAGGGAGTGGAAAACATGAAAAAGGATCTGCGGTAAACTAGAAGAAATGGCTAAGGTTTGGCAATTAAATTCAATGGCGAAAGAAATGCAAAGTGATGCACTTAGGGAGTAGAAATCCACGGAGAAATATGTGTTAGGGGGGAGAGTCTGATAGTTATGGATGGAGAGAGGGATCCTTGGGTGATAGTATCTGAGGATCTGAAGGTGACGAACAGGTGTGACAAGGCGGTGGTCATAGCCAGAAGGTTGCTAGGCTGTATAGAGAGAGGTGTGACCAGCAGAATAAAAGAGGTGTTGATGCCCCTGTATAAGTCATTGGTGAGGGCCCCCCACCTGGAGTATTGTGTTCAGTTCTGGAGGCCGTACCTTGCTAAGGATGTAAACAAAATGGAAGCGGTGGCAAAGAAAAGCTACGAGAATGGTATGGGATTTGCGTTACAAGACGTATGAGGAGAGACTTGCGGACCTGAACCATGTATACCCTGGAGGAAAGGAGATGATCATAATGGAATACCCAGTGCCAGACACTGCCTGTGATCATGGTCTGCAGTTCCAGTCATCCCTGTGTAGAAGAGACTTGCCTCACTGCCAGGTATAAGCCAAGTTCTATAATCACTCCCACTGGGGTATAGACGGTGACACCAATTTTTGTGTGGTCTCAGGTAAAATGTGTGTTTTGTCCCAATATTGGTTAATGATTACTCTTGCATTTAAAGTGCCCTTTTCTTCTACACTTTTTTTTATTATAGTGATTTTGAACTGTTTCTACTTTTGGCTATTCTTACATTTATCCTATTTCCACTTTTAGCCAATATTCCATTTTGTAAATAGTTCTATTTCTTTATAATAACAAAAATCTTTTCTATTCTATGGTTTTAGTTTAGTAGTTTTAAACATAGATAAGGCATGAGAACTTCAAGTGTGAATAATATTATATAATTTTCCGAGTACTACCATAATGTAGTACTGCAGTCTTTATGTTACACTGACCAGTAGATGCCCAGTGAGATTATTGCCCTACTCCAACAGAGTGGTACAAAAATAGGGGGCACAATTCTTTTGAACAAATAAAGAGCAGGACCAGGAGGTGTTGCATCTGATGATACTGAGATAACCAAACAAGCAGGAAAAGGCTATGGCAAAGGCCAGAAGGATCCTTGATTGCAAAAGGAGAGGAAGGGTCAGCAGAAAAAGAATGGTGAAATCTTATTTTGGAGTTACTGTCTACAATTCTGGAGAGCACACCTTCAAAATTATATAACAGAAGGATGTCAAACACTGCAGTAGCTACTAAAATGGTCATGATCTTCATCATAAAAACGTATGAGAACCGACTCAATATTTTGGAAGAAAGGCAGCAGGGTAGAAATATGATGGAGACATTAAATACCTCCATTGCATAAATGCAGAAGAGGCATGCCTCTTTCCATTGAAGGGAGCTCTAGAACAAGGGTGTCCATCCTCATCCCTCGCCAAGTTGGATTTTCAGGAATTCCCCAATGAATATGATTGAGATCTGTTTGCATACAATTGAAGGCAGTGCATACAAAAAGATCTTATGCATATTAATTGGGGAAAATCCTGAAAACCTAACTGGAATTGCAGCCCTTCTTGCTTATTTTCGAAGGAGATCACAGGTCATCTTCCGACACAAATCGGGGAGATGGCTGGCCATCTCCTAACCCGGCCAAATCGGTATAAAACACCACACCTCTTTAACAAAGCTTACAATAACCACCCTCAATGATACAATTCATCCCCCAAATCACCCCAAACACACCTAAAACATTTCTCATACAACCTACCCAACATCAGCCCATCTATCACCTCTCTTACTTCAGCTTATGACCAACTGTATTTAAATCATGTACTGACTTTATCATAACCTCACTCTGTAAGCCACATTGAGCCTGCAAAACAGGTGGGGATAATGTGGGGTACAAATGCAATAAATAAACTAAAATAATCGAAAGCCGATTTTGGCTGGCTCCAACTGCTTTCTGACGCAGAGAGCCGGTGAACATTCAAGGGGGCGTGTCGGCAGGGTATGGAAGCAGGACAGGGGCAGGATGGGGGTGTGGTTAAGACATGGCCGGCTTCGGCTGATAATGGAAAAAAGAAGGCCGGTTCAGATGAGCATTTGGCCGGCCTTCACTTGGTCCATTTATTTTAGGACCAAGCCTCAAAAAAGGTTCCCCAATTGACCAGATGACCACCAGATAGAATCGGGGATGACCTCCTCATACTCCCCCAGTGGTCACCAACCCCCTCCCACCCTAAAAAAAAATTAAAAACATTTTTTTGCCAGCCTCTATGCCAGCCTGAAATCTCATACCCAGCTCCCTGACAGCAGTATGCAGGTCCATGGAGCAGTTTTTTGAGGGTGTAGTGTACTTCAGGCAGGTGGACCCAGGCCCAACCCCCCTACCTGTTACACTTGTGGTGGTGGTAAATGGGAGCCCTCCAATTCCCCCCCCAAAAACCCCACTGTACCCACATGTAGGTGCCCCCTTCATCCCTTAGGGTTATGGTAGTGGTGTAGAGTTGTGGAGAGCGGGTTTTGGAGGGATTTGGGGGCTCAGCACCCAAAGTAAGGGAGCTATGCACCTGGGACCTTTTTCTGAAGTCCACTGCAGTGCCCCTAGGTTGCCCGGTTGGTGTCTTGGCATGTGAGGGGGACCAGTGCACTACAATGCTGGCTCCTCCCATGACCAAATACCTTGGATTTCGCCGGGTTTCAGATCGCCGGCATTAGTTCAATATCGCCGGAAATCAATGCTGGCCATCTCTAAAGCGGCCCAATGTTGAGATTTGGCCGGCCTTCGACTGTATTATCGAAACGAAGATAGCTGGCTATCTTGTTTCAATAATACGGTTGAGACGCCTCTTTACGGGTTCAACCATCTACATGGCTGGCGCCGTTCGATTATGCCCCTCCTTATGGACCAAGGTTGGACAACTCTGCAATAGAACAAAGGGGCACAGGATAAAGGTGAAAGATTCAGGAGTAATCTATGGAAATATTTCTTTACGAAAAAGGAGTGGATAACTGGAATAGCATCCCAACATAGGTGGTAAAGATTATCTAAATTCAAGAAAGAATGGTATAAACACAAAAGATCTCTAATGGAGAAGAAAAGATTGCAGAGCTCATTAGTTGCATCCTCTATGAGGGAGATACCAACACCTCTAATGCAGTGTATCTGCATTCAGGATTATTAAGAAAATTGAGTAAGACATGATTTACATAACATCTTTAGATATCTCATCAGTAGCCTACATATCTTTTCAAGGCATAAGTCTTTTGAAAGCCCTCATAAATATTCTCTCATAAGTCTAAAAGGAATATTGGCTGACAGAAACCCTGTCTCAGAATGTAAGGATAGTATCATCTGTAATGAAAGCATTTTATTCTGAAATTGTCTGAAAGGGTTTCTAGAGAACAGAACTGTAGCTTTGAGCTTTCTTACCACAGGGTTAACCCATTTATCATCACCTTCCCTATTAGGCAGTGGAAGGCCTGGTCCTCAGTGATTAATTAAAATCCCCAATTGAGGTTCTCACTCTCAAGGGTGAATTAGAATATTCTATCACCATTCAGAAGTTGTAAGATATGTAAGTGTATGGAAAGGAGTTTTTCTTGGAGTTGACCCCTATCAATATACTAAATATACACAACTCATGGGGATCACTGTTGATCCCTTCTTCAAGGCTTTATATAACAATATAAACATTGCCATACTGGGACAGACCAAAAGTTCATCAAGTCCAGCATCCCATTTCCAATAGTGGCCAATCCAGGTCACAAGTACCTGACAAGATCCCAAAAGAGTAAAACAGATTTTATGCTGCATATCCTAGAAATAAGCAGTGGATTTTCCCTTGTCCATCTTAACAATGGTTTATGGACTTTTCTTAAGGAAACTGATCCAAACTTTTTTTAAACCCTGCTAACTAACTCCTTTTACTACATTCTCCGAAATGAATTCCAGAGTTTAATTATATGCTGAGTGAAGAAGTATTTTCTCTGGTTTGTTTTAAATTTATACTAGTAGCTTCATTGTGTGCCCCCTAGTCCTAGTATTTTTGAAAGAGTAAATAAGTAAGCAATTCATGTCTACCCATTCCACCATTATTTTATAGACCTCTATCATTTCTTCCCTCAGCTGTCTCTTCTCCCAGCTGAAGAGCCCTAACTGCTTTAGCCTTTCCTCTATGAAAAGTATTGACTAGGACTGTACGGAGGAAAAGAGACATTCTACTGAAAAGGACTAATCCTGTGAAGTAACAGAGCTGACTACAACCACTTTGTGTACATAAATAAAGTACCTTTGACTTTTACCTGCAACTTGTGTGTGAGTCTGCCACATTTGTGTGAGGTCCTGCAGCCAGCCAAGAACCATGCTGCCACAGATATCTGCACCAGTCTTTGTATTCCCTCCACACCTGTCCTTGCTATAACATAATATAACGTAGCATAACATAGGGTTTTAGTATACTGTTTTCAACCTGTGGCTCAGAATAGTTTACAATAATGGGATTCATTTTCAGGATTGTCATAAATCCTACATCTTTTATAAATTAACTTATCTACTGTATTGCTACTCCTATAATTATTGTTCCAGACCAGCAATCCTTTACATTAAGTCTTCCAATAGAAATATCCAGGACTTTAATAATTTAAAGAACTTTAAATAATGTTGTTCCATTTGAATCTCTGTTAATAAAAAAAATCACATAACCTGGTATGGCAACTTGAAGCATTTCAATCTAAGAGTACTAGGAGGTAGAAAGTAAAGCTTTTTCATGTGGATTGAGCGACAAGGGCATCACTCAGTTCTTAACTGAATGAATAAATGAATGAATGAGAGCATGTATGGTGGGCTGTAGCCATAAAGAATCTTGAATACTAAACATAGCAAACTGCAGTAAAAAGTGGCCTTAGCACGTCCTTGTGTTGTTCATTTCCACATGATAAGGTCATTTTTACTGCTGCTGTACATTACTTTTCCCATTAGGTCATGGCCATTAGTGCTTGAGCCCTTACCGCCACCCATTATGTAGGCAGTGAGGGTTCACATACCACTTATGTGCTAATCGGTTAATGCACACAATATAATTAGTGGAGTGGAGGAGTGGCCTAGTGGCTAGAGCATCGGTCTTGCAATCCCGGTCCCACTGCTGCTCCTTCTGATCTTGGGTAAGTCACTTAACCCTCCGTTGCCTCAGGTACAAACTTAGATTGTGAGCCCTCCTGGGACAGAAAAATATCCAGTGTACCTGAATGTAACTCACCTTGAGCTACTACTGAAAAGTTGTGAGCAAAATCTAAATAAATAAATAACTGATCAGTGTACAGCATTGTTTCCCTGGAGTATCCCTTGCCAGTAAGGTTTTCAGGATATCTACAATGAATATGCATGAAAGAGATTTGCATACAATGGAGGCAGTGTATGCAAACCAAGTTCATGCATGCATACTCATTATGGATATCCTCAAAACCTGACTGGCAAGGGGTACTCCAGGGCTAGATCTGGAATACACTGGTGTAGAACATAGACACTCTCAGAAGCTTAGCCGAGATTGGGTGGCAGAGCCGGTGGGGGGAGGCGGGGCTGGTGGTTGTGAGGTGGGCCTTGTTCTGGGCAGACTTCTACGGTCTGTGCCCTGAAAATGGCAGATACAAATCAAGGTCAGGTATACACATAAAGTAGCACAGTAGCACTTATGAGTTTAAATTGTTGGGCAGACTAGATGGACCGTGCAGGTCTTTTTCCGCTGTCATCTACTATGTTACTATCCCCCCCCCCCCCCCCCCCCCCCACACACACACACACTCACCAAAAATGCATTATTTTTTAACATATGCATATCCAAAACTTACCATGGGATACCTCAGCACACCCCATGATAAAGCCATTTTTTTGCTGCAGTAAGCATGGATTAGTGCTTACCACAGCTTAGAAAAAGGGTCCTAAATTCCACACATGTAGCCATAGGAAGCCAATGAAGACATCTCAATAATGGAGTCACATCCTCATATTTTGACTTGAATAAGGTTATTTTTATTACTGTATTTTGAAGTAACTGCAATCTAGAGAGGAGTTATTGATAATATTAATGTAAAGAGAATTAGCGAGAAAAAAAATCATAGAAAGGACAATTTTTTGTAGGTCATCTACTGTAAAACAAGTCTGAATTTTTCACAAAAAAATGAAACTGTCTAAATACAGAAGAGGTTCGAATGTTTAATCTGGTAGTCTCCTTTTAAGGAAGAGTTCAATCACAAACCCATACAATGAATTTTCAATTAAAGGGCAATTTGCTCTTACGTTTTAGATTAATATTTGGAACATTAGTCAGGTTCATTGAAACCCACAAAGTAGCTTTTTCTGCATTTAGTTGAAGAAATGTTGTGACATCCAAATTGAAATTTTTATGAAAGCAGCTATCCATGAATTCAAAAATACTATTTACAGAAGAAATTACAGAAAATGATATGTAAATCATCTGTATAGATGTAATATGCCAGACCTAAGGTTTTAAGTTCTAAGCCAAATGAACTGAAGAAAATAATTAAACAGAATTGGGGATAAAGGAGAGCCCTGAGGAACTCTGCATCCAGGGATACCAAGCTGAGAAGACCACACCATTTTTCATGATATATTATGTCAGATTTGTTTTAGAAACATCGAAATCAAGACCAGACTTATCCAGTTATTCCAGTAGAATCAAACTTTAAAAGCAGGTTGTGGTCAACTAAGCTGAATACTGATAAATCAAATTGTATTAATACTGCAGATTGGCCCTTTTCTACCTAATGGGGTCACCAGTAGATCCTCTACGCTAATTTTTATTTCACTTTAGGTCATTTTCGCTCTGTTAGGTATGAAAGCGCTAAACACAACTTAGTAAAAGAGGCCCTTAATGACTTAGAGTTACTTTTACTAAGCGACGGTAAGCACTATTGCATGCTTCACATGCACTAAAATGCACTGCTGCAGGGTGTGCCTTCAGGTGCCTTGCGGTGGTTCAGGCATCTGCACATGCTTCCCTGGTGCTGGGAGCATGTTTGGAGGGGGGCAGAGGGTGGACATGCCCGGTATTTACATTGCCACACACCAACCGATTAGAGCATGGTTAGCATGTGAGCCCTTTCTGCCTACTAAAAAGGATTTTGGTAAGAGATCACAAGTTAATGGCCACATGCTAATTTGGAAATTAGCACCTTGCCATTAATAGAAAAATGAAAATGTGGCCATTTTACAAAATTAGCCTCAGTGTGTAGGGAAACCAATGTGGTAATCATCTATCTATCTATCTATCTATAATACCACACTTGTGTTAACTGCTGACCAATATACAAAGTTGCAAAGACCTATAATGACTTATATTACCATGGATATAAGTTGTCTTCTGGCTACTGTTTGTGGATCTTCCTTCTATAGTATATCGACACCATCAGCACTTTCTGTACTTCTCATGAACCGATATCTCTACTCAGCATTACATTTTAATGGATCTGATTCTTTGTTATAGTCAAGTTAATCAAACACTAATACAGTGGTCTAAGAGATCATTGAACCTCTTTTCTCAATCACAGTTAGCACTGCTACAAATAGGAATATTAAAAAGTAGCACATACTTTCCATGCAGTAATGCAAAATCCAATATGTATTTATGAAAAACAAAACACCAAATTCATACCTTCTAAGTGAGATTTATTTAGAAGATGGATGAAACTATTTAAAAAAAAAAAAATATTCAGCCCACAACAAAGACTAAAGCCAGCCCAAAGTATCTGAAAATAATAGTAGTAATCAGTTGAAACTTGTAGGTATAGATATACATAGATATATAGAGATACATTTGTACAATTAATATTTATATGTTCCTTTCTGTATTTGGATCAGCTATTCTCTTGGTTTGCATAATTGGGCAGATCGTAGCCTCTTTTTGTTGGACATTAGGGGGGAAATCATCAATGTGCGATAAAAGATCGTCTTTTATTGCACATTGATTTCCCATGGGATTTAGCAACCTGAAGGAACTCAGTACCGCCACCTCACAAGCATCATTATTCTATGCGTCTGGGAGCATTGAGCTAAACAACTGTGCATGATGCTTCTGAGCCCAATGTGCACGGGGCTGTGAGGCTCCTTGTAATGGCCCCCCCATTCAGTTGTTCTTCCCCCCATGCAACATCCTTCTCTCCCGATCCACCCCCTCCCCATGCAGCATCCTTCCCTCCTGATCTTCTCCCCCCACACTGCTCCCTTCTATCCCCAAGGCCTCCCTGCTCCCACTTATCACCAGGCAGGAGTGATTCCCCTTTGTTCCAGCCTGGCCAATGCCATATACAAAAAGGTGTGTTAAGGGCAGGATTTGGGCATACCTAACACTTGTACGTTTTTCTGCCATAGTGGAACAAAACAAAAACACCTAGGACTAAAACTAAGATGTTTTGAGCTAAACCTGTTTTAATAATGACTAAGCCAAAAAAATGCCCTAAATGACCAGATGACCACTGGAGGAATAACGGAATGACCCCCTTACTCCCCCAGTGGATAGTGACTCCCATCCCACCCCCATAAATGTGAAAGAAACAGTACATGCCAGCTTCTATGGCAGCCTCAAATGTTATGACCAGTCCTTTTAGAGCAGCAAGCAGGCCCCTGGAGAATCCTAGTGCATGGTGCAGTGCACTGTGGAGAATGGATCCCAGGTCCTCAATCTACTCTGTTATACTTGTAGTGGAAAGTGTCAACCCCACGAAACCCAACAAAATCCTGCTGTACCCACATATAGGTGACACCTGCAGACATAAGAGATATTGTAGTGGTGTATAGTTGGGTACAGTAAGTTGTTGGTGGTTATAAGAGAGCTCCCCATACAATATAAAGGGTTAAGGATGAGACGTGTACCTGGGACCTTTTGTATGCAGTCTACTGCAGGACTCCTAGGGTGCCCAACTGCTCTGCTTGGATGTCTGTGTAGTCATTGTACTAAGAATGCTGGGCCCCCATACATGAGAGAGAAAATCTGCCAACAAGCGGAGAACTCAAACGCCCCACGGTAAAAACAATAGTGTAGAAAAAGTGGGAGAGCGACCAAGGATACCAGAAACTGGAAGATGTTCGTTAATAAACAATTTTATTGAAAATTTGAAGACTCGACACAACGTTGTGTTTCGGCCGTCAGGCCTGCATCAGGAGTCTGCTTTGCACAGTGCTGCGGAGCAATGATGATGATAAACCTTTGGAGATCTCACAGCAGTCTCTAGCGCAAAGTATTGCGAAATAACAATGAAGATGATCCTTCAGTCTTTAAAAAGACTGTTTTAGAAAAGTCCATCAGAAGCACTGCATGTTGTGTCGAGTCTTCAAATTTTCAATAAAATTGTTTATTAACGAACATCTTCCAGTTTCTGGTATCCTTGGTCGCTCTCCCACTTTTTCTACACTACTGGGCCCCCATACATCCCAATGGCTTGATTTTGTGTGTTTTTCACTTGGACATTTTTTTTCCAGTTTGAAAATTGTCAGTGCTTGTTACTCGATCCTTGGATGTTTTGAGCAAAATGTCCAAAGTCAGATTTAAACGTCATATTGAAAATGCCCCTCCACGTCACTTTGTAAGTCTTTTATATTACATTTAATACTTATATGCCATCTACAACCAGTAAATAGATCAGTGTGGCTTACAATTAAAAGAAGTAGGGAATAGTCCTAGAATATTACAATACTAGAAGAGGCACTACTCTCTGATGCCTAATTATTAAAATACAGTAGCAAAAGCCAAAAGAGTGATACATTCAAGGTAAAACAAATTTCTGAAATAGTCAAGTTTTTGAAGATTTCTGGAATAATATGTAATTAGATTGATGACTTATACATGCAGGTAACTTAGTCCACCACTTAGTTGCCCCTAAATGTCCTGCGCCTTAACAGCAGTGCCTAAACAATGGGGCCTAAAAGGTTGTACCTAAATGTCCTGCTCCTGCTTTAAAAGCCAAATAACATGACGTGTAAGGTCCTAACACACTTTGATAAATTCACCCCTAAAGATGATTTTGAGAGATTTTGCTGGGGATTGCTACCATGGAAACCATAGATGCATAAGCACAACTATATCCCAGTTCTACATGGCCTTATTTTTTTCAGATACAAATAAAAAATTAGAGTTTCCATTGTAGTGATACAAAACATTAATTTGATGTACAAATATTTGTTTAAGATATGTCATATTTGTTTGTAGCTGAGTTTGTAACACAGGAAAACAAGTATTTACAGCAATAAGCATAAACAGTGTTTTTTAAATGTGCTTTTTTGCTACTAACGCACTCTTGAGAGTCACCGGATACTGCTTGAAGGAAGCATTGAACAAGTATATTTTCTGTACCATTCACTTTATGATTTTGATTTTAAAATATTTTGAGATTTTGGCATCACTCCTGATGAATGAGATTGCTGAAACTGACTTATAAATCTTCCATGATTCCATTTATAAATATTTGGCTATTTGTACTTAGGTTAGAAATTTCAGCATGATTTTTTCAATAACCTATTTTTATTACATTTTTTGACACCATCTACACCTGACCACTGTGACAAGTCCTGGTTTCTAATATGCATGTTTTAGCTGATTGTTAAAATAAGTAATCTGGTGCTGTTATATATACAAAGCTTTGCTCTTTTCAAGATGGCACCTATACCAATTTAATTAGGTCAGCCTTTTATTAACAATAAATACTTTATAAATGTTTTGTAGCCCAGTTTTTAGTGTCTTTGTTTACATATTTTCCTGTATTTTAATATCCTGGCTTTGGTGGTAATTCTATACATTGGCATCTCATTTTAGGGGCTATTTAGCGTCAATTCTGGAGTAAGTGGGTATGTCTAAATCATTATAGAATTCAATAGCATTATATAAGTTGTCTCATTGGTTGGCCATACATCTATGATACACCCATGCTTTGCTCACATGTACATCTGTCTGACAGTTGCATGCTAATTAAGCGATTTAGACACACTTAGTCAATATTCAGCCTGCAATTATTTTAAATGTGATACTTAGAGGCAGTGGTGTGCTGGAGCAGGCTCTCACAGGCTCTCGAAAGCCGTTTGTTAAGTTTTGAAGAATTTTGGGAGCCGGTTCTCCATGGCTACTTTAACAAATGGATCCCAAAATGTGGGCTTGGGCCCCTCCTGAATTCTCTTTTACTTTGCTGGCGAGAGAGAGCCCCCTGTTAACAATTTACCAGCACACCCCTGCTTAGAGGTCACGGGCGCCATTTCCAAGAAGAGGCAGTCCTGGGCAGGAGCGACTGGATATTGCTCCTGAGTCCTGCCCAAGTACCCCCTAGACTACCAGGGTCATCTCCATGGAGGCCAGGGGCCTACGAAGGTAAGATGAGGTGAAGTGAGGTGAGGGGGGACTTGGCCATGTTTTTATTTTCTTTGGGAGGTGAGTGGGGGGGGGGGGGGGGGAGATTCCAGGTGTGATATGAGTTGAACCAAGCCCTGACCAATATTCAGTCCAGTACTTGGTTAAACTTGGTGCATAAAGTTAGGACAGTTTTTTTTCTACCCTAACTTTATGTGCTTTCTTAGCCAGTTTGCAGTCTGAATATTGCCACTAACAGGCTAGGGCAATGCCCTGCCCAATCTCTGCCCCCAGCCCACCCCTAAACTCGCCAGCTAGGAATTGCATTACAAGTACTAGAGTTACTGTTGAAACCAACTCCAGCCTATCTGAATCCGTTTTGTCATTTGCAGGACACATAGAAAAATGTAGGCAGAAAAAGACCAGTGGTACTGTCTGGTTTAGGGCCAATAAAAATGTAGGCAGAAAAAGACCAGTGGTACTGTCTGGTTTAGGTCCAATAAATTTTGCTGGTTAGTCTACACCAAGCAATTTAAACGGCCAGGAGCCTCTCCTGGCCATTTAATTCACTGTGGATATTGGGCCCGTTGTTTATAGATGAGCACCTAGCACTTTTATATATATATACATACATAAAAGAAGCCCGTTTCAGAGCAAATGAAACGGGCGCTAGCAAGGTTTTCGTCGCCAACACCCACCTCCCTCCCTCCCTGGCCAACCCCTTCGTTGTTCTGGCATTGCTCCGCCCCCAACATCATGACGTTTGACATGAGGGCGGGGCCAGGAGCGATTTCCCACCCCCCGCCTCCCTGCCTCCCTCCCTGCCAACCCCTTCGTTGTTCTGCCATTGCTTCGCCCTCGAGGGCGGGGCCCGGAGCGATTTTGGTGGCTTCACCACCACGAACCTTCAAACCTTTTTGAAGGAAGTCAGAGCTTGGCTTCACTGACGTCAGTGTCCTCAGAACGTTGAGGGTGAGTTTTATTATAGTAGATATATATGATGATATATGATGATATATATATGATGATTATTGGCACCAAGTATGTGCATAAGCATTACTATTTTATAAACTACTGGCATTAATATTAAGTGTCAACTGCGTGAAATTTTGATGATTCCTGACCCGAATTTACCACCATTAACTAAGGCATATTATATTCCTGGGAAGGACTTGAACCAACCTGATAATCCGATTGATGTTTCTCTTTTGCTTCAGACTTCTGACTCTGAACTTGCAACTGCCGCTACATTAGTGACGACGATAATTGCATTACTACCAGACAAAAATTGGATCTTTCGTTTATTTTTCCGAAATAAAGATAAGCCTTTTTTGGGCTTTAATGTATTACTATTTCCTGACGTCTCTAAGGAGACTAGAAGACGGAGGAAACAATTTTTGCTCCTTAGGCCTGAAATTTTGCACTTGGGGGGAACCTTTTTTTAAGATATCCCTTTAAGTGCATAGTAAAGCTTAGGGAGAAGAAATATGTATTTACAGAACCTGCTCACGTATCGGCACTTATAGCCTCAGTAAAAGTGGATAAGCGTTAAAGAATAAGTTAACTCCTCTTAGCAAGGTTTGCATTATCCTGTATATTTTCCTTTTTGTTATTTACTCCCGTAGATTTCCTAAATCTTGGATCTCGAATTTAAGGACTTGAGTATTAGTTACCTTTGAAAATGTATATTTTCTTATTTATCCTGATTATTATATATTTGTCTTTATTATTGGATACTTTCCTAAGCAAGATGTTTCTTGTAATAAGTTGAATAAATGAATAAATATTAAAAAAAATATTAAGTGTAAACTTATAGAATTTGTCTAAAATAAACAATGTTATATAAAACATTGGTATATATAATATAATATAGAATGAAGAAACCAAATGCAAAAATAGGGAGGAAAAGACCTCATAATGACCAAAGTCCACAATTACCACTGTCTTAAAGTACAGCTGTTCATTAATGTGGCTGGTCCATCAATAATCATGGGCCAGAAAAACATCCCAAATTGACTTAATGTTTAGTGGATCCAAAAACACATTTCAACTTTATTGTCCCAAATAATATCCACCAAACAATCAAAGAAAAATTACTTAACTTAGCTTAAGATGCACAGCTAGTTGTATCACTGTTTCATCAAATCATCCATTAGGCTGAGGTCCTGACGGGGACCTGTTTTGCGGCAGCTTCTTCTGGAGACCCAACCACGGAGTATCTAATACTGTGCAGTAGTCGGGACCTCAGCCTAATGGATGCTTTGATGTTTGAGACACCTGTATGGCATCACTTTGTCTCTCCATGTGTTACTTTTAAATTTTTGTACAAACTGGGTAGAGCTGAACCAGACAGCTGTAGAGTGAAGTGAGTTGATGCACCACGGACCCTGCCAAAGTTATCAAAACTTTGGCCATTGTCAGTCATGGACAGCGGGAAGAGTCTGTGCATCTTCATGAGAATAGTTTTTGATATTTTGTTTGGACTTTGTAATTAAAACAATTGGGGAGGGTTTTCTGCCTATGATAACAACAAGCACTCCTAAGAGTTAAGAGTTAACGGCTCTTGTGCCAAGAAGCAGTTCAACTGTGAAGGAGTCTGTTGAGGCTTTTCCTCCCTATTTTTATAGTATAAAATTGAAAAATTAGAAAAATTAGAAAACTGATTATGCCTTTATAAAGTGATTTAAGTTTATTGGGAGTCTCATTTTAGTAATCTGTAACCTGTCATTAAAATCATCCATAGTACCTGGAGATTGGAGGGTGGTCAATGTGACACCGAATTTAAAAAATGATTCCAGGGATGATCTTGAAAATTAAAGACTGGCCAGATGACCACCGGAGGGAATCGGGGATGACCTCCCCTGACTCCCCCAGTGGTCACTAACCCCCTCCCACCAAAAAAAGGAACTTTAAAAACTTTTTTTTTGCCAGACTGTATGCCAGCCTCAAATGTCATACCCAGCTCCATGACAGCAGGGCCTTGGAGCAGTTGTTAGTGGGTGCAGTGGACTTCAGGCAGATGGGCCCAGGCCCACCCCCCCACCCACCTGTTACACTTGTGCTGGTAAATGGGAGCCCTCCAAACCGCCCCCAAAACCCACTGTACCCACATCTAGGTGCCCCCTTCACCCATAAGTGCTATGGTAATGGTGTAGAGTTGTGGGTAGTGGGTTTTGGGGGGATTTGGGGGGCTCAGCACCCAAGGTAAGGGAGCTATGGACTTGGGAGGTATTTTAATTTTTTTTTTACTTTTTACAAGTGCCCGGTTGGTGTCCTGGCATGTGAGGGGGAGCAGTGCACTACGAATTATGGCCCCTCCCACGACCAAATGCCTTGGAGTTGTTCGTTTTTGAGCTGGGCGGCTTCGGTTTCCATTATCGCTGAAATCCGATACCGCCCAGCTCAAATCCGCCCAAATCAGATGCATTTGCCCGGCACCAACCGTATTATCGAAACAAAAGATGGACGCCCATCTTTTTTGAAAATATGGACTGTCCCGCCCTTCACGAACTCATCCTCAGAGATAGTCGCCCATGGAGATGGGCGTCCGCATTCGATTATCCCCCTCTATGTAAACCGCTTTGAAGGTAGTTGCAAAAAGCACATAAAGGCAGTATATCAAGTTCCATTTCCCTTTCCCTTTAAGTTATTTGGGGTGTCCTATGGTAAAAGGAACCTGCGCTAGCATCAGCATGTGTTTTTGATGCGCACTGAGGCCTCCTTTTACCGCAGCTGATAAAAGGTTGTTTCTTAAAAGAAATTACCATTTCGGGGGGAGCACTTACCACCGCCCATTGAGGTGGTGGTAAGGGCTCCTGAGTTGACCTGGAGGTAACCGGGCAGCATGCAGCACTGCCCGATTACCACTGGGTAAACACTGGCATTACAAAAATAGAAAATATTTTTGTAGCGCCGGAAACGGAGCACACTGGGGATGGGAACTACCTCTGAGCTCCTGTGGTAGCCCGGCTGTAGATCTAGATTGCCATGTGCCACCCTTTAGTAAGAGGGCCCCTGGGTGTTCAAGTAAGGTGTTGTTTGTTACAAAATTACCCTTCCAGTATTACAGTGAAGATGATGATTAATTGTTTCAGTATCATATGTTGAAGTCTGATATCTACCTGCCTCTGTTGATTCTGTAGCAAATCATTTTATTTTTGTAGCTCCGGCAGAATTTCTGAAATGCTCACAGACTTCAAGGGCAATTTGAAGCATCCTTATATATGCCAGTCATGTTTTAGAGAAGAATGTATAATTAAGTTAATATACAGGATGTCCAAAGCACAGAATATATGCACACTCTCCCATCTTGAGTGCATATTGAATGTCTGCTTCATTACTGAAAATGACAAAGTTGGAAGAAAAGGCTGTACGAGATCATCCATGTCTCTATCTTCTTTTCACAGTTTCTGAGGATCTTGCTTGCATTATACTTTTTCTAAGGCTAGAAACATGAAGGGCTTGTTCTTATGAAAATTCTCTAAAGTCCTGATAATGTCATAGATTATGATGATGAATGGATAAAGATTATGAAGCACCGGCAAAGAAAGCTAATGAAAAATGAATGCCTTTAATCTATCCAGTTCCACTTGCTTACATAATTGGAGGTTAAATGTCTGATTGGCATAATGGTGTCCCTAAGTGCTTCCATCACAACAGTGTCCTTGTAATAGAATATCTGACCTGGCTCTATATTCTTTAGTCTCATCTTGAAGCCCTCACTGCCTTCGCATGACTAACTTCTCAAGAAAAGGGCAGAATTATCTTTCAGTTTTCATGACACCAATACATAGGATAATATGATAATAATTCCTAGAGAAAACCTTGCAGATCTGAACAAATATATTTTTCTCCCCACCTCTGTTCCTTTACTGAATGAAACTATGGAGTCAATTTTAAAACAGAGTTATATGCTTACCAGTGGCCGGTGAAGGTGTAACTCTGCTGTCCGTAGATACTGAAACTATATGGATAGTGAAGACACTTCTAACTGCCCAAGCACTATCCATATAATGAAGGAGCAGAGAGAGGGCAGAGGAAGGTTGAAGGAAGGGCAGCAACCAAAAACTCAATCTTCAACCATGGCAGTGAGCAATTTTTTTAAATGCTGGCTTTGATGTTTAAAAAATACACATAGTATAGAAATGATTTGTAGTAGTAGTAGTATCTGGATAGGTGTGCATGCTAAATACCCATGGAGAATAGTCATCTCCAGCAGCTATGGCCCATAATTTAGAAGCTCTATTCACAACTTACATCTGGCATTTAAATGTGTATATAACATACATATGTAAAACCAGTATTTACAGCTGTAGATCTGTACTATGTATAGATTGCAAGCGGATATGGTTTGGGTGGGGCTTATGTGGAACCAAAAGCTACATGTGTATTCCCAGATCCAGAGGGACCACTGCTGCCAGGCACAGACAGCAATGAAAAGGGGAGGATGTGCAACATCAGAACCTGGCTTCTCCACAGGCATACCAGCATGCAGTGGCTCCAAGAAATAACTCATCCAGATACATTTGTTATAAGTAAGTGACTGGTTAACATGCACAAAGTATACTGTGTACCTTTAATGCCCCTCCCCCTTCATGTATTTCATTATGATAGTATGCTCAATGTGTCTAAAAAGTATTTTCCTTTACCATATGTGCAATAGCATGCACAGGCGTGTTGCATTCCTTCATGATATCCACCATCCATATGACTTGTGTGAATATGTGATAACCCTCATATGCCCTATTTTCCCCTTCCACAACCAAACATCTTGCTATGCTTGCTTCACAACTTTGCACTTTAGGAATGCCCAGGTAGAAGAAGGAAAGGAGGTAATATGGGGGAAGTGAAACATGACTCCACTGTGGAAATCATCATGATGTCACCAATACATATAGATCAACAGTAATGGATGCATGACATGCAAAGCCCAAGTGCTCTTTCCTATATTAGATGAGGGCCCTCGTTTCCAGATGGTAAGGAACAGATGAAGGCATAGTGGAGATGGATGGGTGGGTTGCATTAGAAAATTATAAAGGCTGAGTGCTATAATGTAGCCAGTTTGCATTGCGGAATGTGGCATAAGCTATAACTCATCTGCTGAAGGTGGCTAGTACATCCGTCTCTGGGGGGGGGGGTGGGGGGGGGTGGGGGGGGGGTGGGGAGGTGAAGGTAAGTTGTCATCAGGCTCTTCACAATATCAAGTAGTCTCTTTTTTGCAGACTCTGTTATGCAGGTCTCTTCATTTTTTGATTCCCTGAGCATTGCTGTTTTATAATGATGCACATACTTGGTTATTATCCATGCATGCATATAGCCAGCATCCAGGCATACATAATCTTGCAACATGGATTTCTGCCACTCCAATGAGCACCCACATATCAGTGTTCTGAATGTCCATTTGCTACTTATATGATTAGTAATCTACACACCTGCAGGGATATACTACCTTCTTTCTATACATGATTATGGCTCTTATTAGGGTACATTCTCAACACTTAATCCCAAGTGTCCCAGGAATTTTCTAATTGGCCATGCCTCACTTTCTCAACTTGCCCCCCCCCCCCCCCAATTCCAATGGGACTATCTATAGCTATTTGGGAGTTTCTTGTGAGGCCATGCACTTTCTCCCTTTGTACTCCCAAGTCACATCTCCTTGCCAATATTGCCACAGTCTATCATACCTCCCCAAGTCATAAACCCCTACCCCAACCATCATAGGTCTATCTCAGGATTTCCTTGAGAGTCTAATGGTTTAGGGTAGGAGCAGACCCCCCTCCACTACAGCCCCAGTATGGTGCCTGGTTCAAAATAGTAGATATGACTCCTAGCAGTAATCTTATGATACTAGCCTTCAGGGGGAGGGGGGTCATCATTCCATATAAGGGAAAATGCTTAAAAAGTGAGAAATGCTCCTTATATAGAAGGATAACTCCTAGTGGGGATTAATTTTACATGCACTAAATTCGATAAGGCATGCTAACAAAGTAAGGGGGCCCTTTACTAAAATGTGCTAAGCCCTAACGGGGGTTAGTGAACAAGAAAAGGCTTATTGCAAAACATGCTAAAGTGTTTTGTAGGAGTGTCCTCGGTGTATTACCTTTTATGCAACTGAGGTCTATGAACCAAATTCTGACTAGGCCAGGCACCATCTTTTTAGGACAATAGTGTCATGGTTGCCTGAATATTTCCTGTATTTCTACACTGCCTGTCAGGCTCAAGGACACTTTGACATTGTTAAATGTAACTGTCTTCTTTTGTATATGCTAATGAATCCAGCATTGTTGCTGTAAAATTTAGGGCCCTGTTTACTAAGGTGCGCTAGCACAGCTTAGCAAAAAGGGCCCTTAGTGAGGTTCGCAAGGCGCTGATCTAGAAAAAAAATTGAAAGTAAAATTCTTGCTGATCTTTGTATGCTTCAATAATGCCTACAACTATGAGTGCAATATAAGTCTGACAAATCCTTTGGAGGGATATTATCAGAGTAAGCGCATTATAGTAAGTGCAAATATTGAAATTAGGTATTAAGGCTTGATATTGTATATCTTTTGTCCGGATGCTGTGCAAAATGCTGTTTATGATATTGATTCCTTTAAACAGCACAGCATGTAAACATGAGTTGTGAAAGTATGCCAAAGCATGAGAGAGAATTAGTAATAGTAGACATTTAAAAGAAAACAAGAATTATATTTATTTGATACCATGGTAGGAGTTAAGCCATATTTCAAAGGTAAGAGCTGCAATCTCTTACAGAGAAGCAGCACAGATCTTTGAAGGGAATAAGAAGGTCTTTTACTAAAGCTTAGCTCGAGTTATGTGCTGCAGGGCCCATTTTAGTCCTACGGGCCTTGCTGCAGATAACTCGAGCTAAGCTTTAGTAAAAGACCCCCCTAAGTACAGTAGGTATGTATTACATTGAAGTTACAGAGTCCTTCTCAGGTCATGTGATCATATGAAAAAGTATGGCTTCCTATTTTTTTCCATTATAGAAAAAAATAATAAATCACTTCATGAAACATTTATAGAAATTTTTTTAGATGTGGTAGCATATGACCCTAAGCTTAAGACACATGAGCAGGGCTGAATCTATTCAGTAGGCAGTTTTCATATTGCCTGCATTGAAGTAAACTCTGTGGATAGTTTTTACTTGGAGGCCCTTTTACTAAGCTGCACTAAGCACTAATGTATGTAGGACTTACTGTGGGGCGTGCTCAGGCATCCCCATGGTAATTATTGCATGTGTGCGTGCTTCCTACATGCAAATAATAAATGTTTTTAGTCGGTCGGAGGACAGAGAGAAGGCATGTTCTGTGCTAATCAGTTAGTACAGCTTCATTTCCATGCACTAACCGATTACCACGTGGTTAGCGCGTGAGCTCTTACTGCCTACAAAATAGGTGTAGTTAAGTGCTCATATGCTAATGGGAAAATTAGCACATGGTCATTAATGTTGGAAATAAAAAAATGGCCATTTTACTCATGCAGTAAAAATGGCCTTAGCACACAGGAAAGAGCAGTGTAAGGGTGCACTAAGGCTGCTTTTTAACATAACTTAGTAAAGGGCCCCTTGGTGACTTAATGCTAAGGATGGGCTGTTATTTGCAACGACATAGGAAATAAAATATGCCATGTCATAAGTACATAAGTACATCAGTATTGCCATACTGGGAAAGACGGAAGGTCCATCAAGCCCAGCATCCTGTTTCCAGCAGTGGCCAAACCAGGTTACAAGTCCTGGCAAGATCCCAAAACAGTACAATACATTCTATACTGCTTATCCTAGAAATAAGCAGTGGATTTTCCCCAAGTCCTTTTTTAAACCCCACTAAGCTAACTTCTTTTACTACATTCTCTGGCAACGAATTCCAGAGTTTTGTTACACATTGAGTGAAGAAATATTTTTTTGATTTGTTTTAAATTTACTACTTTGAAGCTTCACTGCGTGCCCCGTAGTCCTAGTATTGATGGAAAAAGTAAACAAGTGATTCATGTCTACCCGTTCCACTCCCCTCCACTCATTATTTTATAGACCTCTATCATATCTCCCCTCAGCCATCTTTTCTCCAAGCTGGAGAGCCCTAGCCGCTTTAGTCTTTTCTCATAGGGAAGTTGTCCCATTCCCTTTATCATTTTCGTCACCCTTCTCTGTACCTTTTCTAATTCCACTATATCTTTTTTGAGATGCAGTGACCAGAATTGAACACATTATATGTTGTTAACAAGCAGAAAAAAAACCCCATTACATTTTGTGTTTTTTTTTCTTTTGCCAATTATGGTGTGTGCTCTTTGCACATGTTATACACTACTTGCAATCTTTACAAAGAGTTCACACTTCATGCAAAGAAGGAGCACACTATTTGCAGTGTGTGATATTAGTGACATTGTTCCCATAACAACAAACTGTCCAAGAAAACCCAAATAAAATAAAACATCATGTAAGTGACACAGGAAATGACACAGAATGGACATTTCCCAGTTGCACATCCCTACTTAGCATCAATTTTCAAAGATAAAATAGGTTTACTCTTTCATTTTGGAACATGTTGTACCAGCAAACATTTGCACCTGCATTTTGTGCAGGTACTATCTTAATAGAAAATAAGATGAGTAGATTGAAAATGGAGTCAAAACATACTCTGCCCAATATTCAAAGTGATTTAATTGGGCAAGAGAGACTTCTACTCACTTAAGTCATGTTCCGCAGGCTGGGCACCAATATTCAGTGGCAGTTAACCGGGCAGTGCCGCTGAATATCAAGTCTGAACAGCCATGCGTTAGGTAGGCCGGAGAGGGGCATGCCAAAGGCAAACTTGGGGAGAGCTGGGAGCTACACGGGTGCCAGTACTGAATATTATCCGGCACCCACATAGCTGTCAGTGATGTCTAGACTGCATAAATGTGTTTCCCTCTTCTCCTCTCCCTTCTAAGCCCTCCCCCCAACATGACCAACCCCACCTCGGCAAACCCTTCAACCATTACAAATGCCTTTCCCCTTTCCGATATTGCCTCCTGATTCTGATCCCTCCTATACCAAGCCTCCCTCCCCATTTGTCGGTAGCCCCTCCCCCAGTCCTACATTTACCTCTATGGTGGTCGAGTGGGTCTTCATGGCAGGAGCGAACCCCACTTGCTCCTGCCCCTAGCAGCTGCACCTTTAAAATGGTAGCTGTGACTCATAGGCGGTCGGTGGCCCAAATGTTTGGGGAAGCTAAAGGGGTGGGGATAAGGGTGGGGCCAGGGGCGGAGCTTACATCCATAATTGTCTGACAACACACAGAAAAAAAAGTAAAAATAAAATAGTCACAATTAATACCTTTTATTAAATTTAGATATTAGATATATATCATATGAAAAAGAATAAAGTGGTTGCTCAAAGCATATACTAACCACAATCGCTCAACTGCAAAACACTATGCACAACTTTGTGCAAAAACACATTCAGAACCTTACTGTACCATAAATATTACACTGGGCAGACCTAATACACCAATATACCACCCATACGGAAAATGCAGACCGTCAACAATTTGAAACAAGGGATCATAATATCACAATTCTCATGTAGAGCCACAAAACACCCTTTTAGGGTGGATAGTGTTAACAATGAGCTCCTTTTATTAACGATCATATGTAGATCCTTCAAGAGGTAGTGTGTCATGATTTAGGCTCTGCACCCTTTCTGATATTTTGGTGCCACCTCAGTAAGGCCAACACACAATCTCTCTACTGCAAGACACTATACACAAACTTGTACAAAAACTCACTCATAACCTTACCAAACCATAACAGCACTAATTCCAAGGACAGGACGAGCTACAACTTTATGCGTGGAAAGGCAGCACTGTAATTACACCGGGCTCTAAAACACCAGTACACAACCTAGTGAAACAAAAAAAAAAAAAAAAAAAGGGCTGCAAATACTACACGCTAGCAGAATACTGCATCTTGATCACACATGAAAAACACATGACACAACAGACATGACACAAGGAACTAGAAATAAAAAAATATGAAGGCAAAATACTGAACTGGAAAGTTAACTCAAGTCAGACTGAGCATGCAGCAATACTAGAAAATTTGAAATTTGCATGCACAATATCACAGATGCACATTTCCAAAAGCTGACATATTCCAATTAATAAATTCTGAATAAAAAAATGTTTTCTACGTTTGCTGTCTGAGCATTTAGTTTTTCTATTAGCTTTGGTCCCAGTGTCTTCTGTTTTATGCAGTGTCAAAACCTCATACTGAATCCGATGCATTACATGCAGTCAATGTAATGTTTTTTGTTTGTTTTTTAACATTGGTGTTAACATGTGCAAACCTGCTACCTGCAATAATCATTCTGGCTACTGCATTCTGAATCAACTGAAGTGCTCCAACCTATGATTTAGTTATTCCTAAGTACAAAGCATTTCAATAATCCAATCTAGTTAAAATTACACATTGTACCATGATCCGAAAGACATAAGTACACAACACTGGTTTTAATTTAAAAACAGATCTCAACCTGCCCCACCTGTTGCTTAAAAGATAGATGGGCATCCAAAATGACACCCAAACTTCTCATTTGCTGTTGTGCAAGTACCATTCAACAAACAACTAACATCTAGTAAATGCTTCGTATTGTTCCCAATCATCAGTATTTCAGCTTTCATCAGATTCAGCAATAATTTATTAGTTTCCATCCAGCCCCCCCCCCACCCCCCCTTGCAATTCATATAACTTTTCACACATCCTCTTCTGATATTATGGGGAAGAAAAACTGTACATCTTTTGCATACATTCTATAACTCACTTGCATTTCATTCAAGAGATTCCCCAATGATGACATGTATAGGTTAAACAACAAAGCTGACAGTGCAGAGCGTTGGTACTGGATATCTAGATCGTACAAACTCCTTAATTCCTACCTGCATCACTCTCTGATTAGCTGTTCGTATAAGTGACAGGAATATGGAACTGTTTTCAAGGTGGGTGCTTTCTTCTACGGCAGCCAGTTGCTCTAGCTGGAGGTAAATGTCAGAGCCTGCCGACCACGTTTGTCCTCTTTCTGACAAGCTCTGCTCAATGTCCTGCTGCTGTGGGCCCTGATAATTTACGTCCATTCTGTGTACATTAACTTATCTGCACTGGAGCTGGCTGGACTCTTTCAGTCAGTCTGGCTCCTCCACGGTCTGTGAGACTTTCCTGACTGTGGGACTAAGTGGGAACTGGCTCTCTCCTCCTGCCAAGTATGACCGGAGTTCCTTAGCTCCCCAACAGACCTCCTTCCTGCCCCCCTCGCGTTTACCGCTTTTACTTTCCGTGCCAGCGACGTCGGTCAAGAAGAAGGCACAGGCTCGCCTCCTGCTTCTCTCTTCCCTCTTCACACAGTGTGTCCCGCCTGATGATGCATTTCCTGTTTCCGCGAGGGCGGGACACTGTGCAAAGAGGGAAGAGAGAAGCTGGAGGCGATCCCGCAGTGCCTTCTTCTTGACTGACGTCGCTGCAACGAAAAGTAAAAGGGTGTTTGTGTATGCTCGCGGGGGGGGGGGGGGGGGGGAATGGAGAGAAGGAGGACTGCCGGTTGGGGAGCTGAGGAAGGAAGGAGGGACCATCGTCTGAGAGCTGCCAGCACTTCACTTGGGGGGGGGGGGAGCAGCAGCATCGGCGAGGGGAAGGTCGTGGTTGGGCTAAGCCTCCCCAAGCCTCTTATACGGGGCGCCTATGCTGTGACTCTAGAAGTAGACTGCTGTCCTCTAACTGTAGATATGTGAGACTAGAGTCACAGTCGCCATTTTAAAGGTAAAGGTAGGCCCGAAGGGGCCTATTGACAGATCTGGAGGGGGGGGGCTTGGTATTGGGGGGATTTATATTGTGGGTGGATCTGAGAGGAAGACTAATCATTTTATGTGAGTCCCAGTCGATATTCAGTTGGGACTTACATAAGCACCTTATTCAGAACTTGCATAAATCTAGGCGGCAAATTCTTGGCCTGTTTGCCCTGGATATTCAATTCTGGTGCCAACATATGACCCACACTGAATAATTGGGGGTAATTTAGCTGGCCATGGTCAGCATTTAAAAACAAACGCTGTGCCCAAAACAAAGCCTGAGGAACATTTCTAAATGTGACTATAAGTGCATATGTTGCCCTACTATGCATATGTTTTTAGCTGTCTTGACAAAAGGAATGTTTTTAGATTCTGGAAAGTAAAACAAAAAAGTGTGTATGACATTAGGCTATCAACCCTTTGTGTATTGAGGTCTAGGAGTGGAAATGAGGAACCTAATAAGGTATTATGATGCTCTTCCTCTGTATACTTTGTGTATCTTTTCACCTGCCTTTATAAATATCTATGAACACCCCCATAAACCCCCACATATACAGGGCCGGTCTTAGCAATTGCGGGGCCCTGTGCAGACCAGTTCAGTTCCCCCCCCCCCCCCCCCCCGCCTGCCACCATAAGCCATAATTTATCAGAGTTTACAAGGAGGTTTAGCGCTCTCAGTACCCCACTTCACCCCATACCTTGATGTGCATCCACCAGTTTCAGTAGAGAGCGGCAGACAGTGACAATGATGTTCATAATACATCAGCTGCTGAGCCCAGAGCCTCCTTGATGTTGCATCTCACCCTTGCGGAAGCAGGAAGTGACATCAAAAGGGGGTGGGATGCAGCAGTGAGGAGGCTCTGGGCTTGGCAGCTAATGGGATAAGAGAATCTCTGCCGCTGCCTGATGCTCTCTACTGAAATGTGGATGCACATTAAGGTACGGAGCTGGGAAGTGTTCCGAGACAGGAAGACGGACGTGCCAGAGATGCGGGGCCCCTTAGGAGAGCGGGGCCCTGTGCAACTGCCCCTGTAGCCCCTGCTTAAGATCAGCCCCGCCCATATATCTTGAATATTCCCTTTCACACATCAGAAGCTCATATCACAATAAAAATGGCTAGTCTATAAGGGGCAGAGTCAGCGAGTCACTAACATTGCCACTTGATCCCTTTGCTCTTCTTCACTATCCAGTAAAGTGGTGATTTTAACTGTGAGGAAGAAATTGTGAACCCCTCTGTATTTCCCAATAGGGAAGACAATAGAGCCCCTTGGCGCAGCAGATTGTGAGAAATCTGAAGCCAGCATACAAATGCCAAGATGACCTATTGATAGTTGTGAGGCCTACCTGCATAGTCCCACTTTCTGACTAAAGTCTCTGAATGTGATGCTCTCGCTTCTGGTAGACTTGGCTCTCCTTAGTGACTGTGTTCCTGAAGTCTTCTTGGGAACTACCAGGTCTGCTGTACAGGAAGAACTTGGATCCTTCAGGCAGCCTTTTTTGACATGACTTGATCCAGTGGTGCTGCAGAACTGTGATGTGCCAATAAGACTACTGCCTCTACTACATTGCTGTGCTGCTGAATGCATTCCTTCAGCAGCAGAAACCAGTGGGGGAGAACCAGATTGCATCTGAAGGTATTTCATTCATGCCCCTCTCCACTCATCTGTTGTGATCCCCCTGCCTGACAGAGCCCCTCTTCTCCTTTCTTTAGTATCAAGTGATCTTGCTTTATAAGAAGGTTAAAAACAAGAGTGTACAAGGACTGCTTATAAGAAAGGGACAAGAAGAGACATGAGGAAAGTGAAGAAAAGAAACACAGAGGAAGGAAGTGGTGAATGCAGATGAAAGGTCATAGCTTTAACATACTTCCTGGCAGTCCACTGTTACCTTAAAGAATCTGCCCATCTGACACTTCTCTATGCACTAGTCACCTTGACATAGTTTATGCTGGCCTCAACTCTACCTCGATTAAACTTTTATAATTGGTTTAAAACACTTCAATTTGGATTCTATCACACTCCCAAATGTTTAATCACATTTAAACCTCTTGTTACCACTAGCTCCCCATTCTATTTATAGGACCCAATTCAAAATTCTTACGCTAGCCCACTTTACCTTGCTCCTTTAATCACACCATAAACCCAATCCACAGCCCTCTGCTCCATTCAAGATTTTCATTTGTCCATCCCCTCAGAAGGGGTTACAGAATTGCAGTCATAATACAATAAAACAATATAACATATAACAAAATAAAATAAAATTAGACAATAGTTCCAGTTTTACAATTTCCATTTCAACTCATAAAATTGCTAAATTAAAACAAATACATTTTAACAGCCCTACGAAATCCCAAAAAATCATTAATGGATCTCACAGAGGGAGAAGCCTAGTTCCACAACCAAGTCATGAAATAAGAGTAAGCTCGAAACACACTCCAACTGAAAAGATCTAGCAGGAGGTAAAAGAAAAAGCCTCTCAACCTGAGAACATAATGATCACTTAGGAGTATAAATTGGCAGCTTATCGGAAACATATCTTGGTTCCATGCCGTGAAACACTTTAAATGCCAACACCAGTGTTTTGAAAATGCAACATTTTTTAATAGGAAGCAAATGCAAAGCAGAAAAAGTAAGTGGAATATGATCTCACAAATCTAAATTCTTCAGAAGTCAAGCTGCTGCATTTAGAACACGCTGGAGTCTTTTAAAACTCTTATCAGGTAATCCCACAAACAATGCATTGCAAAAATCAATGCATGAAATTACATAAGCATAAAGCAGCTGAGCAAAATCAGAATCTGTGAAATAAGTTCAAATCCTGCATAATTGATATAGATAGTAAAATGAGGAAGAGACCAACTGAGAAATACAGTTATCAAAAGATAATCCGGCATTTAACAAAACTCCCAGACTACGTACTTGGTCTTTTGCCACCATATTAGACCCTTCCCATAATAAAGATGGATGAGAAAACTGGCAATTATCTCTATTAATCCATAAAAATTCAGTTTTGGATGCATTCAATTGCAAGTTATTCAACATTATTCAATTTTTATTTCAGACAAATCCACAATTTCTTCAATTGGTGCTCTTGGGCTGATCCCAACAAAATGTATAACTGAATATCATCAGCAAATGAATGGATATGAATTCCATACCTCAGCACAATATGAATAACTGGGTGTACATAAACATTAAAAAGTAATGGTGACAATAAAGTATGGTACACCATACTTCAAAAATGTAGGCTTAGAAAGTTCAGATTTAACCAATACACTCTGGGACATATTCTCTGAAAAAGATCTAAATTAGATCTAAACCTCTTGCCAACTTGGAGATGATCATACATGTGACACAATGCAAAAGATTGGCTAGCACTCCTCTTGCTGCTGGACTGTCTGCATCTTAGTATTAATGTGTTGTTTAAACTTCTTAAGGTACTAGGTATATTACATTAATATAAAGAACCTTAAGATTATATGGTTTATTGTGTGAGTTATTTACTGTTTTCTTCTCATAACGTCATTATATGTAATTAAAACGCTAATGAAAACTCCCATTTTGTTATCCTAATTACAATAATTGACTATTAGTTAAGAAAATGAAGAGATATGCTAGGGGTGGGTGGGAGTTCAGGAGGGTGGGTAGGAATAAAGACTGGGGTGCGTAGGCTGTGCTTTCTAGAGGCTATCTGTTAATGCTTTATGATGTGGGAAATTATGGGGGAAAGGGTAGGGATACTAGTTAATAAAGTTTGTTTTTTAAAATTCTCTTTATCAATAAACCTATCTTACCTCTTTTAAACCCCAACCTTTAAATCACCAAAGCACAGAGTACAAAAAAATGTTCACTTACCAGAGAAATGTCCTCTTCTCTCAGAACTTCTCAGAAAATATTAATAAATGCACTTCCCAGAGTTGTACTGGTATCTTCCCTCCCTTCCCCTCTCCCATAATCTGCATTGAATTAATATGTTGGGTAATGTTTAATACAAATATTAATATTGTATTATATTGTATTGACAGGATATTAACTTCTGACTAGACTTTGTTTCCTCTACAATCTTTTCCAGTTAATTTATTGAAGTTCTGCTTTCTTCTTCTACTTGTATTTAATAGTAAACTGCCTTGACTTGCTTTTTTCAAAAGGCCGTATAGCAAATACAATGAGCCATAGGTATAACCATAAACCATATTTCTGGATCTCTTTTCTTTCACTTTGTAGAAACGAGTTTCCACCCCTTAATGCAGTACTTACAAGAGAATTCACTTTTGCATTAATCTTTCAGCACGGCAACTTTCCTATTACATGTATACATGTATTTCAGGATTACAGTTACTTTTCTTCTCCCCATCCCCTTCCTTATCAAGGCTGAGTTTTTCAATTCATTTCATTTTAGGGGGTAGAGAAAAGATTGTAGAAACATTATAAGTAAGTATCTGCCTCACTCCAAGTTGCCTACTCTTTTTCATCTGCCCTAGACAGCTTTTTTTTTCTATCAGGAGTATAATTTATGTTTTTTGGGGTTTTTTTGTGGTTTAGGGATGAGAGGTAGGGGTAGGAAGGCAGATTAATTACTTTCACAAACTGATTTCATGGAATGAGTGGAGTTTATAGCTCCATGTAAGGGGACATCGTACTATATCAAATAACACATCTCCTGGCATACTAAGAATGCATGATAATAAAAAAGAAAGTTAGGAAAGTTAACTCCTCCATTGTCTCTAGGAAGCCACAACTTATTTAATGCAATACTAACCTGCTTATAATCGAACGAGAAAAACGCCCAAGTTCCGACCTAAATCGGGAGATGGGCGTCTTTCTCACAAAAACAAATAAAGCGGTATAATCGAAAGCCGAACTTTGGACGCTTTCAACTGCACTCCGTCGCGGATGCGGACAAAGTGGACGGGGGCGTGTCGGAGGCGTGGTGAAGGCGGAACTGGGGCGTGGTTATCACCCGAACAGAGATGGGCGCCTTTCGCCGATAATGGATGCATTTGTAGCTAGAATTTAGGGCACTTTTCCTGGACCCTGTTTTTTCACGAATAAGGCCCCAAAAAGTGCCCTAAATGACCAGATGACCCCCAGAGGGAGTCGGGGATGACCTCCCCTGACTCCCCCAGTGGTCACTAACCCCCTCCCACCACAAAAAATGATGTTTCACAACTTTTTATTTTCACCCTCAAATGTCATACCCTCCTCCCAAGCAGCAGTATGCAGGTCCCTGGAGCAGTTGTTAGGGGGTGCAGTGGACGTCAGGCAGGTGGACCCAGGCCCATCCCCCCCTACCTGTTACAATTGTGCTGCTTCATGCTTAGTCGTCCAACCCCCCCAAACCCACTGTACCCACATGTAGGTGCCCCCCTTCACCCCTTAGGGCTATAGTAATGGTGTAGACTTGTGGGCAGTGGGTTTTGAGGGGGATTTGGGGGGGCTCAACACCCAAGGGAAGGGTGCTGTGCACCTGGGAGCTCTTTTACCTTTTTTTTGTTTTTGTAAAAGTGCCCCCTAGGGTGCCCGGTTGGTGTCCTGGCATGTGAGGGGGACCAGTGCACTATGAATCCTGGCCCCTCCCACGAACAAATGCCTTGGATGTATTCGTTTTTGAGCTGGGCGATTTCATTTTCCATTATCGCTGAAAAGCAAAAACGCCCAACTCACACCTTGGCGAATAAAACATGGGCGTCTATTTTTTTGGAAAATACGGTTCACTCCGCCCCTTCACGGACCCGTTCTCGGAGATTAACGCCCATGGAGATAGGCGTTTCTGTTCGATTATGCCCCTCTAAGTGATCTTATTTCTCCAAAGCAGGGGCGTAGCTAGACACCCAATTTTGGGTGGGCCTGGGCCCAAAATGGGTGGGCAGAAGAACCTCACCCCATCCCACAGGTGATTTGGTCTCTCCTTCTCTCACCTGCATGCCATACGGTCTCTCAAACATCCCCCCCTCCCGTATACCTTTGAAATAGCAGATTTTCACCAGCAGCGAGCAGCAACTAATACACACTGCTCATGTTGGCCCCACACCCTTCCCTCTGATGCAACTTCCTGTTTCCGCCTAGGCAGAAATACATCAGAGGGAAGGCTGTGGGGCCGGTGCGAGCAGTATGTATGTCACTGCTCACTGCAGGCGAAGATCTGCTACTTACAAGGTATGCAGGAGGGACACTTGTTGGGAGTTTTCGGCTGGTGGGGCTTGGGGATTCCTGCCAGCCACATCATAGGTATGCTGCTACTGGGTGGGCCTGAACCCAAAGTGGGTGGGCTTGGGCCCACCCAAGCCCACCCTTGGCTACACCACTGCTCCAAAGTAATCTGGAGCAGTACAGTATCTATTCTTTTTATAATAGGATGAAAGTTATATGCATATCACATTTATTTTATATAATATTGTGGGAGTAATAAACAACTTGATAGTTTCCATATGTCCCCACCATGACAAATATAAAAATGCTCATCAAGCACATATCTCTTCGATCTGTGACAGTATAATTTATTTATTTTTTTAATCATATATATTTCCCTTGTTATCTGTACAAACAGATTACAATATCACATCCATAATAAAATCTAGTCAAAAACATGTTACAACAAAAATAAGATTACAATTAAACATTCATCCTCTATCATTTAAATAAGATGCCTTATTAATCTTATCACCATGGTAATCATTTTTTTTTCTTTTTATGATACACTGCTGTTCATTATTAACCAATGGGTTGGCAAAAAAAAAGTCTTAAGCTGTTTCCTAAAACAGACTAAAGATGTTAATTTTCTTAGTTATAGTTGAAGATCGTTCTACGTACTCAGACTATCAATAAGAAATGTATTAATGATCTTCATCCAAACAAACCTGGTGAAAGGAGGGAATGTCTAATAGGTATTTATTTTGCGATATCAAAGCTCTGGGCAGAGGATGTAATAGGGCAAATTGACAAATTGAAGAGTAGCAAATCTCCTAGACTGGATGGTATTCATCCCAGAGTACTGATATAATTGAAAAATGAACTTGCAGAACTATTGTTAGTAATATATAATTTATCTTTAAAATTGAGCATGGTACTGGAAGATTGGAGGATGACCAATGTAACGCCGATTTTAAAAAAAAGTTCCAGAGGAGATCCAGGAAATTATAGACCGGTGAGCTTGACTTCAGTGCCAGGTAAAATGGTAGAGATTTTTATAAAGAACAACATTACTGAGCATATTCAAAAGCACGGATTAATGAGACAAAGAGGGGCATAATAGAAAGGGACGCCCAAGTTTTGTTGAGGACGTCCTCGCAAAACATCCTGGTGGAGGGGCGGGGAAACCCGTATTATCAAAAAACAAGATGGACGTCCATCTTTTGTTTTCATAATACAGTTGGGGACGCCCAAATCTTGACATTTAGGTCGTCCTTAGAGGTGATCGTCCCTAGACTTGGTCGTTTCTGATTTTCGGCGATAATGGAAACTAAGGACGCCCATCTCAAGAAACGACCAAATGCAAGCCCTTTGGGCATAGGAGGAGCCAGCATTCGTAGTACACTGGTCCCCCTGACATGCCAGGACACCAACCGACCACCCTAGGGGGACACTGCAGTGGACTTCAGAAACTGCTCCCAGGTGCAAAGCTCCCTTACGATGTGTGCTGAGCCCCCCAAAACCCACTACCCATAACTGTACATCACTACCATAGCCCTTATGGGTGAAGGGGGGCACCTAGATGTGGGTACAGTGGGTTTGTGTTGGGTTTTGGAGGGCTCACATTTACCAGCACAAGTGTAACAGGTAGGGAGGGATGGGCCTGGGTCCACCTGAGTGAAGTGCACTGAGCCCACTAAAACTGCTCCAGGGACCTGCATACTGCTGTGATGGACCTGAATATGACATTTGAGGCTGGCAGAAAATATTTTTAAAGCTGTTTTTGAGGGTGGGAGGGGTTTAGTGACCACTGGGGGCATAGGAGCCAACTTTTTGTAATTATTGGGGGTGCTAAGCCCATTGGAAATAACCTCTCCATGGACATATACAAGGAATTCTCTCAATATTGGGGGTGCTCAAGCACCCACAGCACCCACAGAGTCGGCTCCTATGACTGGGGGAGTAAGTTGAGGTGATACCCGATTCTCTCCGGTGGTCATCTGGTCAGTTTCAGGCACATTTATATGCCTTGGTCATAAGAAAAACAAGACCAGGTAAAGTCGTCCAATTGCTCATCAGGGATGCCCTTTTGTTTCCATTATGGGTCAAGGATGCCCATAAGTTAGGCAAGCCCAAATCCCGCCTTCGCTCCGCCTCTGACATGCCCCTGTGAACTTTGGTTGTCCCCACGACGGAAAGCAGTTGGGGATGCCCAAAATTAGCTTTTGATTATGCCGATTTGGGTGACCCTGTGAGAAGGACGTCCATCTTCCGATTTGTGTCGAAAGATGGGTGTCCTTCTCTTTCAAAAATAAGCCTGAAACATTGATTTAGCGAAGGGAAATTTTGCCTCATGAATCTATTACATTTCTTTGAAGGGGTGAACAAACGTATGGATAAAGGTGAGCCAGTTGATATTGTGTATCTAGATTTTCAAAGGCGTTTGACAAAGTACCTCATGAAAGACTCCAGAGGAAATTGGAGAGTCATGGGATAGGAGGTAGTGTCCTATTATGGATTAAAAACTGATTAAAAGATAGAAAACAGAGAGTAGGGTTAAATGGTCAGTATTCTCAATGGAGAGAGGTGAATAGTAGGGTTCCCCAGGGGTCTGTGCTGGGACAGCTGCTTTTTAATGTATTTATAAATGATCTAGAGATGGGAGTAACTAGTGAGGTAATTACATTTGCTGACGACACAAAGTTATTCAAAGTTGTTAAATCGCAATAGGACTGTGAAAAATTACAAGAGGACCTTACAAGGCTGGGAGACCGGGTGTTTAAATGGCAAATGACGTCTATGTGAGCAAGTGCAAAGTGATGTATGTGGGAAACAGGAACCCAAATTATAGCTATGTAATGCAAGGTTCCACGTTAGGAGTCACGGACCGAGAAAGGGATCTAGGTGTTATTGTTGATGATATGTTGAAACCTTCTGCTCAGTGTGCTGCGTCGGCTAAGAAAGCAAATAGAATGTTAGGTATTATTAGGAAAGAATGGAAAACAAAAATGATGATGTTATAATGCCATTGTATTGGTCCATGGTACAACCGCACCTCAAATATTGTGTTCAATTCTGGTCACCGCATCTCAAAAAAGATATAGTGGAATTAGAAAAGGTACAGAGAAGGGTGACGGAAATGATAAAGGGGATAGAACGACTTCTGTATGAGGAAAGGCTGAAGCAGCTAGGGTTCTTCAGCTTGGAGAAAAGGTGGCTGAGGGGAGATATGATAGATGTCTATAAAATAATGAGTGGAGTGGAACGGGTAGACGTGAATTATTTGTTTACTCTTTCCAAAAATACTAGGACTAGGGGCATGCGATGAAGCTACAAAGTGGTAAATTTAAAACTAATTGGAGAAAAATTTTCTTCACTCAACATTTAATTAAACTCTGGAATTCGTTGCCAGAGAATTGGGTAGGGGCGGTTAGCTTAGTGGAATTTAAAAAAGGTTTGGACGGCTTCCTAAAGGAAAAGTCCATGGACCATTATTAAATGGACTTAGGGAAAATCCACTATTTCTGGGATAAGCAGCATAAAATGTATTCAACTTTTTTGGGATCGTGCCAACTATTTGTGACCTGGATTGACCACTGTTGGAAACAGGAATCTGGGCTTGATGGACCTTTAGTCTGTTCCAGTGTGGCAATACTTATATACTTATTTACTTAAGATATATCTTTGGGCTTGTAGTAATACTCAGAGGTGCATCTTTATACAATGCTTAAGTATATGCAGCCTGAGTACTCCTTGTGTGTGTGAGAGAGGCTAACAAGTTAGTTACTTCTTCCATTAAAGGCCTGGTTGAAGAGCCAAGCTTTCACCTGCTTCCTGAAGTAGAGATAGTCTTGTGTTATGAGCAGCCTTTCAGGCAGTGCATTCCAGAATGTGGGGGCTGCTCCGGAGAAGGCTCACTTGTGGGTATCACATCGTGTAATGTCTTTTGGAGAGGGTGTGGTTAGTGAAAGTCCTTGGAGGGACCTTAGTGTCCTTGGCAGTGTGTGGAGGATCATCCTATTTTTCAGGTACTCAGGGCTATTTCCTTTCAGGGCCTTGAAGATCAGACATAGAGTTTTAAGTTTAGCCCTGTATTGTACTGATAGCCAATGAAGCTTTTGCAGAAATGGTGTGATATGGTCACATGCTGCTGCATTCTGATTCAACTGGAGCTGGTGCAGGCCCTGTGTAGTCAGACCATTGTATAGTGCATTGCAGTAATCCAGTCTTGATATTATCATGGCATGTACAACTGGGATAAGATTTACCTTCTTGATGTAAGGAGAGAGGCAGCGTGCCTGTCGCAAATAGTAGAAACAGCTCTTGAAGTTTGCTTGGATTTGGGGAATGAGAGTAAGTGTTGAATCTAACTGTATTTCAAGGTTTCTGACTTGTGATTTGAGGGGGAGTTTATACTTCCCAAAAGGGATTTTGATGTCAGGTATCTATCCACTTGTGTTAGGGACCCAGAGAAGCTCGATTTTACTTGGGTTCAGGCAAAGTTTGTTGTGTTTAGCCCATTCTTGAATTGATGTTAGACAGGTAATCAGTTTATTCAAGGCTGTAGATAAGTCAGGTTCAATGGGTATGAGTAGCTGTACATCATCCACATAGATGTAGAACTGAGTGTCCAATGACCGAATCAGCTCAGCTAGTGGTTTGAGGTAGATATTGAACAGAATAGGTGACAGTATTGATCCTTGTGGTACCCTGCAGGTCAGTGTGCATGGTGGTGATGAGTTGCTGCCAAACATTATGGATCGTTGCCTGTCTGATAGGTAGGATCTGAACCAAGCAAGTACTGTTCCATTGATACATGTTTCTGTCAGTAGTGCTAGCATGATATCATGATCCACGATGTCAAAAGCTGCAGAGAAATCAAGCAGTACTAACATCGAGGCGAATCCCTTGTCTCGGTTTCTGTGAAGATCATCTAGTAGGGATACAAGGACCGTTTCTGTACCATAACCAGGTCTGAATTTAGATTGACATGGATCTAGCCAGTTTCTCTTTTCTAACCAGTCATTAAGTTGAACACAAACTGTTTGTTCTATGAATTTCCCTAGAAAAGGGATGTTGGATACTGGCCTGTTATTTTCAAATTTGTCCTGATCATGTTAACTGGGTGGTAATCGTCAGCTTGCGTACAATGCAGATTACCGCCCAATTAGCGCCGTGTGCCAGAAAAGTTCTGGCACGCATAAAAAATGAAATTACCGCCCAAGCCACGTGGTAGCTTGGAAATAGTTCTGAATTGGCATGCATTGGGCGTGCGTAGGTACTTACGCAGCTTAGTAAAAGGGCCCATCATATTCTATATTATCATCAGTTCCAGTTTCAGAGTCCTAATGTCCTATTCCAATTGGCTGAGCTCTAGATTTTGTCATTTATGTTGGATTGCAGTGAAACTGATGATAGCTATTCCTGAGCTTGCCTTAAACGTCTTTCATTTTACATGTTATAGAAAGGGGCAGGGATCATTTAACTCAGTAAATTATTTTATTGCCTCCTTCAGGTGATTCACAAATTCATCACTGAGCAATAAGGCTCTATTAAAGTGCCAGAGCAAGCAGTGCAGCTCATTTCCTAGAACATCTAGACACAGTAACATTCCTGCATGGTCTGAGAGAAAAATGCTATCTATGTTGGCTATGTCAAGGAAACGGATAAGGCAGACAGACCTTAAAAAGTAATCAGTTTGCAAGTGAGCATGTGAATAAAAAGTATAGTCTTTGGGCCTGATATTCAGACCATGTGAGGCAGCCAGGTTGCCTCTCACAGTCTGCGCTGAGCCCGGATATTAAATGCTGGGCCGTTTCCGGTATTCAACATTGAACATCCAGGTGTATTTTGGCCGGTTTAAATTTAACCAGCTATGTTGATATTCAGCGCTGGCTGGTTAAGTTAAATCTGGCCAAAGATATACCTGCTGTTTTGGTAGCCAAATTTGGCCACCACACTGGCTATCCACTAAGCGCTAACCAGCGATATTCAGCAGGCGATAGCTGGCTATCTCCCGCTGAATATCACTGCATAGCTGGTTAAGTACCATTTAACCAGCCAGGAGCCAATCCTGGCCGGTTAAATGGTTTTAAATATCAGCCAGATTCTTTGCAGGGTTATGGAGCTTCAATGGATCTGCCAATCCTCCAGATTGCATAGGAACCTGTATATACTGTATAGCTCTGGAGATACTTGGTTTCTGTTGGGTCGCTTATCTAAAATCAGGTCAGGGGTTTGACTGAAATTCCATGCCAAAATCACCAGATTCTGGCCCTGAGTTAAAAAACATTCAGGTCATATTTATTTATGTAAAATATTTATAGCCTACTCTATCCTCCCAATCTAGATGGGTTATAATAAAAACATGCATAATATAATCAACAAAACAAACAAAAGGCAATTCAAAACAAGACAATCAAGCAAGCAATATAGTAAAACTGTAAAATAAAGCATCTGAGCAAGCAATTGAGTCTCACATTATAATCTGAGCTGGGTCATGCATTTGGGTCACAAGAATCCAAGGGAACAGTACAATATAGGGGGTAAAGTGCTTCTGTGTACAAAAGAAGAGAGGGACTTGGGGGTGATTGTGTCTGATGACCTCAAAGCTTTCAAACAGGTAGAAAAAGCACGGTCAAAGCCAGAAGGATGCTTGGCTGCATAAAGAGAGGGATGAATAGCAGGAAAAAGGAGGTGATAGTGCCCTTGTGTAAGTCTCTGGTGAGGCCCCATTTAGAGTATTGCATGCAGTTCTGGAGACCACACCTACAAAAAGATATAAACAGGATGAAGTCGATCCAGAGGGTGGCTATGAAATTAGTAAGTGGTCTTGAACACAAAAAATATATGGATAGGCTTATGAACCTCAACATGTATAAAATGGAAGAGAGGAAGGAGAGAGGATATATGATAGAGATGTTTAAATATTTCAAGGGCATTAATGTACAGGAAGTGAGCCTTTTTCAATTGAAGGAAAACTCTGGAACGAGGGATCATATGATGAAGACTTAGGAGTAATCTAAGAAAGTATTATTTCACAGAAAGGGTGGTGGAAACGTGGAATGGACTCGCGGTGGAGGTTGTGGAGTTGAGAACTGTGTCAGAATTTAAGAAGGCATGGGATAAGCATGTGTGATCGGTTAGGAAAAGGAAGAGATAGGGGTTACAGAGGATGGGCAAACTGGAAGGGCCATTTGGCCTTCATCTTCCATCATGTTTCTAAAATAACTAAGGGCCCTGTTTCCTAAGCTGCACTGTAGGCTCGCTAACTTTTAGAGCTTGTTAATCTAACAATTGAGACACCCATTATATTCCTATAGGTGTCTCTTGTAGTGGTGCACACTAAACGTTTGCACCTACAGCGCAGCTTAGTAAACAGGGCCCTAAGGCTCTACAGGTTGGGTTGCCAACAAGTTCCATATTTTACAGATATGTGCTCTTCTCACACCGTTAATGACGATTATTTGAAAGGTATTAATCCACAAACGAACCTTTTCCGGAGATGGGAAAGCGGTAGAACGAGAGGACATGAAATGAAATTGAAGGGGGGCAGACTCAAGAAAAATGTCAGGACGTATTTTTTCACGGAGAGAGTGGTGGATGCTTGGAATGCCCTCCCGCGGGAGGTAGTGTAGAGGAAAATGGTAACGGAATTCAAACATGCATGGGATAAGCATAAAGGAATCCTGCTCAGAAGGAAGGGATCCCCAGAAATGTAGCCGGTGGTGGGAGGCAGGGCTGGTGGTTGGGAGGTGGGGATAGTGCTGGGCAGACTTATACGGTCTGTGCCAGAGCCGGTGGTGGGAGGCGGGGCTGGTGGTTGGGAGATGGAGATAGTGCTGGGCAGACTTATACGGTCTGTGCCCTGAAAAAGACAGGTACAAATCAAGGTAAGGTATACACAAAAAATGGCACATGTGAGTTTATCTTGTTGGGCAGACTGGGTGGACCGTGCAGGTCTTTTTCTGCCGTCATCTACTATGTTACTGTGTTACTATGATTGTTATTGCGGCATAATGTAAGCCACATTGAGCCTGCAAAGAGGTGGGAAAATGTGGGATACAAATGCAGCAAATAAATAAATAAAATCCCGTTTTGATTCTAATTCACTATGAAAGCAACTCTGCAAGGGATTTCCATTGGTAAATGAGAGTTTACCTATGAAATAATCTTTTTTGAAATTTGCCTTCATCGATATGGAAGGAAAAGGCAGAGAGAAGGGGGCTAGAAAAATGTGGGCTGATTGAAGTATATACAAGATTTTCATTTTGAAATGCTAACACATTCTTTACCCTGCATACATTGCATCTTTAAGTAGATGAGTAGTGACTACCTGCCAGCAGATTTCTAAAGGGACAGTCTTCAGGGAATTTCCCCTTAAAAAATCAAGTTGCAGGCCCAAGGGTACAAAGTACTCAATATCTTAAAACTCCCAGAGAGGTTGAAGTTGGTCTTTTTTCCTTTTGCTTGAAGTTATGAGTTCCAATTGCTTTTCGTAAAATCAAACAGGTCAATATTGAGCTAGAGGCAGTCAGCATTTTTATACCCAGATATTCTATGCCAGGTCATATTGAGACAGTGGCAAAACCTGGAAGTTATGCAGCTACAACTGAAACTCAGTACCATGTTAACTGGGCAAAGATAGGGCTGCTATTTAAGCAGTCCTATTTGACCGGTTAGCTATGCAGTAAACCATACTGAATTTCACTGATGTCTGTAGAACTCCTGGCTTCACCAAGAGAGTCTACACCTAGATTGACCCAATACTGCCTGAACAGTGCTGTGTTGGTCAGAGGGGAGATTTGGCAGCATTGCTCAATTAAGGGCCACTGAATATCACCTCCTGATCTTCTCAGCAGGATTTCACTAGACCTCTCCTGCCTGGTTAAACCATTTTGAATACAAGACTATATGTGCAATGGGACAGAACTGGAATTTTACAAACCTATTGACAATGTCATCAATAGAATATGTCTGTGCCAAATTTAAGTCAATAAATATGTGAGTAAATATAACTAGACGTTTCAAAGAAGATGGGGCAATTCAGCTGTTTAGAAGAGGGGAAGGGAAGTGTGGTGAATAACTGTCAAAAAAAAGTGATGTAAATATTTAAAATTCTGTGCTGTTTTAAAAATCCATTACTGGGAGCCCAAAAAGAGATGAATAGGTTTTTAATGAACTTATGTGGTATTTGAGAAAAATCTGTTTCTGATTTGCAGAATGCATTATAGGCTTCATTAAAGAGTGAATCAACATCATTATTCCTTTTCAGTTATGCAAAATTGCTCTTCTAATGTTAATATGTTATAGAAATATTCAAAACTTCATAAAGCATGCTTGATGAATGGCATGAGTCACAATCTAAGGACAAGAAACTAAACCATTTACCCCATACTTAAGCCCAATTTTACATAGAAAGTTGAGATGGGAATTGAGACACCCTGGCCAAAATGTTGACAATTCCCCTGGTATATTACAAAAGGCTCTTCAAAATGCATAGCCTTTTGAAAAATACCATGACGACGTATATGAATGCATACAGTATGTATCTACTGGCATGTCCAGTAAGAACAGCAATTTTAAAAAGATGCAAGTGGAGAAAAAGTGGGGCCTGCTTTCTCCAAATCTCCACATATGCAGCCTTTTAAAGTTGATGCTCCCTGCAGCACTGAACCACCCCTATCCTAGCCCTCCTTTCAACAGCACAAGAATCATCTCTCCATTTCCAAAACCACCCAACAGCATCAGAAACATCTACTCTCTTCCTTAGAACACCCCTCAAAGGCATCAAGAAATTCCTCCTCAAATACAATGAATAACATCAGAAACATTTCCTCCACCACCAAATCACCTGATAGCACCAGAACCCCCCCCCCCCCCAACAACTCACTCAGTAACAACAAAAACATTTTCCTGAATGTCCCTGCACTCACCAACAAAGGCATTGTAACATCACCCCTGAATCCACCACACCTCCCAATAAGGAAGACTCTGACTTTAATGATTCCCACCCAAATCTTTCCACAGGCCCTCCATAGTGTGTTGCAGGTGTGATATCCTATGCTCCTGCCCCTCCTGGTGCCTGGTTGAAAATTGTACTGGTTGTCTTGCAATAGTTTTGCTTGGGAAAAGCTTCCAAATAAGGGTATTTCTCTTTATTTGGAAGCTTGTCTCTCTTGCAGTATTTTCACAAGACTACCACTAGGAGTTAACCACTGCCATTTTGAACCTGACACCAGGAGGAGCAGGATCAACTGGAGATCAGCCTTACACCTTACTAGACATCATGGAGATTCCTGGGAAGATCTGGGGAAAGAGTTGGGGGGGGGGGGGCAGTAAAAGTCATTGTCAGGGGATCTTCCTTTGTTGGAGCAATACAAGGGAAGTTGTGGAAATGCTACTACACCTTTGTCAGGAGATACAGGGGATTCAGTGAGATATTTCTGATACTAGCAAGTGGGCCTAGGGAAGGGGAGGAGATTCTCTTGATGGAATTGAGAGGGTTCAGGTGTGAGAACTTCCATTGGCCTGTGCACATGCACATCCCCCATTCAAGCTAGTACATATTCATGTCTTGGGGCAGGTGTAAAGGCAAAGATGCAGATTTTTTGGTCTTACTGGGCTTCATATTTAGACCGTGGGAGCTAGCCCGGCTAGCTCCTGCAGTCGGTGCTGAGCATGGATATTCAATGCCAGGCCATTTCTGGTGACCGGCTTTGAATATTTGGTTTATTTTTGGCTGGTTCAAACTTAGCCAGTCAAGCCGATATTAAGCACTGGCCAGTTAAATTTAAACCGGCCATAAATAGGCCTTGTATTCATGCAACCACTATTTGCTCATGTAGATACTAGATCCTTGGGATGTCTAGTTTATTAGGGGTTGTGATAGTGACGAGGTTTGGACAGTCCCATTTTTCAATGGGAGTATGTTTATTTGAAGTAATTTCCATGTTAATTTTTCCACCTGCCAGAAAACACACACAGCTGCCAACAAAGGGGCAGGGGTGAAACAGTACCCACCCTGCAACCCTGATACCCTTTTACTACAGAGTACAACCCTCACCTCACCAATCCCCCCTCCCATCAGAAAGGAATCTCCCATCCTGTCCCAATGATCTCACTCTGGCACCTACCAGAGGTTTTCCAGATGGCTAAAGGCAGGGGTAGGAGCAATCCCTGGACACACTTCCCCATGGAAGCTGGGGTTCAAAATAGATCCAGTCAACTCCTAATGGTAGAGCTGGAATATAATTTCTGTGGGTAAAACTGTCAAATAAGGGATGTGCACCATTATTTGGCAGCTTTACCCTTAGACAACAGTTGTTAAATTCTTCAGAGGGAGGAGGGGGGGGGGGCACTGTGTTGTCGGTGGGTGGTGGGATGGGGGTTTGTCTTTGTCAGGAGCAGCAATTTTAAAAAGCTTCAGCAGTGTTCATTTGATAGAGCTGAAGGCTCTACTTTCCAGCAGGGGCGTATCTGAGGTTCGGCGGTAGGGGGGGCAGGGGCTAGAGTGAGGGGGCACATTATAGCCCCCCCGGCTGCCGCCGCCGCCCCCTACCGCCGTCAACCCTCCCCCCTACCGCCGTTAACCCTCCCTCCCTCCCCCGCCTACCGCAGTCACCTACCCCCGAGGTCCGCTTCCTCCTGCCGGCTTTTTAAAATATTGCTTCAGCTGGCGGGGGACCCCAACCCCCCGCCAACCCAGCCGCGGTCTTCTTTAACTTCTTCATCCTTGTCGTGCTGAAAGCTGCATGCATCTTTAGTTCCAGTTGGATGGAGTCTGACGTCGCAGCACGTTGTAACGTCAACGTACTGCGACGTCAGACTCCGTCCAACTGTAACTAAGGATGCATGCAGCTTTCAGCACGACGAGGATGAAGAAGTTAAAGAAGACTGCGGCTGGGCTGGCGGGGGGGTTGGGGTTCCCCGCCAGCTGAAGCAATATTTTAAAAAGCCGGCATACACTCCAATTATTGCCAATTAGTCAGAATTGGTTATCAGCTAATTATCCTTAATGATTGGCTTGTTACTCAATTAAGTGGTGCACATACAGTAAATTGGCCATGCACCCAATTTGACATGCATTACTTAACGTTCCTTAAAGGTTCCAAGATCAGCAGAGCCTTTGGTGAAATGTTGGGGAAACTGAATGTGTCCTGACATGGACACCTCAATTCTTATCTCAATGCACTATCTCAAATAGGCCTTGATTTGAAGCCACAGGTTGTTATATACATAAATCAGGACTCCACATAGGCTATGACCAAACTCAACCCCTGAACACACATACCTGTGGTTTGCATAAAGTACACACCTTCTTGATACTGTTCATACTTTTACAAATATAAGCCCTCAGATATTTTTAATTGTTCATTTTACTTTTTTAAAAATTAAAATTCTTATAAAATTACTCACTGAGGGCCCTGTTTACTAAGCAGAGTTACCGGCGTGTTAACGTTTTTAACGTGTGTCACCCATGTATGTGCATTAACCATGTACGTGCCTACAATATCCCTATATGTGCCCACATGGTTAGTGTGTGCGCTAAGTGAAGGCACACTAAATACATTAATGCACCTTAGTAAACAGGGCCCTGAGAGTGCAATTTTATTTTTTTTTTTTTTAATTCAGAATTTCATATATTCCAAAGCTAGGCAGAAGAATTGAATGTACTGTATTATAGCTCCCTTTTCCCAAACTACACTGACATGGAAGCATCAAAATTTTGGATGCAGCACACTGAGCTAAGCCCATACCATACTTTTTTCTTTCTGTACTAAGCATATCTACCAGAGACTTGACTTAACCCTGTAAGAACTACAGTGGATACTACTTTAAGAGCAAATCAAATCAAAAGTATTGTTCCATAAAACTTTCTGTGCATTCAGCTCAAAGACCTCAAAATAATTATAAGATCAATAATACTATAACAAAAAAAATACATTTTCAAAAAACATATACAAATTCTAAAACATGGAATGTTTTTCTCTATATACCACAGGGACTTTGTTACATACTTCCAGATCAATATTCAGCAAATTGCATCAAGCAGTTTAAAAAAATGAATGTTACATTTAAAAAATGTATTCAGCACATATATTTCTAGGATAAGCAGCATAAAATGTATTGTACTGTTTTGGGATCTTGCCAGGTATTTGTAACATGGATTGGTCACTGTTGGAAACAAGATGCTGGGCTTGATGGACCTTCGGTCTGTCCCAGTATAGCAACGCTTATGTTCTTATGTATCTATGTAGCAAGTGGCACCAAATATATGTAGGGACCACTGACTGATACCAGTTATAAAGGAGATAGGATTTGATATACTGCTTTTCTGTGGTTACAATCAAACCAGTTTACATATTATAAAGAGGTACTTATTTTGTATATGGGGCAATGGAGGATTAAGGAGCTCTTTTACAAAAGGGTGGCACATGGCAATGGGCTTTCCACATGCTAGGGGCATAGCCAGACTTTGACGGGAGGGGGGTCCACAGCCCGAGGTGAGGGGGCACATTATAGCCCCCCCCGGCGTCGCTGACCTCCCCCGCCACTGCCACCGCAACCCTATCGAACCCCCACTTCCCGCCACCAACCCTCTCCTGCCGTGTACCTTTGCTGGCAGCGGACTCCAAACCCCGCCATCCGAAGTCCTCTTCTCGGCCATGCAGCGTTGTCGAATGATCTGATCAAGTTTGAATCTGTTTCTGTGTGTGCGTACAACGTGCAGGACGTCAGATGCACACACATAAACTTGATCAGATCATTCAGCAAGCAACGCCGCGTGGCCGAGGAAAGAACTTCGGCTGGCGGGGGTTGGGGTCCCCCACCAGCAAAGGTACGCGACGGTGGTGGGGGAGGGTTGACAGCAGGAAGTGGAGGTCGAGAGGGAGGCGGCAGGGGGGTCCAGGGCCAAATCTACAGGGGTCCATGCCCCCCTGGCCCCATGATAGCTATGCCCCTGCCACATTCCAATCCAGTACTACCACCGGGCTACCGCAGGAGCCTAGCAGTAGTTCCCATCCCCAGTGCGCCATTTATGGTTCTACAAAAATAGTTTTGTATTTTTGTAGCACCAGGGCTTACCTGGCAGTAATCAGGAAGTTGAGAAATAAAACATAATTTAATTATATAAACCAATTAAAACATATGTGTATGTATACATGTATTAAACCAGCCCATACACATATGTTTTAATTGGTTTATATCAATAAATTACGTTTTATTTCTCAACTATCTGCTTTGTTCATTTTCCGTCTTGGAGTTTGCAGACCGTCTGCCCTTGTGCTTCCTTAGTAATCAGGAAGTGCCATGTGCTTCTTGGATACCACCAGGTTAGCGCAGGAGCCCTTATTGTCACCTAAGTAGGTGGTGATAAAGGTTCCTCCTGGAAATGGACGTTCAGCAAGTGCTTAATTTACCGCACAGTCACTTCTTTTCAACCCCCCCCCCCCCCAGCCTTTGACCTGCTGCGGTAAAAGGGATCCTCATTGTACGTCAAAAACATGCGCTGACACCACCGCAGTCCCCTTTTTATTGCAGTTTGGTAAAAAGGTCCCAGTCACTATTTGCTGCAGTGGGAATTGAACCTGATTCCCTAGTTCTTAGCCTATTGCACTAACCACTAGGTCACTCCTCCACTATAAGGACAGTGGTGGTATTCAGACACCATCCCATAGATTCTATAAACTTATACACCCAAATTTATAACTAGCTGCAAATTTGCACATGCAAGTTATAGAATAAGGGCAGTTGCGTACACAACTTATTGACTGCTAGTTGCAGCTGGACAATTATTAGCTTAATTGGTGGTAATTGGCGTTAATTGCCACCAATTAGAATTTGTACATGCAACTACCCTTAGTTGCTGTTCTAGAAGTTGCAACTTCTAGAGAGTAAGGACATGGGAGGGGCATGAATGGATCAGGGACAGGCACACAGGTATATAATACTAGGCGTTACTCTCAGACCTGAGACCTGTGGATTGTGCAGTACCATTTGATTGTCCTATTACTTGAGAGTGACCCATGCATAGAGCAGAATCATACTGAGACCAACTCATAAAGGGGGGATTCATCAAGCGATGTTAAGTGTTATTTAACATGACCTAAAGGGTCCTAACACCACTTGACTTAAAATACCATGGCAATATTAAGTCGACTCCTCTCTCTCTCTCCTTCTCTGCACATATTCAACAGACTGATAAAACCTGTCATTTTTTTCTCTATAATAGCACCAAAATTTGTCCTTTCCTTTCTGAACACACTACCAGAACCCTTATCAACACTCTTATCATCTCTCACTTAGACTATTGCAACTTGCTTCTTACAGGTCCTCCACTAAGCCATCTCTCTCCCCTTCAATCTGTTCAAAATTCTACTGCACGACTTATATTCAACCAGTGTCTCTATGCTTGTATTAGCCATCTCCTCAAGTCACTTCATTGGCCCCCTATCCGTTTAAGCATACAGTTCAAACTCCTCTTATTGACCTATAAGTGCATTCACTCTGCAGCTCCTCAGTACCTCTCCACTTTTATCTCTCTCTACACTCCTCCCTGGGAACTCCATTCACTGGGTAAATCTCTCTTATATGCACCCTTCTCCTCCACCGCTAACTCCAAACTCCGTTCCTTTTATCTTGTTGCACCATATGCCTGGAATAGACTTCCTGAGCCAGTACGTCAAGCTCCATCTCTTGCCGTCTTCAAATCTAAGCTAAAAGCCCAACTTTTTGATGCTGCTTTTAACTCCCAACCCCTATTTACTTGTTCAGTACCCATGTTTTATCATTCCCATCTTAGTAATTCCCATATCCCTTATTTGTCCTGTTTGTCTGTCCTAATAGATTGTAAGCTCTGTTGAGTAGGGACTATCTCTTTATTTCCAGTGTATAGTGCTGCGTACGTCTAGTAGCGCTATAGAAATGATAAGTAGTAGTAGTAGTAATAGTAGTAGTAGTGCCTACCTGCCAATAGTTAGGTGCAAGAACTTAGACCACATTTATGCTAGTATTCTATAGCAGCAATTCCACGCAGAGCTGTTGTTATAGAATTCACACTTAGCATGCATCATTCTGGTGCATACATTTTGGAGCTATTTCTTACTATGCAGTTTATTTTAAGACAGTCTATTTAGGGGCCCTTTTACAAAGCGGCATGTGTAGAGCGAGACACTATCGCCCTGTTAGTGCACACACCTGGTGGTAATTTCGAAGTTGGCACGTGCTGTTTCCAGTGTTAGAAAATATTATTCTATTTTCTACCACTGGGGCGTTTCTGGCAGTAACCGGCAGTGTGTGCACATTAGCATGCGCTGCACGAGTACAACATTTGTAGCGTGTGAGCCCTTACCACTAGGTGCATGGGTGGCAGTAAGAGCTCAGGCAGTAAATAGCTGCGTGCTAATTTTATTTTTAGCTCATGGCCATTTACTGCCCTCATTTTAAAAAAGTCTTTTTTTCCCAGTCACGGTAAAAAATGGCCCTGTGTATGCCAAAAACACCTGCCCACACTACTGTAGTCAACTTTTTACTGTGGCTTAGTAAAAGAACTGCTTAGTGATTACCTGTAGAACTAGGTGGAATGCACACACTCCACCCCAGTACTATCTGAACTGTGTCAGGGTGGTCTGTTAAGAAGCTTTGACTGCACTTTCTGTATAATACTGGTAAAAATTCACAGACTGGGCATTCTATAGTGGTTGTCACTATCCCCATAATTCTGTAAAAGTCACCAAACATTGTGCACAGAAATTTGGGCACACACCCAATTTGCACATGCAACTTAATTCAATAATAGTGCCAATAATTGACTTCTTAAGAAGCAATTATTAAATTTAAATTTAATTTAATCGAACGGTACGTGAATAAATTTAGTCACGGGATCTATGCTTAAATTTTACACGTGATCTGAAAAGGGGGCACAGAAATGGGAGGGTCATGGATGGAACAGGGTTGTTCCTACAATTAACACACGTCGTGGAATGCTCTACCATTGGACCTGAAAATAATTTGTAGCCTAATTAACTTCCGTAAGGCACTGAAAACACATCTCTTTAATAAGATATACCATAATGACTTATAATTGGAACTGTAATTCACCATCATTTACTTAACAATCGGATTATGTTCTCCCTATATTGTATTGTTTAATTTTAATATGCAATCCATGTTCAATACGTGATACCAATTGTATATTTTCCCTTTTTTACCTGACTGTTCATTTAGAATTCATGTTCTATATATATTACCAATTGTAAATGTATTCTGAAATGACATAAGTCATGACAGAAAATTGTAAGCCACATTGAGTCTGCAAATAGGTGGGAAAATGTGGGATACAAATGCAACAAATAAATAAATTGAATAACAAGGATATGCACCTAATGTAGGTGCATACATTTGTACCACATTTCAGTTGGTGCAAGTGGCCATGCCTAAAATTAGGAGTGATTCCAAGGCATAAGCACTATTCTATATACTGCCCCTAATTTTGGAGCCCTTTTACTAAGCCGCAGAGGCGCCTACATATGCCTGATGCATGTCAGTTTGGAGTTACCACCCAGCTACCACATGGTCTGTGCGGTAATTTCATTTTTGATGCATGTCCGCTACGGGGGCCAGAAAATATATTTTATTTTCTGGTGCACAGTGAAAATTGGGCAGTAACTCCGACTTGACGCAAGTAGGCGATTACTGCACAGTTAACGTGAGAAAACTTACTGCTAAGTTAATGGCTGGCAGTAAGGTCTGAGACCCAAAATGGATGTAACATAGCATAGTAACATAGTAGATGACGGCAGAAAAAGACCTGCACGGTCCATCTAGTCTGCCCACGATAAACTCATATGTGTATACCTTACCTTGATTTGTACCTGTCTTTTTCAGGGCACAGACCGTATAAGTCTGTCCAGCAGTATTTCCCGCCTCCCAACCACCAGTCCCGCCTCCCATCACCGGCTCTGGCACAGTCCCCGTATAAGTCTGCCCTCCCCTATCCTAGTCTCTCAACCACCAACCCCTCTTCCCCCCGCCACCCAATTTCAGCTAAGCTTCTGTGGATCCATTCCTTCTGCACAGTATTCCTTTATGCCTATCCCACGCATGTTTGAATTCCGTTACCGTTTTCATGTCCACCACCTCCCGCGGGAGGGCATTCCAAGCGTTCACCACCCTCTCCGTGAAGAAATACTTCCTGACATCTTTCCTGAGTCTGCCCCCCTTCAATCTCATTTCATGTCCTCTCGTTTTACCGCCTTCCCATCTCCGGAAAAGATTTGTTTGCGGATTAATACCTTTCAAATATTTGAACGTCTGTATCATATCACCCCTGTTCCTCCTTTCCTCCAGAGTATACATGTTCAGGTCAGCAAGTCTCTCTTCATACGTCTTGGAACGCAACTCCCATACCATCCTCGTAGCTTTTCTTTGCACCGCTTCCATTTTTTTAAACATCCTTCGCAAGATACGGCCTCCAAAACTGGACACAATACTCCAGGTGGGGCCTCACCAACGTCTTATACAGGGGCATTAAAACCTCCTTTCTTCTGCTGGTCACACCTCTCTCTATACAGCCTAGCAACCTTCTCGCTACGGCCACCGCCTTGTCGCACTGTTTCATCGCCTTCAGGTCCTCAGATACTATCACCCCAAGATCCCTCTCTCCGTCCGTGTCTACCAGGCTCTCCCCACCTAACACATACGCCTCCCTTGGATTTGTACTCCCTAAGTGCATCACTTTGCATTTCTTCGCATTGAATTTTAATTGCCAAACCTTAAACCATTCTTCCAGCTTCTTCAGATCTTTTTTCATGTTTTCCACTCCCTCCGGGGTGTCCACTCTGTTGCAAATCTTGGTGTCATCCGCAAAAAGGCAAACTTTACCTTCTAACCCTTCGGCAATGTCACTCACAAATATATTGAACAGAATGGGCCCCAGCACCGATCCCTGAGGCACTCCACTACTCACCTTTCCCTCCTCTGAGCGAACTCCATTTACCACCACCCTCTGGCATCTGCCCGTCAACCAGTTCCTAATCCAGTTCACCACTTTCGGGTCCTATCTTCAGCCCTTCTAATTTATTCAAGAGCCTCCTGTGGGGAACCGTGTCAAAAGCCTTGCTGAAATCTAAGTAGATGACGTCCATAGCACGTCCTTGATTTAATTCTCCTGTCACCCAGTCAAAGAATTCAATGAGATTTGTTTGGCACGATTTCCCTTTGGTGAAACCATGTTGTCTCGGATCTTGCAACTTATTGGCTTCCAGGAAATTCACTATCCTTTCCTTCAGCATGGCTTCCATTACTTTTCCAATAACCAAAGTGAGACTTACCGGCCTGTAGTTTCCAGCTTCTTCCCTATCACCACTTTTGTGAAGAGGGACCACCTCCGCCGTTCTCCAATCCCTCGGAACCTCTCCAGTCTCCAAGGATTTATTAAACAAATCTTTGAGAGGACCCGCCAGAACCTCTTTGAGCTCCCTCAGTATTCTGGGGTGGATCCCGTCCGGCCCCATGGTTTTGTCCACCTTTAGCTTTCCAAGTTGTTCATACACACTCTCTTCCGTGAACGGTGCTCTATCCGCTTCATTCTCAGGTGTACTTTTGCCAGTCCCTCTCGGTCCTTCCCCAGGATTTTCTTCAGTGAAAACAGAACAAAAGTATCTATTTAGCAAATTGGCTTTTTCCTCATCATTTTCTACATAGCGTTTTGCTGTATCTTTTAGTCTCACAATCCCCTTTTTAGTCTTTCTCCTTTCACTAATATACCTGAAGAAGTTTTTGTCTCCCCTCCGTACATTTCTAGCCATTTGTTCTTCCGCTTGCGCCTTCGCCAGACGTACCTCTCTCTTGGCTTCTTTCAGTTTCATCCGGTATTCCTCCCCGTGTTCCTCTACTAGAGTTTTTTTGTATTTCTGGAACGCTAACTCTTTAGCCTTTATTTTCTCAGCCACTTGCTTTGAAAACCATATCGGTTTCCTTTTTCTCTTGCTTTTATTTACTCTCCTTACATAAAGGTCTGTGGCCCTGTTTATTACTTCTTTCAGCTTGGACCACTGTCCTTCCACATGTTGTGCGTTCTCGCAGCCCATCAGCTCCTTCCTCATGTTTTCCCCCATTTTGTTAAAGTCAGTTCGCTTGAAGTCCAGGACTTTGAGTTTAGAGTGGCCGCTAACCACATGAGCCGTTATATCAAAACAAACCGTTTGATGGTCACTGCTTCCCAGGTGCGCAGCCACTTGGACATTTGACACACTATCTCCATTCGTGAGCACCAGATCCAGCGTCGCTCCCTCCCTCGTGGATTCCGTCACCATTTGTCTGAGCAGAGCACTTTGGAAAGCATCCACAATCTCTCTACTTCTTTCCGATTTTGCAGAAGGAACCTTCCAATCTACATCCGGCAGATTAAAATCTCCCAACAACAGGACCTCTCTTTTCTTCCCCAACTTTTGAATATCAGTGAACAGATCTTTATCCAGTTCCTCCAATTGTGTCGGGGGTCTGTAGACAACACCCATGTGGACCAAGGTTCTATCCTCTCTTGTTAAGGTGATCCATATCGCTTCTTCCTTTCCCCACTTCCCTGTCATTTCAGTTGCTGCGATATCATCTCTCACATACAGAGCTACTCCTCCACCTTTACGTCCCTCTCTATCCTTCCTAAAAAGATTATAGCCTGGTATGTTTACATCCCATTCATGGGAACCATTGAGCCATGTCTCTGTGACTGCAACTATGTCCAAGTCAGTCTCCAACATCAGGGCTTGAAGGTCATGAATTTTATTGTTTAGACTGTGAGCATTTGTGGTCATTGCTTTCCAACTACATTTCCTAGTATGTGTTTTGGGTGGATGTGCAGCAATTTTTATTTTGCCGCATGTCCATTTTTGGCAGGTGCGCTGAAAAATGGATCTGCGCATGCCTAAAACACACTCCTAAAATTAGCACAGGCTATTTTTCAGTACACCTTAATAAAAGGACCCCTTTAAGTACTGTTTATAGAATAGTGCTTTTTTCAGTGCCAATTTGTTTGGCACCATATATAGAATTTAGCCCTATATGGGTAAGTGCTTCTGAATATTTACCTCTTCGTTTTTATTATACCACACAAAAGAGATCATAGAAAAATAATTTAGCAATGGCTCAGTTAATGCAATTATTTAACTTATAAGTAGAATTTTACTAAAGATAACTCAGATACATTCTTTTATATCCATATCTTTACAGGAAGGTTTCTGTGCTCTTCAGATAATTCAGAAATCTAAAACCCATAGCACTCTTTCATCATCTTGGCACAAGAACTAATTTAGGTTTTCCATTGCCTCAGCTCATTTCCAATTCATCTTTCATCATTATTCATTAAAGTTTTAATTTGATGCCGCTCATTCTTTGAGACATATTGGTGCACTGAGCTAACACCAAAACAGAATACACCCATGTGTGGTGAAGATTGTTAATTGAATTTCTATATTATTAATACTGGATAGCTCATATACTATAAACTTTTGCAGTATATATTCATCTAGAGTTTGCATTTTTACCATGTTCTTTTAAAAATGCTCCTTTGAAAAATATATGCATATTATATTTAGATTTGCTAATTAATGGGCCCTTAAAGATCTCAGGCTCAAAATGGACGTGCGACAATTTTCATTTTGCCACGTGTCCATTTTTAGCCCAAAAAAGGCCTTTTATGCAGGTGCGCTGAAAAGTGGCCTGCGCAGGTGTAGACGCGTGTATTGGGCACACACAGGTCCATTTTTCAGCACATCTGCAAAAATATATCTCTTTTTTTTGCTCAGAAATGGACGCGCGGCAAAATGAAAATTGGCACACGTCCATTTTGGGACTGAGAACTTACTGCCATCCATTGACCTAGTAGTAAGGTCTCATGTGTTAACCATGCAGTAATGGTCTATGCACGTACAATGCCGATAACCGCCCAGTTAGCGCCGTGTGCCAGAAAATTTCTGGCGTGCTTAGTGGACGTGCGTAAAAAATGAAATTATCACCCAGGCCATGTGGTAGCTGGGCGGTAGTTCAAAATTGACACATGTAGGATGCAAGCAGGCGCCTACGCGGCTTAGTAAAAGTGCCCCTAAATTATAGCTTCTTATAGCATAACTTAAAAGTGGCATGATGACATTTTGTTAGTCCACTTAAATCTGCTGAAGTAATCTACTTCAATGAGAAAGAGACAGAAGCTGATCAGAAATGTTTTGTTAACCCAGTTGAAAGATACCTTTTCTGTTGACCTTTATTTCTCTTCAATAAGCCACTGCAATATTTAAAGATAACTGATAAATATGATACAGTAAGGGGGAAGTTATCACTGTGGGTTACAGGTAAAATGGGTTATTTTACCATGTCACCCTAAGTTCCCGCGGGGGTAATATCAGCCGAAAATGTCTTAGTTTTAGTCCTGGACATTTTCATTCTGTTCCATTATGGCTGAAAAACTGTCCAGGTCTTAGGAACGTCCAGTGGCGTACCAAGGGGGGTGGTGGTGGGGGCGCCCTGGGTTACTTCCTGTTCCGGGGCAGAGGGAGCTGCAGCGAACCAGTGATGTTAGCGTAGCGAACTCGGAGCCCACAGGCGCGCGCCGCAGCACCCCCCCCCCCAGCAGCATGCACCCGGGGGGGGTCATTTCGCCGGGGGGGGATGTGTCATTTCGCAGGGGGGGGGGGCGCTGCACCCGGGGGGGGGGGCGCATCAGCGATCCTCCCCAGGTGTCATCGAGGGTAGGAACGCCACTGGGAACGTCCAAATACCACTCTTAACACACCCCCAGCATTCCACCCTTGAGATTTGGACATACTGAGGATGAACAGCATTACAAAACGTCTGGAAAATTGATTTCAAAAATACCAAATACTGCTTTATGCCACATTTTAGACATTTTTCTCTTTAGAAAATGAGTCCCATAGTAGCATAGTAGATGAAGGTAAATAAAGACCTACATGGTCCAACCAGTCAGCCCAACAAGATAAACTCCGAGTATATGATTTAACATATGCATACTTTTATCTTGAGCTGTCCTTGCCATTTTCAGGACATAGAACGCACAAGTCTACAACTCAAAGAGCATTGAAACATTCCCATGTTGAAGTTTTTTTTCAGTTAGTTTCCAACATTTGTTTTAATAACTTTTTAAAACACACTTTAGAACTTTTTAGCACGTGCAGATTAGTTGTACATGTGTTAATTCATAGGTTAACACATATTAGATTTTTTCATACACTAAGGACTAGATTCTATATATGGTGCCTGAAAAATGGACACCGAAAATATTTCTGCCTAGGCGTAGTCTATAAAGCATGTCTAGTTTTAGGCATAGGTTATAGGCTACGCCTAGCCGGTTTATAGAATATGCCTAGCAGCCATGCCTGAAACTAACTCTAGCCGCGTCCATTTATACCAAGTAAAACTTGGTATAAATACCAACACTAATGTTAGGCACAGAGTAGGTGTATTCTATAACTGTGTGGATAGATTTTCGGAACGTTCACAATCCGCCCATTCCACGCCCATGGCTATGCCCCCTATTTTAGCAGTACACATTAGAATTTACACACACCACTTTACGCCTTGCAAGTTAAAGCTAATTAGTAGCAATAATTGTTTGTGAAGTGGCAATTGTCAGCGCTGATTGGCTTATTAAGTAATTAAGGGGCACTTTTACTAAGCCGCATAAGTGTCTACACACGCCAAAATGGAGTTACCACATGGCTACCGCATGGCCCTTGCAGTGATTTCATTTTTGGCGTGCATCAGCTACGGTCACCAAGTGTCATTTGGCGTGTGTAGGTCATTACTGTCCCGTTACCGTGTGAGACTTTACTGCTAGGTCAATGTTGACGGTAAAGTCTCAGACCCAAAATGGATATGTGGCAATTTTCATTTTGGCAAAAATTTTAAAAAGGCATTTTTTGCAGGTGCACTGAAAAATGATTCTGCGTGCGCCCAAAACATGTATATACTACTGCAGGCCATTTTCGGCATGCTTAGTGGACGTGTGTAAAAAATGAAATTATCACCCAGGCCATGTGGTAACCAGGCGGCAGTTCAAAATTGACACATGTAGGATGCACGCAGGCTTCACATTCCTGAAACTGTGAAGAGAGACATATGCAGCTGTACCTACATATGAGGATTTTATTGACCACTTTAGAACAAGGATTGACAACATTTATGAGTCTTTACAATCTGATGTGGTACACAATGTGGATTTAGAATGTAAAACTGAGAGTGACATAATATTTTCAAAGCACTTTGGGAGGCTAAGTTCCATAGGTTTCTATGGAACTTTGGGAGGCTAAGTGCTTTGAAAATATGCCTAATAGTCACCTGGAACGATGAGGAATGGTCTAATACCATCAAATTTATTTCCTCATAATGCAGGTCAAACACATTTGACTACAGCAATATTTACCATGGGAGTCACTAAACTGCAAGTACCTCAATACTAAAGGTTGGTGACACCTGAAGGAAATATCAATTTGTGTTGCTACAGAATGGCAGTTTCTCTACCAAAGTTAAAAAAAAAAAGGAAAGAAGCTGTTAAAATGTTTTTTAAAAATGATAATAAACCATCAACACTTACCTTTCGTGAATGAATTTCTTTCACATACAGTGGAAGTAGAAACTCAGATACACCTTCAAGTCGGATCCCATTTTTGGTGACTCGTAAGTTCCCCATTCCATCCTACAAATGGTAGAGCACATATTTCATATGTTTGAGTTAAAGAAACATTGCTACAAACTTAGATCATGTTTTACTACTAAGCCACTTTTGAAAATGATTACCCAGCTAACTTCAGAAGTTAACCAGGCGAAAGATTTCTCCTCTTGACTGCCTAAATTTATGCACAGAAATCAATAAGTGCCATATTTGACTAGTCAGAGGAAAGGAAACTTTGGAGGCATTCATAGGGGAAAAGCTGTCAGTTTAGCCAAACAGCATGGGTTTTCAGGATTAACTGGAAAAAAAAATAATTAGCTGTACAACTCCAGTCACACAAATAGTTGGCCTAAATCTAGCTAGCCAATTTTTCAGCTATGAATTGAGCCAGTAGAATTCACTAGTAAAGTAACCTGGTTATTTTTGACATTCCACAGCTTTTTGAGAAAAGACTCTGAGTTGCCCTTTTCCTACATGCATCCAATGCACGTCAAATTGGAACTATCACCCGGCAACTGCGTGCCCTGGGCAATAATTCCATTTTTGACGCATGTCCAAAACACGTGGTAGAAATTTTTTACCATGTGGCGCTTACCCATCTGGTTAATGCGTGAGACCTTACTGTTAACTCAATGGGTGGTGGTAAGGTATCAGGCCAAAAATGGATGCACGCTGATTTTAATTTTGCCACACATCCATTTTCGGCCCCCCCCCCAAAAAGGCCTTTTTTGCAGGCATGCTGAAAAATGGACCTGTATGCACCTGAAACACGTGCCTAAACCAGTGCAGGCCATTTTCCAGCGTGCCTTAGTAAAAGGGGTCCTCAAGCTTTTATTTTCAATCATACAGAATAGGTAAAAAGCCTTGCAAAATTGGGGCCTTAATTAAAGGAGATGGGATTTGATATACCACTTTTCTGTGGTTTCAATCAAAGCAGTTTACATATTTCCCCTAATTCTATATATAGTGCTCAAAATTGCATGTTCAAATCTGGGTGTGAGCAATTTAATTGTGTGACAAGCCAATTAATGTCAAGAATTGGGCACTAAAGACAATTATTGGTACTAATAGGAAATAATTAGAATTTACATGTATACCTGTATAGTTCTTATTCTATAAAGATATGTGCATAAATTTTCATGTGCAGATCTGAAAAAGGGTTATGACCATGGGAGGGTCAGGGTGTTCCTGGAATTTGCACTCAGTGTTACAGAATAAGGCAGATCTGTGCCTAATTTAGGCATGATGAGTTACACCAGTAAATTCTTGTGCCCGATATTGGGTGTGGATCCTGGCACCAAATGCTATTCTAGAATAGCTATTTATAGACTAGTGCTTAGCACTTTTTTTTGTGCTGATTTTTTTGGCACCATACACAGAATCTAACCCATTATGTACTGGTACTGGTTTTGTACCTGGGGCAATGGAGAGTTAAGGGGCCCTTTTACAAAGTGGCAGGAAGCCCAACGTGGGCTTACCACTTGCTATAAAGGAAGTCCTGCTGGGCTACCGCAGCAGCCCAGCAGTAGTTTCTACCTCCAGTGCACCATCATATCCAGCACTACAAAAATATTTTAATTTCTCTAGCGCCGGTTGTACCCGGCGGTCATCGGGCATTGTCACACTTTGCCCGGTTGCCTCTGGGTAACTTCACTTGCTGAATGGCTATTTTCTGAAGAAAAGAAAGACCTGCCTTTTACCCACTGTGGTAAAAGGAGGTCTCAGAACACAACAAAACATGCACCAACTCCAGTGCAGGCCCCCTTTTACCACAGCTTGGTAAAAGGAAAGTGACTTGCCCAAAGCCACAAGGAGCTGTAGTGAGAACTGAACCCTGTTCCCCTTCTTCTCAGACCACTGCACTAATCATTAAGCTACTTCTCCACTTATTTTGAGAATTGATAAAATACTGTATAATTTCAGGGCCCTGTTTACAAAGGTGTGCTAGCATTTTTAGCATGCACTAACTGTGTAGATGCCCATAGGAATATTATGGACATCTACACAATCAGTACATGCTAATTTTTAGCGCATGCTAAAAACATTAGCATGCCTTTGTAAACAGGGTGCTCAGTCTGTTTTTAAAGCTTTCCAAATATTTCACAGTTTCTGGATTTTTTTTTTTTTTTTTTTGGGGGGGGACATTTCATACATGTGTTTTTAATGTACAAATTGTCAAACATTAGAGCTTTGTAATGCAGGGGTGAGTAACCTCGGTCCTCGAGAGCCACAACCTAGTCAGGTTTTCAGGATTTCCCCAATAAATATGCATGAAATCTATTTGCATGCACTGCCTCCATTGTATGCAAATAGCTTCCATGCATATTTATAGGGAAATCCTGAAACCCTGACTAGGTTGCAGCCCTTGAGGACTGAGGTTGTCCACCCCTGTTCTAATGAGTGCAAATTGATTGTATGTGCATTAATACATAGGTTTATGGACATATCATCAATTTCGCATTCTAATGAATGCACATTACAACACTGTTCCCACTATCTCTAGGTATTATACACTCTCATGCTTTCCACAATGGCTTTCATAGTTCATAGTTGATCAGATTTTGATTAGTTGAGGTTTCACATAGGAAACATCCTAAAGTATTGGGGTATGTCTACTAAAGGGCATTAAGCCCTAACACATGCTTAGAATGTGAGACCATGCTTACCACAAGATGTGTTAAAGAATTTTGCAGTAGGTAACTGTTCAGCACATGCTAAGCACACAATATTTCTTTTTTCTATTTTTGTTTAATTGTGCTGTGGTGTGGCATGGGCAGTGAAGGATTAATCAGATAGGATATCCATATTTGTGAGTGTTATCTGGTAAATGCAGACTTTTAATGTGTGAGCCCTTACTGCCTCATATATAAGAGGTGTTAAGTGCTCCCTCATTATTTTTTTTTTTTTGCAGATAATACTCCCTAATACAAAACATTTGCACATGACCTGGAAAAAAAGAACATTGAAATGCCCTATATCCTCATTATGCTAGAAATAGGCTTAGTGCACATGAAAGTAACACATTAGCATGCACTAAGACCATTTCCTAGTGCCCTTTAGTAAACATACCCGATTGTTACCATGTTTGATCATTTGAATATGAAAAATAAACTTAAGCAAACAAGCAAGAGGTGATACCTTTTTGTGGGTGTAACTTAATAGATTTGTGACTAGCAATTAAGCTTGCGACTATTCTATAATACTGCTGCTGAGCTCATCCTTTGTAAGTCAAAATTAATAGGCGGATGCTTTTGTTAACATCCTTGATTGGATGCCAGTAGAAGCCCATATTGAATTTATATTTAAATATATTTATTAATTTCAAATATTTATAACAATCATATTTGAAACAAGGAAAGGTACCTTCATCAATAACATCTTAGTAACAATAATGAAGAAACATTAACTTGACTAGGTACACTCAAGTCCACAGTTGTAGGTCCAAGATTAACTATTTGGAGAATTAAATTAGGTAAATTCAAAGGAAAATTAAACCGGTCTAATATCTGTGTCTATAGTCCATTCAGAGCTAACCTCTAAGGAGTTCTGGCTGTAATAAATTCAGAAAGTTGAACTGATTCAAAAAACACATATTTAACCACTTGATGGTATACTATACACCCCATATTGAATTTAAAATTCCTTGCCTTGCTTTTAAGCTAATGTACAGAGAATGTCCCCTATACTTTATATTTTTACTGAAGGTTAGGTCCAGTCTAGGGTTCAACTGGTTAATTCATGCAAATAAGTTTGACCTTCCAAAAACTTTATCCATTCGTTTGATCTCCATAAATAACAAAAGAAAAATAAAATACTAGACTACACCCAGCCCATGTCAAGAAGGACAGAGGAAGCAATTAACAGAAAGACTATCAATAAATGTGATATATATGATCCACATTCAACCTGCCGCCATGTATAAATCCTTATTGTCTTACTTCTTCTCTCAAAGCAATTACTTTATCAATTAGAAAATTCACTAATTGAACAGCATCAAAATAAACTTAACATAGGTCGTGAAAAGTAATGAGATTGAAGGGGGGCAGACTCAAGAAAAATGTCAGGAAGTATTTTTTCACGGAGAGAGTAGTGGATACTTGGATACTTGGAATGCCCTCCCGCGGGAGGTGGTGGAAATGAAAACGGTAATGGAATTCAAACATACATGGGATAAGCATAAAGAAATCCTGTGCTGAAGGAATGGATCCTCAGGAGCTTAGTCAAGATCGTAAGGAGGGGCTGGTGGTTGGGAGGCGGGGATAGTGCTGGGCAGACTTATACGGTCTGTGCCAGAGCAGGTGGTGGGCAGCGGGACTGGTGGTTGGGAGGCAGGGATAGTGCTGGACAGACTTGTATGGTCTGTGCCAGAGCCGGTGGTTGGGAGGAGGGGCTGGTGGTTGGGAGGCGGAGATAGTGCTGGGCAGACTTATATGGTCTATGCCCTGAAGAGCACAGGTACAAATCAAAGTAGGGTATACACAAAAAGCAGCAAATATGAGCTATCTTGTTGGGCAGACTGGATGGACCGTGCAGGTCTTTTTCTGCCGTCATTTACTATGTTACATGTTACTATGTATTTGCAGGGGAACTGCAAAAAATAAAATAAAATAGCATCAAATGCAAAAACTCTCAGCTTCAATTTAAGTTTGCCGCAATTCTGTTGACTTTGCCACATTTGGAAAAATCTGGATAAGCAGATCACAAAAATGCTCAGTTTTCTTCAGATAATAAGGGGTCCTTTTACTAAGCTGTGGGAAAAAGGGCCCTACGTTTTTCCCACACAACAGGGCCCTTTTTACCGCAGCAAGTAAAAAGCCCCCCCCCCAAAATGGCCATGAAGTAAAATAACTTTTACCATGTAGCCATTCGTTGGGGAGTACTTACTGCCATCCATTGAGGTGGTGGTAAGGGTTCCCATGGTAACTCGATGGTAATCAGGCAGTGGACAGAGTTTCCCAATTATTGCCGAGTTACAGCCGTGCTAGAAAAAAAAAACATTTCTGGTGTGCCAGAAATAGTGTATGCTTGACCAGGAACTATCGCCGGTGGCCACATTGGGCCAGCGGTAATTCAGATTTAACATGCAGTAAGTCCGCGTTGGGCTCACCACTGCCTTGAAAAAGACCCCCTAATTTAAGTAAATTTTGATAATGTAACAGAAGGAAAGCTCAAGAGGAAATATTGTCCTGAGCAATCGGAAAAAAAATTGGTTAAATCTAACGAATCAGCATTAGCTATTCTATTGCAGCATGCATTAGAGATTTAGGGGCCCTTTTACTAAAGTGAGGCAAAACCTGGACTTAACATGTTTTAAAATGGGACTCTCCTGTACCCTAAGCCCAGATTTAACATGGCACTTAGCAGGGGCGTAGCCAGACAACAGATTTTGGGTGGGCCTAGGCAAGAAGTGGGTGGTCACCAAGTGTTCTCCACACCACCACCACCAAACAAATATGTAAGCTAGCAGGAAAATGCTTCTTTCCACCTTTTCAGTCTGCAGAAGGCATGTGCTGAAAACTGAGAATACGCAGGTTCCGGTATCGTTAAGAGTAGCGTTTTTGTTACCATTAGGTGGAAGTCTTCAGCTGACAGAGCTTGGGATCTCCATCAGCTACTGCTAAACATGTGCTACTGTTGGGTGGGCCTGAGCCCTAAGTGGGTGGGCCCTGGCCCACCCAGGCCCACCTGTGGCTACGCCCTTGTACCACAGCAGATAAAAGGCTGTCATTTTTTCTTGACCAGAAATGGCCATGTGGTAAGTGAAGCACTTATCGTGTGACAATATCAGTGGGAGCACTTACTGCCACCTATTGAGGTGGAGGTAAGGGCTCCCACTCTAACCCAGCAGTAAGAGCACAGAGTAAGAATCAGCACCACAAAAATAGAAAATATCTTTATATATATTTATTATTAGGGCTCCTGACGAAGGCACAGCTGCTGAAACACAGTCGTGCTGAGTCCTTTGATTATACGTTAGCAATACTTTGGAAAAAATAAACAAGATTATTTTTACACCATTCAGCTTTGGCTTCCTCAGTTTTTGTTTCTTCACTCCTTTTTGTTGGTTTTTATGTTCAAAAGGACTGGAGTTTCTCCTTTTTTTTTTTTTTTTTTTGCAATATTCAGTTCTGGCATACACATACCTGTAGCTAACCAGGCAAAGTTAGGATTGATTTTTGCAGTCCTGCATAACCAGTTAGCTCTGCATGCCCTGGCACTGAAAATTGCCAATATCTGTATAACTCCCAGCTCCTTCCCAACCCTGTCTTCATAATGGCCCTCTCCTGCCCACTTTCACAATGGTTGGTTAGTGCTGATATTCCATGTCACTGCCCAGTTAAGTGCCACTGAATATCGGTGACTGGCCCACTGAAGATGATTTAAGTAGGCATGAGCCTTTCCTACCCACTTAAATCCCTTTGAATAATTGACCCCTACACATCTGTTCCTCATTTCACAAAGGGAATACATGTGCATAAGGAACAGATCTATGTTGGCTTTTATACCTGCTCAATGGCATGTATATGTTTTTTTAGAAGTGCTCATTTCATCCAGGTCTTTATATGAAGGAGTCATTCTCCTTAAACCCATGTAGGTTTTGTCTACTTCTGAAATGAAACCACATTAAAATTACAGCCTCACTGCTTACTGGGGGCATTACATATGTATGCTTGTAAAATAGTAAAAACAAAGAAGCAGATCTGAAGGAAAAAGAAATGACATTGACCTGGAAGCTTCTTCATGGAGGTGTCAGCATGTCAGCATTTATATGTGAAAGTGACAACTTTACAACATCCAAGTGCTGACACTTCCATATGTAGCTGTCTCATTTTACAGCTGCAGGTTGTGCTGCAGAATGTGCTGGAGAGAGCCACACAAGACTCAATCAGCTTCCCCAGAAAAGAAAGATAAGAAACGGGCCTATAGCTCCCCATATCACTCAAAGAAACAGCCCCACCTTCAAAAGCGGGTGCACAACAGCCCAATTTAGAGGTGCTAGAAACACCCCAGTTGAAAAAGATCCTGAAACCACCGCATGGAAAAAACTGATAACACACCACTGGCAGAGCATGAATTAACCATACAGATCCACTGGACTTCCTCTCTTTGCCAATTTTACAACTAACCTATACAAAACCTCCTCAGACGGAACTGAAAACTCCAACAAACATCTCTGACCCTCACCTTCCAATAATTTCTTACCTACCACCAGCTCTTGCTACCTTACCACTTCTAACTCCTCCTTTGTAATCCCATTCACTATTGCCAAATAAAATGCCTACTGCCAAAAAAATCCTTAAATGTAGCAATCCATCCTGCAAACATAAAGGCATAGCTGACATTTAAAGGATTCAAAATGTATTAAGTGGTCTTTTACTAAGGTGCATTAGGTATGAGGTTTAATACTCTATAATGCTGAATTTTAAAGTACAGCAAACCCCAAAATAATGCTGCATCAAGAAGTGATTTTCCCACAGTTTTTTTTTAATTGGAGGTTGTGCTTTATCAATTGGATTAATCTGTGGTGCCAACTCTGAGCTAACACAGGAGTACTTACTACGTCCTTTTTAGCCAGTTAGCATGTGGTAAGTATAACATCCACCTTATAATTGAAAGAGAAAAACGCCTAGATTTCGACCCAAATCGGGAGATAGACGTTTATCTCACAAAAACGAATAAATCGGTATAATGGAAAGCCGATTTTGGACGTTTTCAACTGCACTCCATCGCGGAAACGTACAAAGTTGATGGGGGCGTGTCGGAGGCGTGGTGAAGGTGGAACTGGGGCATGGTTATCGGCCGAGGAGAGATGGGTGCCTTTCACCAATAATGGAAAAAAAAATATGCGTTTGTAGCTAGAATTTAGGGCACTTTTCCTGGACCCTGTTTTTTCACGAATATGGCCCCAAAAAGTGCCCTAAATGACCAGATTACCACCAGAGGGAATCGGGGATGACCTCCCCTGACTCCCCCAGTGGTCACTAACCCCCTCCCACCACAAAACATGATGTTTCACAACTTTTTATTTTCACCCTCAAATGTCATACCCACCTCCCTGGCAGCAGTATGCAGGTCCCTGGAGCAGTTGTTAGGGGGTGCAGTGGACTTCAGGCAGGTGGACCCAGGCCCATCCCCCCCTACCTGTTACAATTGTGCTGCTTAATGCTTAGTCGTCCAACCCCCCACAAACCCACTGTACCCACATGTAGGTGCCCCCCTTCACCCCTTAGGGCTATAGTAATGGTGTAGACTTGTGGGCAGTGGGTTTTGAAGGGGATTTGGGGGGCTCAACACACAAGGGAAGGGTGCTATGCACCTGGGAGCTCTTTTACCTTTTTTTTTGTTTTTGTAAAAGTGCCCCCTAGGGTGCCCGGTTGGTGTCCTGGCATGTGAGGGGGACTAGTGCACTACGACTCCTGGCCCCTCCCACGAACAAATGCCTTGGATTTATTCATTTTTGAGCTGGGCGCTTTCATTTTCCATTATCACTGAAAAACAAAAACGCCCAGCTCACAAATTGTCGAATAAAACATGGACGTCTATTTTTTTCGAAAATACGGTTCGGTCCGCCCCTTCACGGACCTGTTCTCGGAGATAAACGCCCATGGAGATAGACATTTTCGTTCAATTATGCCCCTCTATGCTAGCTAGCTAGTACTTCCATGCCCACTCTCCATCCATGCTATGCCCCCTGGTACAAAAATTACTTAAAGTCTGGTTTTAACACACATTAACTGGGCCAATAGCACAAAGCCCCTTAATGTGGCTCTGCACTAGCACAGTAAACTAGGCATTATCCCCCAGATTCTGCACAGGTGACCCAAATTTGGGCATAGTTCCAGGATCTGCATGTAAAATAATTGGTCAATTAAATGCTAACAATCAATTATTTGTGTTAACAAGTACTTAATTGGCAGTAATTAAGTGTTACACACAGATCTTCCCTTCTCCCTATTCTATAACATATGCACCTAAATTTCAGAGAGCACAACTCAAAGGGGGTTTGGAAATGGTAGGAGCATGGGCAGCAGGGGCGTAGCCAGACTTCGGCGGGAGGGGGGTCCAGAGCCCGAGGTGGGGGTACATTTTATCCCCCCCAGCGCCATTATTAACCCCCCGCCTGCCATTTTTTACCCCTCCCACCGCTGCCACCACCACCTTTGACCCCCCCTGCACCATCCCTTTCAACCCCCTCATCCTGCTGCCGCCAACCCTTCCCTGCCACCGCCATGCAGGATGTCAGACTCACAGAAACAGAAGCTTGCGCTTGCAGATCAGCAACACGGCCGCGCTGGAGAAGAGGACCTTGGCTGGCAGGGGTTGGGGACCCCTGCCAGCAAAGGTACCCGACAGTGGCAGTGGGGGGGGGGGGGGGTCGAAGGGGTTGGCGGTGGGGGGCAGGGCCAAATCTACAGGGGCCTCACATATCTATGCCCCTGATGGGATAAGTAGTAGTAGCAGTAGTATTCCCAGAAAATAGGTGTGAAGTTATACAATAACTGGATTTGCGTGCCTAATTGCCAGCTGGGTGAATTAAAGTGAAATAATAAATGATAAAACTTCCCAAAATTCTGAAAAGAAACCATTTTTTGTTTGCCTGTGCAGTCTAGTAGAATCATATACAGAGACAGAAATACAGGCAATCTCTCTGACTCATTTCTCTTTTACTTGCATGCTCTCGCTTATATTTTCTTCATAAGAATCCAGTTGAGCATTATATTCTCTTTGATCTGTCCCTTCAAGATTGTTTTGTAGGACTGTAAACAGGAGGCTCACATTCTTTTATTTACCATGGTCAACCTTAATCCGCATCAATACGGATGCTGGCAGCAGTGCAAAATCCTTACAGACACAGAGGATAAGGTTTACTTCCAACATCGATAGCAGTGCTTTATCTCTATGGGCATCAAAATCAATACTAATATTGATCTCTAGAGCATGAAAGACCATTATGTTAGCTAGCCTTTGATGTCTTGGTCTAGATAAACTGAGTGGCCATAGGCAAATTGAGGAACTTTAACTCCTTCTGTTAGGGCACTAAGGACTGCCTAACACAGGTACTTTACATAGTAAATGCTCACAACAATAGAAAATTAGTATGGATGTATTAATGGCATTAATGTTTAAGATGGCGCAGTATGCTAGTCCTAATGTTAAAGTTTTGCTGTTTTATTAAACAACCTTTCATTTGATTATACAATGTTGTTGATAATTTCGGGAGTCCATGTACTCAATGATGTTATTGTTAAACTGTCCATCTCTCATTCATTACTACATGTGAATGCTTGTATAAAACATAATATCAAGTGATAATAAGCATACAAATGACCATGTCAATAGATATTTAGCAATTGATGTAGCTGGGTTTAGAAATTCCTGGAGGAAAAGTGCTTAAATCATAATAAAGATAGACCGGGGAAAGACACTTATTTTCTCTGAGGTTAAGTAGCACATAATCTTGCTACATTTTAGGTTTCTACCAGGTCCTTCTGACCTGGAATGGTCAATATCTGGCCAATATTGGAAACAGGATACTGGGCTAGATGGACCCTTGGTCTGACATGATTATGTTCTTATAGCCTTATAGCCACGTAACCTGAAAACGGTCTATGAATTGACCAATTTCCGCAAACTATTGAAAACCTATCTCTTCGACAAGATATATCACAAAGATCAACATGTGTAACTGTATAATTCAACATGTGTAACTGTATAGTCTTAAAACTTCCAGACTGTCTTATAATGTTTTATAATGCCTTTCTGCTCTAACGCCCTCATCTATCTTACTACCATGTAACACAAAACCCTCTGTAAACCAAATGTATATTCAATGCTATTTCCAGTACCCATGACGAAATGTAAGCCACATTGAGCCTGCAAAGAGGTGGGATAATGTGGGATACAAATGCCATAAAATAAATAAATATTATGACCTCATTAAGGGGTCCTTTTAGTACACTGCAGTAAAAGGTGCCTTGTGGTGTCCTCGGCACATGAATTTCCCAGTTGCTGAGGCCCCTTTTACCACAATGAGTGTCTTGTGAAAAAAAAAAGAAATGGCTGTGTGTTAAGTGTATACTTGTCATGTGGCCATTTCTTGGGGAAGCCTTTACTGCCTCCCATTTAGGAGGTGGTAGGGACTCACATGCTAACCTGGCAGTAATTGCTGCCCAATTACTGCTAGGTAAGCCCCAGTGGAAAAAAATTAAAAAATAGTTTTCAGTGCACTGGAAATGATGCACAGTGAGGGCAGCAGTACCACCAGCTCTACGACTACTTTGTAAAAGGGCTTCTAAGGTCGATATTCAATATACCTGAGTAACCTCAGAAGTTACTCCAATAAAATTTTGGTTTTGGAATTCTACATTTTCTTCATCAATTGACTATCTATATATTGTACAAATAACTCATTGGCCATATTTAAAAAAATAATATATCAAAATACACATAGGTAATGATTGTGGTATGCTGAAGTTGTTTTTTTTTTTTTCATTTAGTGAGACAATATTGATAAAACTGAAAGTACTATAAAGTATTAATAAAAAGATATGTTGTGGAGGAGTAGCCTAATGGCTGGTGCAGATGGTTGAGAGCCTAGAAAACTGGGTTTGATTCACACTGTAGATTCTTGTGACTCTGAGCAAGTCACTTAACTCTCCATTGCATCAGGTACAAAATCTTAGATTGTGAGCCCACTAAGGCCAAAGTATCTGCATAAAATAAACATAAACCACTTTGGTTGTATATCAAATCCATAATCCTTTAGATAAATGTATAGGAGGTGGGAATCTGTTGATTGAAAGGAAATCCTAGAATGAGGCAATATAGGATGAAGGTGAAAGTGGAGTAATCCAAAGAAAAATGTTTTATTGAAAGGGTGGTGAATGCATTGACTGGCCTACCAACACAGGCGGTAGAGGTGAGGACTGTTTCTGAATTGAAGAAAGCATGGAAGAAGCGCAAAGAATCTCTAAGGAGAGGAAGGGAATGTAGAGCTTAGTAGCGGGTATGTATAGGCAAACTGGATTGGTTGTATCTGGGCTGGCCCAAGGGTGACTGATATCCTAAGCAAGCCTTCAACCATTCAACCCCACACCAAAGGACAAGTCAAGGCCCTGCCCTCCATGTCTGCCTTCTCTTTCCTGTTCCCCAGTAGTCCAGCATTTTTCCTTCTCTACCTACACCCCAGGTGTTCAGCATCTCTTCTCATCACCAAGGTTGTCCAGCATATCTCTCCTTTCCTATCTCCTCTAGGTGATCAGTAACCATTACTCCAGCATGTCCTGACCATAAGACAGCAACAAAAAATGTTGGCCAGTGTTGGCTGGGGGACTTTTCTGTTTAAGCTGGAGGAGGCAAGATAAGTGCATTTTGATTGTGTCTATATCATTTAGAAAGTTGTAAATTTTCATTGCATATGTAAACATTTGCACTTATATATGTGGAGTGGTTTTTTTTACCACTGATGAAGAGTTTTTAGCTCCGAAGGGGTTTCTCTGGATCTCTTTGAGGCTTTTTCCACCCACTATTATTAGTATATTAGTGGATGTGTAATGAAGATTTCAATCTAATTGAGGATTGTATTTAAACTATATTTTGTGTGATTATCTCATCTTCTACCCTTACATTATTTTTATAATGGTTTGAATAACCCAAATAACATATTTAGGTAAATTTCATCCTTTGTTTATATTTCTTCAAGAAACCCATATTAACCATAATGAACCATTAAAAGTTAAGAAAAGTTGGTTTAAAGATGCATATTTTTCTGCTGCTAAAAATAAACATAATGGGTTTGCAATTTTGATTTCCAAATACGCTCAGGCTCAAGTTCTGAGATACATTCATGGTGAAGAAAGTAGATGGGTCAAGTTGCACGTTAAAGTTAATGATCAATCAATGCATCTGTTATGTGTATATGCTCCTAATATATATGATTCCACTTTCTTTAAAAATCTAGTTTGTCAGAATATTTTGTCTGACGCGGACCCTATTATCATTGGTGGAGATTTTAATCTTATTTCGGATCCCTTGCTTGGCAAAAATGTCATTCATCATTCTAAATTTGATGCTAGATCTACACTGATATCTATTATGCAGGACTATAATCTCGTTGAACTGTGGCATTTATTTAACCCAGCACAGAGATTATACTTTCTACTCTTCAGTCTTTACAACCTATTCACATATGGACTACTTCTTAATGTCTAAGATGTTATTGCAATATGTTACTAATGTTTCTATACATAGTATTGTTATATTGGATCATGTTGCTATTGGACTACCATTTACTCCATTGTTAAAGACTTCTGCTATGCCCAGATGACGGCTTAATTCTAGTCTTCTCCAGGAGGATGAGTTTAAATGACTTGTTCAGGATAATTTTCAGTCCTATTATGCAGAAAATGCTTCAACATCCATATCTATTTCCATGCTTTGGAACGCCTTCAAAGCTACTCTTCAAGGACATATCATCAGCTATGTATCCCATCGTAAATGACAATGCAAACTGCTGTTGGCCTCTTTACAGGCTGACATTAAGATGCTTGAAACACTTCATATAGCTTCAAATGATTGCACTATTCTTCAACAGCTTAAAACTCACAAATATGAGTATAATAAGCTGTGGTCTGAGGAATCTGCTTCGGTAGTATTTAAATCTTCTGCATATTATGAAAACAAATATAGAAAAATCCTCACAGGTTATCTCAGGGTGAAATGCTTACATCAAGCTATTCTCAGTATCAAGACCCCTGCTGGGAATGCGGTCAGTTCAGATCACGAGATCTCTGAACAATTTCAACAATTTTATGAACATGTTTATACTTCAGAAATCAAAGATATGTGATCTGAAACTAAGATTTTCCTTTCTTCATTGCCAAATAACACAATTTATGCTTCTGATAGAGACTTTTTAAATTAACCATTTAAGTTACACAAGAGATTCTTACTGCTATCAAAGTGGTAAATTCCAATCAATCTCCTGGTATGTTGCCCAATTGAGTTTTAAACTTTTCAGTGATATTCTAGCTTCCACGCTTATGGAACTTTTTCCACTATTACCAGTGTAATCCACCTACTGGCTTTACTTTCTCTGATGCTATGATATTAGTTTTTCCCAAACCAGATTGGGACCCTACAGAAAAGAACTATAGACCAATATCCCTCATTAATGTTGGAGCAAACATCTACACCAAACTTTTGGCTACAAGGCTTACAAGGCTTCCATCATTCATCCGGATCAAACTGGATTTATTCCAGGCAAGCATTCATGTTCAAATACTTGTCTGCTTCTGAACATCCTTTATGGAGCCAAGCTTTCATCATCATCAATGGCTGCCTTTTTCCTAGATGCGGAGAAGGCATTTGACCGCTTGGAGTGGTCCTATTGTTTCAAGTGCTAGAGTGCCTCAACCTTGGTGCATTATTTATCAAAATGATTCATGTTATGAGGCTCTCACTGCAAGAATGCAGATCAATTCAGGACTATCACAACTGTTTCATCTTTTCAGTGGAACCCACCAGGGATGTCTGTTGTCACCACTGCTTTTCGACATTGAGCTTGAGCCCCTAGCGATGGCGATTTGACAGTCTTCATGGATTACAGGTATCACCCTGCATGGTACTGAGTGCAAAGTGTCCTTATATGTGGGTGATATGGTTGTATATCTTTTGGACATATCGACATCCCTACCACCATTTATGGAACTTGTACAATACTTTTTCCAAAATTTCTGGATATAAAGTGAACTGGGAGAAATCCATCATTCTTCCTCTGAATGTTCACTGCACTAAAGCTGGCACAGAACTTTCTGGTATTCAATGGGGGTTTTCTGGAGTCAAATATCTAGGTATTACATTTTTTATGAATGTGGATACAACCGTACATAAAGAGAGAGGTTGTCTCTTAGACAAAGTGAAAGATGTGATCACCAGGTTTGTCCCCTTTAACTCTCAACTGGTGGAGGCGCATGGAGACAATACAAACTATGCTTTTACCTCTTATCAACTACTCACCTAGACTGGCACTATGCAAACTGAAAATACTTTGCACTGGTGGTGATCTTACATTTCCCAACTTTTATTCCTATCATACCACATTCATTATGCAACAAGGTGGTTTTATTCTCAAACAGATATACCTCCTCCTTATTGAGTATACATTGAAGAGCAACTAATTCTTCATCTTCACCTTTCAGAAATCATTTCATGTATGAGATTGAAGGGGGGCAGACTCAAGAAAAATGTCAGGAAGTATTTCACGGAGAGAGTAGTGGATGCTTGGAATGCCCTCCCGCGGGAGGTGGTGGAAATGAAAACGGTAACGGAATTCAAACATGTGTGGGATAAGCATAAAGGAATCCTGTGCCGAAGGAATGGATCCTCAGGAGCTTAGTCAAGATCAGGAGGCGGGGCTGGTGGTTGGGAGGCAGGGATAATGCTGCACAGACTTGTACGGTCAGTGCCAGAGCAGGTGGTTGGGAGGCAGGGCTGGTGGTTGGGAGGTGAGGATAGTGCTGGGCAGACTTATACAGTCTGTGCCAGAGCCGGTGGTTGGGAGGAGGGGCTGGGGTTGGGAGGCGGGGATAGTGCTGGGCAGACTTATACGGTCTGTGCCCTGAAGAGCACAGGTACAAATCAAAGTAGGGTATACACAAAAAGCAGCAAATATGAGTTATCTTGTTGGGCAGACGGGATGGACCATGCAGGTCTTTTTCTGCCGTCATCTACTATGTTACTATCCACCTTATAATTGAAAGAGAAAAACGCCTAGATTTCGACCCAAATCGGGAGATAGACGTTTATCTCACAAAAACGAATAAATCGGTATAATGGAAAGCCGATTTTGGACATTTTCAACTGCACTCCATCGCGGAAGCGTACAAAGTTGACGGGGGCATGTTGGAGGCATGGCGAAGGTGGAACTGGGGTGTGGTTATCGGCCGAGGAGAGATGGGCGCCTTTCGCCGATAATGGAAAAAAAGTATGCGTTTGTAGCTAGAATTTAGGGCACTTTTCCTGGACCCTGTTTTTTCACGAATAAGGCCCCAAAAAGTGCCCTAAATGACCAGATTACCACCAGAAGTAATCGGGGATGACCTCCCCTGACTCCCCCAGTGGTCACTAACCCCCTCCCACCACAAAACATGATGTTTCACAACTTTTTATTTTCACCCTCAAATGTCATACCCACCTCCCTGGCAGCAGTATGCAGGTCCCTGGAGCAGTTGTTAGGGGGTGCAGTGGACTTCAGGCAGGTGGACCCAGGCCCATCCCCCCCCTACCTGTTACAATTGTGCTGCTTAATGCTTAGTCGTCCAACCCCCCCAAACCCACTGTACCCACATGTAGGTGCCCCCCTTCACCCCTTAAGGCTATAGTAATGGTGTAGACTTGTGGGCAGTGGGTTTTGAGGGAGATTTGGGGGGCTCAACACACAAGGGAAGGGTGCTATGCACCTGGGAGCTCTTTTACCTTTTTTTTTTGTTTTTGTAAAAGTGCCCCCTAGGGTGCCCGGTTGGTGTCCTGGCATGTGAGGGGGACCAGTGCACTACGAATCCTGGCCCCTCCCACGAACAAATGCCTTGGATTTATTCGTTTTTGAGCTGGGCGCTTTCATTTTCCATTATCACTGAAAAACAAAAACTCCCAGCTCACAAATTGTTGAATAAAACATGGACGTCTATTTTTTTTCGAAAATACGGTTCAGTCCGCCCCTTCAGGACCCGTTCTCGGAGATAAACGCCCATGGAGATAGACGTTTTCGTTCAATTATGCCCCTCCACGTAAGATCCCAGCCAAATATAACAACCCTGAACTTTTATCTACTAAATGTGCTTTAGAAATAATTGATTCTTTTACTAAGAACCCGACTGACCTCCAATTATCAATTGTTATGGTATAATCCACAAATTACTACTACTACTACTACTTAACATTTCTAGAGCACTACCAGGGTTACGCAGTGCTGTACAGTTCAACAAAGAAGGACAGTCCCTGCTCAAAGGAGCTTACAATCTAAAGGACAAAATGTCAAGTTGGGGCAGTCAACATTTCCTGACTAGAGGTGTAGTGGTTAGGTGGAGAAGGCGACATTGAAGAGGTGGGCTTTGAGCAAGGATTTGAAGATGGGCAGGGAGGGGGCCTGGCATATGGGCTGAGAGAGTTTATTCCAAGCATGGGGTGAGGCGAGGCAGAAAGGGCAGAGCCTGGATTTGGTGGTGGTGGAGAAGGGTACTGAGAGGAGGGATTTGTCTTGAGAGCGGAGGTTACGGGTAGGAACGTAAGAGGAGATGAGGGTAGAGAGGTAAGGAGGGGCTGCAGATCGAGTGCATTTGTAGGTTAGTAGGAGAAGCTTAAACTGTATGCGGTACCTGATCAGAAGCCAGTGAAGTGACTTGAGGAGAGGGGTGATATGAGTATATCGGTCCAGGTGAAAGATCAATAAGCATCAATAAGCAACCTGTATATTGGATGAAATGGATCAAGTGTGGCATCAAATCTCTTCATCATATCTTTGCTGGGAGAACTATCATTACTTTTTCTTCCCTTCACACTTCATATCGTTTACCAATTTCCTGCTACATTAAATTGCTTCAGCTCAGGCATGCTTTATCACATATGCAAGCCATTGACGAGGCTGCCAAGACCTCTCCCTCATCCACTAAAGAGGGCAGAGGTGCACCCTTTGCCAAAGAAAAACAACCTTGATCAGGACAAACTTGAAAGTTACCAGTTAGTATCCAACATCCCATATCTAGGAAAACTTATAGAACAAACAGTCTGTGTTCAACTCAATGATTGGCTAGATGAGAGAAATTGGCTAGATCCATATCAATCTGGATTCAGACCCCATGTCAATCTGAATTCAGACCTGGTTATGGAACAGAAATGGTCCTTGTAGCCCTACTAGATAATCTTCAGATCTATAGGGGATTTACCTTGATGTTAGTACTGCTAGATTTCTCAGCAGTTTTTGACACTGTGGATCATGATATCATGCTAGCATGACTAGCAAAACAGGTATCAATGGAACAGTACTTGTTTGGTTCAGACCCTACCTATCAGACAGGAAACAGTCCATAATGTTTGGCAGCACCTTATTGCTAACATGGGCACTGACCTGAAGGATACCGCAAGGATTGATGCTGTCACCTATTCTGTTCAATATTTACCTCAAGCCACTAGCCGAGCTGATTCGGTCGATGGATACTTAGATCTATATGGATGATGTGCAGCTACTCATACATATTGAACCTGACTTACCTACAGCATTGAATAAACTGATTACCTGTCTAATATCAATTCAAGAATGGGATAAACACAACAAACTTTGCCTGAACCCAAGTAAAACTGAGCTGCTCTGGGTCCCTAACAGATGTGGACACATACCTGACATCAACATCTCTTTTGGGAAGTATGAACTCGCCCTCAAATCACAAGCCAGGAATCTAGGAATACAATTAGATTCCCAAAATCCAAGCAACCTTCAAGAGCTGTTTCTGCTATTTGAGACAACTATGCTCCCTCTCTCCTTATATTCAGAAGGTAAATCGTATCCCAGTTGTGCACGCCATGATAACATCAAGACTGGATTACTGTAATGCACTCTACACTGGTCTGACTACAAAGGGTCTTCACCAGCTCCAATTGCTTCAGAATACTACAGCAAGACTAATAGGTTACAAGCAAAGTGACCACATCACACCATTTTTTTTGCAAAATTTCACTGGCTACCAGTACAATCCAGACTACACCCTTACTTTCTATCTCCTCTTAATCTTTTACCTATCTATATATTCCATCTTTACTTATACGCTACACTGTCTATTAAAATGTTTTATTAGGTATTGGGTTGGCATTATAAGTAGTATACTACACCATATTTTGTATTGTTATTTGAATATTTTTACTGCTGTAATTATTACTTATGTTTGATTTATTCTTACTGTACATTGCCTTGAGTGAATTCCTTCAAAAAGGCGGTAAATACACTAATAAATAAATAAATAAATAAATATTGTTGGCGATTTCATCGCTTAAAGCTACTGGTCATGTTACATCACATGTCTACAAAGCCCTTATTGATAAGACATTTAACAGCAGGACCACTATGCAATCAATATGGGAGAGAGACATTGGTCACACTTTGTCCCAAGAGAACTGGACCTTATTCTGGTCTAAAGTTTTAAAGATTCCTATGTCCACCTCATTGGCTAAATCATTGTTTTATGTGACACACCTTATTAAATGGACCCTGAGGAACCTATTTCTGATTAGCTGTGTGCCTTCTGATGAATGTTGGCACTGTAACTCTATGCCAGGTACCTTATCACACATGCTTTTTGAATGTTCACTTCACATTATATACTGGAATGAAGTATGGTCCAAGATACAGGAAATTGGTCATTTTCAAACAGAAATATCTTTAGCTGTATTTATTTGGTGCTCTACCCACTTATGTCTATCTGATCACTTAACATGTTGATTGGTAGGCTTATTCTTAACTCTAGTACTAAAAATTATATTGAACTCATGGGAAAACATATCTAATATTCACCTTAACCATTGTTGGAATTTAGTCTGCCTTACTAAAAAAAACTTGAATTAGCTAATGTTACTAACCTAGTAGTGATAACCAAAAAAAATCCAAAAACGTGGTCTACTATAGATACTTTTGTTGATAATCTTTAATCTTATTGTCTTTCTTTTCCATATTATGAGGACCTAAAATTTGAAATCTAACTTGTAATTTCATGTTTGTTTCTGAGAATCACAGCTGCTCCCTAGTTGTTGTTGTTGTTAAGCTGTTATTGGTTATAGGTCACTTCCTTTACATACAGTTTATAACTTTAGTGTCATTTCTTGATCATACATTATCATGTTCTTGCAGCATAATATATATTTCATATTGTATTATTTTACTAAGTTAGTACAGAACATATGTTCTGGTTTTGTATGACAACTTTTAAAAATTTCCATAACGAGATTAAACTTAAAAAAGGAGTCCTCCACCTACAGTCCTGCCAGTGGGGGTTGCTGTTTCACTTTCACATTTTCAATAGTGAGGAACAGTCACTACAGGGAACTTGCCTGTCCCTAGTGATTGAAAACACAATATTGAAGCATAACCCCCTCACTGGCAGCAATTCAGTTGCAGTATTCCTGCTCAGCTTAGCTGCAGCAGTTGTCACAAGTATTTGACAGAATCCCAAATAGTAGCAAGATTTCATGCTACCAGTCCCAGGGATAGCAATGGCTTTTCCCATTGCTATCTCAATAGCAGACTACGGACTTTTCCTGCAGAAACTTGTCAAAATCATTTTTTTTTTTTAACCCAGATACGCTGACCACTGTTACCACATCATGGCAACATGCAGCTTGAGTATCTGCACATGCTCAAGGCCTACCATATCCCACCCCTTTGGAGGTGGAAGGAGCTGGTAGGCCTCACTGAGTCTGCTTTCGTTACCCCCCCCCCCCCCCCCCACACACACACACACCAATTGTGCCTGTGCTGGAACCTTCTGAATTTCACAGTTGTGCTGTCTATGAAGTAATTTGTCTACTTTTTGGCCTATTGTAATTCACTGTATTGTGGTCTCTCTGCGATAACTTTGCATGCATTACAGCTGGCTCAAAAGGATGTAAGTGCATTGATCTGTAACTCCTAATCTTTTTCTATTGCATTTGCTCCCTGTTGAAACATTCATAGTTTAAGGTTTTGACATTGTTATTTAAATACTCAATTGTTAAAATGTTTGCTGAATGTGTATTTGCCTTTCAGGCAGTGCATTCCAGAGTGTGGGGGCTACTCTGGAGAAGTCTCGCTTGCGGGTATCACATCGTGTAATGTCTTTTGGAGAGGGTGTGGTTAGTGAAAGTCCTTGGGAGAACCTTAGTGTCCTTGGCGGCATTGGAGCCGACTCTATGGGTGCTGTGGGTGCTTGAGCACCCCTAATATTGAGAAAATTCCTTGTATGTGTCCAGGGAGGGGTTATTTTCATTGGACTTAGCACCCCCAATAATTTTGAATACTTGGCTCCTATGCTTGGCGGTGTGTGGAGGATCATCCTATTTTTCAGGTACTCAGGGCCATTTCCTCTCAGGGCCTTGAAGATCAGACATAGAGTTTTAAATTTAGCCCTGTGTTGTACTGGTAGCCAATGAATCTTTTGCAAAAATGGTGTGATATGCTCAAGTCGTTTGCAACCTTCTATGAGTCTTGCTGCTGCATTCTGAATCAACTGGAGCTGGTGCAGGCCCTTTGTAGTCAGACCATTGTATAGTGCATTGCAGTAATCCAGTCTTGATGTTATCATGGCATGTACAACTGGGATAAGAATTACCTTCTTGATGTAAGGAGAGAGGCAGCATCGCTGTCACAAATAGTAGAAGCAGCTCTTGAAGTTTGCTTGGATTTGGGGAATCAGAGTAAGTGTTGAATCTGACTGTATTCCAAGGTTCTGAACTTGTGATTTAAGGAGGAGTTCATACTTCCCAAAAGGGATTTTGATGTCAGATATGTATCCACTTGTGTTTGGGACCCAGAGAAGCTTGGTATTACTTGGGTTCAGGCAAAGTTTGTTGTGTTTAGCCCATTCTTGAATTGATGTTAAACAGGTAATCAGTTTATTCAAGGCTGTAGGTAAGTCAGGTTCAGTGGGTATGAGTAGCTGCACATCATCCGCATAGATGTAGAACTGAGTGTCCAATGACCGAATCAGCTCAGCTAGTGGTTTGAGGTAAATATTGAAAGAATAGGTGACAGTATCGATCCTTGTGGTACCCCACAGGTCAGTGTCCATGGTGGTGATGAGTTGCTGCCAAACATTATGGATTGTTGCCTGTCTGATAGGTAGGATCTGAACCAAGCAAGTACAGTTCCATTAATACCTGTTTCTGTCAGTCGTGCTAGCATGATATCATGATCCACGGTGTCAAAAGCTGCTGAGAAGTCAAGCGGTACTAATATCGAGGCGAATCACTTGTCTCAGTTTCTGTGAAGATCATCTAGTAGGGATAGAAGGACCGTTTCTGTACCATAACCAAAGCCTATATTTTATAGAATAGGCTTAGATTTCTGTGCAGTATATAGAATACGCTGAGTGCGTCTCCACACGACCAAATTTAGTCGCGGCCATATATGCTATGTTTTACTTGGCTGACACCAAAATTAGTCATAGAGTAGGTATATTCTATATCAAAGAGCACACATTTTAGAAATGCCCATGCCCCACCCATGGGCATGCCCCCTTTTCAACTTTGCAACTTAGAATTTAAGTGCACCATGTTACAGAATACACTTAGCGAGCTGTGCGCGTAAATCTTAATTAATGCCAATTGTGCTGATAATTGCTTGCTCACATCCAATTGACAACACTGATTAGCTAGTTAATCAATTAAGTTATGCACACTGTTATAGAATACGCTTTGATTTCCAAGCAGAAATTAAGGCGCAATATATAGAATGCTGGGGTTAATGGTCTAGATTCAGTATACGCCACTCAAAACTAGAGCTAAATGTGATTCTATAAGAGGTGTGTGTTCTTTATAGAATTGTGCCTAAGTGTAGATCCAATATCACATTTAGGAACCAGACTCCTACCCGTCCTCCCTCATCTTGCACTATATACTTGTCTTTCCCCTTGGTTTCCCTCATTTTCTCCCTTTACTATCTTGGCTTGTTAAGAATGTCTTGTTATGACTGCTATTACTTCTCTTTCCTATCATAAATTTTGTAGTTCTTTTAATTGCTTTCAGTTCTTTCTTTTATTGATTGTAAACTACCCAGTTCTGCACAATCAGTATAGGTAGTATAGCAAGTTTTAATAAACAATAGCCATACTAGTTCAGACCAATAGTCTGGGCCCCTTTTACCAAGTTGTGGCAAAAGAGGGCCGGCACTGGCTTCGGTGCGTGTTTTACACACGCGCCAAGGCCTCCTTTTACTGCAGCTGGTTAAAAGGAAGGCCTCGCTTTCCTGCAGGAAATGGCTGGGTGGCAAGTAAAGCAATTGCCGCGCAGCCATTTTGGGAGGGGGAGCCCTTACCACCACCCATTGAGGTGGCAGTAAGGGCTCCCACGCTAACCTGGTGGTAATCGAACAGCATGTGGCATTGCCCTATTACCGCCGGGTATAGTCCAGCATTACAAAAATAGATAATTGTTTTATCGCCGGAAATGACAGCTTGGTAGGGGTGGGAAGTACCACTGGGCTACTGCGGTAGCCTGGCGGTACCTCCGTTATAGTGAGTGGTAAGCCATCGTTGGGCTTACTGCCACTTATTAAAAGGAGCCCTCTGTTTCTAACACTGGTCAATTCAGGTCACAAGTACATGGCAGAAACCCAAATTTGGGCAACCTACTGGGTGTAAGGTTGTGCAATCCTGCTGAGTGCACACCTAGCACTCACACGTAACTGTTACAGATATGTGCATAAGTGCTGGTATTCTATAGCTTATGCATGCAATTGGCACCTTACTACTGCTATTAATCATTTCTGTAGCGCTTAGACGTACGCAGTGCTGTACACATTATATACAGGTACTTTCTCTGTCTCTAGGGGGCTCCTCACAATCTAATTTTTTTGTACCTGGGGAAATGGAGGGTTAAGTGTATTGCCCAAGGTCACAAGGAGCTGAAGTGGGAATTGAACCCATGTTGACAGGATCAAAACCTGCTGCATTGGAGTGGAGGAGTGGCCTAGTGGTTAGGGTGGTGGACTTTGGTCCTGGGGAACTGAGTTTGATTCCCACTTCAGGCACAGGCAGCTCCTTGTGACTCTGTGCAAGTCACTTAACCCTCCATTGCCCCATGTAAGCCACATTGAGCCTGCCATGACTGGGAAAGTGCAGGGTACAAATGTAACAAAAAAAAAAAATAAATTAATCCTTAGGCTACTCCTCCACTTAGGCTGCTTGTTATAGAATGAGAAGGAATATACATTGACAGTGTGAAATTATATATAAACATACATACTTTGAGTGTCTTATTATAGAATTCCTTTTTCAGATGTGTAAGTGCTTTCTGAATATCAGGCCCATTGTAAACTATAAACAGAGAGGAAATACTGTTTCTTTTCAGTCTTGCTGACAGAGCTGCAGATGTGACTTATATGGGGATTTGGATTTAGCTCATGTCTTTCTAGTTGTAATTCAAGGCAAGTCACGTTCAGGTATTCCAGGCATTTCTTGTCCTTAGTGGACTTATAATCTAAGTTTGTGATTGAGGCGCAAGATCACAAGGAATGTCAATGGAATTAGAACCATGAGTGAATACTGGTACAGAAGAAGTGACTGGACACTGGGCTGCTGTATTTCATTTTAACTATTTATTGGGAAAAAAGATTTTGTACATTTGGGCTGCTTCTTGTAATGCTTTTGTTTTGGATCACATTTACTGTGCAGACTACTTCGCCTCTGATTTGGTGCCTCATTTTGTTTCTACCAACCCCCCTGGGAAGCTATTCCATACATCCACAACTCCATTAGAAATGTGTTGTTTTATTCCCGAGTCTAGCCACTTTGGGGGTAATTTTATAACTGGATGCCTAGCTCCGTGGTGCAACCTCACCTTGAATATTGTGTTCAGTTCTGGTTGCGGTATCTCAAAAAAGATATAGCAGAATTTGAAAAGGTTCAAAGAAGAGCAACCACAATGATAAAGGGGGGTGGGACTCCTCTCATATGAGGAAAGGCTAAAGAGGTTAGTGTTCTTCAGCTTGGAAAAGAGACGGCTGAGGGGAGATATGACTGAGGTCTGCAAAATCCTAAGTGGTGTAGAAGAAGTAGAAAGAATCGATTATTCACTCTTTCAAAAAGTACAAAGGCGAGGGGACACTCAGGCGGTTGTTTACTAAAACGTAGCTTGAGTTATCTGCAGCAGGACCCATTTTATTCCTATGGGCCCTGCTGCAGATAACTCGAGCTAAGCTTTAGTAAACAACCCACTCAATGAATTACATGGAAATACTTTAAAAATAAATAGGAGAACATATTTTTTCACTCAATGAAATGTTAAGCTCTGGAATGCTTTGCCAGAGGATGTAGTAACAGCGGTTAGCATATCTGGGTTTTAAAAAAGTTTGGACAAGATCCTGGAGTCCATATTGAGACAGACATGGGGAAGCCCTGGGATTGGTAGGATGGAATCTTGTTATTATTTGGGTTTTTACCTGGTAATTGTGACCTGGATTGGCCACTGTTGCAAACCAGATACTAGGCTACATGGACAACTGGTCTCACTCAATAGGGCTATTCTTATGTTCTTATATTGGTGTCTATGTGTATTTATAAAATTGTAGGGTAAGCAGCAAAAATTGTGCCTAGATTACATATGTCTGTGCATAAATTACATAAGTACATAAGTATTGTCATACTGGGAAAGACCAAAAGTCCATCAAGCCCAGCATCCTGTTTCCAACAGTGGCCAATCCAGGTCACAAACACCTGGCAAGATTATTTTATAACCTATGTGTGTATTTGTAAACTCTGCCCAAACTCCACACCTATACTGGCCTATCAGGAAACTATGTACTATCGTGTCACATCATTGTTTTTATGTTAGTCAATATTTTATAACAAGCTCAAAATGACTTTATACAATTATTCCCTTTTAACTAAAATGTTCTTATATATTAAAATCCACTTTTAATTAGAAAAAAGTTGTTGTTGTTTTTACTCTTTATTTGTATCAGTTTCTAAAGAAACATACATTTTCAGAAATATCCAATAGGAAAAGGAAAAACAACTTTCATAAACAACATAATACGATTCATACTCACATTAGGGGAAGCGAGAGATGGTTATTTTACAAAAAATAAGGGGCACTTTTACAAAGGCGTGTAAGGGTCTACACGAGTCCAGCTTGTGTCAAATTGGCATTGCCGCCCGGCTACCATGTTTCCCGGGTGGTAATTCTGAATTTGGTGCATGCTGAAAACACATGGTAGAAAATATTTTTTATTTTCTACTGCATGGTGCTTACCCAGCGGTAAACAGCAGTGGATGTTGCACTGCATGCCTACTGCCTGGGTAGTGGGTGAGACCTTACCACTAAGTCAATGGGTGGTGGTAAGGTCAGGCCAAAAATGGCTGAGGCTGGTTTTTATTTTGCCACACGTCCATTTTCTGGCCCCTTAAAGAAAGTCTTTTTTCTAGGACAAAGTAAAACTGGCCTGGCACGCACCCAGAAGATGTGCATGCACTGCCACAGACCATTTTTTGCCACAGCTTAACAAAAGGACCCCTAAATAAGGCAAACAAATACACTTTATTGTGCATTTACAAGACTGTTCTACATATCCCTCTTTATACTGTCCCTGTCTAAGGACCCCTTTTACCAAGCTAATGCCCCTTTTAGCACAGAAGGTAAAGGGCAAAAAAAAAAAAAAAAATAGAAATGGCTGTGCAATAAGTGTGCACTTGCCATTCTTCCATTTCTAGAGGGAGCCCTTACTGCCACCTATTTAGGAGGTGGTAAGGGATCTGACGCTAACCAAGTGGTAACCGGGCAGCACCGCTACTGCCAGGTAAGCCCCCAGTGCAAAAATAAAATTCTGTCACGTCAGAAATGGCGCACAGTGGGGAGAGCACTACCGCGACCTTCTGCGGTGGACCATTGGTAGTGCCGAAATGACGTAGCAAAGCAGCAGTACAGGTACTGCCTCTTTGTAAAAGGGGCACTAAGTTCTAAATTTTAAATGAATCAGAGAAAATATTTCTTCACTCAACGTGTAATTAAACTCTTGAATTTGTTGCCAGAGAATGTAGTAAAAGAATTACACTTAGCAGGGTTTAAAAAAGGTTTGGATAGCTTCCTGAAAGAGAAGTCCATAAGCCATTATTAAAATGGACTTCGGGAAAATCCACTGTTTATTTCTAGGATAAGCAGCATAAAATGTATTGCACTTTTGGGATCTTGCCAGGTACTTGTAATCTGGATTGGCCACTGTTGGAAACAGGATGCTGGGCTTGATGGACCTTCGGTCTGTCCCAGTATGGCAATACTTATGTACTTATGGTAAAAAGGGCCCCGCACTAGTAGCGGGGGGAGGGGGGTGCTGTTTTTACTGCACGCTGTGGCCGTTTTTATCGCAGTGGGTAAATAAGGCTGAAAACAGCCATGGCCATGGTAAGATTGTTTTTACTGCATGGCCATACGAGGGGAAGCACTTACTACCACCCACTGAGGTGGCGGTAAGGTCTTCCGTCCCAATCCAGTGGTATCTGGGTAGTGCACGCCGGGTTAGCGTCATGCTAAAAAATACAGCCCTATTTTCCCCAGCACGGGAAATGGCACATCCTGGTGCTGAAACTACCACCAGTGCCCATGTTGGACCAGTGGTAGCTCCAGATTAGCACGCGGTAAGCCTGTGTTGGGCTTACCACCACTTTGTAAATGGGCCCCTCAGGTAGCAGACCCATATCTAAACTGTTGTAACTGCCCAGGATAACCAAAGAAATCCCAAAACATATTGGTTTCCATGAATTGAAATTAAACATTTATAAGGAAATGTAAAAAAAAAAATGAAACCCCTGTAGCCAAAAGACACGACTTAATTTCCAAAAATGTTTCCACTTCGCCTGCATGACACTAGCCACATCAGAGAAAACCTGTATGTTCTGACCACAGTACTTTATTCTTAAAATAAGAACAAAGTATCAGGAGCTTTTGGTGGTATTAGTCTGGGAGAAAAAAGTTGTTTGTTATGCATTATTTTTCCTTTCGTGCATTGCATTTCTTTCTCCTCTTTATTTCCTCTTTATCTGGTCAGCTCTTCTCTGCTCTAGGTTACATATATATTTACATCAATAGGGGCCCTGTTTACTAAAGTATGGTAAGGTTTTTTCAGTTACCAGGAATTAATGGCCAAAATTAATTAATTAATGTTAACATCAATGGCAATCCTAACATTTTGTCACTAAGGGACCATTTTACAAGCAGCGGCCAGCATTAATGCGTGCTTACTGTACGCAGGATGTGCTCAATAGTTCTGGGATCGGTGTAAGTCAAACCTACACTAAAAACATAAAATATTTATTAGTGTGTGAGTGTATTTGAGGGTGTAGAGTAGGCGTGCCCTGTGCTAATTGGTTAGTACAGACAAATTGCCGCACACTGCCAATTAGCATGGGGTTAGCGAGTGAACCCTTACCACCTACAAAATAGGTGGTGGTAAGGACTCACTCAGTAATGTCCATGCAGTAATTGGGAAATTAGTGTGTGGCAATTAATGGAAAATTAGAAATTGCAGCCATTTTACTTCCACGTTAAAAGTGCCCTTAGTGCGTGGGAACCCCACATGCTAAAAATATTGCAGGCCATGTTTTAGCACTGCTTAGTAAAAGGACCCCTACGTTAATGCAGAATATTTTTTTTTAACTTCATCTTGAATAGCAGATAATGCCATGCAGTTAGCTGCACCACTTCAGGTGGCATTAACTGTGCCACATTATGATTTAGATGGTAAGTCTATAGGCATCAAGAATGTATGTAAATGGAGGTATTCTAGTCATTCATACATGTAAGTGGCCACTTACATGTGCAAAAGACCTCTTATTAAAATACTAACAGAAAAAGTATGTATCATGTTTTGATGGCACTATTTTGCCGGTGGGCATGTGCATAAACAGAGTTTGGGTAGAGCATGCAAATACATGAATTCTAGAACACTATAATTTACATGTGCTATGGTTAACATCTAGGTGTGGACATTTCATCAGCTATTGCGCTGGTGTGATTGCACCTTTAAAGTAAGTGGTAATATATAACGAAAAATAGGCATCTACTTTTCTTAACAGAATAGGCTTGAAATGGATGCCTACTTACACTCTTGGAGTGCCTACTTACACTCTTGGAGGAGTAGCCTAGTGGTTAGTGCAGTGGACTTTGATCCTGGGGAACTGGGCTTAATTCCCATTGCAGCTTCTTGTGACTCTGGGCAAGTAACTTAACCCTTCAATTCCCCAGGGCAAGTCACTAAACCCTCCATTGTCCCAGGTATAAATAAGTATGTGTATATACTATGTAAACCACATTTAGGGGTCCTTTTACTAAGGTACGCTGAAAAATGGCCTGTGCTGGTGTAGACGCATGTATTGGACGTGTGCAGGTCCATTTTTCAGCGCATCTGCAAAAAAAGGACATTTTTTGGGCCAAAAATGGACGTGTGGCAAAATAATAATTGGCACGCTTCCATTTTGGGCCTGAGACCTTACTGCCACCCATTGACTTAGTGGTAAGGTCTCATGCATTAACCGGGCAGTAATCATCAATGCGCGTACAATGCCGATTACCACCTGGTTAACGCTGTGTGCAGGAATATTTCCTGCATGGCTACTGGATGTATGTACAAAATGAAATTAATGCCCGGGCCACACAGTAGCCGGGCAGTAGTTCTGAATTGGCGTGCATTAGGCGCGCATAGGTGCCTACGCAGCTTAGTAAAAGGGCCCCTTAATGTAGTTGCAAAAACCACAGAAAGGAGATATATCAAGTACCATTTCCTTAAAGTAATAATAAAATCAGTGATGAAGTATGATGTGAGGTTTTGCCAGCAGATAGCCAAAATGAATAAACTACATGGATCTAGCAGTCTATTTGGTGTCGTAATCTATTTTTCTATGTCAGGATTGAAATAGGGAAAAGCCTATACAAAAATAATGAATAGAAAAAAACTATACAGAAAGACAAAATAATTTCTGCTAATCAAATAGGAACACCTGAAACAGCAAGACAATCAATCCAAAATTCAATTAGCAGAAATTGTAATTAAAGTAAAATGTAACAGAGAGCTTTCAGAACAAAACCAGATTTAATCCTAGCAGTGCTTTCTTTACCTTACTTGCATACAAATTAAAACAAGTTCACCCTTACTGCAGTTTAAAATAGAACATATATGTTGTTGCTCAAGAACAGTACATCAAATAATTAATATTTATAAATTAACCATTAAAACTTTAGAGGTAATTTTGAAGAAAAGATACTCTGGTCTTCAAAGCAACAGACTACTCTTAAGCAAGATGCATTTCAGTCTATTCAGAGAATGCAAAATCTGTTTGTAAATTCAGTTTAGAGGTGTTTTCCTACAAAGTTCAGGTTGGTGCCACATTCTAATAGTAGAAACATAGGGGCCCTTTTACAGAGTAGCAGTAAACCCAATGCAGGCTTACCGTTTGATCTTCAGGGACTACCGCCAGCCCAATGCGGCCGAGTAAGCGCCATTTCCGGGGGAAAAATAAAACCTCTGGAAATGGCTTGTGCGTTGATAATCCAGCGGTAATTTTGCATCTCCGTGTGCTGCCTGGTTACCACCAGGTTAGTGTGGGAGCCCTTATTGCCACCTCAATGGGTGGTGGTAAGGGATCCCCACTACATGGCCACATGGTAAGTGTTATTTCACTGCATGGCCATTTTTTTTGGGGGTGGGGGGGGGCTTTTACTGGCTGTGGAAAAAACAGCCCTGGCACGCTGGACAAACAACCCCTGCCACTAGCATAGGTCCCTTTTCCCCCACAGCTTGGTAAAAGGACTCCTCAGAGAACTGTAGGCAGATAAAGACCATATGGCCTATCCAGTCTGCTCTCCCTTTCACTCCCTTAGAGATGCTATGTACTTGTCCCAAGCTCTCTTGAATTCAGATACTGTTTTCGTCTACACCACTTCCACCAGGAGGATGTTCCATGATTTCACCACCCTTTCTGTGAAGAAGTATTTCCTCAGGTTACTTCTGAGTCTATCCCCTTTCACCTTCATCCTATGCCCCCTCATTCTATAGCTTCTATTCAATTGAAAGAGACTCACCTCTTGTGCATTTATGCCATGTAGGTATTTAAATGTCTCCCCTCTCCCACCTTACTTTCAAAGTATACATATTGAGATCATTAAATCTGTCCCTATAGGTTTTATGATGAAGATCATTGACCATTAAAGAGGTCTCACCAACATCATTCTAGCTTTCACCGTCAACTTTTCTACCTGTTTAGCCACCTTAAGATCATCATATATGATCATACTCAAGTCCTGCTCCTCTTTTCTGCACAAAAGGTCTCTACCCACAAACTATACCAATCCCTCAGGGCTTGTCCTACTGTTACCCAAAATGTAATTAATGCAATGACTTATACCTCAGACCAAATCCTGTTTCTCAGGAAAAAGGGAAATACATTAAAGACTGATATCATTCAGATAGGCTAACTCCAATCTGAATTTTTTTTAGGTTTATTTAGATTTAAGAATCAGAGAGGTGTTACACAATTCTTAGATCAGTGTTACAGAAGTAGGTGCTAAATAAAGTAACACTGAGTTGATTGTGTGCAAAATGTTGTTTTTATTGCACATTATAATTAAAACATTTTTTAATATCAATAGGTTAAAAAACATTAAAACCAGATTAAAATGTTTAAAAAGCTAAAAACAATAAAAAGTAGGTTAAAATATCTAAAATGTCTTTAAAATATGTTAACACTTTAAGGGCCCTGTTTACTAAGCCACACTGTAGGCACGCTAACCTTTTAGTGCACCCTAACGCTAGACACACATAGGAATAAATGGATGTCTCTAGCATTAGAATGTGCTAATTTTTAGTGCATGCTAAAAAGTTAGTGCGCCTACAGCGCAACTTAGTAAACCGAGCCTTAAAAGTCCATTTACCAGTACTGGATCCAGTGTACATAAACTAATTTGAAAAACATGTATTTGTCAACACCAGAATATGATTATTGACTTCATTGGTGTATATTTGTTCTCAAGCTATCAAGTAAATATGTTAGTCTGTGTATACACTGAGCTCAATTTTTTTTCTCTCTCTGATGTGAAAAATTAAGGGCCCTGTTTACTAAGCTGCACTAGAGGTGTGCTAGTGTTTTTAGCTCGTACTAACCATTAGCATGCACTAACCATGTAGATGCTCATAATATTCCTATGGGCATCTATATGGTTAGCGGATGCTAACTTTAGCATATGCTAAAAACGCTCGTGCACCTTACTAAACAGGGCCCTAAATGTCCATGTACATGCTGTCCACTTATTTGTTTCCTGCTTTCTTGTATTACTGCTTTCTTTTCATTTGTCTTGGAATTCTTTCTTAAAGTTTTATTCTTCTTCTTTTACCTATTTCTAACTTTAAAAGCAAATATACGTTTTTAGTTACTACAACCATTACGACCCCTGACACAGGCGCTGTGCACCAAAACACGGCCCGTGTCAGGTCATTTTTGGAAGATTGTTATCCAAGTTATGTGATTAAAGATAGTTTGCCCTGATTTTGAAGGCTCTTGGTACTTTCTTTTGCTATTTGGACGTTGGACTTTGGACCCTCTCTGTGCTGTGTTGTTCATACCAGAACCCCAATCAGATTATTCTGACCTTAGCTTTTTTTTTTTAATCAAGACTGTCAAAATATTCTCTTTTTAAAATGAAATTAATATCTCATTTAATATATAGCAATATTTTATTTAAAATAATTTTCTGAGAAACAGATTTCTCCTCTGACTTAATAGATATTAAATGATCTGTTATTTGATTACATCTATTTTAAATTAGAATTCCAACAATTACCTTACTTCTTTCTCTTTCTCTCAACAAAAGAACATGTGGATTCTTTTCCAAAATTACTTTTAAAGCCTGTATATACTCTAATTATCAGTTAATTAAAGCTCCTTGACAAATACTAGTCAAACCCTAGTAATTCTTTAACATTTTATCTCTCTCATTCATACACACTCTCAGCATCTCCCCAAGGGTCACTCTGTGATCTGTAATTTGTTACATACAGTTCTGAGGCACAGGTTCCTTCAAGGAGTAGTGCAGTCAATCAACTTGCAGCTTACATTGCTTGTAAATAGAACGAGAAAAGCCATTTACTAAGCAGCATAGGGCTAACGTGCAGGTAGCTTGCGCCAAATTGGTACTACCGCTGGGGTAGCACGGGCACCCGGTGATAATTCTGAAGTTGGCGCATGCTGTTTCCAACGGTAGAAAATAATTTTCTACTGTGAAGGCGTTCCTGGTGGTAATTGCATTACAGCCACATTGATGCACTTTGCATAATTACTGCATGAGTAGCATATGAGCCCTTACCGCTAGGTCAATGGGTAGCGGTAAGGGCTCAGGCAGTAAATAGTCAAGCGCTACTTTTAATTTTAGCACACGGCAATTTACTGCCCCATTTAAAAAAGCTTCTTTTTCCCAGCTGTGGTAAAAATGATGAGTGTGTCCACACTACCGTAGGCTACTTTTTACGCAGCTTAGTAAAAGGACCCCTAAATCAGGTTAGTAACCATTAAACTCTGCTTTTATCAAAAAATTTCAACTTCGGCAACATTTAGAAATTTATTTTGGACTCTATATACTTACTATTAAATGTAAGCGTCTGCAGCCTTGCTATCACCTAGAAACCACACAGCACACATAAGGGAACTCACAACACCTGCTTTGGCCACCATTACACCTTTTAAAATTACAAATTGCATTTTTTAATATTTAATATAGGGAGCAGGTATTCTTGCAGTCTCCCAATAGTTAAAATGCAAGCATGAAAAATCACACCAAAATCAGGCTCTCTGGGCATTGTACCTGGCCCCCCCTTGATTCACAGCAGCCATTGCTCATAACTGTGAGCCACACACGGGTTTTTCTGCACAAGTGTGATTGCAATTTAAATGCAAATTGCACCACAAATTATGTCCACATAAAGAGTACCCCTCTGCATCTTTGCCGTACCCCTGGCACTTTATATTAATATTTTAATTAATTAATTGGTGGATCAGGGTTTTAAATTTAGTTCCGGTCCACTCAACCAGCTCCTAACCCATACAGTCACTTGAGGGCCCATACCCAGCTTATCTATTAGTGGTCCATGCAGAACAGTGTCAAAGGTTTTGCTAAAATCTAAATACCTCATATTTAGTGCTCTCCCTCAATCCAACACCCTTGTCACTCAGTCAAAGAAATCAATCAGATTTGTCTGACAAGACCTGCCTTTAGTGAAACCATGTTGCCTCGGGCCCTAAAATCTATTGGATTCCAAAAACTTTACTATTCTCTGTTTTAAAAACATTTTCATTAATTTACTTATCACAGAAGTCAGCCTTACTAGCCTGCAGTTCACAACCTCTTCCTTACTTCCACTTTTATGGAGAGGGTTCCACATCTGCTCTTCTCCAGTTCTCCAGGACTACTCTCGACTCTAGAGAAGCATTGAAAAGGTCAACGAGTGGAACCACTAGAACTTCCCTAAGTTTCTTCAGTAAACTCAAAAGTATGCCATCTGGCCCCATTGCTTTGTTCACCTTTAGTTTAGCCAGCCCCTCATGAACACAATCCTCTGAAAATTGTTCAGGGGCTACCGCCCCTTCATTCCTATTTGTGTTTGTCTTTGTCTTCTGCAGTCCTGCTCCCGGCCCTTCAGTGGGTAATGGAAATTGTTCTGGTTGCTAGTGGAAGAGGCAATCAAAACTGGCAAAAAATACAAATATCATATATTAATTGCCCTGACCTCTCCCCCTTTCCCCTTGGGAATCCATCATCTCTCAGGCTAACGCTCAATATATCATTTTAGCCGGTGGTAAATGTTCATGTACTGTTGCACAGCACCTGTACATTGGCCTACATTGCTTCAAACAATATTTAAGCACCTCTGTTATACTCTTTCTCATATAAATAACACCATTACACCTCTCTCAAATACTCATTCTGTCACAACTGACATATTTGTACTCCACATAATTTATGTATGCATTCCAAGTCTAATACAAGAGTAATGAGGAGATGCTCAAATATTTCATACATTTCTTTCTGGATACAAACATCTAATATAATAAAACGCACCGTGAACGTTCTGAAGACAACGTTCTGAAGCCACTCAAACACTCCCTGTAGGGTTCGTGGATTTGTGGTGTGAAGCCAGCCAGCCGTCTCTGCCCTGCCCTCGCGTCAAACGTCATGACGTCGAGGGCGGAAAAAAACCCAAACAATTCCGGCAGCGTAGCGTCAGGGAAGGAGGCGGCGCTCCCGATGTCTCTAGCCTTCCCTTCGCTGTGTTCCGCCTTCTTCTGACGTCAAGGATGACGTCAGAAGAAGGCGGAACACAGAGAAGGGAAGGCTAGACGTCGGAAGCGCCGCCTCCTTCCCTGACACTGCGCTGCCGGAACCGCCACGGAGGTAAATTTAAAAAGAAGAAAAAAAAAAAAGGGATGTTGGGGGGAGAGAAGAGGGTGGGCAGTAAAGTTGAACAATGGGAGCGGGAGGGTAGGGGAGAAACGACAGCATGGATGCGAAGGGGGGGGCATGGATGCGAAGGGGGGGGGGAGAAGAGGGCGGGCCAGGCTGGGACATGGGAGAGAGAGGAGCATGAATGCGAGGGGGGGTCATGGAAGGGAGAGAGGGGACTTGCTGGAAAAGGATGAATGGAGGGGGCAGGGGACAGAGGAGCATGGATGGGCATGGATTGGGAGGGCTCAGGGAGAGAGGGGAATTGCTGGAAAGGGATGAATGGAGGGGGCAGGGGACAGAGGAGCATGGATGGGCATGGATTGGGAGGGCAGGGCTCAGGGAGAGAGGGGAATTGCTGGAAAGGGATGAATGGAGGGGGCAGGGGACAGAGGAGCATGGATGGGCATGGATTGGGAGGGCAGGGCTCAGGGAGAGAGGGGAATTGCTGGATAGGGATGAATGGAGGGGACAGATGGGCATGGATGGATATGGATTGCAGGGCAGGGCTCAGGGAGAGAGGGGAATTGCTGGATAGGGATGAATGGAGGGGGGCAGGTGACAGAGGAGCATGGATGGGCATGGATTGGGAGGGCAGGGCTCAGGGAGAGGGGAATTGCTGGATAGGGATGAATGGAGGGGACAGATGGGCATGGATGGATGGATATGGATTGCAGGGCAGGGCTCAGGGAGAGAGGGGAATTGCTGGATAGGGATGAATGGAGGGGGCAGGTGACAGAGGAGCATGGATGGGCATGGATTGGGAGGGCAGGGCTCAGGGAGAGAGGGGAATTGCTGGAAAAGGATGAATGGAGGGGGCAGGGGACAGATGGGCATGGATTGGGAGGGCAGGGCTCACACTCTCTCTTTCATATACAATGTCTTTCTGACTCTCACTCTCACACACTCTGTCTCACACTGTATCACATTCACTCTCTATGTGCCACACAGTCACTCACACACTCGCTTGGTCTCATACACTCACTCTGACAGAGAATCTGTGTCTCACACACACTCTCTCTCTCGCCCACACACACACACACTCTCTCACACTGTGTCTCACATACACACTTGCACACACTCTCATTCTCACACACACACTCTCTCACAAACACACTCGCACCCAGACTCATTCTCTCTCTCATACACACACACTCACACTTTCACTCTGACTCTCAAACAGTCACTCTCACATACACTCTCCCAAACATACACACTCCGAGGAAAACCTTGCTAGCGCCCGTTTCATTTGTGTCAGAAACGGGCCTTTTTTACTAGTTTACACATAATTGTGGCAATGCTTGTTATATGAAATTCTGTGCAATTGGACTTGTAACCTAAGTGACCCCTGTTCATAAAATTACCCTCCAAGTAGAATCCCATGAAGCCCATTTTCCACTGGATTCTATATAGCGAGACTGAAATTGCATGTGCAAATCCAGTTGTATTCTGGATTTGTGCACGCAATTTAATTACTTAGGGGTCCTTTTACAATGGCACGCTAGTATTTTAGCAGGTGCTAATGAATAGCGCACACTAAAAACACTAGCGCACCTGTGTAAAAGACTCCCTTAACAAGTCAATCAGCACCAATAACTGCCACTTAACAAGCAATTATTGACACTAATTGACATTAATTAGAATTTACACACACAAATTGCTAGGTGCATTCTGTAAAGTGGTGCACGTAAATTCTAATATTCATTGCCAAAAAGGGGGTGTGACAATGGGTGTGGAATGGGCAGGGCATGGGCATTCTGAAAATCTATACGCAGGGTTATAGAATACATCTGCTCTGTGCTTAACCTAGACACCGGCATTTATGCCAAGTTTTACTTCTTGTAAATGGATGCACCTAGAGTTAGGTGCAAGCATGGCTACTAGGCATATTCTATAAACCCGCTAGGCATATTCCGTAAACTGCGTCTTGGTATGATTTACAGAATATGCCTAGGCATAAATATTTTCGGCGCTGATTTTTCAGGTGTCCTATATTGAATCTAGTCCTTTATGTTAAAGAGGATGTTTACTAAACTGTGCTAAGCAACTAGTGCGGGTATTAACATGTAGGAGCTGTTACTGCCGACCAGTGGCGTAGCTACGTGGGGCCACAGGGGCCTGGGCCCCATAGATTTGGCCCTGGACCCCCCTGCCAATGACCCTCTCGACCCCCCCTCCCACCGCCAACCCGCCATCGCCTACCTTTGCTGGCGGGGGACCCCAAGCCCCGCCAGCTGAGGTCCTCTTCATCCTTCATTCTGTTTCTGAGTCTGAAGTCCTGCACGTTGTTTATGCAGGATGTCAGACTCAGAAACAGAACGAAGGATGACGAGGACCTCGGCTGGCGGAGTTTGGGGTCCCCAGCTAGTAAAGGTAGGTGAAGGCGGCGGCGGGGGAGGGTTGGTGGTGGGAGGGGGGTTGAGAGGGTCGTCGGCAGGGGGGGGGGGTCATATTTGTTGGTGGTGGTGGCGGCGGTGGCGGGGGGGATCGGCAATGGCAGGGGGGGTGTCGGCAATGGCGGGGGGCTAAAATGTGCCCCCTCACCTCGGGCTCTGGATCCCCCTCCCGCCGAAGTCTGGCTATGCCCCTGCTGCAGACCCGTGCCAATGGCTACCATATGCTAGTAGCTACTTAGCATGGGTAGGGGCAGGATCCAGGTGGGTTATGGATATAGATGGGGTATGGCTGGCACACAGATGATGTTCTTTATATTCAGTAAAGTTCTCAATTGCTCCGGGGTAAAGAGTTTGTCCCTCCGTTTTACTACACATTTGCATGGGTATGCCAACTTAAATGTTGCACCCAAATCTTTTGTCTCTTTCCTCATAACTAGAAACAAATTCCTTGGGTAATTTTTGTGACCGGGATAAATCCAGATATTTTTCCCATGAAATAACTCAGATGCATGACGGAAAACCAGTTAATTGTATTAAGATCTTGCTCAACTATTAAAGAAACCAACAAAGTAGCTCTTTCAGATGTTTCTGATAAAGATTCTTCAGCATTCAAAAATTAGCACTGTAAAACTACCATTATTTGAAAAAAAAAATATGGGCTACCAACTTACTGTTAATGACATCACAGTGGTGTAGGCATTAGTCAGGGGAGCAATATTGGAGGCCTATCACAAGCTCCACCCAAAGCAGCAAACAATAGCCAAACTCAAGGAAGCACTGCAGATGATCTGACAGCCTGCCACATAGACGAACCGACAAGGCTGTTAAGAACTTCCCAAAGCGAGGTTAAACCTGCGGGATGGACACTGAGCATTCACAGTGACAACAAAATTCCGACACATTGTTAATGGTGTCATTTGAATGATGTCATTTTACTGTATTTTAGCTTAAACATTTTTAATGTGCAAAAATCGCTAAAATGTGCTAAAATATCAATAATATCAATACAGCTGAAGATAATTAAATGTTGTTTAACAGCAATATGCAAGTATGATGACTAAATTCAAAGCAGTTGCTGAGACAATGGCAAAAAACTCTAGGGGATTACTTTTTTTTTTTTACTCACCTTATGTATACCTGTGTTTTACTTGTGTTGTTGTGTCTCGGGTATGTGTTTCTGGGGATGTCTGGCTATGTATTTGTGTGTGTGTGGGGGGGGGGGGGGGGGGGGAGGGGAGTGTGTTTGTCCTTATGTATGGTACAGGGTTGGTATTCAAAAACATAAACATCAAAACCAGTAAGCTATATCAGATAAGAGGTAGCAATCTCCCAGATATTTACCAGTTCAGAAAGTTTTGAACACTTGGCTATTTAAGAAAATGTATTGATTTTATCTGCACTGATTAAACTCTGGAATTTGTTGCCAGAGAATGTGGTAAAAGTGGTTAGCTTAGCGAAAAGGTTTGGATATCTTCCTAAAAGAATAGTCCATTAGCCAATACTAAGATGGACATGGGAAAATCCACTGCCTATTTCTAGATTAAGCGGCATAACATGCATTGCACTGTTTTGAGATCTTGCCAAGTACTTGTGACCTGGATTGGCCACTGTTGAAAACAGGATACTGGGCATGATGTACCTTTGGTCTGTCCCTGTATGGCACCACTTATGATCCTATGTTCTTATGAGTATTGTATTGTAAGAGCAATGATCTTGATCATCAGATTTTTGCATTGATTATTAGAAGTTTTAATAATTTTTATTGTTTATATTGCATTGTGACATTTCATACTGTACACCACCTGGAGCAGTCATCCAGTAAAGACATAGGAACCAAAACTACAAAATTCAATCATGCATTGGATAGATATTTGAAAGCCATTTTATAAATGGGCAAGTGCAGTTACACATGCTTTGCACGCATAAGTGCACAGAAAAACAGCATTTATCCACCTAAGTGCACTACTTGCTATTCTGTAAGGCAGTGCTTTAGCATGTAACAGCAAAGGGGCAAACATATGGGCAGAGCATTGGAGGGGAACAGGCATGTCTCCAATACCACAACTTATAGAACACTATAAGTTATGCGCATTGTGTGGTGCTCTTAGGTGTGTCCATTATGCCAGCCATAGATTTGGTGTAAATGGTCAAACCTAAATTCAGGAGCACAAATATGGGTTTATGTTAGTACTAGTAAAAAAGGCCCGTTTCTGACACAAATGAAACGGGCGCTAGCAAGGTTTTCCTCGGAGTGTGTATGTTTGGGAGAGTGTATGTGAGAGTGACTGTTTGAGAGTCGGAGTGAAAGTGTGATTGTGTGAGAGAGAGCGTGAGTCTGGGTGTGAGTGTGTTTGTGAGAGAGTGTGTGTGTGAGAATGAGAGTGTGTGCAAGTGTGTATGTGAGAGACAGTGTGAGTGAGAGTGTGTGTGTGTGGGCGAGAGAGAGAGTGTGTGTGAGACACAGATTCTCTGTTTGAGTGAGTGTATGAGACCAAGCGAGTGTGTGAGTGACTGTGTGGCACATAGAGAGTGAATGTGATACAGTGTGAGACAGAGTGTGTGAGAGTGAGAAAGACATTGTATATGAGAGAGAGAGTGTGAGCCGTGCCCTCCCAATCCATGGCCATCTGTCCCCTGCCCCCTCCATTCATCCTTTTCCAGCAATTCCCCTCTGTCCCTGAGCCCTGCCCTCCCAATCCATGGCCATCCATGTTCGTCTGTCACCTGCCCCCTCCATTCATCCCTATCCAGCATTTCCCCTCTCTGCTTGAGGCCTGCCCTGCAATCCATATCCATCCATGCCCATCTGTCCCCTCCATTCATCCCTATGCAGCAATTCCCCTCTCCCTGAGTCCTGCCCTCCCAATCCATGCCCATCCATGCTCCTCTGTCAACTGGCCCCTCCATTTTTCCCTATCCAGCATTTCCCCTCTCTGACTGAGGCCTGCTCTGCAATCCATATCCATCCATGCCCATCTGTCCCCTCCATTCATCCCTATCCAGCAATTCCCCTCTCCCTGAGTCCTGCCCTTCCAATCCATGCCCATCCATGCTCCTCTGTCACCTGGCCCCTCCATTTTTCCCTATCCAGCATTTCCCCTCTCTGCCTGAGGCCTGCTCTGTAATCCATATCCATCCATGCCCATCTGTCCCCTCCATTCATCCCTATGCAGCAATTCCCCTCTCCCTGAGTCCTGCCCTTCCAATCCATGCCCATCCATGCTCCTCTGTCAACTGGCCCCTCCATTTTTCCCTATCCAGCATTTCCCCTCTCTGCCTGAGGCCTGCTCTGTAATCCATATCCATCCATGCCCATCTGTCCCCTCCATTCATCCCTATCCAGCAATTCCCCTCTCCCTGAGTCCTGCCCTTCCAATCCATGCCCATCCATGCTCATCTGTCACCTGGCCCCTCCATTTTTCCCTATCCAGCATTTCCCCTCTCTGCCTGAGGCCTGCTCTGTAATCCATGCTCCTCTGTCCCCTGCCGCCTCCATTCATCCTTTTCCAGCAAGTCCCCTCTCGCCCTTCCATGACCCCCCCCCCCTCGCATCCATGCTACACTCTCTCCCATGTCCCAGCCTGGCCCGCCCTCTTCTTTCCCCCCCCCCTCGCATCCATGCCTCGCATCCATGCCCCCCCTCGCATCCATGCCCCCCCACCCCTTCGCATCCATGCCCCCCCCTCGCATCCATGCCCCCCCACCCCTTCGCATCCATGCCCCCTCCTTCGCATCCATGCCTCGCATCCATGCCTCCCCTTTTTTTTTTTTTTTAATTCTTTTTAACTTTGCCTCCGTGGCGGTTCGTGCAGCGAAGCGTCAGGGAAGGAGGCGGCGCTCCCGACGTCTAGCTTTCCCTTCGCTGTGTTCCGCCTTGTTTTGAAGGCGGAACACAGCGAAGGGAAGGCTAGACGTCGGGAGCGCCGCCTCCTTCCCTGACGTTTCGCTTCCGGATTTGTTTGTTTTGTCGCGAGGGCGGGGCAGAGACGGCTGGCTGGCTGGCTTGAAGGGAGGCTTCACACCACGAATCCCCGAACCCTTCAGCCTCAGCCTGGGAGTGACGTCAGATGGCTTCAAGGCTTCAGGCTTCAGGCTTCAGGCTTCAAGGCTTCAAGGCTTCAGACTTCCGGCTTCAAGCTTCCGGCTTCACAGAACGTTGTCCTGAGAACTTAGGCTTCCGGCTTCAAGCTTCCGGCTTCACAGAACGTTGTCTTCAGAACGTTCACGGTGCGTTTTATTATATTAGATTATATAACAGAACTGAGGCAATCAGATGCTGTTATAGGATAAGTGCTTCCTGTGCTGTATTGGGGTGCCTAAAATAAAGCATCCTGTTATAAAATTGCCCATTACTGGAGGTAATTCAGTAAATTGGTGCTTCCTTTAGGCACCTTGATGCCACATGTTAAAAGCCTATTCTGTAATGGCATCTGGGCAAACAGATTCCATTCTAGAATCCTAGCCCAGCCTGGTATCAGGGCACTTAAAATCTAGCCGGCTGATATTCAGCACTATTTAACCACCCAGAAATGGTTAACTTTAAAACCGGCCAAAAAACAAAACAAAATGAATATTCACCAGAAATAGCCTAGCATTTACGGGCCCTTTTATGAAGTGGTGGTAAACCCAACGAGGGCTTACCATTCGCTAAGTACCTTAGGCCTACTGCAGCAGCCCAGTGGTAGTTCCCTCCCTCAGCGTGCGCCATTTCTGGTGCTGAAAAAATATTTCAAGTTTTGTAGTGCCAGTGTTTACCCAGTAGTAATCAGGAAGTACCGGGCAGGCGTGGGAGCCCTTATAGCCACCTCAATGGGTGGTGGTAAGTACTCTCCCCTGAAATGGCTGCGCGGCAAGTGGTTCACTTGCCACATGGCCATTTCTTTAAGAAAAGGGAAATCTGCCTTTTGCCCGCTGCGGTAAAAGGGGGCCTCAGAGCATGTCAAAAACCCATGCTGATGCCAGCGCAAACCCCATTTTGCCGCAGCTTTGTAAAAGGACCCCTGAATATCCAGGCTTGGTGCAGTCATGGGACTTAGCCGGCCTGCCTCCTGCGGACTGAATATCGGCCAATTTGTGCCCACAGTTACATCAGCCATACAGTGGACCTACTGCTTTCCAATAGGCGCACACTGCTTTTATAAACCAGGTGCAACATCCCTGTTATAAAATTACCCTCCAGAAGCTAGAATCAGTACATGGCACTCAAAATATAGCACCAAAAACATTGGCGCTGAATGGTATTCTATAAAATATATTCTGGGGTAGGTGCTCTTTATAGAATAGTGGGTAGCACAGGGATCCATGCTCAACTTTTAGCACTAGGTGCTTTTCCATAAATGAGCATGTAAGTGTGTTTTCACTCAGATCTGCCTTTTTTGTCCTGTTTCGGCGTCTTACATCAATTAGAAAGCTTTTCAGTGCCAAAATTTCAGTGCAGAAGTAGAGCCTAATGTTCAGTGCCATATATAGAATACCCTCGCATATGCATGAGAAAGAGACAGTTGATATATAAATGTACTATTTAGAAATTTAGAAGGACCATTAGTCTTGAAGAGATTTGTTATAACATTCTGTAACTGCAAAAGTGTGTTAATGAATATTCATTAGCGTTAGTAAATTGTTTAACATGTCTCATGATATTTTGTGGCAAAATTGAGGAAAACAGATTATTATGATTAGCTAAAAGATTTTGATAAACTAAAAGATTCTTAACAATGCAAATATTGAGAAAATAGATAATAGTAAAATCTATTAGAGAGGGAAAAAGACAAATATCTTCCTTTTAGTTGAGTGAATTTGAAAATATTGTCGAACAGGAACAGAAGTAAAAAGCACAGTCTAGAGTCATTTCAATCAGACACCTTCTAAAGTATGTCAACATTACTTCTGACAAGCCATATAAGTAAAAGATATTAGCTTGTAAAATATATTGCAGTACACACTTTCCATTTAATAGGCTTCATAAACTGATGTTGCTTGTTATCCCTGTTTGATAGTATGGGGTAGTGACATTATAGCCACCCTGGATCTTTATCGTAGCTCAAGAGCTTGTATAAGAGGTACACCTGCATTCACTTTAAATTTCAGCATACACAAGCAGTAAAGATATTAGGTGAAAATTAGTTTGTACCCAACAAAGTAAGGGGTCGTTTTACTAAGGTGCACTGAAAAATGGGCTGCGGCACTGTAAGCGCATGTTTTGGGTGCACACAGAAACATTTTTCAGCGCACCTGTAAAAAATGCCTTTTTAAAATTTTGACCGAAAATGGACATGCGGCAAAATCAAAATCGGCGCAAGTCCATTTTGGGTCTGAGACCTTACCGCCAGCCATTGACCTGTGGTAAAGACTCACGCGGTAACCAGGCGGTAAAGACCTACGCGCATTAAATTCCATTTGGTACGCGTCCGATATGCATGTCTGAAAATAACACGTGTATTGGACGCGCACTACAAATGAAATTACCGCAAAAGTCATGTGGTAGCTGGGCAGTAACTCCATTTTGGCACGCATTGGGCACGCATAGATGCTTATGCGGCTTAGTAAAAGGACCCCTAATTACTCTATTTACTACTGTGAGTTAACACATTAAGGAGATTAAGGCAGTGTGGCATCTGCACATGTGGAGAAGCAGCAATATACGCAGAGCAGATTTCAAAATGTGCCCTAACTTGAAATAATTCTGTCAATTCCCCGATGCAATTATCAAAACGCTGGTCATTGTCGGAGGCGGATAGTCAGCCGAAGAAGTGATGCTGTGAAGATGGGCACTTTGCTATAAGTTAAGTATGAAGTGTTTTCAAATTAAATATAACAACTGTAAAAATATTATTCACATAATGGACGTGGTTTTTTTTTTAATGCCTATGATTGCAATTAAGCCTTGAAATGACCACGTTCTGCATGGTTAAGGCTTGCTGAGTCTTTTTCCACTGTGCAATTTCTGTACACTATTTTTCAGTGAGGGGTTGTTTGACTGTTTGATTTATTATGTACCTCACTTCCTTCATTGTGTGTTAGTGTATACTTTTGTAAACACCAGTTTTCCAATACTCCTATTTAAATATGTAGATTTTGGACAGGGATATACACATATTTTATTTTTTTTTCCTAATTGGCTTTTTTACTTCCTCCAAGGCCAGCAAACTGTTCCTTTCAGCCTGCAATATAGATGTGTGATGAGGGGGCAATTGTATTTAAAATGTCTTTAAAAATGTAAAAAAATGTCTTTATGAATTTGGCTTCTTAATTCATTGTTCACATGCGGAACATTGTAGAATATTGCACTCATATAACCTTCTGTGATGTGGTCTATGTCCTGTCAGATAGAGAAACCCAGAGGCCTGGGAAAAGAGTAAATGGGTAACTAAATACCAAGAATCAACTCCAGCCTCAATAGATAGTTGTATAACAGAACTGATACACCAATGTGCATTTTGTGATCTATAACTGCGTGTGAATGTTACTGAGGTGAATGACAACTTTTTGATTTGTTGTTTATATGAGGATGTTTGGGTGCTTTTTGAAAGTTTGAAATATACATTTTAAAGTTGGTTCCATTCACTGAGAGCAGCATTTTAAAAAGGACATACAAACTGGAATTAAGAAGTCCAGGCTGGGATGTCTCAAGTTCTGCTTGTATTTTAGAACAAAGCCTATTCTAAAATACATTTATGCACCAGCTAGTTGTGGCAGAAGCATCCATTTTAGAATCATACATGTCTAAGACCTTCATTTAAATGTCTGGAGATGCCCAGACATTTAAAAGCCATTTTTAGAATGGGGGCCTTTCAGATGTCAGGAAATCAAGTGTATCCAGTTCGTAAGGGGACACAAGGAGGGCAGGAAGAGGGAGCTGTCTGGGCAGGTCAACACTACAGACATCCACTCCTTATTGCATATAGGGAATGCACATCTGCAGTGCGAAACCCACATGTCAGATGTAGACCTGCTCCAAGGCACACCCAAGTGCCTGCTTAAGATTCAGTGGTAAGTACATCCCAGTATTTCCTCTAAGCTGTGCAGCAGTCCTTCAAGCACACTGCTGCCAGTGGGGTGTGGTGCTTCAATACTGTGTTTTCAAAAGCTAGGGCAAAGCAGATCCTCTGGAATCCTGCAGAACTTGCTTGTCCCTCACAATTGAAAATGTGATATTGATACAACATCCCAACTGGCAGGAATATAGATGAAGGACTCCTTCACAGATTAGAGTCAACATTGGTACATCCTTTTGTATTGGGTCTCATGCTACAAGTTCTTCCCCTTCCAGCACACTCTGGCATCTCCCCCCCACCCTTGGAATTACAGATCATCCCCCTTAGTATCACAGAGCCTTACCCCACCAGCTGTGTGACCCCCCTCTGCCAGCACTGAGACCACCCTCCCAAGACCCCCAGACCTATTCCCTGGTTGGGAAGGCTCCCACATGAAGGCGCAAGCCCCACACATTGCATCCTCCATGGACTCCACTCCCCGAGGCTCAAGTGTCATGAAGGTGGTCCTTCGACTCTAAGTTCTCGCACCTCCTACCCCACAACCCAGTCCCTAGACTTGCTGGGGATCCCTAGTATCTAGTGAATAGGAGCAATGCCCACTCGCTTCCACTTCATGCCCTCCTGAGAATCAAAATGGCCACCAGCACCTCTAGCAGTAACATCTAGTAAAACTACAATATTACTTCTAGGTGCTATTAAATGTGCATATTTTTGATACTTTTTCATGGTAGTTCTATTATTAGGATTCAATTTGAAGTTTTCAAGTTTACCTCATTTATTGTATTTGTTTATACTTGACCATTTTACTATTGTTATGCTGTTAACAAAATTGTAAGTCTTATGTTAAACTCTACCTACTGTATACTGCCTTTGGTGAATGTCTTCATAAAAGCGGTTAATATATCTCAATAAATAAATAAATACATTAAATAAATAAATGGGGGGGTCAGACTTCCATGTATGGGCATTTCCCCCATATATGGAAACCTAACACCTAACAGTAATATCACGGTGTTACTTCATGGGCACTTTGATTCACAGGAGGGCACAAGGCAGGAGCAAGTGGGTAGAAAGCCAACAAAAAAAAGAAGTGGGAAAAGTGAACCAGGCTTGTCCAAATAACAGGTACCAAACAAATAATTAATGATAAAATCAAAACAGTTTATTAATATTTCCTTAGAAATGACTCGACACAACATTGTGTTTCAGCCTGACAGCCTGCATCAGGAGTCTTATATCTTAAGGAAAGACTGATGGTCTAATTTTACATTTAGGTTGAAAAACAGACGGCTTGAAATAGCATCATGATACAATAGTGCTTACTTCAGTGCCTTATGTTTATTCATATCACCCCTCTCCTCAAGTCACTTCATTGGCTTCCGATCAGGTACCACATTCAATTCAAGCTTCTGCTACTAACCTACAAATGTACTCGATCTGCAGCCCCTTCTTACCTCTCAACCCTCATCTCCCCTTACGTTCCTACCCGTAACCTCCGCTCTCAACAAATCCCTCCTCTCAGTACCCTTCTCCACCACCGCCAACTCCAGGCTCCGCCCTTTCTGCCTCGCCTCACCCCAAACATGGAACAAACTCCCCGAGCCCATACGCCAGGCCCCCTCCCTGCCCATCTTCAAATCTCTGCTTAAAGCCCACCTCTTCAATGTCGCCTTCGGCACCTAACCTCTACCCAGGAAATCTACACTGCCCCAACTTGACATTTCATTCTTTAGATTGTAAGCTCCTTCGAGCAGGGACCGTCCTTCTTTGTTTATTTTGTACAGCGCTGCGTAACCCTAGTAGCGCTCTAGAAATGTTAAGTAGTAGTATTAGTAGTAGTAGACACAACGGTCTTTTTTAAGACCAACTTTATGTTGCTATTTCAAGCCGTCTGTTTTTCAACCTAAATGTAAGATTAGACCATCAGTCTTTCCTTAAGATATAAGACTCCTGATGCAGGCCATCAGGCCGAAACACAACGTTGTGTCGAGTCATTTCTAAGGAAATATTAATAAACTGTTTTGATTTTATCATTAAATATTTGTTTGGTCCCAGTTATTTGGACAAGCCTGGTTCACTTTTCCCACTTCTTTTATTTCTGTTTGCTGTCCCGTGGGATCTATTGAGTTCTCCACGCACATGGATCCTCTTTAGCAGCAAGTGGGTATCATATGTAATTGTTGCAGTTTCTAATGGCTTTTAATTACTGTTCCATATCATCAAGCTGATCAATCCATAGACTGGTGGGTTGTGTCCATCTACCAGCAGGTGGAGATAGAGAGCAAACTTTTGCCTCCCTATATGTGGTCATGTGCTGCCGGAAACTCCTCAGTATGTTCTCTATCTCAGCAGGTGGTGGTCACACACAGCAGCAGCTCTGGCTAGGCCTCCAAGCCTAATCCTTAGGTTTTGTTGAGGCCTGGGGTTGAGGGCTCTTTTGAGCAAGTGCAAACCTGGTGGTGCCAGGTCCCTCCTTTTCTCCCCCTCCCGCTGGCTCCGTTTAAAAAAAAAAAAAAAAATATATTTTAAACGTCTTTAAAGGCGTTAATTCGACGTTTCTTTAAACGTTCATTGCAGCTACTCACTGGGACACCAGTTCGTTACAGCTCGGAGCGGCAAGCAGGTAATTTTACCTTTTATAGCGGGCAGGGGGTTCCCCGATTCTTCTCCTCGTGCAATGGCGTCGGAGGGCGAGGGCGCAAAGGGTCGCTCCCCGGATCGCTGGAGCGCTTCTAGAGGGGATGCGGGGGTTTTACAACCTGATTCGCCCTTGATGGGTGATAGTTTAGTGACCGATGAATGTCCCGGTCGTTCCTCCGGCGTGGCGGTTTTTTACCGCCATAAACGCCCATCCCCCGCTCCTCGCCTCCGCCATCTTGGCCGGCCACGCGGCTCGAACGGCTTCTTCGGGGCCGCCCTTGAGGTTGGAGACATTAATGCCATGAACGCCCTTAATTTGGGCGACGGCACAAAAGCGGCTAAAGTTAAGCGCCGTTCTTCCCGCGCGGCTCCTTCACGGAGTTTCGCGCCGGACGCCATTTTGGATGCGCAGCATGTCTCTCCCCCGCTATTGCGAGCGCCGGTTGAGAGTGCGTCTAGGGCTGTTGCCCAGGCTGCGGAAGTGCACAGTCTGGGGGGTTTCTCCCCCGAGTTTGTTTTGCTGCTGCATCAGGCTTTTCCTCATGCAAAACGCTGCCCTGCTCCCTCTTCTGATAAAGGGTTGAGGTTCCCAGAGGTAAACGCCCTCGGGTTGATTTCCAGGCCTTGGAGGACTTTTGTCTCCTCCGATTAGATGAGGGCAGCGTGTCTGAGGTCTCCCAACGATCCTATTGCGGATTCCTTGGAGGAGATAGATCCCCGCTCGGATGGAGCGGATGACCCCTCTGCAGCGCGGCTTTTTAGCCCAGAGGATTTGCCCAACCTGTTGTTACAGGCCATGGACACTTTGAAGATTTCCTCTCCGGAGGACGTCTCTCCCCAGCCCCTGTTGGCTCTGCCATTATGCTGGGGACGAAGCGCCCGCCTAGAACCTTCCACGTGCATGATGCCATGCACACCTTAATTTCGGCTCAATGGGATGTCCCGGAACGAGCCTTAAAGTGGCTAGGGCTATGTCCCGCCTCTATCCTTTGGCTGTGAGTGAACGTGAGGCTATCTGTGGCCTACCGTGGATTCTTTAATCACTGCGGTGACTAAGAAAACGGCGTTGCCGGTGGAAGGTGGCACGGCCCTAAAGGACGCCAAAGACAGAAGATTGGAGGCGGCCTTAAGGTCGTCCTTGGAGGCAGCTGCTTTAAGTTTGCAGGCCTCAGTTGGCGGCTCCTATGTGGCCAGGGCGTGCCGGACTATGGTGCAGCGGGCTTCCCCCTCGGATCATTCCTTGAGGGCTGATTGGCCGGCCCTGGAATCGGGCTTAGCCTATTTGGCAGACTTGCTGTATGATGTCTGGAGAGCCTCAGCTAAAGGCATGGCTCAGACAGTCTCTGTGCGGCGGTGGCTTTGGCTGAAACATTGGTCTGCTGACCACGCCTCTAAATCCCGCCTGGCTAGATTGCCTTTTAAAGGCAAGCTGCTCTTTGGGGTCGAGCTGGACAAAATCGGGACCGATCTCGGCACGTCTAAGGGCAAGAAATTACCAGAGGTCAGGGCTCGGGTTAGTACTCGTCCCGATACCTCCATACCGCCCGGGCAAGTCGGGTTCCTCTGCCCCCTCTCCTTCAAGAGGAATTTCTCCCCCAAGCAGCATTCCTTTCGCAGAGACCGCCGTCCCGGAGGTGCTCCCTCCGGTTCCTCCCCCAGGGTCTCGTACCAATGACGGGGCCTTGGTCCACGCCCCAGTGCAGATTGGAGGACGGCTGTCCTCGTTTTCTGGGCGAGTGGACCACTATAACTTCAGACGCGTGGGTGCTGGAAGTCATCAGAGACGGCTACAAGCTAGAGGTCTGCCAACCCTTAAGAGACGGGTTTGTACTCTCTCCCTGCAAGTCTCCCGGTCAAGCTGTGGTAGTGCAGCAGACCTTGGACAACCTGATCCGCCTGGGTGCGGTCGTTCCGGTGCCAAAAAATCAGATTGGCAAGGGACGTTACTCCATTTACTTTGTGGTTCCAAAGAAAGGAGGTTCTGTCCGGCCTATCCTCGACCTCAAAGGGGTCAATCGGGCCTGGAAAGTGAGGCACTTTTGCATGGAGACTCTCCGCCTCTGTATAGCGGCAGGTGAAGGCAGGAGAGTTCTTGGCTTCCTTGGACATCAAGGAAGCGTACCTGCATATTCCCATCTGGCCTCCTCTCCAACGCTTTCTGCGTTTTACAGTCCTGAGACGACACTTCCAGTTCAGAGCCCTCCCTTTCGGGTTGCTACTGCTCCGCGGACCTTTTCCAAAGTAATGGGGGTCATAGCGGCCTTCCTGCTAAAGGAAGAGTACAAGTCCATCCTTATCTGGACGACTGGTTGATCCGAGCCCCCTCTTATGCAGAGTGCGGCAAAGCTATGGACCGGGTAGTTGCTCTTTTGAGCTCCCTGGGATGGATCATCAACTGGAAGAAGAGCCAGCTGCGCCCGACTCAGTCCCTGGTGTATCTGGGAGTTGCGATTCGACACCCAAGTGGGCAGAGTGTTCCTGCCAGACAATCGGATTGTCAAGCTTCAGGCTCAGGTGGACTAGTTCCTAGTAGCCTCTCCTATTCGGGCTTGGGACTACGTGCAGCTGTTGGGCTCTATGACGGCCACGATGGAAGTAGTGCCCTGGGACCAGGGCTCATATGAGACCACTACAGCTATCTCTGCTGCTGCGCTGGACTCCGTGTCGGAGGATTATGCTGTGCGCCTTCCCGGGACCCAGCAGTGCGCAAGGCGCTGAGCTGGTGGACTCAGACAGACAAGTTGTCTGCAGGATTGGCCTCTGGTGACCCCGGAGTGGATTGGTCGTCACGACAGAACGCCTCTTTGATGGGCTGGGGAGCCACTGCTTGGGAAGGACAGCGCAGGGGCTCTAGTCTCCTGCAGAGGCAAGTGTCTATCAACCTCCTGGAACGCAGAGCCATTCGGTTGGTGTTATTGGAGTTCATCCCGGTACTGTGTTGAAGCCTGTACGGGTCCTGTCGGACATGCCACGCTCTGGCCTATATCAACCGCCAGGGAGGTACCAGAGCGCCCCTCTAGCCAAGGAGGCTATGAGTCTTTGCCAGTGGGCGGAAGCGAACCTGGAACAGCTTTCAGTGGCCCACATTGCCGGAGTCCATGAATGTCAAGGCGGACTTCTCAGTCGCCATACCTTGGAGCCCGGAGAGTGGCAACTATCTGCTCAGGCGTTCTTGACATCACGAGCGCTGGGGCCAGCCGAGCCTAGATCTGATGGCGTCATCGGCCAATGGCCAAGTGCCGCGCTTTTTCAGCAGAGGACGGGACCCTCGATCCCTGGGAGTAGATGCTCTTCTCCAACAGTGGCCGACACAAGAGCTCCTCTATGTGTTCCCGCCCTGGCCCATGTTGGGCAGGGTGCTAGACCGGGTGGCAAAGCATCCCGGCAGGGTAATCCTGGTGGGTCCGGATTGGCCCAGACGTCCCTGGTATGCGGACTTGTTCAGGCTCTCAGGTCGACGATCCTCTGCGGCTGTCAGTGGAGCAGGGCCTGTTACATCAGGGTCCCGTGGTGATGGAGGATCCCTCTCCCTTTGGTCTTACGGCCTGGCTATTGAGCGGGCAGCGTCTGAGGAAGAAGGGCTTCTCAGACAAGGTCATCGCCACTATGCTGAGAGCGAGGAAGCGCTCTACTTCTACTGCTTACGCCAGGGTTTGGCGTATCTTTGCAGCATGGTGTGAAGCAGGCTCACTTTCTCCCTTCACTGCTCCAATTTCTTCAGTGTTGGCGTTCCTGCAAGAAGGTCTGGAGAAAGGCCTGTTGCTCAGTTCCCTTAAAGTCCAGGTAGCGGCTCTGGCTTGCTTCAGGGGCCGCCTGAAGGGTGCTTCCCTGGCTTCGCAGCCAGATGTGGTGCGCTTTCTCAAGGGAGTTAATCACCTGCGCCCTCCTCTGCACTCAGTGGTGCCTGCGTGGAATCTCAACCTGGTGCTAAGAGCATTGCAGAAGCCGCCTTTGGAACCCTTGTCGAGGGCATCTCTGAAAGACCTGACGTTGAAAGCAGTCTTTTTGGTGGCTATCACTTCAGACAGAAGAGTTTCCGAGCTCCAGGCGCTCTCATGTCGAGAGCCTTTCTGCAGTTCACTGAGGCAGGAGTGACTATTCGCACAGTGCCTTCCTTCCTGCCCAAGATTGGTTCTCGCTTCCATGTGAATCAGCAGCTCTGTCTCCCTTCCTTCGTAGGGAGGACTACCCAGAGGAGTACTCTTCTCTTAAATATCTGGATGTGAGACGAGTCATCATCAGATACTTGGAAGTGACCAATGATTTCCGGAAATCGGATCATCTGTTTGTCCTGTTTGCAGGTCCTCGTAAGGGTCTGCAGACTGCTAAGCCTACAGTGGCAAGATGGGTCAAGGAAGCCATTGCAGCGGCTTATTTGGCCGCGGGGAAGGTGCCGCCTATCCAGCTGAAGGCTCACTCCACGAGAGCTCAGGCGGCCTCGATGGCAGAGGCCGGATCCGTCTCCTTGGAAGAGATATGCAAGGCGGCAACGTGGGCTTCGGCTCATACATTCTCCAAGCATACCGTTTGACTGTGGCTGCACGGGGCGGAGGCCCGGTTTGGAGCTTCAGTGTTGAGGTCAGGGATTTCTATGTCCCGCCCTGGGTGAGTACTGCTTCGGTACATCCCACCAGTCTATGGATTGATCAGCTTGATGATATGGAAGGTAAAATTATGTATAATCATACCTGATAATTTTCTTTCCATTAATCATAGCTGATCAATCCATAGCCCCTCCCAGATATCTGTACTGTTTATATTCTGGTTGAATTTTAGGTTCAAGTTTAGCCTTCAGTTACTTCAGGGGACTTCGTGTTCAAGTTCTTCTTTCACTTGGATTCTTCAAGAGTTGAGACGACTTTGTGTTACAGTGAGCTGCTGCATTCCTCTCCCCTCCGTTTTACGGGGCTGGATTGAGACATAAATTCTGCCGGCACTCCCTCCCGCTTCGTGCGGCTGTAGGGCAGCTTTGTACCCCTCCCGCTTCGGCGGTGTTAGGGTCAGTCAGCTCCTCCCGCGGTTGCGGTTGCAGGATAAGCCAGATCCCCCCGCATCGGCGGGTGTGGTGTCCCTCCCCCGCTCCGCGGGGATGAGCTGGACGGATTCCCCTCCCCCACTTGTGTGGGGATGAGCTGGGTTAATTCCCCTCCCCCGTTTCGGCGGTGGTGAGCTGGGCAGAGTGTCCCTTCGTGGGTGTAATTCTCTAAGTGCTGAGTCCTGCGGATGGAGCTTTGATATCGACATACTGAGGAGTTTCCGGCAGCACATGACCACATATAGGGAGGCAAAAGTTTGCTCTCTATCTCCACCTGCTGGTAGATGGACACAACCCACCAGTCTATGGATTGATCAGCTATGATTAATGGAAAGAAAATTATCAGGTATGATTATACATAATTTTACCTTTTCTCTTAATTATAGGTTTGACAATTATACATAACATAAAGCATTCTACTCTATGCCTCCACATAACAGACTATTAGTGTCTTCTTCCACCCTTTTTTTTCTTATTCTGCTCCCAAAAACCATTGGTTATGTTAAATTCAGCTTTTTGGACAACAGTTTTATTGACATAACTCAACACAAAATAACACTTAACAATTCAACACATGACAAGAAAGATCCTTAGAACCAAAATGAATTTTCATCTGCCTAGATCTAAATTTGCATTCTTTGCATGTTAGTTCAGCTCCGTAACTGGAACAGTTTACAAGTCATTTACTGCCACGGGCTGAATATTATCTCCATTATAAAATATACTGATCTACATGTATGCATAAAAATGATAGGTGCAGACATTAAGACCTACTCCAGGGGAGGTGTAAATGACTGTGCCTGCAATGTAGGCTCTATTTCTGCCATTTACACTGGTAAAGACTTTTAGGTGGCATGGAGGGGCATTTTCGATATGATGGCCAAATCCAATTTTGGACATTTTGCAAAAAAATGTCCAAAACTCCAGTGACAAACATGGTAATTCTAGAACCAGAAAACATCTATCTTTTTGGTTTAAAAATCACCGTATTTTAGATGTTTTTATGCTTACTGCATCTTTCTTTAAAGGCCATTTTTAAACAAAAATGTCCAAGGGAAAAACACATAAAAACAAACCACTGGGATAACCAGGAGCCAGCAGTCTTATTAGCCTGGCCACATGGAGGGCAGAATCGAACGGGGCGCCCAGGTTTTCATGAGGGCGTCCTCACAGGACGGCCTCACGAAGGGGCGGGGAAACCCGTATTATCGAAACAAGATGGGCGTCCATCTTTCGTTTCAATAATATGGTCGGGGATGCCCAAATCTCAACATTTAGGTTGACATTAGAGATGGTCGACCTAAATGTTGAGATGATCAACCTTAGACATGGTTGTCCCTGGTTTTCGGCGATAATAGAAACTGAGGACGCCCATCTCAGGAATGACCAAATGCAAGCCCTTTGGTCGTGGGAGGATCCAGAATTCATAGTGCACTGGTCCCCCTGACATGCCAGGACACTAACCGGGACCCTAGGGGGCACTGCAGTAGATTTCAGAAATTGCTCCCAGGTGCACAGCTCCCTTACTTTTGGTGCTGAGCCCCCTCCAACACCCCCCAACCCCACTCCCCACAAATGTACACCACTACCATAGCCCTAAGGGGTGAAGGGGGGCACCTACATGTGGGTACAGTGGGTTTCGGGTGGGTTTTGGAGGGCTCATATTTACCACCACAGGTGTAACAGGTAGGGTGGTATGGGCCTGGGTCCGCCTGCCTGAAGTGCACTGCACCCACTAAAACTGCTCCAGGGATCTGCATAATGCTGTCATGGAGCTGGATATGACATTGAGGCTGGCAAAAAAAAAAAAAAGTTTTTTTTAGGGTGGGAGGGGGTTGGTGACCACTGGGGGAGTAAAGGGAGGTCTTCCCTGATTCCCTCCGGTGGTCATCTGGTCATTCAGTCACCTTTCAAGGCTTGTCGCAAGAAATAATGGATCAAGTAAAGTCGGCCAAGTGCTCATCAGGGACACCCTTCTTTTTTCCATTATTGGCTGAGGACGCCCATCTGTTAACCACACCCAGTCCCGCCTTCGCTACAGTGCCAACACCCCTCGTGAACTTTGGTCATCCCCACGACGGAAAAGCACTTGAGGATGCCCAAAATCGGCTTTCGATTATGCCGATTTGGACGACCCTGAGAGAAGGACGCCATCTCCCGATTTGTGTTGGAAGATGGGCGCCCTTCTCTTTCAAAAATAAGCCTGTTAGACATTCAGAAGAGCAGTGGGGCAGTCTAGGGGGCACTGGGACCTTCATATAAAATGTCATAGGTATACATCATATTATAACCCCCGGTATTGAATGGTGAGCCCTCCAGAATATTAAAAAAAAGGTATTATACCCAACTGTACACCACTACAATAGCCCTTATTTTTATTTTATTTTATTATTTTGTTACATTTGAACCCTGTGCTTTCCCACTCATGCAGGCTCAATGTGGCTTACATATTGTATACAGGTACTTATTTGTACCTGGGCAATGGAGGGTTAAGTGACTTGCCCAGAGTCACAAGGCCTGCAGGTGTCACCTTATGTGGGTTCAGTAGGTATTTTGCGGGTTTTAGGGCACTTACACTTTCCACCACAAGTGTACTAGTTAGAGTGGGATAGGGGCCTGGGTCCTCTTCTCTACAGTCCATTCCACCAACCACTAGGCTACTCCAGAGACCTGCTTGCTGCTCTAAGAGAACTGGCCATTATATCTGCAGCTATCATAGAGCCTATGTACTGTCACTTTCACCTCTTAGGGGGTGGGAGGGGGTCAGTAACCATTAAGGGGAGGGTCATGCCTTTATCCCTTCACTGATCAATTTGGGCACCTTTTTAGCACTTAGTCATTATTGAAACATGTCTAGCCAAAAATGTCATATTTTTTGCCCTGAACATTTTTACAATGTTCTATTATAGCAGGAAAATGTCAAAATTGTAGGCCCACCACAATCCCGCCCAAAACACACCTCCAAATTGCACCTCCTAGACAAACTACATAGAAAAACATCTTAAAATGAGTTTTGAAAAATAGCGATTTGGATGTTTTTGCGAAAAAAAGGCCATCTGAAACTTAGTTCTGTTTTTTGGATGTTTTTCTGTTTCAAAACTTAGCCCCTTAGGGTCTTCATAAACTAGTTCCTAAATAGACACCTACTTGCCCTCTTAAACTAGGTGTCATGTTATAAAAATTACCCTCTTAAGGGGGTAGTTATCATGCTGTGTTATGGCAATATCATGTTATGTGCCCGTTAACACATGTTAAAGGACGATAATGCAAGTTTCATTGTCATGACTCAGGGTTATTTACGTTACCATAGAGTACATAGTATGAGATGTAAAGTATGAAAGTGATGCAAACACTCATTACTACGTAGTGTCTTTAGCATGGCTTGTGGTGAACACCATAGGCCATTGGAAACTTACCACTCTAGGATCGTTGAGCCCAGGGGCGTAGTCAGACCTCGGCGGGAAAGAGGTGCAGAGCCCGAGGTGAGGGGGCACGTTTTACCCCCCTCTGGTGCCACCAACCCCCCAGCAACGTTCGACCCCCCCCCCGCGTCACCGCCCCTCCCCTGCCACTTTCGACCCCCCCCCATCTCCACCATCACCGCCACTTTCGACCCCCCCCCCCACCACTGCAACCGCCACAAGGTACCTTGCTGGCGGGTGGTCCCCACCCCCCGCCAGCCGAAGTCCTCTTCAGCGCCGGTCTCCGGCGCGTTCCTGATCTATTTCTGTGAGTCCTGACTCCTGATGTCCTGCACATCAGGAGTCAAGGCTCACAGAAACAGATCAGCGAACGTGCCGGAGACCGGCGCTGAGAGGACTTCAGTTGCGGGGGTTGGGGGACCCCTGCCAGCAAAGGTGCCTGGCGACGGCGGCGGGAGGGGGGGGTCAAAAGTGGTGGGGGAAGGTTGAAAGTAGAGGGAGCCAGGGCTAATCTGTGGGGGCCCATGCCCCCATGGCCCCACCTAGCTACAGCCCTGGTTGAGCCCGCAGTTTCGGCCCGATGGCTCCAGTTTATTTCTTAAAGAGACTGCCAAAAGGTCACTGATATTGCCTGAGGCCCCCACGCCCTAATCATAACCCACCAAACCTGGAGTACCTCTGTATCTGAGCTCCTTATCAAGGACCTTCAAATCCAAGGACCCCCCTCCCCCACAACTGGAAGGACCTCCACTGATAGCCCCTCTGATCTGGAGCCCTCATCCACTTAAGACCCCCTACACCAGGAGAGCTGTCCTTCCAATCAAAGATCCTGCTGACCCAGAAACTTCTCTTCTACTGAAAGACCCTCTCATCGGAAGCTCCCCAATTAAGGGCTTCCCATATCTGGGTGTCCTTACTAGTCATTTTGAGAGTTTCACTTCCTAAAAGTCCTCCGAGCCTACCGTGAAGATCCTTGTCCCTATAGGAATTGAGCGGAGTGATCCCCTGTCACCTCTGGCCTTGCCAGCTCTGGGTTCCAAATGAAACTGGCAACTCCTACAGTAGTGTAGCCTTAACGGCTACACCAATAGGTGTCAGGTTTCCATATAAGGGAAAAGAACCTGACTGACTCTTTGGCTGTCCCTTTATTAACTGCCTGGGAGCATGAGATATGGCTTGTGACCCGATGCTCCCAAGATGTTAGAATAATGTTGCTTACGATGTTGATTGAAAGCAGCGTTATTCATTTACAATGGGAGTCAGCAGCCTGCGGTACTGTGCTACAGATGGTTGCTGACTTCCTTTACAACACCTTGATAATTCCAACCCCCCCCCCCCCCCAATCTGGACGAGCATGTGCTCATCTGTGTCACAAAGCATTTGCCTTTGCTATTTAAACATAAAAAGAAAAAAAAGCATATTGCTATAAAACCTTAATATAGTTTTTCAATTAACATTTCAGATCAGATAAATTTGCAGTTATAAAACTGTTCTTGATGACTATTTTTTACAACATTGCAAATAATCTGATCATTATGCAAGCACATGGTCTGCATTGCATTAGATGTCTCCAGTTACAGTGATCTATTCTATTTCCCATGACATTTATTTTAATCTGAAATTATGACAAGCTGTGGAGAAATCATTTGCAGTTTAAAGCATTACATTTGCATCTGTCCTAGTGATGAAAATCCTGTATGAACCAAGGTGACAGAACATAAGAATTCTCTATATAGAATACGAGAACAACATGATTTTAATTAAAATGGCACAGTTTGTAAGCTACTTGACATTCTAAGCTATGGACTTTGAATAATGAAAACCAGCTTTGCCAGTACATTAGGCTAGAAGCCTTGTTAAGTAATTAAGTGCATAGTTACAAAAGTATCCTATCCTACAAACCTTATAATATTCAACATTTTCTTATATACTATATAGCCATGATTTTAGAAACAAAGATAGGTGGGGCAGACTGGATAGGCTATGTTTGTTGTTATCTAAAGTCATGGACTATGGGGTCAATATTTAGCCTGCAGCTTTAAGCGATTTTTAAGTCGCTTACAGTCATGGAAAACAGGATACTGGGCTAGATGGACCATTGGTCTGACCCAGTAAGGCTACTCTTATGTTCTTGCAGAACATCCTTTCAATTTAAAGAGAAGCATTTCCTGTGCATTTATGCAATGGAGGTATTTAAACATCTCTATCATATCTCCCCTCTCCCGCCTTTCTCCCAAAGTATACATATTGAGATCTTTAAGCCTGTCCCCATATGCTTTATGAAAAAGACCACTGACCATTTTAGTAACCACCCTCTGGACCAACTTCATTCTGTTTATCTTTTTGAAGGTGCAGGTCTTACCAGAGTCTTATACAGAGAAATGATCACCTCCTTTCTCCTACTGGCCATTCCACTTGCTATGCACCTAAGCATTCTTCTAGCTATTGTTGTCACCTTTTCTACCTGTTTGGCCACTTTAAAATTATCACATATGATCACATCCAAGTCCCATTACTCTTTTGCACATAAAGTTCTTTGCCCCTAAACTGCACTTTTCCCTTGGGTTTTTGCAGCCCAAATGGATGATCCTGCTTTTTAAGCATTACATCTTAGCTTTCAAATTCTGGACCATTCTTCAAGGTTCGCTAGGCCCATTCTCATGTTTTAGACACAATCATGGATGTCTACCCTATTGCAGATTTTGGTATCATTTACAAAGAGGCAAACCTTACCAGACAGCCTTTCAGCAATATCAGTTACAAAAATGTTAAAAATAACTGGCTCAAGAACCAAACTTCGCAGTACACCACTGGTAACATCCCCATTCTCAGAATGTGCTCCATTTACCACTCCCTTTTGTTGTTTTCCACTCAACCAGTTCCTAACACAGTCAGTTTAAGGCCCATACCAAAGGCACATGGCTTATTTATTAGTCGTTTATGCTGAACCGTGCCAAAGGCTTTGCTAAAATTTAAGTGCACCACATCTAGCACTCTCCCTCGATCCAACTCTGGTCACCCCAAAAAATTAATCAGATTTGTCTGAGAAGACCTGCCTCTAGTGAAACCATGCTGCCTCCAGTCCTGCAATCCATTGGATTCCAGAAACATCACTATTCTCCTTGTAGAAGTAGCATGATTAGCACGGATACACCTAACACCACCTCTCAATGTTTGACAGCACAAACTACTTACTCTCTGCTGTCTGCAATGTGTATTCTGTGCGCAATTTCAACCCATACCCTGCCCAATTCCCCCCTGTCCATCTCACACTAAGCAGTTAGCATGGGATTTAATAGCACTGGCTATTTAGGCAGGGCCGTGCCTAGGTCTCTGGTGCCCCCCTGCAGACTATCAGTTGGCGCCCCCCCCCCCCCCCCCCCCCCGTGTGGCACAAGATGCAAAGGAAATAGGAGCTGAAAGATGGAGTGCATCTTTGTGGCATTGCTCAACAAATAGATCACAAATAATTTTTTATGATTTTTAACCGTGAAAATGTTCGCTCACCACTTGCCACACTGACAGAAATTGTCAGCAATATTCTTAGAAACAAATTGCTATACATTGCAAAATAAGATTGCAGATGCAAATTCTCAAAGTAGACATATTCCAAACGCTAAAATGAAAATAAATGATTTTTTTCTACCTTTGTTATCTGGTGACTTTCTTTTTCTGATCATGCTGGCCCAGTATCTGATTCTGCTGCTATCTGTCCTCATACTCCGTTTCCAGGGCTTCCTTTCCATTTATTCCTTTACGTTCCTCCTTTCTTCTTCATTTCTTGCTCTATATCCATTTCTAGCAATTTCTCATCTCTCCCTGGGTCCTGTCCTCCCATCCATGTCCATCCTTGTCCCTCTCTGCCTCCCTCCTCCATCCATAGCCAGTAATTCTCCTCTCTTCCCTCCATTTCCAGCAATTTCTCCTCTCCCTGGGCCCTGCCCTCCCATCCATGTCCCTCTCTGCCCTTCCATCCTCCATCCATAGCCAGCAATTTTCCTCTCTCCCCTCCCCTCCATTTCCAGCAATTTGTCCTCTCCCTGGGCCCCGTCATCCCATCCATGTCCATCCTTGTCCCTCTCTGCCCTTCCCTCCTCCATCCATAGCCAGCAATTCACCTCTCTCCCCTCCATTTCCAGCAATTTGTCCTCTCCCTGGGCCCTGCCCTCCTATCCATGCCTCTCTGCCCTTCCCTTAACTCAGCTCCGCGCCCTGGGGCCTTTAAATCTTTTACCTCCAGTCGCAGCAGCGTCAGTGAAAGCGCTGCTGACGTCTCCCTTCCCTTCGCGCTCGTTGGTTCCCTCAGTGTCCCGCCTTCTTCTGATGTCAGAAGAAGGCGGGACACTGAGGGAACCAACGAGCGTGAAGGGGAGACGTCGGCAGCACTTTCACTGACGCTGCTGCGACAGTCGGAGCCTCGGAGGTAAAAGGTTTAAAGGCCTCAGTGGCGCGGAGCTCAGGTAAGCGGCGAGGGTAAGCACCGTGGCGGCACCCTCCAGAGGTCGGCGCTCCCTGCGGAGCTTACCCCGCTTACCATATTGGCATGGCCCTGTATTTTGGTATGTGTTAGCCGTTAGTGTGAGCTTGCACTTACATCTAGTGCTTGGTAAAACTCACGCTAATTGCTGAGCACACTTTAATAAACATGTGGAGGAGCATTTTTGATATGTCATCTAAATCTGATTTTGGATATTTTACGAAAAACATACAAAACCCCAGTAGCGAACATGGTCATTTTCAAACCAGAAAAATGTCCAAAAGGGCCATCTATATTTCAGGATCATTTTTGAAAAAAGTCCAAGGGAAAAACGCACAAACACAAGCCTTTGGGATGTATAGAGAACTGCAGTCTTAGTAGACTGGCCATGCAGACATCCCAGCCCCCTAGGGGACACTGCAGTGAATATCACATAAAAGGTTCCAGGTACACACATCACCATTACCCCTTTATATTGTATGGTGAGCCCTTCAAAACCCACTATAAACCTACTGTGCCCAGCTATACACCAATACAATAGCCTTTATGCCTGCAGGTGTCACCTATATAAAGGTACAGTAGGCTTTGGGTGGGGTTTGGAGGGTTCATACTTTCTACCACAAGTGTACCAGTTAGAGTGGGATATGGGCCTGGGTCACTTTCTCTAAAGTTCACTGCACTGATCATTAGTTTACTCCAGGGACCAACTTGATATTCTAAAAGGACTAGCCATAACATCTAAAGTTGTCATAGAGGTTGATATGTACTGTTTCTTTCATATCTTGGGGGGGGGGGGGGGGGGGATGTGGTCAGAGACAACTAGGGGAGTAATTCCTCCAGTGATCATTTAGGGCACCTTTTGGTCACTTAGCTGCAATTGAAACAGGTCTATCCAAAAAGTCTTAATTTTGGCCCTAGACGTTTTTATTTTGTTCCATTATTGTAGAAAAACATCTATCTTTTGGTGCCGCCCATTTCCCACCCAAAAGCCCCAACCTGCCCTCTTGAAATTTAGACCAATTGTAGAGCAAAACCTCTAAAATCATGGTGTTGAAAATCGTAAGTTGGATGTTTTTGAGAGAAAAATGTCCTTCTGCTACTTTATCAGAGAACAAGGAGTAGGAACTGGATCAAGAACTTCAAAAAACAGACTCAGGACTCCAAAATGGAATTATAGGTGAACACCTGTAATTCCATTTTGGAGTCTTGAGTCTGTTTTTTTTGAAGCGCTTGATCCAGTTCCCACTCCTTGTTCTCTGACTTTGTTCAGTGCGTGGGACTTTTGAGTTCTTTCTACTTTTTGGGGGGTTTTTTTGCACTTCTGCTACTTTATGACATTTTTTTGACTTTTTTTTGTTTTGAAAATGAGCCCCTTAATATGTTAACCCATGAACTAACATTATATAATCAATTTACATGTTAAAACAACTGAAATGTATTCTAACATTTTTGATTAAAATGAAGGCGTGAAACAATCCTAAAAAAATCTGAAAATTGGGGAAAAGTAAGAAAACAGAAAACCTAATGAGAAGCCTGTGCACATGTATAAAGGTTTGTTTCTCTTACAAGTAATGAAATGTTCACATGAAGTTTTTTTTTCTGTTAAAGGCAGATGAAGATGACTGGCAGACGGACACAATTCAGACACGTTGTAATCTGAAGCTTAGGCAAAATTTTCCAATTAGACTTGTTTCTTTTTCTGATTCCTATGGACATTTTTAAGATCCCCTTAATTACAGAGATACTTGAATGGCACCCTTGTTGTTAGTGGTAATTGGCGATCAGTGATCGCAAGTCTTTGATGAGAATTCCCTTTGTTTTAAAATCTAAAGCTTGCTCTTTCCTAGGAATGCTACCAAGCATATATTTGGTACATTCTGGCTTATTAGGTCATGTATGGGCCACCTAAACTTTGTCAATAAACTGAATCTTCAATCAAATCCTCATGACTTTGGATTTCTAAAATCCACAACCTATAAATGATAATCCCTTTCATTTAAATGTAGGAAATGTTCTTTAGAAATCACATCTTGCCCATTCTGAAGTTATGTTCAACAGCAAAAATCCAGTACATTCAGGTTTCAACAATTATGAAAGAAAAGCAGGTGTATTTAAGGAGAGAGCAGGGTAAAGGATGCACATAACATTGACAATCGCATCCTCTTCAGTACTCACTCACAATAACAAAAAACACTCTCAATCAATTTATGGTGGAATAATCTTTGGCCACAGTTTTATTTAAACTTCATGCAAATAAATAAGTACATAACTAATGTCATCTAACACAGCAAATACCTTTTAATTAAATTAACAATTTTCTGGTGCTAGTCAGTGTGGAACTAGCCCCCGTTTCCTTACTCAAAAATTTCAATACTCTTTCATGTACAGTGGTGTGAAAAGGTCCTGCATCACCTATGCGATAAGGATAACTTTCATCTCTGACCAGCTTTCTGCCCAAATGTAAGGTGGAAAATATTGCATATCATATGCCATTTTCAGAATTCAAGTTTGCATCAGTTGTATGTGTTTTTCTGATATTTTTTGGCACCTGTAATGGTTTTTACCCCGCCCATTGTTGTTCCATTAGGATCACCCCATCCCTGAAGGGTGGTATGGCATTTGAGTACTGGCACCTTTTTCACTAGAAAAAAATGCACTGTTCAAAACTGACCAGTTGAGGAATGGGGTGACACTGGTGTTGTGGTGGGTTTCTACTTTACCTATGTGCCTCTGGAGTTGTGTTCAGGTCTTTTTGTTACATTGATCTCAGGGAGCTTTATTTTGGTTGATTCACTGAGATGGGTGACCTTTGACAAAAGTTCAGTTTTCTGCAGTATTTAAACATTATATGATGATGTGTGGTTGGGATCCAGCAGTTTATAGAATGTATTCCTTTAGAATAGGTGCTGCTTCCTTGATGGCATTGTGGGGAGCACCAACTTCTTTAATCACGAAATTGGGGAGATGGAGTTCTAACAGATATAACAGTTATATTTGGGTAGACGCAGAGCATAAGGTTCACTAACTCTTGTCAGTTTTTTTCTTTTCTAGGTTTGCCTAATTCAGAGATTTGTGACTGGATTACTGTGCACTCGTTTATATTTTGTGTACCGAAAAGAGCTTGTTTATCCTGTTGGGGTCCTAACTTGTATTTGAATCACCTGGGGCTTCGCATTCAATGGATGGGAATCAGACATGCTGTAAGAGAAACTGTTGCCGCTTTTGCTGCAGATGACACATTTTTCAACAACATCTATTATTTTAGTACACCTGGGAGGCAGCAATTGATATGTTTTCTTAAAGGCATAGATCTTATTCATCAAATGAAAAGAGCATTTCATATGGCACGTTGTTCCTTTTCAGCAGCACAGTTAATTTGGTCTCAGATTGTTCTGTGCTTGGTCTGGAAGGACGCAAGGAAGGTTAAGGGCATTGCAAAACTTCAGAAAAGGGTGAATTCTGAAGTTGCCTGCTTTGTTAGTATGTTGGTGGATTTAATATTAATTCATTATTTACTTACTGGGGATTGTTCTGGTTTGTTTTGGGGTGATGGGATTCATTTATTAGAGATAAGCTTAGATATATTTTTGTCATTCAAGATATCTTGGAAGCTTGTGTCCAGCCTCACCAGTCTGCAGCAGAAGTGTGGGTGTGTGTGGGTGTGGTGTGTGTGTGTGTGTGTGGGGGGGGGGGGGGGTGACAAGCAGAGTTATCACTGGTAGTGATGGGAAAAAGTGGGGTTAAGTGGAATTGGGTGAAGTTCATCACTTTCATGGACCTTGGGGGAGGGGAAAATGAATGGAATGGTCTTGTGTCACCGGAGATCCTTTCATTTAGGTGTTATGATTGGTTGGTGAATATTGTTAGTTCCATACCATATAACAAATGAAAAATCGCAAGTTATAAATTAATGTTCAGTGTAAAATTCATATTCATATCAAAATGTGTGAATAATAATGCTGACTGGTTAGATAGGGTGATGTATGTGAATGCCTGGGTTGAGATGCTTTGGTCTAGACCCGTTTTATCACAACTAAGCCAGAAAAAGGTGCACTAAATGACCAGCTGACCACTGGATGAATAAGAAATAACACCCCTTACTCCCCCAGTAGTCAATGACCCCCTCTCAATCCTCAAGATGTGAATGAAACAGTACATACCATCCTCTATGACAACTTTAGATGTTATGGCCAGTCCTATTAGAGCAGCAAGCAGGTCCTCAACATAAATATTTTATTATATTTTAATTTTATTAAGATGTAAAGATAGTTAAAGGCATCACTTGTTCAGGGCTTAGGATCTGTTGTTTCATTGTATGTTGAAAATTTGTCTTTTTTTTAAAGGCGCTAGCAAAACATCTGGAAATGGCAATATCTCACACTGTTGGCATCCATTACCAAGTAGCATGTTTTAATGATAATAGTGTCCTCTATATTATTGACTTCAGACATTAATAAGATACAGAACATTTATTGCTCAGAATGGCTTCTTCTATAGTTCAAGTGGGTAAGTTAAAATACTAGGAACAATAAAATATAGTAAAGCGCAAATCTTAAGGGACCTTTTAACTTTTAAATGGCTATAATTTCTTCCTGTGTTTCAGAGGGCCATAAGACATTTTAATATTGTTTCACTGTCAGTTTAAATAGACTGCAGTTATTAGTTCACAATAATTTTAAGGGCTCTCTAATGCTCTGTGAAGTTATTACCTACAATTTTTCATTTGTGTTTGTACTGTGTAAAGAAAAAAACACATTTTACACTGTACAATCTTCTTAAATGTAGGTCCTTATTTACTAACCTGCATTAACATGTTAATTCAATCTAATGTGTTATTTAGCACTTGCACTATTCACGGGTAATATTTGCTAACTGTTTTCTAAACTTCAAAGATTTATATATTGAAACATCCAAATAAAATGCCTTGCAACTGCAAACCCCCTGCATTAACTGCTGGCAACATTTCTTTGCACTTTGGGGAAAGTAACTGTGTAGCTAAAACAGAGAACACTCTAATTATTAGCAATTAGTGCTTATTATTTATTTATTTTAGATCATTTATACCCCGCTTTTTGCCACATAACGCAGCCCCAAAGCGGCTTACAATGAACTAAGGAAAAGAATCACAATGACAGTTGAAGGCAAAAGGGAAGGGAATATAAATACAAAAAGTTAAGCAAATAGGTAGGGAAAAGAACACAAAAAGAAAGGAAAGAAAAATAGGACAGAATCAGATCTTAACTCGCCGAGACACAGAAGATCAGATCTTGCGGGAGGCCAAACGATGAAGATTTTCACATCATGGCTAGGAACCGTTCTCCAGATACTCCAGCAGACAAAACAGTGAAGGCGGCAGGAAAGAGCTCATCAGCTGTTAGTCCGTTGTAGAGGAGGCAGTGCTGGACGAAGGACGAAATGAAGAGGGCTCAACCAATTCGGGATACCAGAGGCGATCGAAAGCCAGGTGGCCCCTTGTTAAGTGTTGTTATCAACACTGATTAGCTTGTTATGCCAATTAACTTACACGTGCTGTTACAGAATACACCCGGATTTTGGTGCGGATCTCTAGGCATGCTACATAGAATCCGGGGGAATTTCTATAAACTTGGGTGCACAATTTTGCGACTGTTTAACTGGGCACTAATTGATTTTAACTGCCAATAATACTGTTAAGTGAGTTCATTGCCACCAGTTTGCAGTTTTGCACATACGTCAAGCTCCATCCCTGGCCGCCTTCAAATTAGGGCTAAAGGTCTATCTGTTTGATGCTGCTTTTGACTCCTAACTTGTCACTTGTTCGTAACCTTTATCTTCAATAGTCCCTTATCCCTATGTGTCCTATCTGTCTGTCCTACCCTTATCCCTTATTTGTCCTGTCTGTCTGTCTTGACTTAGATTGTAAGCTCTTTTGAGCAGGGACTGTCTTTTCTTCATGTTCAATTGTGAAGCGCTGTGTACGACTGGTAGCACTATAGAAATTATTTGTAGTAGTAGTAGTAGAACATGTCACTCCTGTGTATTAACAGCACAGCTAGTAATGAGGGTCTTTTACTAAAGGCTAGTGCCTGTTATCTGCCACAGGACCTATTTTATCCCTATGGGCCCTGCTGCATATAACATGCACTACTCTGTAGTAAAAGACCACCAATGTTAGCAATGCAGTTAACTATACCTTTTAGGTAGCTTTAACTGCTCTGCATTGTCTTCTGTTGTCAAAGGGGTCCTTTTACTAAGGTGCGTTGAAATATGGCCTGCAGTAGTGTAGGCGCGGGTTTTGGACATGTACAGATCTATTTTTCAGCACACCTGTAAAAATGTCTTTTTAAAATTTTGACTGAAAATGTACTTGAGGCAAAATGAAAATTGACGCTCGACCACCTTGGGTTTGAGACCTTACCGCACACCCATTGACTTAGCGGTAAGGTCTCATGCGTTAAGCGGGCGGTAATGGTCTACTCATGTCAGATGCCTTTTAAGGGATGCGTGTCAAAAATTAAATTACAGCCTGGGCCACGTGGTAGCCGGGCAGTAACTCAGATTTGGCACACGTTGGGTGCACGTAGGTGCTTATGCGACTTATTAAAAGGGCCCCAAAGATTTTTAATCCTTATGTTAAAAAGCTAGCACACCTTAAGAAATAGACTCCATGGAGGGTAATTCTATAAGGGGGTGCCCATTTGAAGCCTGTTCTAGGAAGAAAAGTAGTTGCCTTTTTCTTTAGAGAATACTAGCATGAACCACCGTGCACATGCCTGCTTTACAGGTGCAGAAAATTGCACCAGACATAGAGCTGGTATAAATACTCCTCACATCTAGATTTACAATGTAAAATCTATGTACATAGATTTTAAGATTTCATGGTTACGTGCATAAGTGTGAATCCCACCCACACTCTGCCTGAACTGTGAATGCCACCTGTAAAATACCATCGCATCTCAGTGTCGCTGGTAAATGGTCATTTATACACATGTGCATCCACATTAATGTCTAGAATACTGGCATTTCTGTATGTTCTTTCCACCAAAAACTAAGCAGCATCTACATAGAATTATTCCCTAAACCCATAATCCTCACTAACAAGTATTAATAGCTGTTAGCGCACATTGACATGAAGGCAATGAGGAGGATATTTGACATTGACATGAGAAGGATAATTTTCAGTTCTGTTAAAGGCAGATTCTAGTTTGCAAGGGTAAGATGGCTGGCTGAAATTTGCCCACCTTCAATGCAGGTTAACATGCGTGTGTTATACCACAATATACTTACTTTTACCTGCACAGAGAGGAATTATTTCTAGAGCTATGATTAAGCAGTGAAAGAAATAGTGCTCACATGGAGGGTAATTTTAAAAGGCAAATCCATGTGTATATGCCAATATACGTATACACAATGACAGGAATGAACACACTTCTATATAACTAATGTAAGGGAGTTCTGGGGCTGAGTTTAGGGAGAGTGTGAGTGGAGTTGTAATGTATGTGCACACTTTATAAGAATATGCATATTTACATGTACTTTACTTGTGAATATCTGCACTTGCATAATGTCTCTGGCTTCATTTTAGGCACAGTCTTCTGCAGGATTTGTGATACCTTCGAAAGCTAATCAAGAAATGTATTAAGTTATGTCCAATAAAAAAGGTATCATCTTATTTTCTTTTCCATGTTTTATTTTGTTTGATTTCTATTGATAACCTGCTAATATTTTATAAAGACATATAGAGGGGCATTTTCGATATATAACATCTAAGTCAGACTTTGGATGTTTTGTACTACTACTACTACTTCTTATCATTTCTATAGTGCTACTAGACATACACAGCGCTGTACACTTGAACATGAAGAGACAGTCCCTGCTCGACAGAGCTTACAATCTAATTAGGACAGACAAACAGGACAAACAAGAGATAAGAGAATATTAAAGTGAGGATGATAAAATAAGGGTTCTGAACAAGTGAATAAGGGTTAGGAGTTAAAAGCAGCATCAAAAAGGTGGGCTTTTAGATTAGATCTGAAGATGGCCAGAGATGGAGCTTGACGTACCGGCTCAGGAAGTCTATTCCAGGCATATGGTGCAGCAAGATAAAAGGAACGGAGTCTGGAGTTACCAGTGGAGGAGAAGGGTGCAGATATGAGAGATTTACCCAGTGAACAGAGTTCCCGGGGAGGAATGTAGGGAGAGATGAGAGTGGAGAGGTACTGAGGAGATGCAGAGTGAATGCACTTATAGGTCAATAAGAGGAGTTTGAACTGTATGTGGAAACAGATAGGAAGCCAGAGAAGTGACTTGAGGAGAGGGCTAATATGAGCATAATGACACTGGCGGAATATTAGTCGTGCAGCAGAATTTTGAACAGATTGAAGAGGAGAGAGATGGCTAAGTGGGAGACCTGTGAGAAGCAAGTTGCAATACTCTAAGCGAGAGGTGATAAGAGTGTGGATGAGGGTTCTGGTAGTGTACTCAGAAAGGAAAGGGTGGATTTTGGTGATATTATAGAGAAAAAAACAACAGGTTTTAGCAGTCTGCTGAATATGTGCAGAGAAGGAGAGGGAAGAGTCGAAGATGACCCCAAGGTTACGAGTTGATGAGACAGGAAGGATGAGAGTGTTATCCACAGTCTATAGAGAATGGGGGAGGAGGAGAGGTTGGTTTAGGGGGAAAGATAAGAAGCTCAATCTTGGTCATGTTTAGTTTCAGATGGCGCTGAGACATCCAGGCAGCAATGTCAGACAGGCAGGCTGATACTTTGGCCTGGATTTTGGCTGAGATTTCTGGTGTGGAGAGGTAGATCTGGGAATCATCAGTGTAAAGATGATACTGAAAACAGTGGGATGAGATCAGAGTACCAAGGGAGGAAGTATAGATAGAGAAAAGAAGAGGTCCCAGGACAGATCCCTGAGGTACACCAACTGACAGTGGGATAGAAGTAGAGGAGTATACACTAAAGGTATGCTGGGAGAGATAAGAAGGAAACCAGGAAAGAACAGAACCCTTCCAAGTGAGGACAGCGTATCAAGGAGTAGGCTGTGATCAACAGTGTCAAAAGCAGGAGATAGATCGAGAAGGATGAGGATAGAATAGAGACCTTTGTATCTGGCCAGGAACAGATCATTGAAGACTTTAGCAAGCGCTGTTTCAGTTGAATGAAGGGGGCAAAAGCCAGACTGAAGTGGATCAAGAATAGCTTGAGATGAAAGAAAATCAACAGTGAACGTTCAAGTACCTTGGATAGGAAAGGAAGGAGGGAGATGGGGCGATAGTTGGAAGGACAGGTAGGGTCCAATGAAGGTTTTTTAAGGAGTGGTGTGACTACGGCACGTTTGAAGGCATCAGGAACAGTTGCAGTGGAAAGTGAAAGATTGAGGATATGAAAGATAAAATGGATGACAGTAGGAGAGATAATGTTAAGTAGATGGGTGGGAATAGGATCAGACGAACAGGTAGTTAGTTTCGAGTAGGAAACAAGATGTGTAGTTTCCTCTTCAGTGATTTCAGAAAAGGAAGAAAAGGAGGCAGGGGTTGGAGGGTTGAGAGAATGGACTAAGTGGGGGCTGTACTAAACGCTCCAAATCTGTATAGCAAATGTAACCATTAAAAAAAAAAAAAGCAAAACATCTACCTTTATTTATTTATTTTTTATTTATTTTAAAATACCATTTGTAACAAGGTTTTGTGCTCTGTGCATTTATCTTTTCAGGTCATTAAAAAAAAGCGCACGAGTGAAAAACATAGAAAATCAAGCCATTGGGATGTAGGAGGGCCAGCATTTTTAGCAAACTAGTCCCCCAGACAGCCCAGGAGAGTGATGGGGCACCATAAGAGGCATTGCTGTGGACTTTATATAAATTCTTTCAGGTACACATCTCACCATTACCCCCTTCTCTTGTCTGCTAAGCACTCCAAAACCCACTATCTCAACCGTACACCAATACAATAGCTCTATATGTGGGTACTGTGGGTTTCTGTTGAGTTTTGGAGGACTCACAGTTTCCACCACAAGTGTATAAGCTAGGGGGAGGTATGGGCCTAGGTCTACTTGTCTACAGTGCATTGCACCCACCACTATACTAATCTGTGGATCTGCATGCTGCTCTAATGGACCTGGCTATAACTTCTGAGGCTGTAATATATGATGGTGAATACCATTTTATTCACATATTTGTGGGTAGGAGGGGGTCAGTGACCACTGGGGGGGGGGATCCCATTTACCACCATAAGTGTAACAGGTAGGGGGGATGGGCCTGGGTCCGCCTGGCTGAAGTGCACTGCAGTACCCACTAAAACTGCTCCACGGACCTGCATACTGCTGGCAGGGAGCTGGATATGACATTTGAGGCTGGCAAAAAACTTTTTTAAAGTTTTTTTTTTTAGGGTGGGAGGTGTTAGTGACCACTGGGGGAGTAAGCAGAGGTCATCCCCGATTGCCTCCGGTGGTCATCTGGTCAGTTCGGGCACCTTTTTGAGGCTTGGTTATGAAAAAAAGGTGGACCAAGTAAAGTCGGCCAAGTGCTCATCAGGGACGCTCTTCTTTTTTCCATTATCGGCCGACGACGCCCATCTGTTAAGCATGCCCCAGTCCCGCCTTTGCTACACCTCTGACACGCCCCCATGAACTTTGGTCGTCCCCGCGAAGGAAAATAGTTGAGGGCGCCCAAAATCGGCTTTCGATTATGCCGATTTGGGCAACCCTGAGAGAAGGATGCCCATCTCCCAATTTGTATCGGAAGATGGGCACCTTTCTCTTTCGAAAATAAGCCTGATAGTCACCATATGGACATTTTGTGGTATATCAAGTGCTGGAAATAAATAAATGCGCACACACACAATGGATCCAAAAAAGTCCTCTCACAGATGATGTTTTCCTAAACAAGGAAATAAATAAATAAAATGAATGGAGGGTCTTACCTGTTGGTGCATTCTGACATGTCCATGGCCCAATAACTATCACTATTGCCAACGATTTAGTGTAAAATAATACACTCTATTCTAGAATGGGGTCCTTCCTTCTTTATCAAGAGCTTATCAATTACCTTCTCACTCCACTTTCCCTGGTTGCTGGCCACTCATATCTGTGCTTTCTTTTTCCTGACCCTTGTCTTGCGGAAAAAAAATGTCTCAGCAGCTTTGGGCTGAGCTATAAGCACTTCAGTATTTTTTGAGAGTATTGGATAGATCATGGCAACGATCAATGCACCCTTCCTGTTATCTTCTTTTCCTTTCCCCTTCATTCCTCTCTTTCTTTTTAATCTGCCTGAAATGTCTTTCCAATTATAATAGATTCCTTTTTATTTTCTTTTGAGTTTTATTTGTACATTGCCTAATCTTGGCCAGTCCAATTTTGATGATAAATCAAGAATTTTGAACAAAGATAAGCATAAACTCTTGGTGTGTAACTTTAACTCAGTTGGGCACTAAATTGAGCAGGTACCCAAATAGGAACACACAATTTAAAGAACAATTTATACAGTGGCTTCCTAAGCACCTGAGCCAACAGCTGCAGAGGAAGCAGACCAGATTTGGAATTCTTTATCTTTAGAGATTAAAACTATGCCTGCATACCTATCTTTTTGTAAAAACTTGATAACTTAATCTTTTTACTGAAGTTTATTGATTTCTTTTTAGAGTTAGTTGTATTCTGCTTCGAACCAGCTTTGTTGGGAGCTAGCAGACTATAAATGTTCTGTCATATCACATCATATCATGATGAAAAGATAACTGAGCAGGAAGAGGAAAAGGAGGTCAAGGAGAAAGTTGAGGAAGAGTTGGAGGATGAGAAACCTTTTGGTGTGCAGCCAGCAGGGGAGACAGATCATTGGGAGAAGAAGGAGCATGCCAAGGATGCTGCAGCAGCTGACATCACCAGCCCTAAGCTAGATGAGGAGGTGGATGAGGACATTATTAGAATCCTTGCTGATAACATTGAAAACCAACAGGCCCAGCTAAAGGCTGAGCTCTACCCACGTGGCGGGTGTGACCATACTCAGTCATTGCCATAGAGCTCCAGACCTTTAATCACCTTCTCACTCCACTTTCTCTGGCTGCTGGCATGCTGGTTGTCATCTAGCAGCTTATTTCATAATATCTCACTAGACCACTCCTCTCCACATTCCACACTTGTCTTTAGCCCACTATTCCCCACTCCACAGTGCAGCTAACCAGAACTGTGCTTTAATGCCTGGATTAACTCAGTTTTCATAGAGAGGTTATTAGGGGTGGGTAGAGGTGGACCTCCTTCTACAGCTGTGCCCCCCCAACTCAGCCATCTGCAGGCCCCAACACTGATGTGTGGACATGGAAAGAGAAAAAAGTAAAGGGTCTATGGTGGTCACTATTGGGCTCATTTTCGAAAGAGAAGGGCACTCATCTTTCAATACAAATCGCAAGATGGGCGTCCTTCTCCCAGGGTTGCCGATTTTGGGCGTCCTCAACTGCATTCCATCGCGGGAATGACCAAAGTTCACAGGGGCGTGTCGGAAGCATAGCGAAGGCGGGACTGGGGCGTCAGTGGCGTAGCCAAGGGTGGGCCTGGGTGGGCCCTGGCCCACCCACTTTGTGTTCAGGCCCATCCATTAGCAGCACACCTATGATGTAGCTGGCAGGGATCCCCAAGCCCCACCGGCCGAAAACTCGCAACAACTGTCCTTCTTGCATGCAGATCTTTGCCTGCAGCGAGCAGCAACTGATGCATACTGTTCACACTGGCCCCACAGCCTGCCCTCTGATGTATTTCCGCCTATGTGGAAACAGGAAGTTGCATCAGAGGGAAGGCTGTGGGGCCACTATGAGCAGTGTGTATTAGCTGCTGCTCCCTGCTGGTGAAAACCTGCTATATAAATGGTATGCGGGGGAGGGGGGATGTTTGAGAGACCCTATGGCATGCAGGCGAGAGAGGAAGAGACCAAATCACTTGTGGGACAGGAAGGTTCTTCTGCCCACCCATCTTGGGCCCAGGCCCACTCAAAATTGGGTGTCCGGCTACGCCCCTGTGGGGTGTGCTTAACACATGGGCGTCCTCGGCCGATAATGGAAAAAAGAAGGGCGTCCCTGACGAGCACTTGGCCAACTTTATTTGGTCCATTTTTTCTTGTGACCAAGCCTCATATAGGTGCCCGAACTGACCAGATGACCACCGGAGGGAATCAGGGATGACCTCCCCTTACTCCCCCAGTGGTCACTAACACCCTCCCACCCTAAAAGAAACTTTAAAAATATTTTTTGCCAGCCTCTATGCCAGCCTCAAATGTCATACCCAGCTCCCTGACAGCAATATGCAGGTCCGTGGAGCAGTTTTAGTGGGTAATGCAGTGCACTTCAGCCAGGCAGACCCAGGGCCCGCCCCCCACCTGTTACACTTGTGGTGGTAAATGTGAGCCCTTCATAACCCAACATAAACCCACTATACCCACATGTAGGTGCCTCCCTTCACCCTTTAGGGCTATGGTAGTGTTGAACAGTTGTGGGGAGTGGGTTTTGGGGGCTCAGCACCCAAGGTAAGGGAGCTATGCACCTGGGAGCAATTTCTGTAGTCCACTGAAGTGCCCCCTAGGGTGCCCGGTTGGTGTCCTGACATGTCAGGGGGACCAGTGCACTGCAAATGCTGGCTCCTCCCACAACCAAAGGGCTTGCATTTGGTAATTTCTGAGATGGATGTCCTCGGTTTCCATTATCGCCAAAAACCAGGGACCACCATCTCTAAGGATGACCATCTCTAAGGTCGACCTAAATTTCCAGATTTGGGTGTCCCTGATTATATTATCAAAATGAAAGATGGCCGCCTATCTTGTTTCGATAATATGGGTTTCCCCACCCCTTTGCCGGGACGTCCTGCAAGTACGTCCTTGGGAAATTTGGGCGCCCTGTTCGATTATGCCCCTCCACACCTCTCTCAAGGCTGATCTGGGCAATGGTACTGCCAGGAGCCTTGCAATATTTTATGGCCCTTTTTTGTATGTTTTATGCAGCATATCCCCCCCCCCCCCCCATAGATCATACACATTGTGATTTTGTTGGACTTTCCCATAAAAGTGTTGGTAAATGCAGTTCCACAGTATTGTTTTGGGGTTTGCACTGGCAGCCCCATACAGAACATTGTATTCACACTGTAAAGAAATCAGGGGTTTGTTACTGTTTTCTGGTTGGCACCACCTTTTATCACTGTCACTGCAATGGGGAGAAGGGTTACATATATGCACATGTCTACAGCATAAATAAATTACTCATCTTCTCACAAGAAATTTGTAAGTATTAGCTAATTTCTTGCAGCTAGTTCTCACTGGTATGCCTGTGGAGGTGTTAGATCTTGATGTTTGCAAAGCTCCCCTTCTTTATCTTTGTCATTGTCTTTCATCATAGCTTTCTATGGTTCAGGCATGTGTTGAGTGATGACTAGTTTGGGGAGGGGTGATCTGGAAGGGTTCTTATTGCCAGGATTTCTAAGGCTGTGGTCACGTTCACATGGACCGGCAGGGCTTGTCTTCTCCAGGTAGTGGGCTCAAGGCTTTACTCCAGCTGGTTGCAGAGATGTACTATTGTGTCCTTATTAAACCTGATCCTGCAACACATTGCTCCTCAATCAGTTCCAGTATTCTAGGTCTGTACACCCTCTCCTTCTCTTGTGTTGCTTCTGTCTCCTAAGGTCAACACCTACAGTTGAAACAGCTCACTATCAATCATGTATCAATTTCAAAACAAATGCACCTACCACACACTGCGAGTGCCACCTGGTGGCCACCACCAACTATGTCACAGGACTATATCTACAGACAGACAGACAGACAGACAGACAGACAGACCGAGTTAAAAATACACAGGTACAGATATGCACGTCAGGCAAAAGTATCTGGAGACACACACATACACACAAACAGGCAACATAAAAATAGCCATACTGGGTAAGACCAATGGTCCTTCTAGCCCAGTATCCTTTCTAACAGTGGCCAAGCCAGGTTACAGGTACATAGTGGCAACATTCAATGCTACCAATCCCAGGCAGCAGTAGTGTCCCCATCTCTGTTTCAATAGCAGACTATGGACTTTTCCTCCAGGGACTTGTCCAAATCTTTATCTAGACCCATATACAGTAACTTCTGTTACTACATCCTCAAGAAAAGAGTTCCAGAGCTTAACTATCAGTTGAGTGAAAAAATATTTTCTCCTATTTGTTGTAAAAGTATTTCTATGTAACTTCCTTGAGTGTCCCCTAGTCTTTTTACTTTTGGAATGAGTAAAAAATCGATTCACTTTTACATGTTCTACACCTCTCAGGATATTGTAGACCTCAATCATATCGCCCCTCATCCCTCTTTTTTCCAAGCTGATGAGCCCTAACCTCTTTAGCCATTCCTCATAAAAGAATTTCAATCCCCTTTATCATTTTGGATGCTCTTCTTTGAACCTTTTCTAATTCCGCTATATCTTTCTTGAGATACAGCGAACAGAACTGAATGCAATATTCAAGGTGAGGTCATGCCATGGAGGGATACAGAGGTATTATAGTATTTTCAGTCTTATTTACTATCCCTTTTCTAATAATTCCTAGCATCCTCTTTGCTTTTTTGGCCGTCGCCGCACACTGAGCAAATGATTTCAGCATATTATCCACAACAGCACATAGATCTTTTTCTTGGGTGCTGACCCCCAAGGTGGACTCTAGTATCAGATCGTGTGCTGTTATTAGTGTGTTGCAAATGCAAATAGTTGATGTGGGAGGACTTACTGACTCCTATTTAGAAGGCACTAAAAGCTTCACATTAACTATGCTATCTGAATAGCATTTCCACACCCAACCCCCTTCCAAAAATAAATTTTGTAAAAATTAAATACTGTGTGGTTAGCATGCGCAAAAAGGAAAACTACCATAAGATGCTTTAGCATGTTCTGTGTTAAGCCTTTTTCATCATGCTAAGCCTGCATTAGGGCTCAGCACACCTTAATAGAAGGGTTTCCTTTTTAGGTATTTTTCTTGTTTAGAATCTTTAATAGCTTTTCTCCTCCCACCCCAATGTGGACTTTGGTGAATGACTTGTTAATTTTCCCAAAATACTTTCTTTGTATTATTATTATTGGAAATAGGTCAATTTCTGTACAAGGGGGATATTCTTGGTTATTGTTCTTTCTGCACAATTAAAAAACAAATGCTAGTTTGATGGGTATGTCTGCCAATCAATAACAGCCCCCACATCTGATTGGTAGACTAGCAGAAAACCGAGACTGAGTAGAAGCCAATAAGGGAAGCATCTACAGAGTTGATACCGTGGCTGTTCAAAGATAATATGCAGGGCATACCATCTGTACTCGCCTTCTGCCAAGTATATCTTATAAGTGATCACAACTATTGGCTCTAAAACTTAGGCACAATAAATGAAATGGCACAGAAATGTGCAAGTCTATTTTCCAGCACAAATTGACAAAATAATGACATTGGAAAAATAAAATGAACTGTATGTGACAATTTCTTTGGAGGAATTTTGTTGGAAACAATTTTTTTTCACTGAAGGACAATGCAATATGCTTCTCTGAAAGCATTTGGGTTGCCAGTTGATGAAGTTTCTTTCAGAATATAAATGCCCTCTTTACCAAGGGTGCTAGGTAGGCACTGGAAAGTTGATATGATATTTATGAGGTTGATACTACGGTGATAAGTGGCTGAATTAAACCCAGATATTCAATTCTGGGGCATATCTGGCCTCTGGCACTGAATATCTGGACTAGTGCAGCAACCATTCAAGCTAACAGAATACCGGCCAATTCATACCTAGCGGTTTGGCAGATAAAGTTCTGACAGCCTTTCAGCTGTCCTAACTTTATCTACTCACTTATCCAGATAGTGGACTGAATATCACCAGTAACTGGTTAAGTGCTGGCTTCATTCACACTCTGCTCCAGGACCACCCTAATCTCACCAGTTAGTGCTTTGGTGGTCAGAAGGGATATTCGGGGTCATTATCCAGTTAAAGGCTGCTGAATATCCAGGAAGGTCCAGCTTAGTGGGGTTTAACTGGGAAGAAGATTCTCCTGACTGGTTAACTCCCTTTTGAAAATTGATCTCTAAGATGGAAATGGCTGACTGATTTTGGAAAATATTATTAAAAGAGAAACTGAATCAAATCTATGTAAACCTGGAGGATGTAATGGGGCAATTTGTCAAATTGAAGAGTATCAAATTGCCTGGACTGGATGGTATACATCACAGAGTACTAATAGAATTGAAAAATGAACTTGTACAACTATTGTTAGTAATATGTAATTTCTCTTTAAAATCAAACATGGTACCTTGAAGATTGGAGGGTGGTCAATATAATACCAATTTTTTAAAAAGGTTCCAGAAGTGATCTGGGAAATTATAGACCGGTGTGCCTGATGTCGGTGTCTGGCAAAATGATAGAGACTATTATAAAGATCAAAATTACAGAGCATATACATAAGCATGGATTAATAAAACAAAGCCTATATGGATTTAGTGAAGGGAAATCTTGCCTCACCAATCTACTACATTTCTTTGAAGGGGTGAACAAACATGTGGATAAAGGTGAGCCAGTTGATATTGTGTATCTGGATTTATACAAATATAGGCATTTGACAAAGTACCTCAAGAAAGACTGAGAAAATTAGAGACTCGTGGGATAGGAGGAAGTGTACTGTTGTGGATTAAAAGCTGGTTAAAAGATAGAAAACAGAGAGTAGGGTTAAATGGTCAGTATTCTCAATGGAGAAGGGTAGAAAGTGTGGCTCCCCAGGGACTTGTGCTGGGATTGCTGCTTTTTAACATATTTATAAATGAAACAGAGATAGGAATAGCTAGTGATGTAATTATATTTGCTGATGACACAAAGTTAAAGTTGTTAAATTGCAAGAGGATTGTGAAAAATTGCAAGAGAACCTTAAGAGACTGGGAGACTGGGCATCCAAATGGCAGATGACATTTAATATGAGCAAGTACAAAGTGATGCATGTGGTAAAGAGGAAGTTAAATTATAGCTATGTGATGCACGGTTCCGTCTTAGGAGTCACCGACCAGGAAAGGGATCTAGGTGTCATTGTTGATGAAACTTTGAAAGACTCTGCTCTGTGTGCAGCGACGGTGAAGAAAGAAAAGAGAATGTTAGGTATTATTAGGAAAGGAATAGAAAGCAAAAATGAGAATGTCGTAATGCCTTTGTATTGTTCCATGGTGCAACAAAGATGGTTTAATGGAATAGAGTCAACATTTATTCCATTTCATATTCCATCTATGCTACATTACCACATTTCCAACCTCTGTACTCATGAGAGACCACCCCGTCTCTCCCACATGGTCCCACCATTTCCATTATCTCTTCTCTCTCTACTCATAGCAAAGCATCTCTTCTTCCTCCCCCACCCTTGCACCCTTCTTTCCCTCTACCCCCAGCATCTTCCTGACCTATCCCTCTTCCCTCATGCCCACCCATAGTCTAGCATCTCATCCTGTCTGTTTCCTGTTCTTTCCTCCACCCATGATCCAGCATCTCTCCTGCTCACTTATCTTCCCTCCCTCATGCCCCTAAGCATAACACCCCTCCCTCCCTGGGTCCAACATCTCCCCCTCTCTCTTCCCTTCCTGTATCCTATTGTTCAGTATCTCTCTCTCTCCAGTCTACCTTGGGGTCCAACATCTTTCTCCCTCTCTCTTCATTCCTTCTTTCTATCCCATTGTCCACCATTTCTCTCTCTTCCTCCCTCTTCACTTCCCTAGGGTCCAACATCTCTTCTATTCTTTTCCTTCCCTCCATCCCACTGTTGACCATTTCCTTTCTTCCCTCTCCTCTCCCCAGAGGATCCACAACTTTTCCTTTCTCTTCCCACCTTCCACCCCATTGTCCACTAAATGTTTCTCCTTCCTTCCTTCCTTTCCATTCCAGAGTCCAACATTTTCCACTCTCTTCACTCCCTCCACCCCACTGTCCACCATCTCTCTTTCCCTCCCTTCCTCCCTTCTGTTCCCAGTCTATAATTTCTTTCTTCAGTCCCCTCTCCCCATCACCAGTCTAGCATTTTCCCCTTTCTCTCAACCCCCAGCTTTGTCTACCTTGAAACAGCTCCAGGGGCCTGCCATCTCCTCTCTTTCACCCTGCCTCATCCAACATATTCCTCTCTTCCTGGGCTGCCTTATAAGACATTTCTTTATAGAGCATACTGGCACAGCAGCAATTCTGATAGGATATATGTTTCAACCTCTGACCTTTCCCTCTGCTGTATTCTGTTTCCTCTGACACAACATCCTGTTTTTGCCTGGGTGGAATGCAGCAGTTGGAGAAGTAAAAGATTGGTGCAGACAGCCTATCAGAATAGCACACACTGGGAGGGAGATGTCAGATGTGGTGAGGAAAAAGGGAGGAGATGCTGGACCACAAGAACCCCTGGAGCTGTAGGACCTGTTTGCTCTCCCCCCCCCCCCCCCCCCACCTGGGCTAGAAGGTACAAAAGTTATAAAGGCAACTGCTGATGTTAGAAATGAGGCAGAGTTACACTGTTTTCAATAGGAGCTCTATAGCATAGAAAAAGTCCAAGCCTTCTGCACACTGGGGCTGGTGAGACTCAGGTATGTAATGGAGGTGATGCACCTAAGTTCCAAGAAGAAAGATAAGGATAATTTTTTTTCATTAATCTGCTATTTTCTGCTGCAGGAAGGACAGTATTGTGTGGGCTTATTTCATTATCTTGAGCAGCAAATTTATATCTGGAAAGTGGTGTATGCATTTAAGTAGCATTTTTAGAAAAGGTTATAGTTATATGTATGGATGGCACAATACAAGATTTTACGTATTTGTGGAGAAGGCATGTTTGGAGTGGTATTTCAGATTATCCATGCTATACATACTATGATTATGTTCAAAACATCAATTTTAAATATTGGTTTATATATCTGCTATAAAGTATACACAAATACTTACAAAACAGTCTTTCATGGCTTTATGCTTGGTGAAGGGTTTGTTGGAAGACTTTTGCTGGCATTTGCTGTTCTCTGATTGTCACTACTTCTGTTTCTTCCTTTATCTTTTAAAATCCCTTCCTGCCTTCCCTCATATCTTTCTCTGCCTCTTCTTTTTTTGATCCCACTCAGTCTTTTGGTTTGGATGTTTTCCTATGGTTGTGATAGAAGGGTGCATGTCCCTTTATGTATAGCTATGGCACTGATATTGGGGTCTTGCTACAAAATGAATGCCATCAGTGACTGGTTTCTTCAAGCATCTATGCTTGGACGGCAGAGAGCACAGAGGCGGGCTAAGAGGCAGCATCCTTACCATAAGATTTAAAGTCCAGAATCTAACTCCTGTACTTATCAGAGGGAATCTTCATCAGGAACCTCTACAAGCAGCTTGAGCCTCAGCTACAAACAACTTCATAGTATAGTCCATGCCATTGCACCTAAAAATGTTCTTCATCATTCCTGGAGGAGGAGGTCATATAGGAGGGCCTGGCAGAGATTGACCACCTCCTATAACATGGAAGCATCCTACCCTAGAGGGATAAGTGTAAGCTACTGATTCTACATATCAGCTGTGATCCCAGTACAAGAAAGCACTGTTTGCATGCTAATTTTGTACCTATGGCAATGGGTGGTGAAGTGAATAGCTCAAGATGACAGATAGGCAGTGGTGAGATTTGAACCAGCCCTACTGAATGCCAAGTCCACTATTTTAATCAGTGGTCTACTGCCTCCATTCCATAGCACACTGTGTAAGGCATCTATACTGATCCATCAGGAGGGCAGCATGTTAATTTTAGAGCATCAAGATTGCCTTTGCCTCTTATGTTCTGACCTGGAATTAAAATTTATTTACTTATTTACAAACATTTGATATACCACTGCTTGCAATGTTGTATCAAAGCAGCTTACAAATTAAAATCCCACAAAGGGTATCACAGAAAAGAAAGAATAAAGAAAAAAACTGAGAAGAAAGTAAGAGAAAAATAAATGCAGAAGTAAAAAATTAATGAGAGAAAGTTCATCCAAATAACCAGGTTTTAAGATTTTTTTTTTAAGAGAGAAGCTAGGATTCAGACTTAATGTTGACAGACAAAGTGTTCCATAACTTAGGACCAGATCACTGTTGCATAGCAAGGTAGCACTGTGAAACATCTCTCATTTACCTGCCACTCAACCTCCCTCTCTCTCTCCCTTCCCATCCCTCCCTTGTCTCTATACAGACAAAGGATTTGATGAAATGGCAGCATAATGCGGAATATCTGTGGAATATCTCGGGGGGGGGGGGGGGGGGAGACGCCAGCTGCAAGCACAGGCAGGTGAATAACACTGCAGTGTCAAATGCCCCTCTATGGCAGCCATGTGGGTGCAAGTAAACATCTATGGTGCCACAAAGTATAGGTGGCAATGTATAACTAATAAGCAAAGGTTGGTGTCTAACCCTCATATACCATGGCCAATTCCCAAACTACAATGCCCGTGGTAGAATATGTAATGATCAAATATGCAGCCAAGGTCTATGTTTCACAACTTTGTTGCTTATCCACCAGTTGCAGCGCCCCCCTCAGGCCTGCTGCTGCAGGGCCAGGACCAGCAGAGGATGAGGAGGAGGAAAAAAAAGGAGAAGAAGGAGAGGAGGAAGAAGAAGAACAGGAGGACATGGAGGAAATAGAGGAGGATCTGCAGACAGCAGCAGCCTCCAGAGCACTAAGTACCACCCCCCACCTGTTCACCCTGGACCCCATGTGCCACCCCAGGAGCAGCTGGACCAGCCTCAGGGGGGCTTGTAATCTCTGAGGGTAAGGACAATGGCCTCGTCTCTTCCCACCATTTGCAATGCAGAGAGCTGAGGTTCTAGCTGCAGGTACAGACCCATCTTGCACTGCACCTGCCACAAGAACTAAAGCTGTGCTGGAAAGGATGGGGTTAATGTCAGAGGCCATTGACCTGTGACAAAAGGCCATGGAAGCTATTGTGGCCAGGCTCGATCATTCTCAAGGGTGCATATTATCTGCCCTTGAGCATGTTAGAATCCTGGGACCCGACTCCTCACAGCCAAGCTTTTCATGGTTAGGTAGGACACATCTTTGTGAAGCACCAAAGAGGTGCTGTGTCGAGGAACATGATTCCACTGTACAGCATGACAACATGCTCTCTAAGTCCCAAATGACATAGGCAAGCAAAGTTGAGCGCTGTTTATTGCGGCTGCAAAAATCAGAACCGAATGCAACTTTATCAACGACGCTGCAAGTTGGGCGCCATTTATAGATTAGCATGTAAAACTGGGATGTGCCCTGAAATTTTAGGTAAGAAGATTTACACCAGCCAAAACCTGCTGCAAATCGCCATGCCTAATTAAAGCACTAATCCTCCAAAATTCTATAATACTACATGTGTCTTTTGTGAATGCCTCTAAACCACCCAAGTTCCCTCCATAACCGCACCCTCTTTTCTGTTGTGCGCTAAATAATTTATGTGCACATCTTTATAGAACAGCACGGAGCATGTTACGCACATAATTGCAAATCATTGCTACTTAGTGTCAATAATTATTAGCGCCCAATTATAGGTGCTGACTGGCTCACTAAACAAAAAAATTGCGTGCAAAAGCTGGTAACGTGCCCACATATCCATGCACAAGTTTTAGCACAATATATATAATTTGGTGCATAGTGTGTATTCTTTAATAAGCAGGTGCATTATTACCAGCAAATGACATTTGTTTCAAACAACAGCTAATGAAAATAGCAACAATCACACATATTCTTCCATAACTTACATTTTTTGAAAATTGCACTAAATTACTCAGAAGTTGCCTTAGTTCTAACTATAATTAGTTACAGAAAGGTTATGGATAAATGTAATTACATAGTGACAAACAATTAGTAGAAACAGAAAACTCTTGTTCTCCTAATCCCTACATACTCTTTGCAGACATGAAAGTTGAAAACACTTTGATAATGAACATTAAAATCTTTAAAGAACAAAAGAATAAGCATACTGTAGGAGTTGGTGAAAATGAAGCATTCCTTTTGATTGAGGATTCTGAAAAATATATAAAATTAGCTCCTCGGATTTAATGACAGTATTCCACAAAATTCAGAAATGTGTAAAATCTATGCATAGGGATGATCACTGAAACTTAAGGTGTTATTTAAGATATATTCTGACATTTCAAAAAATGTAACCTTTTCCCCTCTAATCAGCTATAGTTCCATTAGACAAAATCTGACAGGGAAAGTCTGATTGAACTTCAAGAAGTTCATGAAGCAGTATATAAACACATTCAGGGTTTCTTTTTTAGGGAGAATAAAACAAATGCTTAATAAATTGGTTGAGTCCTAACCAGGTCAGTCATTCACACCAAAATAAGCAATTCATTATTCATACGTCTTCTTTAATTTAAATGGGGGTGGTAACTATCTTGTCTGTTGCATATTTGGTTCAATGTAAAATAAAGCAATTAGTACTCTCAGTTCAGTTATTTGGATGTCATGGAGGAAAAGACTTCAGATGCTCAACCGTTCATATGTCAACCCTGAGATAAACATTTTGTTTCCTCCATGACATCCAAATAACTGAACTAAGAGTACTAATTGCTTTATTTTATATTGAACTATTGTTAATCAGTAATACACCATCCATTTACTTAATTATCCTGTTGCATATTTAGGCAATAATAGCCAGACCACAGTCACTGTAACAATCCTGTTAAGATACTACAGTGAGGAGCTATTGCCTTCTGTAGCCCTCAGCCTTCCCTGGTATTTTGCATTACCAAAGCTGACTTCTTAACTTCTGAGATCTTTTAATCCTCTGCGTTTAAAAGAAACAGCCCTTGCTGAAGACCCCAGTAACTTATTGTGGACAAAGCCAGGTATTTTCATTTGATTATGATATTGTTGATCACAACTTGCTCCTTAATACTGTGCCCTCCCTTGAATTTCAGAACTCTGTATTGTCTTAGTTTTCTACTTTGCTCTCTCTTCAGCTAAAAGGATCAGCTTCAAAGGTTAGGACATTAGGTGCCCCTTTTACCAAGCTGCGGCAAAAGAGGGTCAGTGCTGGCATCTGCGAGTGTTTTACATGCGTGCCGAGGCCCCCTTTTACCGCAGCTGGTAAAAGGGAAGTCTCGCCTTCCTGCAGGAAATGGCCACGTGGCAAGTAAAGCACTTGCCACATGGCCATTTCGGGAGGGGGGAGCCCTTACTGCTACCCACTGAGGTGGTAGTAAGGGCTCCCTCGTTACTTGCCACATGGCCATTTCAGGGGGGGGGGGGAGATTCCCTTGCTGCTACCCTTTGAGGTGGTGGTAAGGGCTCCCACATTAACCCAGTCGTAATCGGGCAGTGTGCAGTACTGCCTGATTATTGCTGGGTACACTCCGGCGTTACAAAACTAAATACATTTTGTAGTACCAGAAATGACGGTGCGCTAGGGGTGGGAAGTACCGCTGGGCTGCTGTGGTAGCCCGGTGGTGCTTCTTGTATAGCGAACAGCAAGCCTACATTGAGCTTACCACCGCTTAGTAAAAGGAGCCCTAAATCAGGCATGGACATTGTTTAAAAATACATCGTGGAAGCCCAGACCAGATGTATTCCATGTATTAACAAAGGTGATAAGAAAAGCAAACAACAGACAGCATAGTTAAAAGGTGAAGTGAAATAGGCTATTAGACCCAAAAGAACATCCTTCAAAGAATGGAAAAGGATCTGAATGAAGAAAATAAGCTGCAACATAAGCACTGTTAAGCTAGATACAAAGCACTGGGAAAGAAGGCTAAAAAAGAAAAACTTGATGCAGACACAAAAACTCACAGTAACAACTTTTTCAGGTACATAAGAAGCAGAAATCCTGTGAGGCAATCTGTGGGACCTTTAGATCACGAAGGAGCAAAAGGGACACTCAGGGAGGACAAGGCCATAGATGAGAGTTTGAATTAATTCTTTGCTTTGTTCTTTACAGAAGAAGATGTTGGAGATCTGCCTCTACTGGAAATGGTTCTAAAGGGTGACAATGCAGAGGAACTGAAAGAAATATAACTGAACCTGGAAGACATACTGAGTCAAATTGACACATTAAAGAGTGATTAATCACCTGGACCAGATGGTATACATCCCAGGATACTGAAAAAACTCAAACATTAAATTGCTGATCTGCTGTTAGTAATCAGTAACCTGTATTTAAAATTGTCCATAGTACTTGAAGACTGGAGGGTGGTCAATGTAATGCTGATTTTTAAAAAGGGTTCTGGGGTGATCCAGGAAATTACAGACCAGTAAGCCTGACTTCAGTGTTAGGCAAAATAGTGGAAACAATTATAAGGAATAAAATTACAGATCACATAGACAAACATGGTTTAATGGCATAGAGTCTAGCTCCGTCCCTGGCCGCCTTCAAATCCGGGCTAAAGGCCTACCTGGTTGATGTTGCTTTTGACTGCTAACTTGTCACTTGCTTGTAACCTTTATCTTGTCTTCCTCTCTTCAATAGTCCCTTTCCCTATGTGTCCTTCTGTCTGTTCTACCCTTATCCTTATTGGTCCTGTCTGTCTGTCCTGATTTAGACTGTAAGCTCTTTTGAGCAGGGACTGTCTTTTCTTCATGTTCAATTGTGAAGCACTGTGTACGACTGGTAGCGCTATAGAAATGATTTATAGTAGTAGGGTCAACATGGGTTCAGTCAAGGGAAGTCTTGCCTCACCAGTTTGTTTCATTTCTTTGAAGGTGTGAATAAATGTGAGCTGAAATTGGCTATTGGACAGAAAACAGAGGGTAGGGTTAAAGTGCCATTTTTCTCAATGGAGGAGGGTGAATAGTGGAATGCTGCAGGGATCTGTAGTAAGACCAGTGCTATTTAACATATTTATACTGATCTGGAAATTGGAAGGATGAGTGAGATTATTAAATTTGCAGATGACACAAAACTATTCAAGGTTGTCAAAATACCTTGTTTTGTGGATTGTGAGAAATTGCAGGAAGACCTTAGGAAACTGGAAGACTGGACATTCAAATGGCAGGTGAAATTTAATGTGGCTAAATGAAAAGTGATGCACATTGGGAAGAATAATCTGAATCATAGTTACCCGATGCTAGGTTCCACCTTAGGAATCATCACCCAAGAAAAAGATCTAGGTGTCATTGTAGACAGTATGCTGAAATCCTCTACCCATGTGGAGAATTATTAGGAAAGGGATGCAAAATAAGACCAAGAATATTATAATGCCTCTGTATCACTCCATAATGCAACCTCACTTTGAGTGTTGCATTCAGTTCTGGTCACCTTGTTTCAAAAAAGATATAGCAGAATTAGAGAATGTTCAAAGAAGAGTGAACAAAATGATAAGGGGGATGAAACTCCTCCCATATTAGGAAAGGTTAAAGATGTTAGGGCTCAGCAGCTTGGAAAATAGACAGCTGGGAGAGGGGTATGATTGAGGTATACACAATCCTGAGTGGTGTAGAATGGGTAAAACTGAATAAATTTTTCACTCTTTCTAAAAGTACACTAAATGAAATTACATGGAAATATTTTTAAAACACAGGAGGAAATATTTTTTCACTGAAAGAATAGTTAAGCTCTGGAACTCATTGCTGGAGGATGTGATAACAGTGGTTAGCATAACTGGGTTTAAAAAAGATTTAGACAAGTTCCTGGAGGAAAAGTCCATAGTCTGTTAATGAGATGGACATGGGGGAAGCCACTGCTTGCCCTGGGATTGGTAGCATGGAACGCTGATACTATTCAGGTTTCTGCATGGTACTTGCGACCTGGGTTGGCCACTGTTAGAAGCAGGATACTGGGTCAGACAGACCATTGGCTGTTCATATTTTTTTTTAGTGTGTCTGCTGATCGATCATCCTCTACCACTATCCCACTATCAGTTGTTGTGCCTTAGAACTCAGTTCTAGGCCTTCTCCAAGATCTGTTCCAATGTTCTTTGTCCTCTTATCTCCTCCCATGGCTTTCAATACCATCTTTATAATGATTACTCCCATATATACCTCCTTATACAGGGATTTCATTAGGAATTTAGTTCTAAAATCTTAGCATGCTTGGCTGACATTGCTACCTGGATGGCCAAGGCAGAATTTATTTTCTTTCCACAAAACACACTGCCTCTTATTCATTGTAATCATGGGGTCATCTTTGTACCATCCGAGTACCAGGTCTACATATCAATGCCAATCTTTTTGGACTTAGATGTCCCTTCCCTTTCTGAAACAACAGTTGGATGTGCATATCTTGGCCTCTTCCAAGTCCTACCCAAAACAACCACACCCCATTTCCATAAAGAGATACTACAGTTTCAGATGTCCATATCCTGGCCTGAATTGCACATCCATGCCATATGGGTGTCTAAATGCTGGTTTTCAGATGTCCCAAACATGAATAGTGAGGAAACCTCTAAACCAGCTTAATACATTCTCAGCTATCCCTATCAGGCTTATTTTCGAAATTGATTGCCAGCGATCTTCCAACATAAATCGGGAGATGGTCGGCGATCTCGCAAAAGCGGCGAAATCGGTATAATCGAAAGCTGCTTTTTTTACACCATCGCCGCTTTCCCGTCACCAAGCTGGAGAAAGTTCAAGGGGGCGTGTTGGCGGTGAAGGGAAGGCAGGACATGAGCGAGCATGGTCGTGGCTACCAGATGGCCGGCTTTTGCGGATAAAGGAAAAGAAAAGCAGCTTTAATCAGTATTTCGCCGCTTTTACTTGGTCCTTTTATTTTCACGACCAAGCCTCAAAAAGGTGCCCAAACTGACCAGATGACCACAGGAGGGAATGGGGGATGACCTCCCCGTACTCCTCCAGTGGTCACCAACCGCCTCCCACACTAAAACAATAAAACTAAAAACCTTTTTTGCCAGCCTGTATGTCAGCCTCAAATGTCATACCCAGCTCCCTGACAGCAGTATGCAGGTCCCTGGAACAGTTTATGTTGGTTGCAGTGGACTTCAGGCAGGTGGACCCATGCCCATCCCTCCCACCTGTTACACTTGTGGTGGTAAGTGTTGAGCCCTCCAAACCCCCCAAAACCCACTGTACCCACATGTAGGTGCCCCCCTTCACCCATAAGGACCTACCCTCCTCTCTTCCTTCCCGTTCACATTAATTGATTTGATTTGCTTACTTTATTTATTTTTTTTGTCTATTAGATTGTAAGCTCTTTGAGCAGGGACTGTCTTTCTTCTATGTTTGTGCAGTGCTGCGTATGCCTTGTAGCGCTATAGAAATGCTAAATAGTAGTAGTAGTAGTAGTAGTAGTAGTGGTGTAGAGTTGTGGGGAGTGGGTTTTGGGGGGAATTTGGGGGGCTCAGCACCCAAGGTAAGGGAGGTATGCACCTGGGAGGTATTTGTATATATATTTTTTTATATTTAGAAGTGTCCCCTAGGGTGCCCGGTTGGTGTCCTGGCATGTGAGGGGGACCAGTGCACTACAAATGCTGGCTCCTCCCATGACCAAATGCCTTGGATGTCGCTGGGTTGGAGATCGCCAAGATTTTTTCCAATTATCACTGAAAAACAAAACTGACCATCTCAAACCCGGCGAACTCTGGCATTTGGCCGGGCTAAACTGTATTATCGAAAAAAAAGATGGCTGGCCATCTTTTTCGATAATACGGTTCTGGCCAGCTGTAGCGCCGCCGCCAAAATAGATCGCTGGCGACGTTCGATTATGCCCCTCTATGTCACCCAACCTAGACAATAAGATTATGATCAACTAGGTCAAACGCAGCAGGTAGGTCAAACTGAACTAGGATTGCATTCTGACCTGTGCTCAACAATGATTTACCATCAGCAATGATGGAAGCTATTAGTGATTCAATGCTATAGTTCTTGCGGAAGCCCGACGCCCAACTGAGTTGGATGTAAGATGCTACTTTATTCAAATATATAGAGAGTATTTTAGGCTTCCATAATTTTCACAAATAGTGATATTGAAGCAATTGGGTGACAGTAATTGCAAATCTCTACTGGGAGTTTTTGGAATTGGTGTAAGCAAAATCTCCCCCTATTGAGAAGGCAAATTATCATTGGATACAGAGTAATTAACCCAAAATGTCAGTGCCAACTAAAAGACATCATTTGTGAAATTCATTAAATGAGCCGGACATGGGTCTAAGCTACAATTAGATTTGGAATATCTGATCAGCAGCTGTTTAACCTCCTCTGTAGTCCTCTGTAGTCATAGATTCAAAACTATTCCACCTGCTATCTGCCGAACGTTTAGCCAACTGATCAAGTATTTCCTGGTCTCAGGCAGTGTTTAAATTCAGCTGTTCATGCATCCTTGCAACCTTATCTCTAAAATAACTAGTTAGCATATTAGCTGACAGAATACCACTACTGTTTTCTGACCATAGGTTATCTATATTCAAGAGAATATCCACTAAATTAGAGTCTACGGGGCTCCTTTTCAAAAGAGAAAAACGTCCAAAAAGTGTCATAAAGCATCATTTGGACATTTTTCTTCTCAAAACATACAAATCTGTATTTTGGAAACCTATTTTGCAGATATTTATCTATGCAATTCATCTGCAGTGCATCCAAATCACAAGAGAGCGTGTTAGGGGTGTTTCAAAGGTGGGATTAGGACATGCCTAACATGGATGTTTTACAGCCATAATGGAACAAAACAATGAAACAAAACAAAAACATCCAGGACGAAAACCAAGACACTTTGGACTAGACCTCTTTTGAAAATGAATAAGGCACAAAAGGTGCCCTAAATGACCAGATTACCACTGGAGGGAATCAGGGGAGACCCCCTAATACCCCCCAGTGGTAACTGACTCCCCCCCCCCCCCCCTACACAAAAATGTAAATAAACATATGACTTACCAGCCTCTATGACAGTCTCAGATGTTAAAGGCAGGTCTATTAGAGCAGCATGCAAGTATCCCTAGAGCAGTACACAGTGGGGGACCCAGGTCCCTATCTCCCTCTACCTGTCACACTTGTGGTGGAATCTGTGAGCCCTCCCAAACTCACTAAAACCCTACTGTACCCACCTATAAGTGCCCCTTCACCCTTAAGGGCTACTGTAGTGGTATACAGTGGGTTTTTGGCGGGATGTGGAGGGCTTAGGAAAAAAGATAAGGAGCAAAGGTGAGATATGCACATGGGAGCATTTTCATGAAGTGCACTGAAGTGCCTTCTAGGGTGCCGCATTGCTCTCCTGCTCCTAGGATGTCTGGGGGACCAATCTACTAAAAATATTGGCTTCTCCTACATCCCAAAAGCATGAATCTCTACATTTTGTACTTATTATTTTTTTCAAAAATGGACCAAAACAAAACAAAACGTCCAAAGCACAAAACCTTGTTTGAAACAGTATTAAAAAAAAAAAAAAGATGTTTTTCTTTTTTTGAAAATGATGTTTTGTGCAAAATGTCCAAAATTATACTTACAAGTCATATCAAAAATGTCCTTCCACATGTATTAAGGATATCATGATTATCAAATTTGAATAAGCCTCCTTTCTTTTTCTATCAACTGTTTCTACAAGGATACCTTTGAACACCATGAGGGGCATAATAGAACGTCGCCGGCCAAATAGATTGCCGGCGATCTATGTTGGCGGCGGCGCTACAGCTGGTCGGAACCATATTATCAAAAAAGATGGCCGGCCATCTCTTTTTTACGATAATACGGTTTAGCCCGACCAAATGCCGTGGAGTTCGCCGGGTTTGAGATGGCCGGGTTTGTTTTTCAGCAATAATGGAAAGTTATGTCGGCCATCTCAAACCCCGGCCAAATTCAAGGGATTTGGCCGTGGGAGGAGCCAGCATTTTTAGTGCACTGGCCCCCCTGACATGCCAGGACATCAACCAGCCACCCTAGGGGCCACTGCGCTGGACTTCAGAAAAGCGCCCACGTGCATAGCTCCCTTACTTTGGGAGCTGAGCCCCCCCCCCCAAAACCCACTACCCACAAATGTACTGCACCCACTAAAATTGTTCCAGGGACCTGCATACAGCCTCTAGGACTTATTGCTGCTGAATAACTTTGGCACACCAGTTCACACCTGAAGACTAATCTCTCTGAAAAAGTCCTTGCTTGAAATAACCACGTTTACTCACAGTTAACTTCAGATCAGAGTTTGTGCCCCACTGGCAAAGAGTCCCCTGGTACTAAGATTAGCAGTAGGTCAGAGCTGGCACAATGGTGTACAAGGCCCTTTTTCAGAACCATGCAAGGTAAGAACTATGTTCTCTAACATGGGTAACAAAGGAAAGGGAACTAAAACTGGCTTACAAAAATGGCCACTACCGCTTGGACTACAACAGGTTTATTTTTGAAAGAGAAGGACGCCCATCTTTTGACACAAATTGCAAGATGGGTGTCCTTCTCACAGTGTCGCCCAAATCGGTATAATGGAAAGTCGATTTTGGGCGTCCCCAACTGCTTTCCGTCTCTGGGATAACCAAAGTTCACGGGGGCATGTCGGAGAGTAGCAAAGGCAGGACTTGGGCGTGCCTAACACATGGGTGTCCTTGACCCATAATGGAAAAAAAGGGCATCCCTGACTAACACTTTTTTCTTATGACAAGCCACAAAAAGGTGCTCGAACTGACCAGATGACCACCAGAGGGAATCAGGGATGACCTCCCCTTACTTCCCCAGTGATCACTAACCTCCTCCCACCCTCAAAAAACAACCTTTTAAAATATTTTTTGCCAGCCTCAAATATCATACCCAGCTCCATCACAGCAGTATGCCGGTCCCTGGAACAGTTTTAGTGGGTGCAGTGCATTTCAGGCAGGCGTACCCATGCCCATCCCCCTCCTACCTCTTACACTTGTGGTGGTAAATGTGAGCCCTCCAAAACCCACCAGAAACCCACTGTACCCACATCTAGGTGCCCACTTCACCCATAAGGGCTATGGTAGTGGTGTACAGTTGTAGGGAGTGGGTTGTTTTTGAGGGGGGGGGGGTTGGGGGCTCAGCATACAAGGTAAGGGAGCTATGTACCTGGGAGCTTTTTCTGAAGTCCACTGCAGTGCCCCCTAGGGTGCCCAGTTGGTGTCCTGGCATGTCAGGAAGACCAGTGCACTACGAATTCTGGCTCCTCCCACAACCAAAGGGCTTGCATTTGGTCATTTCTGAGGTCGGTGTCCTTAGTTTCCATTATCGCCGAAAATCAGAAATGACCAAGTCTAAGGACGACCATCTCTAGGGATGACTTAAATGTCAAGGTTTGGGTGTCCCCGACGAAAGATGGACGCCCATCTTGTTTCGATAATACGGGTTTCCCCGCCTTCTCGCCGGGATGTCCTGCGAGGACGTCATCAGGAAAACTTGGGTGCCCCTTTCAATTATGCCCCTCTAATGGGTCCCTTTACTAAGGTGCACTGAAAAATGGCTTGCGGTAGTGTAAGCGTGGGTTTTGGGTGCATGCCGATAGATTTCCAATGCACCTGTAAAAAAGGGCTTTTTTTCTGAAAATGGATGTGCGCAAAATCAAAATTGCTATGCGTCCATTTTGGGTCTGAGATCTTACCACCAGCCATTGACCTAGTGGTAAAAAATCTGGGCAGTAATGGCCTAAGCGTGTCTAATGCCACTTGGCACGCGTCCGTTATGCATGACCGACAATAAAAAATATTTTTCAGATGCACATATCAGATGCGTGCCAAAAATGAAATTACCGCAATAGCCACACGATAGTCAGGTGGTAACTCCATTTTGACACACGTTGGGCGCATGCAGATGCTTACGCGGCTTAATAAAAGGGCCCCTAAAATGGTCAGTGGTCTTTGTCATAAATCATATGGGGACAGAGTTAAAGATTTATAGATATAGATATATAGATAGATATTTTGGATGAAAGGTGGGATAATGGAGACACGATAGAAACATTTAAATACCACCACTGTATAAATACATACAGTATAAGGTGAGCCTCTTTTTAATTTCAAGGAAGTTCTGGAATAAAGGATCATAGGAAGAATACAAAAAGAGTAAGAGTTGGACTAATCTAAGGAAATACTTCTTTATGAAAGAGGTGGTAGTTACATGGAAAAGACTCTCAATAGAGGTGGTAGAGATGAATAAAATAACTGGATTCAAAATAGGATGAGATAAATTACAGGGGAGCCCTAAAACAGAGGGAGGGAATGCAGGGATTAGTAGTTTGTGTGAATGAGCAGACAGGATTGGCAATGTGATCTTTGCTATCATTTTTTAATGCTTCTGATTATCAGTCAGAAAATCATTCCCCAATATGTCTTCTATTATTATTCCTTCTGCCTCATTCCATAACTGGGTGCGTAGATTCTATACATGGCAACCAAATATGAGCACACTGCCAAGATGCATGTGCAACCTAATTGCTTAATAAGTCATCAAGGGGCTCTTTCACTAAGGCGCGGAGGCACGTACATGCATATAATGTACGTCAAATTGGAACTACCACCCGGTTACCACATGCCCTGGGCAGTAATTCCATTTTTGATGTGTGTCCAAAACATGCGGTAGAAATTTTCTACCACATGGTGCTTACCCGGCGGTAATCAGCAGTGTATGTGCACTGATGATCACTGTCCAGTTAACATGTGAGACCTTACCGCTAAGTCAATGGGTGGCGGAAAGGTCTCATGCCGAAAATGGATGCACGCTGGTTTCAATTTTGTTGCACATCCATTTTCGTCCATAAAAAAGGTCTTTTTTTCAGGCGCACTGAAAAATGGACGTGCGTGCATCCAAAACAAGTGCCTCCACCAGCGCAGGCCATTTTTCAGCTCACCTTAGTAAAAGGGCCCCCAACTGTCAATAACTGGATGCTAACAACCAATTATTGATGTTTATTGGCAGCAATTAGGATTTGTGTGCACATGTGGGCGTGTATTTGTTGCCCAAATCCCATAGTGTGTAACTCAAAAGGGAGTATGACCATGGGAGGGATACGGATGGGTAAGGGGCATTGGAAGAAATTGTGTGTGTTGCTACAGAATGCAGGCTCAGCATGCCCAACTTGGGCACCAGCCAGGTTTCAGCTAGCACCCAAAGTTAAGGCATGGGAATCGATGCTACGTATAATTCTATAAAGCAAATACACCCTTTATAGAATTGTGCTTAGTGCCAGTCTTTTCTGGTGCCCATTTTTGAGCATGATTTATAGAATCCAGCATTTATAATATAGAATGCTAGCAGTTACATAATGTATTCCTATTTTTAAAGTTGTAATTTCCGAGAAATGTTCTAGCTTCTTATCACTGTGATCCACATTGAACCTTATAGCTGAGTGATTGTTTAATATAAATAGTGTGTTATTTTATGCTACTATATTGTGTGCAGATAAATGCACAATTATATGCATGAGTGCTGTTCAGCACAATTCTATAGATAACATGTACAACTTGCTAAGCATGTAAATGCAAAGAGGTATTCAAAGGGAAGGGGCATGGATGGGACACTGGGGGAGGGTGGACCAATATTTACACATGTAACTTCTGTAAGTTACATGCTAAAGAGCCACATTTAGGTAGGCACATTTATGCCTGCTGTTTTCATAACCCAAAATTCTATATATGATGCTAGAAGTTGTGAGCATTAATTTGGTAGCATGGCCAAATTGCGTGGACAACATGATTAATAAGCCATTCCGTTTTGATAATTGGTACTTAACAAGCAATTAGTGGTACTAGTTGGCTTTAATTAAAATTTATAAATATATCTTTATAGGTGTATTCTACAACAACAACAAAATCATATATCAACCTCCAGAAACAGGACAGTGAAAAGTACTTTATTGACAAGACCTGACAAGGGCCGGTTTCGGTGACAAAGTGCCTGCATCAGTGGTCTAAAATAATAAAACAAGAACATTTATATAAATACAAATATAATGGTAAGCTAGTTGATATAATGAATCTGGATTTTCAGAAGGCATTTCACTAAATAGCTCATTGGAGAGTCCCTGGTAAAGTAGATAAGATGAAAAGTGTGTGCTCTAATCATTGCATAAAATTAGAGGACACACTGCATGGATCTTCAGATCTTTGGTGGTCCAGTTGGCCCAATATCCCTTCTCCTTCCCCAACATGGCGCTAAAATGCAAAAAAAAGTTCCACCTGATGCCTGGCTCTCCCTCCTTCTCCTCTTGAGACCTAATTCACCCCTAGGAGTAGGGAGTGGACTGAGATGGGGGTAGGAGTACTCTGTCCATCTCTGATAGTTTATAAAAACTCGATATATCGCCTAAACTGACTGCAGAACTTAGCGGTTTACAAATAAATTAAAAACAAAATACAAAATAGTAGGAAAGGAACTACATCATTGTGACAGGAAAGAGAATGATACAGTCAAACCAGGACAATCACAACATGACTAGGCTTTATCTATCCACTTTATTGGGAAGTTTGTAGTGAGGCCTATTTCTGTTTCTATAGTTTAACAATAAACAAAAAACCAAACAAACACCATTTTGTTAACTTGAACTTGGGCATCTTGGAATCTGTAGTTGCCTTTATAGCAATTATTAGTTTTATTAGCTTATCCCACCACCAGACTTATCAAAATTCATAACTACAACATCTATCTTGGACATTCTGAAAGAAACATGGGGCTTCCATGAAGTAACTAAAACAGTTTAGTAAGGCATAACACATCAAATATCCTTTTTTTCTAAGCCTGCTTGAGTCTCATTAATTTAAGAGTGACATAAAAATCTTAACCTTCAAATAATTAAACGTGTTGATTAACTTATTAATTAACTTGTCTGAAGGCCATTTTGATCATAGTCAAATGTTCAAAAGCACAAAGCATTACTACCTTTTCTTTGCTTAAATAAATCAATGTAATTCTAAGGAAAGAAATGCAACACCCCATCAAGCACCTAATTATTTAGATATCTGCAGCTGCATCACAATATGTTCAGAAACAGATTGTGCTTGTATTACACTAATTCCATGTACACTGTGAAATAAGGAGGCAGCTGTGTTTTGTTGCCTGATGTCTATCCAACAAAATATCAAATTATAAGATGAGCTTCTTGAACTAAAGCTAATAACCCTAAGCTGGTGTTGAACATCTCTCTTTTGTTTTCTATATTATCAGAATTTAAGAAAACATTGGATTTGAAGCAATTGGGACTCAAATATTAAAAGAGGCCACAAGATTTAAAGGCACTGGTGCTTACATTTTAAAAGTAAGGGGCTAACCCAGCTTCATAGCAGAATCAAGCAGAAAAAAGACCAAATTGGACTATCCTGTCATCCTAGTTTCCTAGATGAGCAAATCAATTCTTATATGCCATCAAGCATGAGCTCTTCCTCGCCTCCCCCACACATTTTAAGATGAAATAGCATGATAACATGAAATTGCACACTCCAAATTACATAGTGATGGGCATTGAAAAAAAAAATCTAAGTCCAAAAATAAACATACTGCTCATAACGTCTAAAAAAACCCCTCCATCTCACAGCCATAATCAAACAGGAACAAGTCTTAATTTCCTGTTTGATTATTGCTGTGAGATAGATTTTGCACAGAAAACATCCAAAATGAATAGCTTTTCTCCAAAGTGAAATATCCAACTTTTGAATGACAAAAAAACAGGGACATGAAAGTCTTCCTGGCATCATTTAAAAAAATATGGCCAGACATCCTTACAGAGCAGAGGACTAACCTAGTGGTTAGTGCAATGGACAGTACACCAAGGGACAAAGGTTCAAATCCCACTATAACTCCTTTTGTAAATGTCTGGATTGGCCACTGTTGGAACTGGGCTTGATGGGACTTTGGCTCATTCTAGTAGGGAAATGTTTATGTACTTAGGGGTCATTGAACCATATCTCTGCGACAGTAACAATATCAAAGTCTGCCTCTACCATCGAGGTTTGAAAAATCACAACTTTTGTTACTTAAACTGCTAATTGTGGTTCTTGCTTTCCAGCTACATTTCAATTGCAGTCTCATTTTTTAAAAATATATATTATTGTTATTATCATTTGTTACATTTGTATCCCACATTTCCCCACCTTTTTGCAGGCTCAATGTGGCTTACATATAACTGTTAACGGCGTTAGCCGATTCTGGTCTGAACAAATATATGGTATGAATGAATACAAAGTGATATTGTGGTAGAATGAAGTACATATATGGGGGGGGGGGGAATTTTGAGAGGGAAAGGGGGAAGAAGAGTCAGGTAATGTCCGTTACGGTCTTTGGTTACATTGCTTAATCTCCTGTTCTACTGTGTTGCTAAGAAATGAATTGCTAATATGGGACTTTAAATTATTATTTTTCTCACTGTTGTCACACATTTAGTTTTGTTGTGGTGGCTGCCTGAAGTGACCTGCTCCTATACACATTGGTCTTGAAAAAAAAAATCAAGACTGGAGATAATAAAATTTGCCAGTGGAGATAGTGGAAGACAGTGCATGCAGCAAACTGGTGTGATCTTTGATATATCCTGGAAGTTTTGTACCTGCTGGAGCCCATGGCGTCATTCAACATTAGCTGACGCCAGGCTCATAAGATAAATATTTTTTCATTCATTTTCATATTATATTGTTATTGCATTATATTTCTGTACATTCATTTGATAGCACAGTTGGGCACATGATTGCGCAGACAATATCACTCGGAGTGAGTTGCCCGATGAATAAAGTGCAATACTTCACCCTTTAGTGGTCACTGAAGTTGACCACCAAGTGGGTGTGTTAAAACATCTGAGGGCACTCCTCCTTAAATTCATTTTCATTTTACTAGTGATTTTTTGGATTATTTGGTTTGAGTGTTTGATGTCTATCTTAACCAGTTCTCAATCCACAACAGGATATTACATCCTCTCCCCTGATTTTTAAAAATATGCAGACGGTATTGATATTATGAACTCAAATAAATGCAAAAGACAGAAGAAAAAACAGGCATGGCACTTTGATGCCATGAATAAAGACAAACAAAGGATACTTACTTCCTGTGAGGAGTCCTCAGAGATGGGATTAAGGAATGTTAATGTGCTATTTCTTAAGTAGTAAAAGGAACTGCATGTTATTTTTGTTACATTTGTACCCTGTGCTTTCCCACTCATGGCGGCTTACATGGGGCAATAGAGGATTAAGTGACTTGCCCAGAGTCACAAGGAGCTGCCTGTGCCTGAAGTGGGAATCAAACTCACTTCCTCAGTTCCCCAGGACCAAAGTCCACCACCCTAACCACTAGGCCACTCCTAGTGGTAAACAAGTACACCATGTTGATGGATTCCTTTAAACTTTTAAAGCTTGTTAATAGAACATTAGTCCTGTATTATCCAGAAAAAAGGGAACTAGTGCCGAGTTCCTCTCCTGAAGATCTATCTAACCTCCTTATCAAAATGTGTTGAGCCATTTTACTTGGTACTCCAATATTTTCAAATGTAAATGCTACTTAAGCCTTCTAAAATGGCTTCCGTAGGCCCCCAATCTTGACTCAAATAGGGGAAAATGTAGTCACCTAACATAGGGGGGCTTTTACTAAGCTGTGGTAGCGTTTTTAGCTTGCAGTAGAAATCAGCTGGTGGTAAATGCTGAGACATCCAGAGGAATATAATGGGCATAGATGTTTAAATTTAGGAGCTATTTTTTTCTGTTATATGAGGGTTTTTTCCCCCCACTGATTTGACTTACCATCAAGGTGGTTTTCTTGATTTGCTAACTTTCTGACTTTGCTGGGGAAGTATATTTTCCTACCTTTCTCCTAACCTGAAGACTGGCTCTGACACTGATGCTGGCAGTATTTATAATGCCAGCCTCAGATGCCCTCGCATTTAAAAAGTGAAAAAATAATAATGTGCTTCATTAATTTACTGCCAAATAATAAATTCATTTGGCACTGAATTAGTTATGCTGGCATAGCACAGCACTAGCATGATAAAGGGTGAACAGTGACAGTACTTGGGTTATGAATATACTCAGTTTTTTCCAGATATATGCTCTGCTCAATGTTTCTATAAGAAAACTATCCATTCAAAATGTAGCACTTCCATGCTCTAATTTATTTATTTGGATTTTGCTCACACCTTTTTCAGTAGTAGCTCAAGGTGAGTTACATTCAGGTACTCTGGATATTTCTCTGTCCCAGGAGGGCTCACAATCTAAACTTGTACCTGAGGCAATGGAGGGTTAAGTGACTTGCCCACGATCACAAGGAGCAGCAGTAGGATTTAAACCGTCCACCTCTGGATTGCAAGACCGGTGCTCTAACCACTAGGCCACTCCTCGTAATTTGAATGCACTTCTAATGGACTTCATAGAAAAACATCTAAAAATAGGTTTCAAAAATACAGGTTTTAGACATGTTTCTCTTTCAAAAATGAGCATTATAGTCACTTTGCTGCCACTTATACAGATAAGTGCACATTTACCCACAAAAGTGCTAGCATAATGTACACTTGTTCATGCAAGTGGCACATAAACGCACCTAGTTACAAAATTGCACTTAAAATGTAACAATCACTTGTCAATTCTTCTAATGGCTCTGTATGTGTATTTCTTTCTTTTCTGGAAGAAAATCCAGGGTCTGCTACAGAGATAGACATAAGAATAGCCATAATGGGTAAGACCAATGACTCATCTAGCCCAGTATCTTGCTTCCAACAGTGGTCAACAAGTCACAAGTACCTGGCAAAAACCACAATAGTAGCAACATTTCATGGAATCTATCCCAGGACAAGCAATAGCTTTCCCCACGTCCATCTCAATAACAGACTATGGATTTCCCGCCAGGAATTTGCCCAAACCTGTTTTAAATCCAGATATACTAGCTGCTGTTACCACATCCTCTGGCAATGAGTTCCAGAGCTTAAATATTCTTTGAGTGAAAAAATATTTCTCATATTTATTAAAAAAAAATATTTCAATGTAATTTCATTGACTGTCCCCGTTCTTTGTACTTTTTGAAAGAGTGAAAAATTAATTCACTTTTACCCATTCTACACCACTCAGGATTTTATAGACCTCAATCATATCTCGCCTCAACCATCTCTGTAGCCTTTCCTCATATGAGAGAAGTCTCATTCCCTTTATCATTTTGGTTGCTCTTCTTTGAACCTTTTCTAATTCTGTTATATATTTTTTTGAGATACGGTGACCAGAATTGAACGCTATATTCAAGGTGAGGTCGCACCACGGAGCGATACAGAGACATTATAATATTTGTGGTCATATTTACCATTCCTTTCTTAATAATTCCTAGCATCCTGTTTGCTTTTATGGCTGCCGCACACTGGGCAGAAGATTTCAGTGTATTGTCTACAATGACACCTAGATCTTTTTCTTGGGTGCTGACGTGGAGGAAGCAACTGCTTACCTTGAGATCCATAGCATCGAATGTTGCTACTATTTGGGATTCTGCAAGGTACTTGTGACCTGGATTGGCCACTGTTGGAAGAAGGATACTAGGCAAGATGGACCATTGGTCTGACCAAATATGGCTATTCTTTTGTTCATAGTAGACCATTCTTTCACAATTTAAAGCCCTACCCCGGGATTCTGTATAGTGCGGCTGAAATTGTGCATGCAAATCCAGTCATATTCTGGATTTGTGCATGCAATTTAATTACTTAGGCCAATGAGCACTGATAATTGCCTCTTAAGAAACAATTGTTGATACTAATTGTCATTAATTAGAATTTATGTGCACAACTTGCTAGGTGTATTTTGTAAAGTGGTGCACATAAGTTCTAATGCATGCTGCCAAAAGGGGGTATGGCCATGGGTTTGAAATGGGTGGACTGTGGGCATTCCAGAAATCTATGTGCATGATTATAGAATACACCTGCTCTGTGCCTAACTTAGACGCCATTATTTACACCAAGTTTTACTTGGCATAAATGGATGTGCCTAGATTTAGGTGCAGGCATGGCTGCTAGACATATTCTATAAACCACACCTAAATTTAGCTGCGGTTTATGGAATACGTCTAGGCAGAAATATTTTCAGCTCCAGTTTTTCAGGTGCCACATATAGAATGTAGTCCCTAATGCACTAACCACAAACACTGCACTGAGACAAAAGTCAGAAGGAATTGTTATTCTATTAAAAGCACACAAATAAATGCAAAACAGAAAAAAGACAGGAAGGGCACTTTGATGTCATGAATAAAGGCAAACAAAGCATATTTCATCCCTGTGATGTATGATGAAAGATAAAGTGTCTCGCTTTTTTATGGAACATTGCTACCACCTTGCAATTTAAACAGAAGGGGCATATTAAAGTGAGCAAATAAGCATAGAAATAGAAAAATAAAAATAAATGTTTGATCACTCATTCCAGATTAAAAACAGCATTCTTTATTAGTGTAGGGGTTGATATTCAGAGCAATTTATCTAGCCAAAACTGCTTCTGGCTGGTTAAATCTCCTATTTGGGGCTAACCGGTCATTTTCAGTGGCACTTAATTGCTTAGGCCGCTGACAATGGCCAGTTAGTGCTTAAAGCAAAGCCAGCTATTTTTGGGGTGTTCCAGGTGCAGAGTCAGCCCTTGGTCATTTAAGTGTCGATATTCAGCTCTTAACTTGCCAAGTTCTACCTAACTGTATAAACCTCAGTCCTATCTTTATGGGGTGCTTCATAGCCACTTAAGTGCTGAAAATCACACTTAACCGGCTATAGTGTAGCCAGCTCCAGAAACCTGGAAATTCTATGTTAGAGCCGGGACATGTCCCCATGTTGAATTTCTGAGCATAATGGGCGCAGCACTCAGCAAACCTCTGAATACTGCCAACTGAATATCGACCCCATAGTGTTTATGTGAAAATAAAAGTAGTCACTGAAAAAGTCTTGAGTCATCCTCATTCTTGTGGCATACATGTTACTCATTGTCGCAAAAACTCTTCTTTTCTGTTCATAAGTCATTCGGAAGGCAATTCTAAAACAGGGTGTCTAAATGGAGCCTATTATATAAATGAACACAGACACCTACTTTCCTTTGTAAAATACTAATCTAATTGAGTATACATGATTAGAATTTTGGCATGAACACTTATGCCAGACACAGAGCTGATGCAAGTTTAAGCACTTAAATGCAACATATATGTGCAGGGCTGGTCTTAGCAAGTGCGGGGCCCTGTGTAGACCAATTTGATGGGGCCCCATGTCATGTTTTCAAAGCTGGAAACTGGTTTGTGAGCCCTTGGGCCACTGCTGAGGTGCGGCAGTGGCAGGCAAAACCACCCCACACCAGGGGCAAGGCAGCATTCAGACAACAGTTAGGCTTCACCTGTACCTGGCCACTTTCCACCAGGAGTTGAGCTCCCAGCTTCAGGTGTCTGACAGGACTTTGCAGGACAGGGCAGGAGCTAGATAACCGCTAGGCAGCACAGGGACTGAGTGTCAGAGGGGAAAGGAAGGAACAGGGGCAGCAAGGCAGGAAACTGGGCTAGACAACACAACACAAGGCAGGGACAGGACAAGCTAGGGGACAGAAACTGGAAGCTGCAAGCAGCCACTGAAACAGGGAACAAAACACTGACCAACAAGACACAGAACTAAAAGCTGCAAGCAGCCACAAAGCCAGCACACAAACAGAAACTAAACCCTGAGGTACAAACAAGAAACAAGGCTAGGAAAACAAGTAAAACCTAAACTAAACCAAACACAGACTAACTAGAAACAGGCAAGAACAAAGGCAAGAATCTCAGACAAATCACTGGACTAGCAGAAGTGCAACAAGCACCAACATACCAGGGCCTTAGATGCAAAGCAAAGGCAGAGAGGTTCCAAATGGCTAATAAGCCCAGCAGGCAGCTGAGACTCAGGTGCAACAATCACCAGGCAACTAAGGGTCGGGCTGCTTGGAAGATCCAGGCTGGACTGAGCTGAACTCTGGAATGGGTGTCAGCACACCGACAATCTAATACAGCCAGCACACAGAGACAGAGACAGAACAGCACACAGAGACAGAGACAGAGACAGAACTAACTTACAAAGAACAGACAGAAGCCAGCTCAGAAGCTGACCACAGAAAATAAGGTGAGTCTGAGAGGGGTCACGGCCACAGACGTGACACCCCATCCTAGCTCCACGCCCACCCTAGCTCCACCCCACCAAGCTCCAGGGTCCCCCTCCCTCTGAGCTCCAGGGCCGGCCACCACTCCCTCTGAGGCCCCACTCCCTCTGAGCTCCAGGGCCCCCCTCCCTCTGAGCTCCAGGGCACCTCCCTCCTTCCCAGCTCCAAGGCCCTCCATGGCCCTCCCTCTCTCCCAGCTCCAAGGCCCCCCTCCGCCCCTCCCTCCCAGCTCCAAGGTTCCCCTCCTTCCGAGGCCTGCCTCCCTCCCTCCGAGACCTCCCTCTGAGCTCCAGTCCCCCTCCCTCTGAATTTTAAAAGTCTTCTTACCTCGTCGGGTTACAGCGGCAGGCAGCAGCAGTGAAAAGCGTGTGAGCTCGGCACTTCAGGAGCCTTCCTTTCTCTCTCTCAGCTCTGGTCCCGCCCTCATTTCCTGTTTCCGCAAGGGCGGGAGGGCAGAGTTCAGGCGTGCTACGCGGGGCCCCCTTGAGCACAAGGCACAAGGCCCTATGCGGATGCCTCGGCCTCGCCCTAAGACTGGCCCTGGATATGTGTATACTATTTATATAAGTTAATTGTGTAAGTGTGAGTCCTACCCATGTATATACCCCCCTTTTTACCCCCCCCCTTTTTAGCAAAGTTACCATTTTTATTTATTTATTTATTTTATTTTTTGTTACATTTGTACCCCACGCTTTCCCACTCATGGCAGGCTCAATGCGGCTTACATGGGGCAGTGGAGAGTTAAGTGACTTGCCCAGAGTCACAAGGAGCTGCCTGTGCCTGAAGTGGGAATCAAACTCAGTTCCTCAGTTCCCCAGGACCAAAGTCCACCACCCTAACCACTAGGCCACTCATCCACTCTTTTTTGTCTCCGCAAATATGGTAACCCTACCCCTTCATATACCGATTTTGTGACAGGTACCTGTGTATTTACAAGATGTGTGTGCAGGTGTGGCAGCAGGTTTGGAAACACTTCCAAAATGGCAGCCAGAGTTAGAAAGCTCAACTTTGGAGATCAGGACACCCTTCTCCTCCCCAGGTTATTTCTGGGGACAGGACAACCACATGTTCTCAGTGCCAGGGCAGAGGACGGTTATGCCTAGAATATGTCAAGCATGGGAAAGATTGGCCAGATGCTTTAATTGCAAGGCATCCTACTCCAGAAATGTACAAAGTGCCAACAGGGAGATGAGCAAGGAAGGGGGAACTATCCCCTAAGAACGAGAGTTTCCATGTCAAATAGTGAGATCTTTAAGACAGTGTCTCCACGGTATATAACATACAACATGTACAGCATTCCTATAGAAAAATAGACCAACAATAACTGTGAATAGCCCTTATGAAGGCTGGTGAAAGAAAGTGGAGTAGAGATAATATGAGGACCAGTCACCACAAATCATCAACTTGAAAATTCACTACACACAATGGCAATAAATATGTGCATAGATATCTGTTAGGGAAGAGAGAGGAAAACTTCACAGGAAGGTGTGCTCTAATGTCATTCAACTGCTTGAGAAATAAAGGTTCTCCTTAACTCAGACTTTCATCTCAAGAACAGATGAATCTGGATCAGTACTGTGGTTCTGAGCATGCAGAAAAGAGGCAGAAAGAATGGTAGTATGAAACAGGCATCTTCTCGGTAGGACACACTCCGAATGGTTGACACTTGACATTTCTAAGGGGGTTGCACTCTGGAACAGTAGGAAAGGGTGCATGAAGGCAAAAGCATGCAGACTCCCTGGAAGGCACATGTGAAACAGAAAAACAGAAAAAAATTAAGGTAGATAAAGACATATGGCCTATGCAGTCTGCCCATCAATGCCATCTACTCTTCCTGTCACTCCATTAAAGATCCTATGTACTTGTCCCAAGCTTTCTTAAATTCAGATACAATTTTCATTTCTACCTCACTGGGAGGTCATTCCTTTCCATGCAGAAGTATTTCCTCAGGTTACTTCTGAGCCTGTCCCCTTTCACCTTCAGGCCTACAGGGGGTGAGGTTGCAGGAGGTGGGCTGCTCATTGGAAGGGGCAGTAAGATCATGAGAAGGGGTACAGGATGAGGGCAATGCTCTAAGGAAGTGTGGGAAAGGGAGCTGTTGGGGGAGGGGGTTCGGGGCAGGATTGACCAAATATTTCAGCCAATATTCAGCCTGCTACATGGTTAATAAAAAGGGTAAAGTTAACATAATAACATAAGAATAGCTATACTGGATCAGACCTATGGTCCATCTAGCCCAATATCCTGCTTCCAACAGTTGCCAATCCAGGTCACAAGTGCCTGGCAGAATCCCGAAGAGTAGCATGCTACCAATCCCAGGGATTTCCCCATGTCTATTCTAATCGTAGATTATAGACCTTTTTTTCTAGAAACTTGTCAAAACCTTTTTTAAACCCAAATACGCTAACCACTGTTACCACATCATCTGGCAACATGTTCCAGAGCTTAACTTTTTGTTGAGTGAAAAAAAAATAGTTTCTCTTATTTAAGTATTACCATATAACTTAATAGAGTGTCTCTTAGTCTTTGTACTTTTTGAGAGTCCGTTTTACAAAGCGGCAGTAAGCCCAATGCGGGCTTACCACTCGCTAAAAAGGACGTAATGCCGGGCTACCCCAGCAGCCTAGCAGTACTTCCTACCCCCAGCGCGCCTTCATATCTGGCACTACAAAAATATATTGATTTTTGTAGCACCAGTGTGCACCCAGCGGTAATCGGGCAGTGCGGCATGCTGCCCGGTTACTGCTGGGTTAGCGCTGGAGCCCTTACTACCACCTCAATAGGTGGTGGTAAGGGCTCCCCTCCCCCCCTGAAATGGCCACGCAGCAAGTGCTTCATTTGCCGTAGAGCCATTTCTTAAAAAAGAGAAAGACCTACCTTTTACCAGCTGTGGTAAAAGGGGGCCTCGGCGTGTGTCAAAACACACACCGACGGCAGCACAGGCCCCCTTTTGCCGCAGCTTGGTAAAAGGGGCCCTGAAAGAGTAAACAATCAATTCACGTTTATCCATGAATCTACTCAGGATTTTGTAGATTTCAATCATAACCCTCCCCCACCCAAGCCATCTCTTCTCCAAGCTGCAGAGCCCTAACCTCTTAAGCCTTTCCTCATTCCGGTTGCTCTTCTTTAAACTATTCTAATTCTGCTGTATCTTTTTCGAGATACAGCAAATAGAATTGCACACAATACTCAAGATGAGGTCTCACCATGGAGTAACAGTGAGATATTCATGGAGTGAAACAGAGACATTATAATAGTCTTTCTTTTTTTTAATATCTGTTTTTTTTAAGGCCACCTTTTTGCTATCCTAACTTTATTAACTTTATCTGGTTAGCTAGCAGGTACTGGGATAAATATTGCTACTGCCTGGTTAGCTACTTGATCCGCACTCCTTTGATCAATGAAACTCTTGCATCTGCCTCCTAATATAGGTCACTGTTAGCCACTAACAATGCTAACTACTGTCACTAAAATTGCAGTAGTACAGACCAATACGTGTCTTAATAACTGCCTTCACTCTGTCTAGAATGTTCCAAGAAATTGCCTCAGATTTCAAGACTCTTCTCAGCACCCCATTTGACTTCTTCCTGTACCTTTTGGGGATGCATGTGCCGTTGGTTAAGAAACCTTGGCTTAGATCATATTTTATAGGCAGTATATTAAACAAAATAAACCATAAACCCTGTTCTTTATTTGAGTTTCTAAAATGTGTCGTGGAGGGGCATAATCGAATGTCGCCGGCAAAATAGATCGCCGGCGATGTATTTTGGCAGCGGCACAAGAGCTGGCCGGAACCATATTATCGAAAAAGATGGCCGGCCATCTTTTTTTTCGATAATACGGTTTAGCCCGGCCAAATGCCAGAGTTCGCCAGATTTGAGATCACCGGTTTTGTTTTTCAGCGATAATGGAAAACAATGCAGAGTTTTGAGGTGGATTACAACTAAAAAACTATTTTGAATGTTTGAGTGGATATCAAGAGCTATAGTAACGCGAGGGAGTTTTTGAAAAGATTGTGACTTTCCCAGCGTCTGCTATTGGCTTTAAAGAGGTGCAGGTGTGATCCATTAATGCTGATACAAGAGGAATCTTGGACTAAAGGATGACATGACAGTGGACCACCTTCAAAAAAAGCTAAGTGCCTCAGGATAGTTTTTCTCCTTTGTTTCCCCCCCCCCCCCCCCTAGTAGAAAGCATACATGTCATACATAGACTACGGGGGTATTTGGAGATTAAAAAAAAAATTAAAATATAGGATTTCTACAGTACTATTATTTTTGGTGTTAGTGTGAGTGAGTTAGTATGGGACTATGAGAGAACAGTTATTTGAGTGAGAAATTTATTTTTAGAGCACTGGGTGTTCACTCACTTGAGATAATTTAAAATTTAAAATCACGGAGTATATCAGTGATTGAGCAGCTTATCCACCCTTAGAGGTTTAAATCGCTTTGGCATTTCGTCGCTTGGGTGAGTTATTTCCTCTGAGATTACTCCAACACAAATATTAATTATTGTTTTAGATTCACTGTTATTTAGTTAATTATATCTGCTCTTTCAATAGTACCCATTACTGACAGGGACCCTGGTTCAGTATTTTACTTGATTCTATATTACCAGTGATTTATTCTGGGGTTTTCATATTTTTGATTCTGATTCAACAACAAGGAACATTTCCCCCTGCACTATTCCACAAACACCCCCCTTGGGGCTGGGCTTCTTATATCTTCATTACCAAACAATTTCCCTCCCCCCATTGACTCTAGGGAAGGGTTGGCATCACTTAGTAATCTCCATTATAATGGGAGATAACACTAGTTTAATGTACATGGTGCTTGTGAGGTTTTTTTTCACTGTTTGGGTTTCCCCTCTGAATTCTTGACTGAAGTTTGTGATTGGACTCCATTGGGGATGACAGTTAAATGTGTAACAGCCCTGGAGGTTTGAGGTTTCATTAGTTTTAAGCTTTTGGCATAAGTCAAATATTTGCTCTACACACTTCAAGATAAGGCACAGTTTTTTTGACATTCTGAGTGTGGTCAGTATTTAAATATATGGTGACTGCTGCTAGCTGGATATTGCACTCTATATTTTCTGAGCAGTAGCTATTAGTGAAATTAAGGAGGGGTTTTATATGGGAAGAGAGTATTTAACAAGCTCAAATAGACTTCTATAAAAGTGTCAGATGTAAGATGCATAAATGTAGGCACAGATAAATCATAGCCAACCACTTTTACACTGTATGCCCTGGATTCTATATATCATGCCCAAATGTTGTGCACGCATTTGGCTGCATGCTATTCAATAAGGATCTAATTTAGAGGGACCACGTATTTATTTGTGTGGGGATTAAAACATAGTCCAATAATCAAAATATCCCAAACACCTAATGTTAAATCATTTTTATGTATAATCGATCCTATCACAGTATACTCATTTATACATTCATTAATATAACTAATCGGGGATATTCAGAATCTTTAACAGCGCAACCATCCAAAAAATCATTCTTCAATATAATGATGGTGCTGTTTAACTCGTCATAATTCAACCCATTTTCTTTTTTATTTTTCCATTATTATTAATATTTTCTTAGATAGTAAACTTCTCAGATAGTAGACTTTAAATAAACAATTATAACTTAGCTTTTTAGCAGCTATAAGCAGCATTAATTCTCCAGCTTCAAACCTCCGCCGACTTGGCCAGGTTTCGAATTTCTTCGTCAGGGAAGAGGTTTGCTGAGAAGGAAACACAATCTATCAAAAAGATGTCCCCAGTAGTATTAATATTTCCTAATACTAACTCACTGTGAAATTACCGTCATAGATTTAACTTCAACATCACAATAAAATGGCTGCGGTGTCTCATCTACCCCAGCAATTTAAATAAACCACAGCTGATTCGAGTCCACCAGTTATAGTGCAGCCACGTCATACCTGGACCCACCAATCAAAGAAAGAAGGGAGAGTCATGCAATCTTAAAGGCATAAATCAAATTAAAGACCACCAATCTATTTCAGAGTTAAGTCCATAAGGATGTAACGTATGAAGATGAAAAATCCACCTTTGTTCTTTATAATTTAGTAAAAATTCAATATTTCCACCTTCCCAACCTAGCTGGATATAGTCTATAATTCGCCATCTAATATCTTCAATTTGATGATTTTTTTCTATCCAGTGCTGAACTAAAGGAGCAGTCAATACTTTATTTTTAATCCGTGACTTGTGCTCGTTCAATCTGATTTTAATCGGGCGGCTCGATCTGCCTATATAGATCAATTGGCACGGGCATACAATGATATATATACCATTATATGAATTACAGTTAGTTCGAGCCCGTGCCACTATCGGTTGTGTAGATCCAGGAGATGTCCAAGATATTCCTTCAATGGTGAACTGACACCATTGACATGAATTACATTTAAAGTGTCCCAAGATCTCAGAATCCGATACCATATAATCCAACCTCTTGTAGGTCAACATCTCACCTATCGTTTTCCCCTCTTTTAAACGCACAAATCGGATGATCTTCAAAACAGGGATGAACCTGTAACATTTTCCAATACCAGTGTATACTTCTATTGATGTTCGAACTCAAAGGAGAGTACAGAATAACCAAAACCAGCTTATCTTCTGCCTGTCGCACATTATATTGTAAGAGCCAGTCCCTACAAGCAAATTTTGCTCTACGATATGCTTTTTTGATCTATATAGGCAGATCGAGCCGCCCGATTAAAATCAGATTGAACGAGCACAAGTCACGGATTAAAAATAAAGTATTGACTGCTCCTTTAGTTCAGCACTGGATAGAAAAAAATCATCAAATTGAAGATATTAGATGGCGAATTATAGACTATATCCAGCTAGGTTGGGAAGGTGGAAATATTGAATTTTTACTAAATTCTAAAGAACAAAGGTGGATTTTTCATCTTCATACGTTACATCCTTATGGACTTAACTCTGAAATAGATTGGTGGTCTTTAATTTGATTTATGCCTTTAAGATTGCATGACTCTCCCTTCTTTCTTTGATTGGTGGGTCCAGGTATGACGTGGCTGCACTATAACTGGTGGACTCGAATCAGCTGTGGTTTATTTAAATTGATGGGGTAGATGAGACGCCGCAGCCATTTTATTGTGATGTTGAAGTTAAATCTAAGACGGTAATTTCACAGTGAGTTAGTATTAGGAAATATTAATACTACTGGGGACATCTTTTTGATAGATTGTGTTTCCTTCTCAGCAAACCTCTTCCCTGACGAAGAAATTCGAAACCTGGCCAAGTCGGCGGAGGTTTGAAGCTGGAGAATTAATGCTGCTTATAGCTGCTAAAAAGCTAAGTTATAATTGTTTATTTAAAGTCTACTATCTGAGAAGTTTACTATCTAAGAAAATATTAATAATAATGGAAAAATAAAAAAGAAAATGGGTTGAATTATGACGAGTTAAACAGCACCATCATTATATTGAAGAATGATTTTTTGGATGGTTGCGCTGTTAAAGATTCTGAATATCCCCGATTAGTTATATTAATGAATGTATAAATGAGTATACTGTGATAGGATCGATTATACATAAAAATGATTTAACATTAGGTGTTTGGGATATTTTGATTATTGGATTCAATAAGGATCGGCACCCAACTTTTCTAGCACTTCTCTGAAAATAGGATGTGGCTGGAGGCATGTCGGGGGCATTCCAAGTTGTGCGTGGGCTTGCAGAATTTGGCCTAAGCCACCTAACTTGGACGGCAGCATTTACACCTGGTTTCAGCAGGTGTAAGTCCAGTGTCCAAAAGTTAAGAGCTATTTTACATAACGTGTGTGTCCTTTAAAGAATAGCACTTAGCGCTGAATTATTTCCCTTATATATATATATATATATATATATATATATATATACATACATGCACCTAGGGAGAGAGAGTATTTGGAATAAAGGGGGGGAATGGCACAAGTGGAAGAGTAACTTAGTGGTTAAAACACTAGGTTCACAACCAAGCGGAGACCAGTTCAAATTCCACTGCAGCTCCTTTTGATCTTAGGCAAATCACTTAAGTCTCCGGCATTGCCACTTGGCTTAGTAAACAGAGGAGTTAGATTATAAGCCCTCCAAAGACAGGGAAGTACCTGTACCTGAATGTAACTCACCCTGAGCTGCCAAAGAGAGTCTGCTGATGCAGAGAACTCAATGTTCCCACGGGAGAATACAAGTGGATAAAAAAAAGGTGGGAGATGGACCTTGGGTACCAGAGACTGGAAAGACTCAATCTTGGCTCAAATAGTTTATTAGTAAATGTATTTAGATTTAACTCCCACTTTTTTTATCCACTCACCTTGAGCTATCACTGAAAAAGGTGGGAGTTAAATCTAAATAAATTATGCACATATTTTATAAGATACACAAGTATGTGATGATTCTTACCGGCACTAGTGTACACATAATTAAATATGCCTTGAAGCAGGGATCATTTTATAAAGGCACATGGAGGTGTATTTTCAAAGCACTTAAACTTACAAAGTTACATATTAGTAACCTATGGAACTCTGTAAGTCTAAGTGCTTTGAAAATGAGGCCCATATATGTGATAGGCACACATGTACAAAATGTACCTTTGCACCCTGTTGTAAAATTAACTTCTTAGTAAATACCATTTGAAATTCTGACAATTTATGAAACTTCAAACTGAATGTCTTATTTTTATATGGTGGGCCTTATCCCCCCTCCCCCAACCATTCACCATGGAAACATCTTTATTGAATAGAGCCCAATGGCTTTCATTTCTAAACGGACATGCTATTGTTCTTCCACACACTGTCTGTCTGCAGAAATGGAACAGCTAATGCTGTTTCTGTCTGACTAGACTATAACTTAAATTGAGCTTCAAGATGGCACCTTTGGCCATGAAAAAGAAAACATCACATTTTGAATCTGAAGTCTCTGTCTGAGCAGGCTTACAAGATACTGAAAAAGACAAAGTGACTGTCAAGCACTATTCATCCCCCAGCATTTTTTTTGAGGATTACCAAAAAGATCCAAGGAAAAATAGCTTCAGAGATAATCTTTAATTGTATTCACAAGAAAGGAAAGAACAATCAGATCTGCCAAATACAATAGGGCACAATCTCTTTAAAAGTTTCTGCCTGAAGTATGATTTCACTGAGTTTGTGACTAACATAGGATATTACTACTCAAACTACTTTTAAAGGCATTTTGCCTGAGTAAACAGGTATTTTTCAATGTAGAATACACTGGGACATATACTCCCTCATTCTAAAACTAATTGCTTAAATTCTAAAACTGATTGCTTAAATTTAGGGGCTCTGTTTACTAAGCCAAGCTGTAGGCTCGCTAGTGGTTTTAGTGCATGCTAAAAATTAGCGTGCATTAATGCTAGAGACACCCATAGGAATATGTGGGTGTCTTTAGCGTTAGTGTGTGCTAAATTTTAGTTTGCACTATAAACGCAAGTGTGCCTTAGTAAACAGGGTCCTAGGTGCCTTTTGTGTGTCTACATTTATAGAGCACTGTCATTTATGCAAAGTAAGTGTGCACTTATGTGCATGTTCTATAATATCAGCATACAAATTTTTAACACGTAATTTAATATGTAATTGCAAGTGGGGCATTCACAGAGAGGAAACCACGAAGTAGCTAAACACAGGAATCTCATGGAAAACATACAAAAAATAAAAAGCGGGAAGAAGGCTCAACAACCAATGGGACATGAAGATAAAACAGTATTTTTTATTTATATGACACATAAGACAGTTCCTTGATTAATTTGCTGTTGCTGTTAGATAAAAGACTCAACACGGCACCATGTTTCGGCACAGCAAGCCTACCTCAGGAGTCTTGTAGTTTTGTCCAACAGTTGGATCTCAACAGCTACAATGATAGATATGTGCTGGTCTTTAAAAAGATTGTGCACAAAATGCTAATATATTTTTCAACAATTCTCTAAAGATGATCCTACAGAAAGAAGATGCATAAGCAGTCTATGTGATGTGCTTCACATAGAAACTGTCTTTATGTGTCACATGAATAAAAGTACTGCTTTATCTTCATGTCCCATTGGTTGTTCAGCCTTCTGTTTCCCTCTTTTTTTTTTTTTTTGCATTCACAGGGAGGAATATGTGAGAGCCATAGGCATATCTAATGTTTATGCAGACTGCTTACAGAATACTATAAATTAGCACATAACTGCTGTATTTAAGTGCATCCTTATAGACCTGGCAAAAGTGGGTGTGTCTAAATTTAGGTGTTTGTTACTAGATTGATGTAAGCCTTTTTACACTGATGTTAGCCTTTTTGAACTAATGTAAGCCACACTGAGCCTGCCCATGGGTGGGAAAGTGTGGGATATAAATGCTATAAATAAATAAATAAATAAATTATAGACCGGTGAGTCTGACGTCGGTGCCGGGGAAAATGGTAGAGGCTATTATCAAAAACAAAATTACAGAGCACATCCGAGGACATGGATTACTGAGACCAAGTCAGCATGGCTTTTGTGTGGGGAAATCTTGCCTGACCAATTTACTTCAATTCTTTGAAGGAGTGAACAAACATGTGGACAAAGGGGAGTCGGTTGATATTGTGTATCTGGATTTTCAAAAGGCATTTCACAAGGTACCTCATGAAAGGCTACAGAGGAAATTGGAGGGTCATGGGATAGGAGGAAATGTCCTATTGTGGATTAAAAACTGGTTGAAGGATAGGAAACAGAGAGTGGGGTTAAATGGGCAGTATTCACAATGGAGAAGGGTAGTTAGTGGGGTTCCTCAGGGGTCCGTGCTAGGACCGCTGCTTTTTAATATATTATAAATGATTTAGAGATGGGAGTAACTAGCGAGGTAATTAAATTTGCTGATGACACAAAGTTATTCAAAGTCGTTAAATCGCGACAGGATTGTGAAAAATTACAAGAGGACCTTACGAGACTGGGAGACTGGGCAGCTAAATGGCAGATGATGTTTAATGTGAGCAAGTGCAAGGTGATGCATGTGGGAAAAAAGAACCCGAATTATAGCTACGTCATGCAAGGTTCCACGTTAGGAGTTACGGACCAAGAAAGGGATCTGGGTGTCGTCGTCGATAACACACTGAAACCTTCTGCTAAGTGTGCTGCTGCGGCTAAGAAAGCAAATAGAATGTTGGGTATTATCAGGAAAGGTATGGAAAACAGGTGTGAGGATGTTATAATGCCGTTGTATCGCTCCATGGTGCGACCGCACCTTGAGTATTGTGTTCAATTCTGGTCGCCGCATCTCAAGAAAGATATAGTGGAATTGGAAAAGGTGCAGCGAAGGGCGACTAAAATGATAGCGGGGATGGGACGACTTCCCTATGAAGAAAGACTAAGGAGGCTAGGGCTATACAGCTTGGAGAAGAGACGGCTGAGGGGAGACATGATAGAGGTATATAAAATAATGAGTGGATTGGAACAGGTGGATGTGAAGCGTCTGTTCACGCTTTCCAAAAATACTAGGACTAGGGGGCATGCGATGAAACTACAGTGTAGTAAATTTAAAACAAATCAGAGAAAATTTTTCTTCACCCAACGTGTAATTAAACTCTGGAATTCGTTGCCGGAGAAAGTGGTGAAGGCGGTTAGCTTAGCAGAGTTTAAAAAGGGGTTGGACGGTTTCCTAAAGGACAAGTCCATAAACCGCTACTAAACGGACTTGGAAAACTCCAAAATTCCAGGAATAACATGTATAGAATATTTGTACGTTTGGGAAGCTTGCCAGGTGCCCTTGGCCTGGATTGGCCGCTGTCGTGGACAGGATGCTAGGCTCGATGGACCCTTGGTCTTTTCCTAGTATGGCATTACTTATGTACTTAATATTCTATAACAGTGTCTTGATGAACAAATGCCATTATAGAATTGTCCTCATACCCCCAAATTCTATATATGGTGACTGAAGTTGCGCACATATTGTAGCAGTGTGCCCAAATTACGTGTGCAACATAGTTGTTTAACAAGTCAATCAGCGATGATAATTGGCCACTAGCAAGCAATTAGCATCACTAATTACCACTACCTACAATTTATGTTTGCAACTTTCGAAGCATATTCTGTAAAGTGGTGTGCGTAAATTCTAATGCGCAGATCATAAGAGGGTGTGGCCATGGGAGGGCCATGGGCGGGTCGTGGGCATTCCTAAAATTGCATGCACTGTTATAGAATATGCCCGATCCACACCTAAGTTAGGCACGTGCATTTACTAGGTTTTAGTTGGTGTAAATGGTCGCTCCTACATTTTAGTGGTGGGAATGGCTGCTACCGTGTTTCCCCGAATATAAGACACTGCCTTATATTAATTTTTGCGCCCAAAAAGGCGCTAGGTCTTATTTTCAGGGGATGTCTTAATATTTCGGGGAAACACGGTTGGCCCGCCCACCTTCCCTCCGTCGCTCCTGCAACTACCGGTAACCCCCCACCCGAGATGGCGCTCCCACCCGAAGTCGCCGGACCCCACCCCCCTCCGTCGCTCAGAAACTAACCTGAACTTAAGCCTCCTTTCACTTTCCTTCCAGTTCGCAGGAGCAGCAGGGCAGGGCAGGCCTCTCCTTCCTTCCGAGCCCCACCCTCGCCTGACGTTACGTTACGTCAGGCGAGGGCGGGACACGGAAGGAAGGAGTGGCCTGCCCTCCTACTGCTGCTGCTTGCTGCGAACTGGAAGGAAAGTGAAAGGAGGCTTAAGTGCAGGTTAGTTTCGGAGCGACAGAGGGGGTTGGGGTCCGGCGACTTCGGGTGGGGGCGCCATCTCGGGTGGGGGACGATGACCTCGGGTGGGGGGTTAGTTTCAGAACGACGGAGGGGGGCCCGGCGATCTCAGGGGGGGGGGGGACCCTACTTACCGGGAAAAACAAAACTTTGCTAGGCCTTACTTTCGGGGGAGGCCTTATATTTTCTAAGGGCACCAAAAACCTCGGTAGGTCTTATTTTATGGGGATGCCCTATTTTCGGGGAAACACGGTATGTACGTTCTAGAAACCATGCCTAACTTCAGGCGAGTTTTATAAATAGCAGTAAGCGTGTTTTTTGGCACCAATGTTTTTGGTGCCATATATAGAATCTGGTCCATAGTGTATCTCTTTGTTAGCTGTACTGATACACAACATGAGCTAACATAGAATTTGACAATAGAGAGAAAAAACAAACAAAAAACAAACATTTGCCTAGCCAATCTATTTCCATCCAAACCAACAGTCCTGTCTACACAACCCATTCTTCTTCCTCAGAGATCCTCAGCACTTGTACCATGCTTTCTTGATGAATTCTGATACTGTTCTTGTCTTTACCACCTCCACCGGGAGGCTGTTGCACATGCTAATAATTCTGTAAAGAAATATTTCCTTAGATTACTTTTGCAAAATAGATGTTCCATTCCCTCTTTCCAGATTAACCCACAGTGTCTCCATTTTACCTCATAAGTGCTATAGTTTGTGGCTTTAATAATATTATTATTATTGTTTTTTTTTTACATATGTATAGCATCACTCTGCCTCCCTCTTCGCCTATCCTGTTCTTCCTATTGAGATTATACCCCAATATAATTATATTCCAGTCATGCTTCTGGGCCTTTTTATGAATGCTGTTGTATGATGTTTATGTTTCATGAGCTTCTAAGAGAATTAATATTTGCACACTGTGTGACAAACATATTTACAACTTGCAGTGTTGTGACATGCATCATCTTGACAGGTCTTGTGAGGAAGACATACATGCCAAAACACGGCCTGTGTTAGGATTTCTTGTCAAATGTATCCTTTATACTGCATGTGAAGATTATATTGAATCTCTATTGCATTTTAACAAAGGGATTTCTTGTTAATACATCCAATTACATTGAATCTCTATTACATTTTTATAAAGTGACTTTTCATCTTAGATATTGTCTTGGTGTCTTCCACTCTTTTGTTGTTGAATGCTTCTTTGTGTACCATCTCTCCATAATCACCAATATATTGCCAAGCAGTGGCGTTCCTAGGGGGCTGACACCTGGGGCGGATCTCCGATGCGCCCCGCCCCCTGGGTGCAGCACCTCTCCGGAACAGCGCGACGCCCCCCCCCCCTAGCGAAAGAACCCCTGATCCCCCGGCGAAAGAACCCCCCCCCCGATTGCACGCTGCTGGGGGGGGGCGCACGCCTGCCGGCTCTTCGTTTTCATGATCCCTCTGCCCCGGAAAAGGAAGTAACCGCCCCACCACCCCCCCCCTTGGTACGCCACTGTTGCCAAGTCTACCTCTTCTAGTACAAATTCTAACTCCAGAATTTACTTCCCATACTAAGGGCATCCATCAAACAGTCCAATAAAACATATCATATATCTACAAAATTGCTATACTCCTTAAATAGTGCTAACACTAACCGATCATGTGATTATACATTCAGGAACATATGAGCTCTATAAGATTTTCATATATGGATCCAGTAATGTATAGACATTTGCCCTACAGAACTCATAGCAATGTTATCTTGAGTGATGTCTTCACATGGCAAGGATGCTCTATTAATGGTGAAGAGGTCTGTATTTATTTTGATGTCTTACAATCGTTGTATTCTTCCTTTTCCGCAGCTGCCCAGCCACCATGTCAGCAAGGAAGAAGGAGCAAGAGGAGGAAGAAGAAGAAGAAGAGTGAAGAGGAGGAACATGAAAAGGAAGAAGGGGAGGACGAAGAAGCCCCAGAGCAAGAAAATGAAAAGGAGGAGGAAGAACAGGAGATCCTGGGAAAGGAGGAATAAGAATGGCTGACTCTGTCATTCCTCTGGCCCTAAAAACAATAGAAGAGATTCTGAAGGGTTTCAGAGAGTGCCAGGGCATCCCAACCACAGCTGTAACAGAGCTACAATAAATGTGTAAGGGCAGAGATTCACGCCTTGACTCCACAGTATTGCAACTGAGGGCACATAGCTTTGCTCCCTAAGAATCAAAACCACATTTATTGTTTATGTTTGCTTTTTTCTGTATATAATTTAGAATGTTTTATATATATATATATATACCTTTAATAGACATAATCCCTGAATTCTATAAATGGTGCCCAAAGACACTCACCCACATTTGGGTGTGTGCCCAAGATAAGTGCACAATGTAATTGAACAATGAACCCTTAACTAGCAATAATTTGGTGCTAACAATGAATTATTGCTGTTAATTGGCTCCAATTAGGATTTGGATGCACATCTAGCTGTGCTCTATTCTATAAGGCTTGGTGCATAACTTTTATAGCATGTATATGAAAAGGGACATGTCGGAGTATGTCAAAATGTTATATGCGGATTTACAGAATATGGCCTGAGTGTCCAAGTTTAGCACCTGAATTTACACCTCGTTTTTAGCAAGCATAATTCCGGTGCCTATAAGTTTGGCACAGAATTGACTCAAAGCACAATTGTATAAAGCATGCACAACATTTATAGAATTGCACATAGCGCTGATGTTTTGGGGCTCTGAATTTTGAGAGTGATTTACTGAATCCAAGCCTATGTGACCAGTCTTGTTTATTAATCTCCAAATATGATGATTCTGGATATGCCTCCTTCTTTGCTTGCAGCTTTTCACAGGAGACTAGTGACCTGAAAGCTACCTACATTTCCTTAGTCAATGAACTGAACAAGATATCTGTCATGAATATGTTCATGATCTTGAATCTCCATAGTCCAACACCAAGAAAGAAAGGGCCCAAGGGAAGCACAACATTCTTTGTTCAAGTAAAAATCAGACATAAAAGTAGGACAGAACACCTAGAATCACCTGTTCCCTCTAAGCTGAGCAGGAGTCCTCCACTTACAGTCCTGCCAGTAGGGGATGCTGTTTCAGTATCACTTTTTCAATAGTGAGGAACAGTCAAGCTCTGCAGGATTCCAGGGAACCTGCCTGTCCTCAGAGATTGAAAGCATAATATTGAAGTACCACCCCTCACTGGCAACAATGTAGTTGGAGAACTCCCACCCAGCTTTGACGGAACAATATTCTTCACCTCGCGTGATCCCCAGCTTACATTACTGGGTGAATGGCTGAAGTGCAAATTCTATACTGGAAACTGCACATGTAATTGCTGTTATAAAATATTAATGTGTTCATTTTAGTACCTAACTTTAGTTGTTAGCACTTATATAATGTCAAAGACTGGTATAAATGCTTGTGCCATTTACACCAGTTACAGCAATACATGTAACTGACAGTAGTCTAGAACCAAAGTGTATAAGTGATGGGCACAGGGCTGTCTAAGATTCCCCTAGGCCCAGCCTCTAAGGGGGGGCCCAGCATCGCAGTCTGTCTCTTTCAGACCAGGTAGCCAAGGGTGGGCCTGAGTGGGCCAGGGCCTGGGCCCCTCCACTTTGGGATCAGGCCTACTCAAAATCAGTGCTATATAGGTGTGGCTGGCCAGGATCTACAAGCCCCGCCAGCTGAAGATCTGCTCTCAGCAGAAAGAACACTTACACCCATCCAGCAGCTGAGCCAGAGCCACTGCTGCCCTACCCTAAAGCATGCACAGAGACTAGCCATGTCAGTGGTTCCGGGACACTACCACCAGTTGCACAGGGTGTAAACAACGGAAGGGAGCTGAGGAGGGCGGAGAAGAGATGAGTTTTCAGACTCACCCTCTTTGGGCTCAGGCGGGGCAGGGGCAGTGGCTGCCTGAGTGGGGAGGGACCGAGAGCGGGAGCAGGGGTGGCCTGACTGATGGGGGGTGGTGGCGGCAGCTCTGTCTTGGTCCCAGGTCTGTCTCTCGGCAGCCGTGGCTGGGCATGGCTCTGTCTCACCCATGCCCCTTCCACATCCACAATCCACTAGCAATTGCATGTTAAAGGATTATGCACTAAGGTTACAGAATTATAACTAAGGGCAGTTAGGTGAATAATTGCAAAGTACTGCCAATTAGCATCTACAAGCTCCATTTATAGTCTATTATTCATAGTTAGTGCCAATTAGTGCCTAATTTAAAATTAAGGTATCACATAACCACCATTATTCTATAACCTGCATGTGCAATTTTGCAAGCTAACACCCAAATTGTATATATGGTACTCAAAGTTGTGCACATGCATTTGGAAGTGCTTGCAATTTAATTGATTAATGAGCCAATTAACGCCAATAATCGGGTGCTAACAATAATTTATTGTTGCTAATTAGCAACAATTTGAATTTATGTGCTCATCTTCCTTGTCAGTATTCTATAAAGATGCTGCGTAAATTCTTTTATGTGGATCACAAAAGGGAATGTGGTCATGGGAGTGGCATGGGTAGGTCAGGGGTGTTCCTAGAATCTGCATGCAGTTTATAGAACTTACACCAGGAAGGATCCTTTGTGGAATGACCAGGTTTTTTTGAAACTACCAGCCCAAAGATGTTTAATGTTTGTGTTCCTTGGTTATGCCCATGTAAATCTGAGAGACTGGTCCCACAGTGGACCAGAAATCATAGACTGACCTCAAATCTATCTTGTGGAACTAGAAAACGTGTCAATTCTTCTCTCCTGACTACCTTTATTCCACATGTTTGTTTCCCTCATGAGAGAAGTCCATATGTCCGTTAGTTATGTCTATGGCATATAGTCTTGTGAACCCTGAGGGCTAGGTGTCATTAATAGAATAGAGCCACTTAAGCAGTTTGTATGAATGCTGTGGCTGCTAGAGTGGCAAGGCAGACTCCAAGCAGAACCCTCTTATATCATGTCTACTGTAAGGACCGCATAGTCAGATTCCCTAAAAGCACCATGGCTTGTTCTATGTAAGGGGCACATCTGGTGCTTGTGAAAGGTAGTTTTTATAGGTATAGGGCCTATGTCTATGGAACCCCCACTGATTGGTCATGTTTTGTGGTCCAAGTGTGAGAGGCTTCAGTGAGAATCAAAGACCACTTCTACTACTACTACTTATAATTTCTATAGTGCTACTAGACATACTCAGTGCTTTACACTGAACATATAAGAGACAGTCCCTGCTCGACAGAGCTTACAATCTAATTAAGACAGACAACAGGATAGATAAGGGAGAAGGGAATTACTTAAGGTGGGAATGACAAAACAGACATGGGTATCGAGCAAGTGAATAGGAGTTAGGAGTTAAAAAGCTGCCTCAAAAAGGTGAGCTTTTAGCCTAGATTTGAAGATGGTCAGAGCTGAAGTGTGATATACTGATTCAGGAAGTCTATTCCAGGTGTATGTTGCAGCAAGATAAAGGAACAGAGTCTGGAGTTGACAGTGGAGGAGAAGGGTACAGATAAGTGAGATTTACCTCCATTGGTCTGACTCATTATGGTTATGTTTGTGCAGCGCTGCGTACGCCTTGTAGCGCTATAGAAATGCTAAATAGTAGTAGTAGTAGTAGTAGTATTTGTATGTTTTTATGTTACTCACCCAATCACTGAAAGATGATGTGGTAACAGTGGTTAGCGTATTTGGGTTTAAAAAAGGTTTTGACAAGTTTCAGGGAAAAAAAGACTATAATCAAGAAAAACAGACAAATCAACACACAGTCAAAGCAAACAGAGGAGGAGAGAGAGAGAAGTAGGGAGACAGGAAAAAGGAGGAAGGGCTTTCAAGGACTGAAGAGCATAAAGTGAGAAATGGAATGAAGAATAATAGGGAGTAAAAATCAAGGACAGCATGTGCCAGCAAATGTTCTCCAACAGAGAAACCTCACCAAGGAGCAGGTCACAATGGTAAATTATGGAAATTTGTATGTGTGCTTTGCAGCAGGTATAAAGCTAACATTTAAATTTTAGAAATAAAAATAAAACAAATAAAAAAAAAAGAAGATGATTTCTTTTTATTGAGCTAAACCCACATTTTGTGACTAGCTGTCAAAGACCAGAACCACTTTCCTCAGTTCAGGACAATATGAGCAAATATAATGAAACATACATTTCAAAGGCAGTCTCAAGGAAAAAGGTAGGGATGGATTAACACAGCACCAAACAACCTTTTTGAACATTTGGCACCTTGTATGTATATGGCATTCAGAATAGTTAACCATATGTAACGCCCAAACACACCCCAAATAGGCATCTTCCCCCTACTCCTATGGACATCTAAAACTGAATGTTGTTCCATGTAAGCCTGCACTTTTGCATTTTCTAATATGCACTTTCAAGTAGCACCTAAGCTTCTAAAATCACTACCTAAATATTTCATCTTAAATATGTCTTGATCCTGCTCACTGCCTCAATTTCTCTATTTCATTCAGAAATCAATAGTACGACAAATATAGGTTTTAGTTCTTGCCTCTCACTATTTTGATCTTAGAATGTTCAGGTAATTTTCTTTTCTTTCATACTATATTTCCTTTATATTTGGTGCTCTGCAAGTTTTGATGGAGTATTTTAGATTTGTAAGGAACTGGGCAACATCTGGGAGAGGGAGATCCTCTTCTGGAATGATGGGCTCCACCTTAACCAGGGTGGGACCAGGCTGCTGGAATCACCATTTAAAAAAGGCCATAGAGCAGCTTTAAATTAGAAACTAGAGAAAGGCCGACATTCGTTCAAAGTGCATGGTTTGGAACAAGGTATCTTTCAAAGATATCGCCAAAACAGGAAGATAGGGTATCCCGTTAGCGAGATTGCAATACAGACCATAGTAAGCCAGATGTCTTTAAATTAAAAGTAGACCAAAAAATTGCAAATTCTCACTGTCAACCTGCTAAGCAAGTTGTAATAGGTACAACAAAAATAGTTTGAAATGTCTATATCCAAATGCCAGAACTCTAAGAAATAAGAGTTAGAAAATACTGCACTAAGTGAAAAATTAGATATAATAGGCATCTCTGAAACATGGTGGCAGGCGCATAACCAGTGGGACACTGTCAAACCAGGATACAAATTATATTGTAGTGATAGTGATAAAATGAGAACGGTGAAAAAATAGGTAGATGTGAATCGCTAGTTTATGCTTTGTAAAAATACTAGGACTCGGGGACGTACAATAAAGCTACAAAGTTGTAAATTTAGAACAAAGAAAATATTTCTTCACTCAACATGTAATTAAACTGTGGAATTTGTTGCCAGAGATGTAGTAAAATCAGTTTGCTTAGCGGGGTTTAAAAAAGATTTGGATAGCTTCCTTAAAGGAAAAGTCCATAACCCATTATTAAGATGGACTTGAGGAAATCCACTGCTTATTTCTAGGATAAGCAGCATAAATGAATTGTACTGTTTTGGGATCCTGCCAGGTACTTGTAAACCTGGATTGGTCACTGCTGGAAGCAGGATGCGGGGCTTGATGGACCTTCAGTCTGTCCCAGTATGTCAACATTTATGTTCTTCTGTTCTTATGATGTACAAGATGAATGCTTTCAATAATTTGATAAAATTTGTAAATTATTTTTTTTTAATATCCAATTAAAACTACATATATTCTTGAATACCCAATTAAGCTCCACTCTAACCAATAAGAGGTGGATTGGAGCTTACCGATGTAGCAGAAGCAAATCAGAAGCCAGACTATTTCCAATATTCATACATTTGCATACAGCACACAACAATAAACAGAAACTACAAAAATGCTTGCAGAGACAAAGCATTGCTTTTGGCCATTACTTCTGCTGCCATCCATCTTTGTGCTGCCATCCAAGACAATGCCCTAAGACTCACAGGCTTCCCAGGAGACCTGCACTTTCTCACTTACTCCTCTCTATCTCACCAGGGCTTTACTTTTTTAGGCTCTTACACTCAAGCTCACTGTCCCAAGATTGGGTTGGCTGGGAACCATCAAAGAAATAACTCCTGGCATGTACATGGAGCAGCTGCTGCTTCTTGGAACTGGATCTGGAGTTGGCATCCTTCCCTGCCATAAGGTTGTAAGGCTGTTTTTATTTTCCATCTTGGCTTGGTGTCTGCTAGAGATTTTTTCCTTTCGTATTGGAGGAGCACATCTGATTTTCTGATATATTGGTTTAGGTTTAATTAGGGAAATTATATATCAGTTTATATATGATAATGCTTTGTAACAAGCCTGCTGCTAGAAAATGTATATTCCTCATGTTTGTGTTTGCAATTTCTGTTATGCCACATTAAGGTCCCTCTTTACTAAGCCGCACTGCAGGCGTGTGACTTTTTAGCATGCGCTAAAAATTGGCATGTGTCAACGATAGAGACACCCATTATACTCCTATGGATGCCTACATTGTGGATTAGCAAACAGGGCCCTAAGTCATTATGTGCACAGAAGTCTTTTTTCTCGGACTACTTATTGCCAACAAATTGTAACATGAATAGGTTTAAATAATTCCCTAGGCAAGCCACACCTGCCCTATAACTCCATTTATTAAAGTACATTAAATTTTACAGTTTCTATACATTAATGGCCAAAATGTATTGGTGGTATCTGCGAATTCTCTCCATTAAATGTTGAAAGCATATTGAGCATCTTGCCATTGAGTTAACACCACATGAGATAAGTGAATTGCAGATGATGTGGATGCGCCTAAGGCCACCTACTGATACTGTTCATCATTATCTGCTGTGCTACAATTAATTAATTAGTTAATTTATTTATTTACTTATCTAGTTACTAGATTTACATTTTGTTTACCTTCTAAGATCGATTACACATATACATGCATAATTAATTTAAAAAAAGACAAATAAAAAAATACCTTTATAGTACATGAACATAATAATTGAACAAAGCTGCAATGTAATATCAAAGAGATAAATTTTGAATTTTAGTTGAAAAAAAAAAACAGGTAACCAATGAACTTCCCTCAAAGCTGGAGAAATATGATGATTCTTCAGCATGCCAGCAATAAGGCTAGCAACAGCACTCTGGGCCATTTGACACTGATTTTGATAGAGACCTAGATACAAGATATTTTAGTCATGAACTATTGCTAAATCGAGTCTGTAAAACAGTTCAAAAATCAGTCATATTAACGTTGGCTTTAACCTATTTAAGCCACTGCAGATGATAGAAAGCAGCTTCTATACCAGACCACATGAAGTTCCATAGTAAGTTCTGAATCCAAGATCACACCCAAACTAGCAATTTGTCAAGACAGTACATTTGGAGTGGTCATTAATAACCAAACAAGAGGAATATAGATTAAAAAATATTGACAAAACATAATAAACATTTACTTGGAAATGTTCAGTGCCTAAGAGCTTCTTTTATGAAGCCGCACTAGCGATTCCCATGTGGCAAATGAGAGGAATCCCATAGGAACTGAATGGATTTCCTTTTATCTGCCGTACCGGGAATCACTAGCACAGCTTAGTTAAAGAGGCCCTAAATGATTCAATGCCATGCAAGAGGATACCACACAAAAAAAAGGCATCGAAGCAACTTAAGACAGGCATCTGAAAATTTTGAAAATAAAGAAACAAAAAGAACTGCATATCATCTGCATACAGTCTGTAATGCACATCCCAAGTCCAGAACTGCTGACATAAAAGGTCCATATATAAGTTGAACAACTTAACAGAGAGCATGGAGCCAGGGGGTGATGCAAGCTAAGAGAAAATGGTACCTATGAACCCAACAGATGACAACCTCCTCAACAGAATGGAATGCATGGTACACTAAGTAAAGGGGATATCTCTACCCAGGGGCTAATGCAGTAAGCATACTCTAGAGTCATACACTGACAGTACAGTATTTCCTAACACAAGTATACCATCAATTTTTTTTCTTGTCAATGCAGTGATCAATTATATTTAAATAGGCCCAGCACAAAACTTATGTGAAATCTGAGCAAGCCCACCAAATGCTTAAAAACACTAGTTTTGTGCTAAAGGTATCTAAACCTGTGTCTAAGCAGAAAAAAAAAACATTGCCACATATTTGTGCATCTGCTGGAATCCTATTTTGTGCATAAATTACCTACAATATTGATATTTAAAATAGCATTTTAGAATGTGAGCAGGTATATGCTGATCTTACATTCTTCTCAGACCTGTGTGCAGTTCTAGCTTCCCTTATCAAAGACCAGAGTGCTCTGAACAATATGGCTCTTCCAGCACACCTTTTTTTTAACCCATGGTTTTCATAGAGGTCAGAAAAACGTTGCAGGTCTTGTATGCTGTCAGCAAAAAGACAAAACATGCATTAAATTCTCACTGTTGTTACTTTAGATGAGCAAGTAGAGAATGACATGGGGATGGGACCTGCAGTATTTGCGGGATGGGGACAGGGTCAGAACTGGAGGGGATGGGGTGGGGACGGGGACACGTCCCACGGGGACAGCGCATGGTTGGGGACAGAGCCCACAGGATGGGACAAACTTTGTCCCTGTGTCATTTTCTACTTTGAAGCCTGTCAATGAACTGGATTGTTATTTATGTTTGAGTGATGCAGACAATGATATTTTGTTTTTTTGGGAAAAACAACCAACATGCTGGCCACAGCTAGCAAAATTTGCATGGGGGATCCTGTACATCCTGCTACTAGAACACCTTCTAAGAAGACATCTTCTATTGCAGGAAGGACTGTGGAAGACAGGAGAGCTAGACTGAATCCTGAAATTGTTGATAACTTCTTATTCATCCAATGATGAAAAATCATAACAGTGCTTCATAGGACATATTTTCCCCTCTAGGGCATATAGAACAGGTTGTATTTTGTACCCCTGGACATTTTAACAGGGTGGATTAGGATTCCTGGAGTAGTAGAAATTAGCTATTGTTGGGGTTGGAAGGGTAGAGGATGAGGAAGGTTATTATAGCTGCTTGCTGTTATTATAGTTTTCTATTTGTAATTTATACACAGAGTTGCACAGCATATTGTTCCTTTTTATACCTTAATAAAAAGATTTAAATATAAAATCATAATTGTTCGAGGCTTCTACAGATGAGGACAGAGCCTATAGGAATGGGGACAGAACCGGCGGGGACGGAGACAAACCTGAGGGGATGGGGTGGGGACGGGAGACAGAACTCATGTGATTGGGGAGGGTAGGGGACAAAGTTTGTCCCCGTGTCATTCTCTATGAGCAAGCATTAGTGTGGACATGGAGTTAGCTGGGCTAACTCCCGCAGTCTGAATAACAGCTCTAAGTGTCAAACTAATGCATCAATGGGGCAATTCTCTAACTAGGCACCACAATATCATGCAGTGGCAGTCTCATATAGCCCAGAATCTTATATTTCCAAGAACCAGAATTAGAGCAGGGTTTTCTTAAGGTAAAAAGTCATAGACCTCAGTGATGACTCGTTTCATAAGAGGTAGATCAACTCTTAGCTTGCCTTTCCCAGTTTTTGCATTTTTATACTTTAAGATGGTTGACACCCAAAGATTACACTGCTTAGCTCATATCTCCTAAAGCATTATAATGATATGCTACTTAGCTTTGTTTCCTGCTATAGACGATAGGACCGCTGGCTGACTTGCAACATGTTTTGCTTATGCTACATCAGGGTCCGGTCCACACCAGGCTCGCCATGATATACAAGCTGCATTCCAAGTACCAACATATCTTACAGTATACAGTTTATTATTTGTCAATAACATCACATTTTCAGATTGCAATAACCTTAAAGGATGATACACACGAATCACCTCTTTAAGATAGCAAGGGACACATTTTGAATACAATACTTGATGAATCCGATGTATCATCTTGTATTACACTTGAGAGTGAACAGGTAAGTAATGCAATGCACGAAGAATCAGAGAAACATATTCCAAACCGAGACATGCCCACTAACAACCGAGCAGACGCATTCTGTATCATCTGCAAAACCTACATCTTAGATTTGGTCAAATCCAGGTTCAGCGCTTTGCAGAAATCAATTTGAAAGATCACCAAACTCTGTACACTGACTGAAAATCACATTTTAATCAAATTTATTAATTTAACCAATAAGTGAAGCTGGAAGAACGCAGATCGAACCACACTCAGCACAGAATCCTATAATACTGGGTGCATCTTTTGAAACTGCCATGCCCATCCCATAGCCATGTCCCCTTTTGATTTGTGCACTGTGGGATTTGAGCACTCAGGCTTAAAGAATAGTGCACAGCCATGTGTGCATGACCCTAATTGGTGCCAATTAACATCAATAACTGATTGCTGACATTTAATTATTGGTTTCATTTGCTCAGTAATCAATTAGATTCCTCGCACATCACAGGATCACAAGCCCTTTATAGAATCTGTGAGTGACTTGTACTCATAAGTTATAGAATAGTGTCTCTCTTACATGTGTAAGTATATGTTATACACATATGTTAGTGTTCTGTAACCTATGCTTATAATCGGCACCTATCTTTAGGTAGCAAGTTTATAGAATGAGGTGGTAATGTTATGTGGGCATGCTTTTCTGTGTTAGTTCTGCTTTACATGCTTTAGTAAAAGGGGTCCTAAGTTATCAATCAAAGTCAGATTTGATGTTCTCAACAGTTTTAGATAATATTTACACCTTTACATTCACAATCTATAACCGTTTCAGTTTTCCATCATTTTGAATTATTGCATATTGCTCCAACAATGCTCAGCCGCTGATGTTAAGTATTGAATATTTTGCAACTGGAGCTTGCTGTTTATATCATTGTTATCTGAATAAAAGCTAATCATTGAGTCTTATTTTAATACAGAGTTAGTGACATGGTTAAATTGAAAGTAGTCTCATATTTTAATTTTAAAGTCATTAATGTTAATAGAGTAATAATTCTTGTCTTATTATATACAATAGCACAGATCTTTTATTAGTCCTATCTCAATTTAAAAATAAAACTGTATAGCGTCTTTATAATCCTTCACTAAAGAATTACTACATAATATCAAAACAATGTTCATATATCTGTAGTCTGTTTACATTTCCAAATAGCAAAACACAGATATATTGTGGCTGTCAACACATGTTGGCTTTTTAAGAACATGCCATGCTGGACCAGACCAAAGGTCCACTGAGCCCAGAATCCGGTCTCTATAGCCAGTCTGGGTCACTAATAAGTATCTGGCAGATCCCAAGAAATTAATCCATTCCTGCATCTCATTACCAGTGCTAAGCAATCACCTTCCCAAGTTTATCTGGCTAATAACTGTGTATGGATGTCTCCTCTAGGATATGTTCTAACTCCTAGTAAACCCAGCTATGATGCTTTCAGAACATCCTCTGTCAACAAATTTCAGTTTAGCTGTACATTGAATATAAATACTTCTCCAATGTGTTTTAAATCTGATGCATTTATTTTAATTGAATTACTCTTTCAGATTCAGATGTGCCTCATAAGAAATTTGACTCCTGATGACCACCACAGTAAGGGACCCCCACACCCTTTTGTGGTTTCCTTGGCATGATACAGGAGTGGTTTGCCATTGACATCTGCTGAAGAAAAGAGGGTTAATTGATTTGTCCAAGGCCACAAGGAGCTGACATGGGGATTAGATTTGAGCCCTTCAGATTCTCAGCTCACTTCTCGGCTACTCCTCTGCTTGAATGTCCTCTTGGTCCTACTAATATAAAAATAAATAAACAACCAATCCCTATTAACCCTTTTTTTCCACATTCATAATGTCATTAATCTCTATTATAATTCTTTGTTTTATTCTCCAATCCTATCCTAATAATTCTTAACAAGTACTTGTTTTTTCATCACTGCCACACATTGTGCAGAGCATATAAATTGATTGTCTACAATGACACCAAAAACTAGTGTTTCAATTCCAGTAGCAGAGTCTGTCTAGACACAGCAGAATAAACAGCACAGAGGAGATAAAGATGGCATCTGAATGAGATATACTGGGAGCAAGCTGTGGTTAATTTCAATTTACCTTTCCTTCTCACCTTACTTCGTATGCCTACGTGTTGGGGCAAGTTGCAGAAATCTCTTCCCCCTATCCAGTCTGTCTAGTTAACATGTCAGACCCCACAGCAGCTTTTGTGGTCCCTCCTTTGACAGACATAGCCATTGTGGAGGCAAAGAAGAGCCCCAACTTGGTCAGTGAAGCTGTTATCAAGTGCACTAGCACTATTACATCCTGCATCAGTCATGTGCTCCACTGAGGACTAGTTTCCTAAACTTATTCACAGTGTTGGACCCACAGAGAATAAACAACGCATTTGCAGTTCAGATAAGTTAGCTCCTATTGGGTTCTTTATTCCATGTCTATTTTCCAAGTTAAAGAAGGTTTTGTATAAATCAAGACTATGCTCAAGCATAAAAAAAGAATTTGTTCATACAGTTTTCCTGCTCTAGGTGACCTCTGGGGACACAGTATGCTCGAGGAGAACTTATTAATTGGTAATTGATTTTTTTACCATTAGGGTTTGGGCATTCACTTTATAAAAGCACATAGAGAGTTTAGTTTGGAGGATACCCTATGATGTACAGAGCTTTTCAAGTGAGCTGCTTCCTTGCGGTGTGACTCAATGAAACATTGGCTCAGCTGTATGCACAGCCTAGACTGAATCCTCCTTTAACTCTCATAAAAGTTGTTTACTGAGTTCAGGAGATTTTTCAAGATGTCCTCCGTGAGCACCCTGTTTAATCCTTAGATATTCACTATCTTATTTAGGGATTGACATTATTATTTTAGTTTCACATTATATTAGAGAGCAATAACTGTCAATCCTGTGGATAAAAAAATCTATTATTCAAAGACACGCACCGATTGTAAGTCTGAGTGTGTAGTTTATATCTTGCAGTGTCCTTGCAGTATGATCTACATTGGTAAAACTACTAGGAAGCTCAATAATCGTATGAATGAACATAGACACAATATAACTCAGCATAAAGTAGGAACACCTCTTGTAGCTCATTCTATAGCTAAGTCACATTCCTTCCAAGATTTCAGATGTTGGGTAATTGATAGAGTTTTGCATAAAATCATAGGCGGTAACATCAATAAAAAAACTATTCCAAGCTTGAACAACGTTGGATCCATCATCTGCATTCTGTATAACCTAGAGGTTTGAATGCCATGATTGAATGAATTATCACTTTAAATAGTATCGTTGCAAACTTAGTGGAGGGGGTTTATCATTAATTAATCCTTATCACTACCCAACTCCAATCACTCCTTCTCAATATCCTTTGTATAGTACTTAAAGGGTACTGAGTATTGATTGAATGAGTGGCATTTTTTAAAATGATGGGTTTTTTATTCTGTGATGTTGAAGAACATCTTTGCGGAAGTGCTGGGGTCCTTTTAAATTTAAAAGCTTCGGAGCTCCATTTCAGTCTTGGGCCCCTTTTACCAAGCTGCAATAAAAGGGGGCCTGCGGTGGCATCGACACGTGTTTTCACGCAGGGCCGAGGTCCCCTTTTACAGCAGTGGGTAAATGGGAAGTCTCTCTTTCCTGCAGGAAATGGCCATACGGCAAGTAAAGCACTTGCCACATGGTCATTTTGGGGGGAGCCCTTACAGCCACCCATTGAGTTGGCGGTAAGGGTTCCCATGCTAACTGGTGGTAACTGGGCAGCACGCGGCACTGCCCGATTACCACCAGGTACACTCCAGCGCTACAAAAATAAATATATATTTGTAGCACCGGATATGACGGCACGCTAGGGGTGGGAAAGTACTGCTGGGCTGCTGCAGTAGCCTGATGGTGCTTCCTGTTTAGTGAGCGGTAATCCTGCGTTGGGCTTACCGCCGCTTAATAAATGGGGCTTTAAGTGCGTTACAGTCTGCCCAAAGGTGACGGCAGGTGAGTATTGTGTGAGTTTATTTGAATCCAACATGTATATTCCTTGCTTAAAACAGTGTGCTGTGAGCGTCGTTTTTTGTTGCCTTCAGTTCAAGTTTTTTAAATATATTTTGTTTTTTGCAGCATAAATAGCTGACAGAGAGCTCATTCCCCTGAGGAAGCCTATGAGGTGAAATGGGTCCCCATTGGATGCTCCTGCTGTTAAATGATTTTTCCAACGCATGAGAAGATTTGAGAAGAATTTATGTCTATACTTCAAATTAAAAAGCATGGAGGTTTTTTAAGACCAATGATAGAGAACTGTGAGCTGTGTGTAAATCACAAATGTCTACCTTACCACAGGTTTGCCTGCTTTTCAGTTAGGTAAGACAGTCACAGCCAACTGAGGTCTTTTTCTCCTTTTTTTAGAACAAAAGAAGAAAAGCAAAATGATATTTAAGAAAAGACAGAAGAAATATAATGTGTCTGCTCTTACTATTTTATATTCCATATCCTGGAGTTTATTTGAAGTGTTATCGATCCACTATTTGAATTTTTGGTCTTTTCATGTAGTGCAATATATTCTAAATCTCCCATCTTATTTCTTAGGCTTCTTGCATTTGCATAGAGACATTTCAAACAATGTTTGTGATTCTAATTTACAACTTGATCAGTAGTTGACAGTGATAATTTACAATCTTTAAAACCTGTCTGCTCTGTATTTAAAAGACACCTGGAAGGCGCATATTCAAAGCACTTAGACTTACAAAGTTCCACAGTAACCTATAGGACTTTGTAAGTCTATGTTCTTTGAAAATGAGCACCATAAAGATGGGCATTTTCAATTATGTCTAAGTCTGATTTTGGACATTTTGTACAAAATGTCTAAAATCTGAATAGCAAAGAAAGTCATTTTCAAAAAAGAAAACTGCATATCTTTTTTTTTTTTTTTCAAAAATACTGTTTCGAACAAGGTTTTGTGCTTTGGACTTTTTTTTGTCTATTTTTGGAAAAAAAAAATGAATACGTGCAAAACATAGAGATTCATGCCATTGGGATGTAGGAGGAGCCAGTGTTTTTAGTAGACTGGTCTCCCAGGCATTCCAGGAGAGCAATGGGGAACTCTAGAGGGCACTTCTGTGCACTTCATAAAAATGCTCCCAGGTACACATCTCACCTTTGCTCCCTTATCTTGTCCCTTGAGCACTCCAAACCCCCACCCAAAACACATTGTCCCCTACTGTACAGCACTACAATAGATCTATATGTGGGTACAGAAGGGTTTTGGTGACTTTGGGAGGAGTCACAGTTTCCACCACAAGTGTGACATGTAGAGGCAGAAAGGGGACCTGAGTCCCTCACTCCATACTGCACTGACCACTACACTACTTCAGGGACATGAATGCTACTCTAATAGACCTGACTAACATCTAAGGCTGTCATAGAGGCTGGTAAGTCATATTTTTATTCACATTTTCGGGGTGGGAGGGGGTCAGTGACCACTGTTTTCTTTTTTTTGGGGGGTGGGCTCTTAGTTTTAGACCTGGACATTTATATTTTTCCCCATTATGACTATAAAACATCCAAGTGTTAGGCATGCCCTAATCCTACCTTTGAAATGACCACAAGATGCCCTCTTGTAATTTAGACGTACTGCAGACAAATTGCATGGATAAATGTCTACAAAATAGGTTTGAAAAATACTGATGTGGACGTTTTAAAAAGAAAAACATTCAAATGGTGCATCATGACATTTTTTTGGATGTTTTTCTCTTTTGAAAATAAGCCCAATAGTCTACTGTGGTCTTTATTGCAACCTCTCTATTGAGATGGCCTATCTTCTCTGTTTTGGTGATATCTTTTGAGCGACTGTCGGCCTTCCCCATTTTCTAGTTTAAAAGCTGCTCTATCTCCTTTTTAAATGTTGATGCCAGAAGCCTGCTTACATCCTGTTAAGGTGGAGCCCATCTTTCCAGAATAGGCTCCCCCTTCCCCAGAATATTGCCCAGTTGCTAACATGGATGATATATTGGTGCATGGATGATATAATGGTGCAGGGAGGCGGGGTTAACAAATCTTAACCCCGCCTCCCTGCACCATTATATCATCCATGCTAAAAAGTTGTACAACTATTATTGAATCACAATATCATTTGTTCATGTGCTGCAAATATGAAATGAATAAAATTTGCAAAATGAACCTGCCAGAATATGTTTAATTATTTACTTTTGCTTTATTAACATATTCTTATGAAATATTATGCTGTGAAATATTAAGAAAGCCGTGTAGTAAATTAAACTCTTCAAAGTAACTGTAAAATACCTTGATTGCATATTAGCCAGACATTACTATCATTTTCTTTTTTTTTTTTATCTATTCTGTGGCACTAACAGTTAGTATCAAGTTCAATGAGGTACTGCTAACCACAGAGAGATATTCCAAGGTTTGTTTTTTGTTTTTTTTAATGGCCACTTTATTTCAATAACAGACCACAACATTCAATGCAAATTGGTACACTACAGTATATGAAAATGATAGAATATTAGCAAAGGAAACATTTTCTAAATTGACTTTTAAAAATAAAGCAACTATTTTAGCATGGTTCTCTAGGGCCACTAATGGATCAGAGTTTCAGGGTATACCTAATGAATTATGTATAAGATGGATTTAGACATCAAAGACTGCCGAGGCCCCCTTTTACCACAGCTGGTAAAAGGGAAGTCTCGACATTCTGCAGGAAATGGCCATGCAGCAAGTAAAGCACTTGCCATGCGGCCATTTCGGGGGGGGGGGGGGGGGGCTTATTGCCACCCATTGAGGTGGTGTTAAGGGCTCCTGCTTTAACTCGGCAGTAACTGGGCAGATGCACTCCGTCGCTTAGTAAAAGGAGCACTTAAATATTTACAATTTGATATTTGGAGAACCTTACCATAGCCCAATGAAGAGGTGGGTGTGCAATTCTTGCTGAATTAAGGTATGAACCAGTGAGTGACACCACTGAGGTTTTTGGTATATTCATTGTTTATGGGAAATCAATAGTATTGATGTTTTGAGAGAGCTCCCTAAAGAATTTGGTGTGTCTGAAAGGTATAAAGTGGATTTAGATGCATAATCTCTGTATTATATGTAAATCTGTTTCATGCATATTTATAATGGGCATTCAGATGCCCCTTATTTTTTCTGCTTACACTATCTGATCAGGAAACCAAAAAGGTACTGGAAAATCATGCCACAGCATTATTTGAAATTAAACCACCATAACAATAATAGCAATAAAGAACATCCAGAACATCATCAACTGGGGTTTCTTTTCCCTGGTCAGCATATCCCATAATCATTATCCCTTAAATCTCTGGATGCCAACATACTCAGCCTCCCACTAGCTGGTGCCAACCTAGCTGTAATTGGGTACCATACCCTGCAGCAGCCTCCCCAACTTCCTAGACTGCTGTGATGCCAGGTTGGGGTGTATCTTTTTTTCAAACAGAGCCTCCCCTGTACCCGCCCCCCCCCCCCCCCACAACACATAGCAATGACACACAAGCCCCATAAGCTATAGAAGTACACTCTGCTCCTCCGTTGCTCTCTTCCATGCTGATCTAAGGTTGAAGGGAGGGATATTGTATTCTCCCCAAAATATTGCTAAAAGCTACAGCAGTAACTAACCCATTCCCAATTGTTAACCATGATCTGGAGCCTTCCCTTAACTGGGTAAGGGCAGGCAGAACATCTCAGTGCAAAATACTGCCTAAGCAGCCCCAACCAATGACTGACTTCCTACTCTTCAGTGTCAGCTATACCAGGCAAAATTCCTCCCCCACCTGCAATCCCTCTCCCTTCCCCTACTTCCTCTCCATCTCCCTCCTTCAGCCATAACCCTAATACTGCAAATTCAATGCAGGGATGTTTTGTGGAGGTGGGCTGTTATGTATAGGCATCTTGAAAACTCAAACCATTAACAGACTTTGAGAACAGAAAGTGAATATCACTGACATGCATAAAAAAAAAAAAAAACTGCAAATCAGAATTCACTTTTGTTACAAATATTCTATGATGCACACTGCTGTTGATATATAAAATTACAAGAAAAACACTAGAAATGAAAGACTGATTTGTCCATACTTACATTTTATTGAAAGATATGTACAGGTTCAAAAGCTTAGGGGCCCTTTTACTAAGCTGCGGTAGGCTCTACGTTCATGCAGTGCGCACCCAAATGATGCCAGGCTAGCATACCTTCCTGGCAGCAATTTCAGATTTGGCACTCACTCATAATGTGTGGATGAATTATGTATTTATTTCCTCCTATGTACGCCGGTTCCAGCGGTAATTGGCACTTGGCGCACGCCAACCAGTCGCTGCATGTGATATTGAAAAACACATAATATATTGTGTCAGATAGATCTTCTGATTGAATTTTCTGGCTGGTGTGAACTTTTTGTATGTACATATATAAACCAGCTTTTAACAAGTGTAAATGGAACCTAATCATTCCATCCATCCATGTCCAGCAAACCTCCTCTCTCCCCTGCCCTCCCCTGATCCATGCCCAGCAACCCTGCTCTCTCCCCTGTCCTCCCCCCCTATGTCCAGCAGCCCTCCTGTATCCCCTGGCTTCCCCCCGTCCACCAACCATCATCTCTCCCCTGCCCCCCCCCATATCCAGCTACCCTCCTCGCCGCCACTCCCTCCCCCCTCTGTGCCGGGCCCCCTGCACTGACATGAGAGCGCCTCTCACCTCCGTGTGAAAGCGCTGCAGGCAGCAGGCAGCAGATGTTCCTTCGTCTCCAGGCTCCAGCGTCAGTGTCAGCGTCTGTTTCCCTCTCTGTTCTGCCCTCTGATGTCATCACGTCTAGACGCGAGGGCGGGACAGAGAGGGAAGTCTCTACTGCGCATTTGCGGGTGAGTCGGTCACTTGTCATTTATATGTTTGATGTTCAATAAATAAAAAAAAGTTCAAACCTGAGGAATAGGCAATTACAGCAGTAAAAATATTCAACTAACAATACAAAGTTACTTAACCCTCCATTGCCCCAGGTACAAATAAGTACCTAAGCCGCATTGAGCCTGCCTTGAGTGGGAAAGCGCGGGGTACAAATTAAAAAAAAAAGTTGCAGGTACTTTTTTTTGTTCCTACTGGGCTCAGAATCTAAAGAGTCCGTTTACTAAGCCAAAGTAAAAAGTGGTCTACAGTAGTGTAGGCGCATGTATTGGGTGCACACAGTTTTTTACAGCTACAAAAAATGACTTTGTTTTAATGGGACCGGAAAAGGTCCTGTGGTAAAAATGAAACCGGCACATGCCCAAAACCAGTCTGAGCCCTTAATGCCACCCATTCAGCCACGCATTATGGGTGAGCGCAAATCTGAAATTACTGCCAGGAAAGTCTATAAATGATGCATGTATTTCTTAGTTAGCAACTGCATTACTTCTTTCTTACTGTCAATAAGATAATGATGACTACAATAAATGTCAATAGAATATACAATCATATTGATTCCAATAAGATCATGGCAGTAGAGCAAAAGGGCAATATGAAGGGAGCATTTAAAACCAAAGACCAGTTAAATTCTAAATAAAACCAACATTGCCAGTGAGAAGAAAAGCAGAAATCTAAATATAGTATGGATTAACTATAAGAAAGTCTTTGATAGCATCTCACCTCCCTGAATAGTAACTTGTTTTGATTTGTCAAGTATATCAAGTTCACTATGAAAATATGGCAAACCATATTCCATCTAAAATGTGGACAATTTGCATTCTTAACATCAAGATCCAATGAGGCATATTTCAGGGGAACTTCCTATCACTACTTTTGATTGGTATGAAAATTAATCCATTGAATAATCTTAGGGCTATGGGTTTAACTTTACTCCATTAATGATTCAGGGGTTACATCACACCTACAGTTTGTAGATGACTCAAAGTTCTACAGATTCAATGACCAACAAATAGTGGAACAATTCTGTGTAGTGAAAAGCTTCTGAGATGACACTGAGATGATTTTTAGTCTGTTCAAAAGTGCTAAGGCAGTGGTCTTCACTAAGTTTTTTTAAGTTGGAGCCATTTTGGATCCAAATGAGTTGAAAAAGCCATCAAATATCTTCCCATGGTGGGGACTTGACATGACATCCATCCCCACGAGTCTGCTGCTAAACTTGTCAATGGTGGTATTCTCAAGAATGTGAGTATTTTCAAATGTATTTCCTTCATCTACTGAGAACTGTCTGCTATCCCAACAATGGTTCCTACTGAACCAAGATACTAATAATGACCATGTACATGATTTACTAAAATGTGCTCCAATCAGGGGCATAATCAAAAGAGAAGGGTGCCCATCTTTCGACACAATCGGGAGATGGGCGTCCTTCTCTCAGGGTCGCCCAAATCGGCATATCGAAAGCCGATTTTGGGCGTCCTCAACTGCTTTCCGTCGCGGGGACGACCAAAGTCATGGGGGCGTGTCGGCAGCGTAGTGAAGGCAGAACGGGGGCGTGGTTAAGAGATAGGCATCCTCTGCCAATAATGGAAATAAGAAGGGCTTCCTAATGAGCATTTGGCCGACTTTACTTGGTCCCTTTTTTTTTTCACGACCAAGCCTCAAAAAGGTGCCTGAACTGACCAGATGACCATTGGAGGGAATCGGGGATGACATCCCCTTACTCCCCCAGTGGTCACCAACCCCCCCCCCCACCCAAAAAAACATTTTAAAACATTTTTTTACCAGCCTCTATGCCAGCCTCAAATGTCATACCCAGCTCCATCACAGCAGTATGCAGGCCCTGGAGCTGTTTTTAGTGGGTGCAGTGCACTTCAGGCAGGCAGAACCAGGCAGGCCCATCCCCCCACCTGTTACACTTGTGGTGGTAAATGTGAGCCCTCCAAAACCCACCCGAAACCCACTGTACCCACATGTAGGTGCCCCCCTCCACCCCTAAGGGCTATGATAGTGGTGTACAGTTGTGGGGAGTAGGTTTTTTTTTTTTTGGGGGGGGGTAAGGGAGCTATGCACCTGGGAGCAATTTCTGAAGTCCACTGCAGTGCCCCTTAGGGTGGCCGGTTGATGTCCTGGCATGTGAGGGGGACCAGTACAATATGATTGGTGGCTCCTCCCACGATCAAATGCCTTAGATTTGGTCGTTTTTGAGATGGGCGTTCTCGGTTTCCATTATCGGTGAAAACCAAGGTTGCCCATCTCTAATGTTGACCATCTCAACATTTAGGTCAACCATCTCTAAGCTTGACCTAAATGTTGAGATTTGGGCGTCCCCGACCATATTATCGAAATGAAAGATGGACGCCCATCTTGTTTCGATAATACGGGATGCCCCGCCCAATCACTGGGACTCCTCAGAGATGGGCGCCCTTAGAGATGGTTGTCCCCGTTCAATTATGCCCCTCCACATTACCAAATGCTTACAAGAACAGGTTATTTACTGCTAGTTCTCTTAATTCACTAAGACCTACTAATTCCTGCTGCATAGTGATGCACTTTAGCAAACCTAGCCTTATATTTATATATCATGAGAGTAGTTAACTAAGGGGCATTTTTACTAATGGGTTGCCATGTGGCAACCTAAAACTACCGCTGGCCCAATGCGGGTGCCAGTGGTAGTTTCACCCCTAGTGTGTGCTATATCCAGCAGAATCAAGGTGGAACCAGTTAGCTAAAATTAATATTGTGAGACTGTCGCTAAAGATCATGGCAGTCATTTTGCAACAGGAGCCAACATGGGCAGGAGTGAGTGTGGCTCACACTTGCTTGAACTAGTTGCTAGACCACCACGGACCCTATTTTAAGCATGAGGTCTATCTTGACTGGTTGATGTTCTGGGATGAGGGAAACATGGGGTAGTATCACCTAATGCAGCTTAGTAAAAGGACTCCTCAATTACTTGTGGGCTTATTTCTACTTCTCTCAGTATCAAAATAAGCATGTGATTTTCACTTTGAAATGGTTATGCTGTAAATTCCACTGGTATAAAGTGCCTAAGGCCTTTGCACCAACACAAAGAAATAGAATATTACCCTAAATGCTGAGGGGCTAAATTATCAATTTGGGCTACCACTAAGATAATTTTTTTGTATTTTACCACTAATTCATACTATTTTAGAACACGTCCCATTTTATGAAACAAGACTAATAATGTAACTGGGGTTAACAGTAAAAAACACATCTTAATAGTAGTCTATGGATAACTTCCTCCCTCTGAGTGTTTGTTGATTTTTGCAGTACAACTGTTTGCTTTACACATACATCTATACCCCCAAATTCTATAAATGAGGCTCAAAAGTACAGGTGCTAATTTAGGTGCATGCCTAATTTGTGCACGCAATTTAATTGAATAACAAGTGAATTAGCACAAATTATTGGGTGCTAACAATCAATTATGGGGCTAATTGTGCATCTTGCTAGGCGCTGTTTCTAAAGATGTGCTCATAATTTTTTCAGCGTGCAGTTGAAAAGGGGGCGTGGCCATAGGAGGGGCATGGTTGTGTCAGGAGATATTCAGTAAACATCCGTGCAGTTTAAGAAAATATGGGAGATCTGCACTTAATTTAGGCATGAGGATTTACACCATGTTTCAGTTGGTGTAAATCCTCGTGCCCAAAATTGGACATAGATCCCAGAGCAAAGAGCTATCGTATAAACGGTATCCAACTTGGAGTGTCATTTATAGAATAGTGCTCAGTGCTCATCTTTTTTAATGCCCAAATTGTATAATGCCTTGTGTGAAATGCTGCTACTTATTGCCTCATTTGGGGGCCCTTTTACTAAGCTGTGGTAAAAGAGGGGCTACACTAGGGTCAGTGTGTGCTTTTGACGTGCACTGAGACCTCATTTACCACACTGGGTAACAAGCTGTCTTTTTTTTTTTAGGAAAAAATTGGCCATGTGGTAAGTGAAATACAGTGCGACCATTTTAGGGGAAAACCCTTACCACCACCACCCATTGAAATGGCGGTAAGGGCTCCCACACTAACCCGGCAGTAACTGGGCAGATTATCACCGGCTAAGTTCTGGCTTTACAAAATAGATCATACTTTTGTAGTACCGGAAATGGTGCACACTAGGGATGGGAACTTCTGCTGGGCTCCTGAAATTGCCCGGCGATAGTTCAGAACTGGAGCATGGCAAGCCTTCGGCGGGCTTATCGCTGCTTAAAAAAGGGCCCCCGAGTTTGAATATCTTTTCCTTTCATTTCATTAACTATTGATATTTTGGACCTAATTTCTAAGGCAGTAATCTTATAATAGGGTGCCTGTACTTTAATTTATGCCTATTTTATAAATGCAATATTAGATGCTTATGTGCCTTTATTAAATAGACTCCCAGAATTATCTCCAGAAGTTAACAAAAGCTTTCGACAAATTTACACCTGTATTGAGGTGTGTGCAAACGTGTGTGTTTTCTAAGCACATATATGCATATTTTACTTTGTCCCTGCTCCTCCCAAACTATGAGCCTAGCATACTTATGTGCATATCAAGTTTAAAAGTAGGTGTTATTTTTCTGTATGCCTATATTTTTTCTTATATATCTCCATGCAATACTTTTTAGAATCATTTTCCATGTTTAAAAATGGTTTAATCACAGGAAATGCCACAATCAGTGAATTTAAATAAGTCCATGAAATGATCAGGCTCATCTGATGGAAAATGTAAATTATAGGGGTGTGCTAGCTTCTTCAAAAAAGATATTCATTTCTTTCAACATTTTTGGGAACATCAAAGAAAAAGTAGCAAGTTCTTTTTTCCCCACATTTATGTATCTATTTCTGGCATGTTTAATTAAATTGCCTATAAATGGTCAAATTCATTAATGTAACCAATATGAATCACAATTATCAGTTTAAGGATTGTAATTCAATGTTAGAATAAATTCCACTTCCATGGGCTCCTAAGATTGTAAATTCAACATTGTGAATAATGAAAATTGTCTTTACCAATGCTTCATTTATATCTCCACAGTCAGGGCACTTTAAAGTCAATCAACTAAAATATATTGGCTTCTATGAAATGGAGCTAAACCATAACCCTCTGTCATTTTATCTTTGTCTTCATAATTGGATCAACTGACATAAAATATAAGTTTGGGATTACGAAAATAATAAAGGTGCTCATTTTAAAAGTACATAGACTTACAAAGTTACTAGTAACCTATGTAACTTTGCAAGTCTATCCCTCCCTGTTTACATGGCCATGCTAGCGATTGCCATGCGGCAATGCCAACACAGCCTATTCACACTCATCAGTTGTACAAAAAATTGAAACTGATATGGAAACAAATATAAGGTTTTTTTTAACTAACTTTTACTTTCACTAATTACACCCTCTCCAAAAGACATTACATGATGTGATACCTGCAAGCTAACCTTCTCCAGAGTGGCCCCATACTCTCGAATGCATTGCCTGAAAGGCTCTGCTTAACACAAGACTATCTCTACTTCAGGAGGTGGGTGAAGGCTTGGCTCTTCAACCAAGCCTTTAATGGAAGAGGTAACTGTCTTGATGGTCTCACTCAAACACTCAAGGATTGACTCGGGCTGCACATACTGCAGCGGTACACGTTTATCCACTCCTACCCTGGCCGAGATGGTGTTTGACCATCTCTCTGATCTCATGTGCAACTTTCTTCAAATCGGTCATCTCACTTTCTAATTCTTCCTACTTTCTTACCCATCTATATGTTACCCTTCACTACCAATTATAATGTTCTATTACGTATTGTGTTGACATTGCAAGTAGTATACCATTCCTTATTCTATTTCCCAATTGGTACTTGAGTATTGCTCTCCCAGCAGATGTCCAAATTACTACTTTTATCCAATTGGACCTCAATGCTTCCAAGCTTGACTGGTCTCCAAGAGATCACACTTTGCACAATATAGCCGGATAGGAGAAGAGTCCATATATGTCACCCAAAAAATTGGCGCTGAAATCAGTGCCAACTAAGCGTATTCTATAATCGACACCTAGGTTTAGGCGCCGATTATAGAATAAGTGTAGCTGATATTTCACTGCCTAAATCTGCACACATCCACAGTGGCGTAGGAAGGGGGGGCGGTGGGGTGGTCTGCCCCGGCTGCACGCTGCTGGAGGGTGTCGGCGCCTTGCTGGTTCCTTGCTCTCTGCCCCGGAACAGGTTACTTCCTGTTCCGGGGCAGAGAGAGCAGGGAACCAGCGAGGCGCCGACACCCCCCAGCGGCATGCACTCGGCGGATTGGCTCTCCCGCCCACCCCTCACCGCCTTCCAGGTATGTTCTCGGAGGGGGGGGGGTTGCGCTCTGGAGGGGGGAGGGTGCGCTGCGCTGCTCCCGGGGGGGTATGCAGCGGCGACCCACCCCGGGTGTCAGCTGCCCTTGCAACGCCACTGCACATCCATTTACACCAACTAAAAATGGCATAAATCATGATGTGCAAATTTAGGCACAATGGGCCATATTCTATAACTAGGCGCCTCAATTTCAGAATGCCCATAAAACACCCATTTCCCCACCCATAACCACACCCATTTTTGCCTGCACACATTAGAAGTTCGGTGCACATCATTGCAGAACATGCTTAGCAAGTTGTGTGCTTAAATTCTAATCAGTGCCAATTACTGGTCATTATTGCTTGTTAAGTGCTGGCATCAGCACTCAGCTTGTTAAGCCAATTAAGTTACGTGCAGTATTAAAGAATCCATGCTGATTTTGGTGCCTAAATTTAAGTGCACTATATAGAATCTGGGGGATAGCGGCTAGCCACTAACCAGAATATTCATCAGGAGATAACTGGTTATCTCCTGCTGAATATCCATGGTTAGGCACTTAAAAGCTGTTTAACCAGCCAGGAACTGTTCCTGGCTGGTTAAATAGTTTTGAATATCTGATGATTTGTATGTTTTAGCTCTGAGAGCATGTTTTTTTTTTTTTTTTGGGGGGGGGGGGACGAGTAGCTGTTCCCAGTGCTGATTGGCTAGAACATAAAAACATAAGAATAGCCATACTGGGTCAGACCAGTGGTCCATTTAACCCAGTATCCTGTTTTCCAAACAGTGGCCAAACCAGGTCACAAGTACCTGGCAGAAACCCAAATCGTGGCAACACTTCATTCTACACATCCCAGGGGAAGAAGTTGCTTCCCATGTCTGCCTCAGTAGCAGACTATGGACTTTTCCTCCAGGAATTTGTCCAAACCTTTTTTAAACCCAGATAGGCTAACCGCCTTACCACATCCTCCAGCAATGAGTTCCAGAGCTTAACTATTTATTGAGTGAAAAAAATATTTCCTGCTATTTGTTTTAAAAGTATTTTCATGTAACTTCCTTGAGTGTCCCTTAGTCTTAGTACTTTTGGACAGAGTTAAAAATCGATTTACTTCTACTCGTTCTACACCACTCAGGATGTTGTAGACCTCAACCAACCATTAGCACATGGTTAGTACGTGAACACTTTGAACATACTAAATAGGTGTTGGTAAAGGCTCACGTGCTAATTGCCACACAGTAATTGGGATATTAGAACCTGGTCGTTAATGGAAAAAAATGGAAATACGGTCATTTTACAATTGCACTAAAAGTGGCCTCAGAGCACGGGGAAGCCTACACACTAATCATAGTGCATGGCCTCTTTTAGCACAGCTTAGTAAAAGGACCCCCAAATATTTTTGTTACTTTAAATGTACTGTTCTTAATTTGAGCCAGCAACTCACTGTACATGCCCAGTGTTCCAACAGAATGAGTTTTACTAATCCTCTGAACTCACAGGACTGTCAAAAACTGGCACGCATGAGCAGCATGAAACTGAATGTGCCATATTGTTCAGCATCTGTTCTTATCTCTGTATGAAGCCTATGCTACAAAGCATGGAGAACTACTAGCTTCAATTATGGCTGTAAATATAGACCACATTTGTAAAATATTTGCTATTCATTAAGGGCTCCTTTTACTAAGAGGCGGTAAGCCCAATATGGGCGTACTGCTCACTATAGAGGAAGTACCGCCGGGCTACCACAGAAGTCTGGCGGTACGTCCCACCCCTAGTGTACCGTCATTTCCGGTGCTACAAAAATGTATTTATTTTTGTAGCGGCGAAGTGTACCCAGTGGTAATCAGGTAGTGCCATGTGCTGTTCGGTTACTGGTGGGTTAATGCAAGAGCCCTTACCGCCACCTCAGTGGATGGCGGGAAGCACTCCCTCACAAAATGGCCTTGCGGCAAGTGCTTTACTTGCCATCCAGCCATTTCCTGTAAGAAAGTGAGACTTCCCTTTTACCAGCTGCAGTAAAAGGGGGCCTTGGCATGCGTGTAAAACACGCGCTGATGGCAGCGCCGCCCCCCCTTTTGCCGCACTTTGGTATAAGGGTCCCTGAATGATTCAAACAGAAATGAAGACAATAAATAGTGTAACTTTTTGTAAGCTGCGCACCCACATTTATGCACCCATTGGGGGTAATTCTCTATGGGGCCCTTTTACAAAGGCACGGTAGGCTCCATGTGCATGCAGCATGTGCAAAAACCAGACTACCACAAGGCCAGCGCACCCCCTGGTGGTAATTTCGATTTTGGCATGTGTCTATATTGCTGGGATAAATTATTTTTTTATTTCCTACTGTGCACGGCATTTCTGGCATTAACCAGCAGCTGGCAAGTGCCGACTGGTCACTGTATGTGTAGCGCATGAGCCCTTACAGCTGGTTAAATGGGTGACTGTAAGGTCTCAGGCCAAAAATGGATGTGTGCTGGTTTTAATTTTAGTGCACGTTCATTTTCCAGCTCCTTAAAAACAGGCTCTTTTTCCTAGACGCAGTAAAAAATGACCCAGCATGCACCTAAAAGATGGGCTCACAGTACCATAGGCCATTTTATACCGTGACTTAGTAAAAAGACCCCTAAGTTAGGCACAGAGATGATGCACAGCAATCCCCTAATTCTATAAAATGGCAATAAAGAAGAGAAAAGGTTAATGTTTCTGAAAGATGTCAGGCCAGAAGAAAAACTTAACTTATGGATGACTAAGAACCAATTGAAACTGAACTTAGGGGTCCTTTTACAAAGGCATGCTGAAAAATGGCTTGCGGTAGTGTAGGAGCAGGTTTTGGGTGAGTGATGATCCATTTTTTAGCGCACCTGTAAAAAAGGCCTTTTTAAAATTTTTGCCGAAAATGGACATGCGGCAAAATGAAAATTGCCACGCGTCCATTTTGGGTCTGAGACCTTACTGCCAGCCATTGACCTAGCGGTAAAGACTCATGCGGTAAGCGGGTGGTAATGACCTTCACATGCGAAATGCCACTTGGCTTGCATCTGTTACGCGCGACCAAAAATAAAAAATATTTTTCAGACGCGTGTATTGGACGCGTGCCGAAAATGAAATTACCGCAAGAGCCATGCGATAGTGAGACGATAACTCCATTTTGGCACGCGTTTGGCACATTTGAAGGCGCTTATGTGGCTTAGTGAAAGGACTCCTTAAAAAATAAACTTGTTTTGAATTGTTGGAACGGCAAATGCTGCACCCCAACTGAACCTGTTAATTCAAAGCAAGGCCCTTCCATTAGTGAAATATTTGAAGATTTTAAATACAGCTCTTGATTTTGCTTTGGATATAGACACTCATAATATTGCCTTGGTTAGGAAGTTATATTTTAAATTAGAGGTCAACTTTCTACCAATAATATGCTTTGAGTAATTCAGTCCATGATATTGCCATTATTTGCTTATTGTAATAATTGTTTGCCACTGTGATTACTGAAATAGTTGCAGAGTTTGCAAAATGTTGATACAAAACCTATTTTCAGAGGTCAACCATGTGACAGGGTCATCTCATTTCTAGTCTGGTTAAACTGGATATCCATCCAAGCCTTGAATATTTTTAAGCTTTTATGTTTTTGTATTCAAGATACTTCATAGAAATAAAACATGGAAAAGAAAATAACATGATACCTTTTTTATTGGACATAACTTAATACATTTTTTGATTAGCTTTCGAAGGTAGCCCTTCTTCGTCAGATCGGAAAGAAGGGCTACCTTTGAAAGCTAATCAAAAATGTATTATGTCCAATAAAAAGGTATCATCTTATTTTCTTTTCCATATTTATGTCTATTGATTACCTTTAAAAGTGGACTAACATGGCTACACATCTCTCTACTCAAGATACGTCATGGAATAGACCCTTTGTATAGTGCAAACTTAAGTCTTTGACTATGTCTGCTAGGGCCAATAGGACAGGTCATCAATATAAATTAATGTTTCCTTCAGCAATCATTTTCTACTTAATTGTGGGTCAGACAGGTCAATTTATTTTCAAGCAGTACAGATTGAGTTTAGACAGGAACAAATTATACGCTCTTAGAAGGTCAGTAAAGTTGTATTTGTTTAAGATTTTTTTTTATTAAATAAGTTTTGGTACATTCTGTTCCCAGTGTAGACAAAATCTGCCAGTAACTTATGATCCAATTGACTGCAATCATATATACAGGAATGAATTTTACATTGTTATGTTTTCTACTTACAATGTGACTCGTATTGAATATACAAGTACATTGCCTTGAATTTTGCATTATGCTGTGTGATCTTCCTAGAACTTGATGGTCAATTGCAGAATAAAAATGCTGAAATTAAATTAAACCAGTGGTAAGAAACAGAGTAGATGGTCGCAGATGCCTTTCTTTAAGAAAGGAGTATAAAAAACTGCAGCTCCTAATGAAAATGAGAAAGTGCAGTTGTCTGCTTCTACCTCCACAGAGAGAAAACGAAGGCAGTACAACATAGGGGGCTAAAAGACAAGTAGCAGAAAAAGTAATTGCTAATGGAGCAGAGTAGGAGGGGCACTGATCCCAGCTGATGAATGTATGCTGTGGGATTGATCAGACACAGAACCTGATGAATCAGCATGTGAGAAATGTCCAGAATCCTCAGATTTTGAAAGTTTTAAAGTTGAGATGGGGCTAAGAAATCTCATCGCTAGTATACAAAGCATTGGTGAGGAGGTAGGGGCATCCCAAGGAAAGAGAAGATGTTGGAGCATGTCCACACAACTTAGCTAAATCTTTTCATATATCACCCTAAATAAATAAAATATTTGAGCACCTCACTCATTGCTGTAAAATTTTGTGGTCCACATATGGAAGAGTGGACTGTTTGGAAGTGATGTATGGAATGTGAACTGTTCATAATTCAGATAAGTGGACTGTATACCTTAATGAACTACTTAGTAGAGAAGCATCCCTGAAATAAACATAGAAATATGAATGCAGAAAAATACCATATGCCTATCCAGTCTGCCCATCCATGCCATCTACTCTCCCTTCTTCTCCTTTAGAGATCCTAAGCTTTCTTAAATTTAGATACAGTTTTTGTATCTACCACCTCCACCGGGAGGTTGTTCCATGAATTATCACCCTTTCTGTGAAGAGTATTTCACCATCATCCTATGCATTCTCATTCCAGAGCTTCCTTTCAATTGAAAGACTCACCTCCTGTGCAAATATGCCACCTAGGTATTTAAATGTCCTCTATCATATCTCCCTTCTCCCATTTTCTTCCAAATTGTACATAATATGATCTTTAATTCTGTCCCCAAGCAATTTGTGATGAATACCATTGACCATTTTTGTAACCATCCTTTGGACTGACCTCCATCCTGCTTATGTCTTTTGAAGGTGTGATCTGCAGAATGTACACAATATTCTAAATGAAGTCTCACCAAAGTCTTATACAGGGGCATTATCTACTGGCCATTTCTCTCCCAACTGCACCCAAGTGTTGTTCTAAGTTTCACCATCGCCTCTTCTATCTGTTTGGCCAACTTAAGATCATCACATTTGATCACACCCAATTCCTGCATCCTCATACGTGCACAAAAGTTCTTAACCCCATAAACTGTACTGTTCCCTTGAACTTTTGCTGCCCAAATGCATAACCCTGCAATTTTTAGCATTAAATCTTAGCAGCCAAACTCCAGACCATTCCTCAAGCTTTGATAAGTCCATCCTTATACTATCCACACCATCAGGTGGGGGTTTATACTAGTGCAGATTTGGCAGCATCCACAAAGGACTAAAACCTTACCAGACAGCCCTTCAGCAATATTACTTACAAAAATCTTAAGAACCAGTCCAAGAACCAAACTTGTGCACACCGCTGGTAATATCCCCTTCCTCAGAGTAAACTCCATTTGCCACGCCCCTCTGTTACCTTCCATTCAACCATTTCCTAACCCATTCAGTCACTTTGGGCCAGATTTTGTATATGTAGAATAAAATGTAGGTGCATCAGAATAATGCAGGTAGTGTTATTCTACAAACCATGTCTATTATAAGAATAGCACAGAGGCCAGGGGAATGCATATACATTTAGACATGTATATGGTGTCAATGTATATTAAGCCACTGGTGTAAATGTCCTTGCCTAAATGTACACATGTTCCCCTGAATTCTACAGCAACACATGTACATTTGATTGATACCCTGATATGACTACACTCCTCCCATGGCTGCAGCCCCTTTAACTATGTGCATTGGAATTTACGTGTCTCTTTTTAGAATACATCTAAAAAGAAGCTTGTGTAAAAGTCCAATTATTGCTAATTAGTGATGAGAATTGGTTGTTATTGGCCAATTAGCATTATTAATTGCTCATTACTCAATTGAGTAGCACATATAAATTGACTGCATTCACACTGCTCACCACATCTTATATAGAATCCAGCCCTTTATGTGGAACCATGTCCAAGGCTTTGCTAAAATTTAAATATATTACTACTACTTAACACTTCTATAGCGCTAGTGCTCTCCCTCGATCCAAATCTTTGGTCACCCACTCAAAGAAATGAATCAGATTTAGTGAAACCTATATTTAAAGGTTTATTGGGGATAGGTCAGTAAGAGATGGGTCAGAAGGGGAATGGGGAGTCTTTATGGTTAAATATTACTTAGAGCGGTAGGGGAAGCAGAGTTAAGAAAGAATCAATTTAGACATGTATTAGGTGCAAAGTTAGTAGTGTTGCTAAGGGAATTGCAGGATTATGGGAGCAGATTGTGATTGGAGCATCTCAGTGGGAAGGCAGGCATTGCTTAGAGAATTGGGAAGGCGGGAAGAAAAGATATTATTGTTTAATAATTTTGTGAGGGTTTTTTGTGGTGGAGAAGGGCTGGGGTGGTGGATAGTATAAACATGGCTGAGGAGATCATAATTTTGATAATTTTAAGCCCACCCCATGTTGTTTATTGAGATTTGTACTAGTGTTGATAGGAACGGGGTTATTGTGTTTCTTATGTATTCTCAGTTGTATGATGGGTTGTTAATTGGTCAGGAGAGGTGTCACAGCTTTGGGAAAGAACTAGGAACAATTAGCAAGTGGCCTTCAGTAACAATAGAAATCATTTTTTCTTTGGGGGTATTATATGCTGGTGTTTGAGACCACCACAAGCTGAGGTGAGACCTTGACACTGGAGGTCTCACAGGAATACATATGAGAGAGAATATTTAATATAGCGAGTGGTAAAACTGGGTGGCTCTTTCATCACCGACTAGCAGCATAAGATGGTTAACTAAAATTGAATGTAATGTAGATAATTTAAAATAACACTGCAGCCAAATTTCATTCCACTATTTGTGAGTGAGCACAGAAGCAGATGCGATTGTCAGCGTTATGCACATTCAATGATTTCAATATCCAACACAGGGGTAAGAGAGAGATATTATACAGAACAGCTGACAATGCTGACCCTTTGGTACTCTGGTAATAAGCATTTTTGTGATAAGAAACGTATCATCTAAACATACTTCCTCTGACCTTCCTGTCAAAAATGATCTAAACAACTCAAAGACTTGACCAAAATCCATAACTGCTGTAGATAATTCAATACAAGAGGCAGCATTATAGCAGGCAGGCAAACGAGGCAAAGTTATGGTGACTCGTTTCCAGAACCTTTTGCTGTTCTTCATCCTTGGTTCACTCTTCCTTGATAATCAGAAAGCAATGGAGCAGCTGAAGAAATCATAGAAACTACACGTGTTTACTATGACCTGATGCCACCAGTCTGCCATCACTGCTATTGATCCAACAAGAAGGGAAACAGATAAAGGTCAATCTTTTAAAACATGGTAGCATTTCCTGTCTTCTTGGCATTTCAAATTGGCCATCCTAGTTTACACAAGACAGTTTATTATTGCTGGTCCTTATAATCTAATGTTCTAGCAGCTATGTAGAACCAGAATAAACAGAGGGGACTGAAGATCTTGATGGCTGATATCATGAGTAAAAGTTTTTATTAGCAATGTTCAGTCTGTTATTTGAAAATTATTGAAAATGTCAATAATATTTGCAAATAGCATGCACTAAGGGCTCCTTTTACTAAGCGGCGGTAAGCCCAATGCGGGCTTACCACTCGCTATACAGGAAGAATTGCCTGGCTACCACAGCAGGCTAGCAGTACTTCCCACCCTTAGCATGCTGTCATTTCCGGTCCTACAAAAATTTACTTATTTTTGTAGCACCGGAATGTACCCAGCGGTAATCGGTCAGTGCTGCGCGCTGCCCAGTTACCACCGGGTTAACATGGAGCCCTTACCGCCACCACAATGGGTGGTGGTAAGGGCTCCCTGCTGAAATGACCACGTGGGAAGTGCTTGACCTGCCGCATGGCCATTTCCTGCAGGAAGGAGAGGCTTCCCTTTTACCAGCTGCAGTAAAAGGGGACCTCAGCACGAATGCAAAACATGCGCCAACGCCAGCACCAGCCCCCATTTTGTTGCAGCTTGGTAAAAGGGGCCCTAAATGTTTTTAGGGGATGATTTCTTAAAGCATTTTCTGTCAAATGAAGTTTGATCATGGATTTACATTGGTTGCCAATTAGGGCCAGATTTTACTTTAAGATGGCATGCTTGGCTTAAAAGATTTATTATGGCTGTTACCCTGTAGACCATATATTTTTAGTGCCCTACCCATTATCATGTCAGCCTTCCCAATAAAACTATTCTTTGAATTTAAATCTTCCAGCATTTAATAAGATCCAATATAAACACTTTTATGATGGTTCTTTCAAACCCAATCTAGCTTTGTGGTATTGCGGATTACTTTATGTTTAAGAAAGCTTTGAAAACCTTCCTATTTGATACATTATTTTGAAATATGAAATTTAAATTGTACTGATTTTTACTGTAACTCGCTATGACTCCTGTTGGGAAACTTGTGGGATAAAAAAGCCAGGAATGGAATGGATTAACACATGAAAATGACTTAGACAATTGCATGTGGGTGTATACATGTAAAATACAGGTGCCCTGCAAGATTGTACCTACTTTTATGTGATCTATGCATAGGCATTCCAGAAAGCATAGGCTGAGTGGAGCTGGGGTGGAGTTCCAATGTGTGCATGCATTTCATAAAATCTGCATATAGATACGCAGAACACACAAATATATTACATTTTATTTGGAGCTGGAATAAAATTGTGTGAGGAGATTTTTGTGTTACAATAGGTATCATGGTATGCTGCCTATGTTGCCTTTATAAACAACTTATACAAATGGCAATGCAAGTTTTTTTCAGGTACCCAATAATCACAATATGTATATATCAAAAATGATTAGATTATAATAATACCTTCTGGACCTCAGTAAGGAAACTCAATGGGTGTGATTTTCTTATTCCATCGAGAATTATTCTCCCTTGTCATCACGGGTCCATTTTTAACTTTTTAAAAACATCTTTTTAAATCACTTGTTCAAAACTTATGAAAAATATATTTCAAGAATATAATTTCAACTTATCTGATTGTCCAGCTTATTTTCGAAAGTGATCGCCGGCCATCTTCCGACACAAATCGGGAGATGGCCGGTGATCTCCTCAACCCGGCGAAATTGGTATAATCGAAAGCTGATTTTGGCCGGGTTCAACTGCTTTCCGTCGCGGAGTCAGCGAAACATCAAGGGGGCGTGTCGGTAGGGTAGTGAAGGCAGGACGGGGGCGGGATGGGGGAGCGTGCTCACGAGATGGCCGGCTTCGCCCGATAATGGAAAAAAAAAGCCAGGCTTGACGAGCATTTCACTGGCTTTACTTGGTCCTTTTTTTTTTCACGACCAAGCTTCAAAAAGGGGCCCCAACTGACCAAATGACCACTGGAGGGAATCAGGGATCACCTCCCCTTACTCCCCCAGTGGTCACCAACCCCCTCCCACCCAAAAAAAACCTTTTTTGCCAGCCTCTATGCCAGACTCAAATGTCATACCCAGCTCCCTGACAGAAGTATGCAAGTCCCTGGAGCAGTTTTTAGTGGGTGCAGTGCACTTCAGACAGGTGGACCCAGGCCCACCCCCCCTACCTGTTACACTTGTGGTAGTAAATGGGAGCCCTCCAAAACCCACCCAAAACCCACTGTGCCCCCTTTCACCCCTTAGGGCTATGGTAATGGTGTAGAGTTGTGGGGAGTGGGTTTTTTTTTTTTTTTGGGGGGGGGGGGGTTGTGGGGCTAAACAACCAAGGGAAGGGAGCTATGCACCTGGGAGCTATTTTTTTTTATTTTTAGAAGTGTCCCCTAGGGTTTCCAGTTGGTGTCCTGGCATGTCAGAGGGGCCAGTGCACTACAAATGCTGGCTCCTCCCATGACCAAATGCCTTGGATTTCGCCAGGTTTGAGATTGCCGGCATTTTTTTCCATTATGGCCGAAAAGCGAGGCTGGCCATCTCAACCCCGGCGAACTCTGATCTTTGGCAGGGCCCAATCGTATTAGCGAACAAAAAGATGGCCGGCCATCTTTTTCGAAAATACGGTTGGCTCCACCTGCTTGCGGCACCGGCGATGGCCAGTCAGCTATTTGGCCGGCGCCTTTCGATTATGCCCCTCTGTGTCAGCTGGGCCTTACCCATTGAGTTTCTCCACTGATGTCCGGAAGATATTAATATAATCAGGCCTTTTTGTTATACACTTGTTGCCTTTATAAACAAGGCATAACAGGCACATTTATGGACCTTTCAGATAGGTACCCTTTCTGAAATTACCTTGTTTATGCACACTAGTCATAATGGGTCCCTTTTACAGAGGTGTGCTAGCGTTTTTAGTGCATGCATTAAATATGTATGTGCTAAATTCTAGAGATGCCCATATATTCCTATGGGTATCTCTAGTGATTAGCATGTGCTAAAACCGCTAGTGTACCTTTGTAAAAGGATCCCGATGTGCACTGAAAATTAAAAAAAAAATAACACAATTTAAAATAAAAAGGCATTGCATGTGAAATGAAACAAAACAGTAGCTGTTTGCATGTCACATCTAAATTCCATGATTTCAAAAACAGAGTCTCTGACAGCCAATCTATGGGTTGCCAGTTCAAGACTGGCAAGGTATGAAAGGGAAGGAGAAACCGATACAGACATAACAAAAAGGAAACTGAATCCAGTATACAGGATACGATTCAGGCTGACAAAAGAAAATCAGGAACAGGTGCAGACTTAGCTTTTGTATTTGCCAGTAGCAAGCATTGTATTTCAGTCAATCATGAATGATTCCTGTTGGCTAATCAAAAGATGGCAGGTCTAAAGGCAAACACCCAGAAAAAGAGTTGTGTTTCTGTAAGCCCACTAGTGAATTACCATGTAGATTTACTGAGCGAGAACATACAAAACAGTGGTCCAAGACTGGTTGGTACTCATGTGGCTTCTGGATAAAGAGATGGAGAAAGCTAACAATGGATTATTTTTTTTTTAAACAAAGACCGGTTTACTCCATTAAAAACAAAATATATTTCAATATTTACCACTGTTATATGCAAATTAAAGGGACAAAAATGCCAGCTGCAGCTTATTCAGTTGATTCTAAGTTCATATTATTTTAGTGAGTCAGATATTAGTGAAGTCTGAATACCTATTTTGCCCTAATATATTAGATATAAAAGTAAAACAATTGATTTACAATAGGGATCTGTATTTTTATACTATTCATTTTTACTTTATTTTATTTGAATTTCTTTTATTGATTTTCAGTACAAAAATAAACAAGAGCTCACAACATAACAACAAGCAACAATGAGTTACACCAATTTTGTACATATCACTGTATAGCGTTAAAATGAGATACAAATGGTAGCCATTTCTCTCTATATGAAGCAAAATGGGGAGATTTCTTAGCAAGGTGTGATTTGTATTTATATATTTGAAGCAATAGGTTCCACCATTCCTGGTAGGTGACTTGATGTAAGGACTTCCAATGTGAGAAGATTACCTTCAATGCTAAGGATACCATGGTGTTAACCAGAGTCCATTCACTATGAGTCAGCAAACTTTGGTAGCATTGATCTCTGAGTATCACAAATTTATAAGTAATTGAACCTGGAAGGTGAAAAATGTCTACCAGTTGCGCCCATATTTCGAAAATAAGCCTGAATCAGCTATCTATTTTGAAAATAAACTTTGGGGGTTTAGGAGGGTTTGGGGGGCTCAGCACACAAGGTAAGGGAGCTATGCATCTGGGATCAATTTGTGAAGTCCACTGCAGTGCCCCCTAGGGTGCCCGATTGGTGTCCTGGCATGTGAGGGGGACCAGTGCACTACGAATGCTGGCTCTCTGACAATCCTTGGGACTGACGTTGGCCAACATTTCGCTCCCACTTTAAGTGAGCAATACTGCTGCTTCAGAGTCCACAATCCGAGGCTGCAAGAGATAAAAACATCTGCATAACTGTTGCATCTTAGCAATAATCATCACATACTCCACACTCTGGTCTTATACCAGTGACAGTGTCTCAGAAAACCTCCGCTGCCCGACGATTCCGTGTCTGCAAAAAAATGGTGACTTTTAAAAGTTAACATGACGTCAGACACTGCAACAGGACATAGCCAATCAAAAAGAGCATTAAAGAAAATTACACCATTCTATGCAGGAGTTTAACCCCTGAGGTTCCAGAGACCTATAAATCCTCTTCTGTTCTCTATGAAGCAGTAATTTTCTAATATCTCCCCCTCTTCTCAGAGGTTGCTGCTGCTGCAAAACCACACATCGCAGTTCTTCAAAAGCATGCTGGTCAGCAATGCAATGTGCCACCACTGGAAGGTTGGTTTTACCCATGTGAATGGCACTCCGATGTTCCAACAAATGAACTCTTAACACCCTTGAGGTTTGTCCAATGTAAGTATTCCTGCACAGACACTGCAAACAATATACAACACATTTCGATTTGCAAGACATGGAACCTCTTCAATAATATTTTTTGTTTGTCACTGTATTAACAAATTTTGAGGTTTCCATTATAATGTCACACATTGTGCATCGTCTATATTTCGTGTGTCGATCTCTCCCCTCTGCCACTACACTATACAATTTTTTCTTCAAAGTCATTCATAAATAGGTTGGCTTCCTCGGTGGCTTTGAAGAAAAATTTGTATGTGAAATAAGCCTTTTTGAGAAAGTGTGCCTATGGGTATGCTACATCGATGATATTTTTCTTCTGTGGGATGGTGGAATGGATCATTTGCAACACTTTCTGGGTATTTTGAACAGCTGTCATCCCAGGATTAAGTTTGTCATGCATTGTCATTATTCTGAGATATCTTTTTTGGATATCCTTATTAAGAAGACTGCAGACGGTTTCTCTACTACTATTTTCCAAAAAGGATACTGATTCAAATATATTTCTTAATTATTAGAGTTGTCACCCACCTTCACTGAAGAACAGTCTCCCCTTCTCTCAATTTCTGAGATACTGAAGAATTTGTTCTACAGACAGTGAATTTCAGATTAAATCTAAATCTCTTGACAGGAGACTGGTAGCTAGATTCAGAAAGTACGACAAGGATATCGAAGGGCAAAGTTCAACAACTGGGAGTTGACTCCCAGAAGACCTACTGAAGAGGAAGATAGAACCTAAATATATATGTCATGAGATACAATAGGAGCACCTTGAGAATTGTCCGTTCTATACGTAAACATTGGTCGCTGGTCCAATCTATTTCCACATTTAAGGAAAGTGCATTGAGATTTGCTTACAGTAGGGGTAAAAATCTGAAAGAGCTTTTTTGCCTCTCTAACCTCCCCATCCCACTTAATAATCAAAGTATAGTGGCAGAGGGTAGAGGCCAACACATGAAATGTGGACAATGCACAGTGTGTGACATTATGATGGAAACCTCAGAATTTGTTAATCCAGTGAACAAACAAAAAAATATATTATTTGAGAGGTTCTACGTCTTGCAAATTGAAATGTGTTTATATTGTTTGCAGTGTCCATGCCATTCACATGGGTAAAACCAACCTTCCAGTGGTGGCACATTGCATTGATCACCAGCATACTTTTGAAGAACTGCGATGTGTGGTTTTGCAGCAGCAACCTCTGAGAAGAGGGGGAGACATTAGAAAATTACTGCTTCAAAGAGAATAGAAGTGGATTTATTTACTAAGGTCTCTGGAACCTAAGGGGCTAAACTCCCACATAGAATGGTGTCATTTTCTTTAATGCTCTTTTTGATTGACTATGTCCTGTTGCAGCATCTGACGTCATGTTAACTTTTAAAAGTCGCCATTTTTTTTGCTGACATGGAATCGTCGGGCAGCGAAGGTTTGCTGACACGCTGTCACTGGTGTAAGACCAGAGTGTGGAGTATGTGATGATTATTGCTAAGATGCAACAGTTATGCAGATGTTTTTATCTCTTGCAGCCTCGGATTGTGGACCCTGAAGCAACAGTATTGCTCACTTAAAGTGGGAGCGAAACACTGGCCAACGTTGATCCCGAGGATTGTCAGAGAGGATTATGAGAGTGAAAGATGAACAACTGCATTAAGTGGATTCAGAGAGTGAAGGACGAACAATTACATCAAGTTAAGTTGTGGACCCTTTAACCCTACATTAAGGATGCTCTTGGAATTTGAATGCTTTTGCATTGGGAGTCACTGGGAGGTGATGGTTTAAGTTGTTTATGTATTTTTTGAAGCACAATATTTAACAACAGAGGAAAATTTTTCAGGCCAATGATGAGGAATAGATCACATAGATCGCTGTATAGATCATTGTGATCATGTGAAGCTCTATAGACTAATTAGTTTTGAGCTCCTTGAGACTTTTTCCTTCCCATAGTTGGAATGTGTTTTGTGTTTTGCATACACACATAAAGTGGGTCATTATTATGGTTTTGAAATTTGTCACCCTTAATGAAGTGCAGCTGCTGAACTTGGCCAGTTGACCAGAAGGTAATAATCTAATCAAAATGCGGTAGCTATACCCCATGGCTCAAACATCCTGTTGAATTAGTAAGTTGCAATTAGAAGATGCCCTTTCCCTGACCATGCCTTTTCTAGTAACAGTATTTATTTATTTATTTATTTATTGCATTTGTACCCCACATTATCCCACCTTTTTGCAGGCTCAATGTGGCTTACAGGGTGTTAATATGATATAGTCATTACATAATCTTAGATACAGTCGATAATAAGCTGAAGATAGATGAGGATTTAGATGGAAAGGTGTTAGGTAAGGTCGTGTGAGAGATGTTTTAAAGCACTTGGGTGGTATAAGGAGTGATTTGTTTCATTAAGGATGACTTTTGTAGGACTTGTTGAAGAGATGTGTCTTCAAAGATTTGCGAAAGCTGGTTAAGTTGTCCATGGTTTTCAGGGCCATGGGTAGTGCGTTCCATATCTGTGTGCTTTTGTACGCAAAGGTAGTAGTATATGCCTGTTTGTATTTAATTCCTTTACAGCTGGGGAAGTTCAAATGGAGGAACTTGCGGGCTGATCTTCTGACGTTTCTGGGCGGTAAGTCTACTAGGTTTAGCATGTATAGTGGGGCATCTGCATGAATGATTTTGTGTACGGTCATGCAGATCTTGAACTCAATTCGTTCCTTGAGCGGGAGCCAGTGCAGTTTCTCTCTTAGGGGCTTCGCACTTTTGTATTTGGTTTTTCCAAAAATGCGTCGGGCTGCGGTGTTCTGGGCTGTTTGGAGTTTTTTAATGGTCTGTTCTTTACAGCCTGCGTACAGAGCATTGCAGTAGTCCAGGTGACTTATCACTAGTGACTGTACTAGGGTGCGGAAGATTTGTCTTGGGAAAAAAGGTTTTATTCTTTTGAGTTTCCACATCGAATAGAACATTTTTTTCATTGTGTTCTTCACGTGGGTATCAAGTGTGAGGTTTCGATCAATAGTGACTCCAAGAATTTTCAGATTTTCTGAGATAGGGAGTGTGCAGTAAGGTGTGGTTATGGTAAGGTAGTTGTTTGTGTTGAATTGGGAAGTGAGAACTAGACTTTGAGTTTTTTCCGCGTTCAGTTTTAACTTTATTTATAAATAAAATTTATTTATTGCATTTGTATCCCACATTTTACCACCTCTTTGCAGGCTCAATGTGGCTTACAATACATCATGGATGGTGGAAATATATAAGAAAATAGACATTTAGTATTACAGAAGGATTTTGGGTACATGATAATGATAAAGCATGATAATAGTATAACAAGCAAGTATTATAAGACAATTCTGGATATATGTGGAGGAGTTCACATTTGTTGATCTTTGTGGTATGCCTTGTTAAAGAGATGGGTCTTCAGTAGTTTGCGGAAGTTAGTTAGTTCATATATCGTTTTCAAGTTGTATGGCAGTGCATTCCAGAATTGTGTGCTCAAGTAGGAGAAGGTTGACCCATGCATTAGTTTGTATTTTAGACCTTTGCAGTTAGGGAAATGAAGATTGAGGAATGTGCGGGATGATTTTTTAGCATTCCTGGGTGGTAAGTCTATCAGGTCTGACATGTAGGCTGGGGCATCTCCGTGAATGATTTTGTGAACTAGGGTACATATTTTGAACGTGATACATTCTTTAAGAGGGAGCCAGTGTAGCTTTTCTCGTAGGGGTTTAGCGCTTTCATATTTTGTTTACCGAATATGAGTCTAGCTGCAGTGTTCTGGGCTGTCTGGAGTTTTTTGATTATTTGCTCTTTGCAGCCAGCGTAGAGTGCATTGCAGTAGTCCACATGACTAAGTACCAATGATTGTACCAGGCTACGGAAGATGGTCCTTGGGAAAAAAAGGTCTTATTCTTTTTAATTCCCACATTGAGTGAAACATCTTCTTGGTTGTGTTTTTCACGTGACTCTCAAGTGTTAGGTGTCGGTCAATGGTAACTACAAGAATTTTTAGGGTATCCGAAATTGGAAGATTCAGTTTTGGTGTGTTAAAGGTGGTGAATGTGTTCGTATTATGCTGATATATGAGTATTAGGCATTGGGTTTTTTCTGCGTTGAGTTTCAGCTGAAATGCATCCGCCCATGAATGCATGATGTGTAAACTTTGGTTGATTTCATGGGAAATTTCCTTTAAGTCTTGTTTGAATGGGATCTAAATCATTACGTCGTCTGCGTATATGTATGGGTTGAGGTTTTGGTTTGATAGTAGTTTGGCCAAGGGTATCATAATTAAGTTGAATAAGGTCGGTGAGAGGGGGGATCCTTGTGGAACTCAGCATTCAGGTGTCCATGCGGCTGATATAGTCGAATTAGATGTCACTTGGTATGATCGTGTGGTTAGGAACCCCTTGAACCAGTTGAGAACGTTGCCTCCTATTCCGAAGTACTCGAGGATATGTAGTAGTATTCCATGATCAACCATGTCAAAGGCGCTAGACATGTCAAATTGTAGAAATAGTATGTTCTTGCCAGTTGCAATCGTTTGTTTGAATTTAGTCATGAGAGTGACTAGTACTGTTTCAGTACTGTGGTTAAACCGAAATCCTGACTGGGAGTCGTGTAACATTGAGTATTTGTCCAGATAGTTTGTGAGTTGTTTGGTCACCTTCCCTTCCGTTAGTTTGGTTATTAAGGGAATGGATGCTACCAGCCTGTAGTTGGTTAATTCACTAGCACTTTTCTTTGCGTCTTTGGGTATGGGGATGAGTAGGATGTTTCCTTTCTTCTTCGGGAAGAGTCCATTTTGTAACATATAGTTCAAGTGAATCGTTAGGTCTGTTATAAATTGTTGAGGGGCATATGTCATGAGGTTGTTTGGGCATATATCTAATTTGCATTGAGATCTGGCGAATCTTTTGAGCGTTTGGGAGATGAGATCCTCCGAAAATATCTCAAACTTGGTCCAGGTTCTATCTGCTGGGTATACACCAGGGTCTGGATCTAGACAGTCAAGGAGTACGGCGTAGTCGATGGTACTGACAGATATTTTTTTTCACAGTTGTGCGATTTTCTCATTGAAGTATCTCACAAGATTGTCTGCTCCTGGTGTGTCTTTGCTGTTGGTTGTGACTGGTGTAGTATCTAATAGTTTATTCATGAGTTGGAAGAGTTTATGTGTGTCCTTGTAGTTTGGTCCAATTACAGTTTTGTAATATAATCTTTTAGTTTGTCTTATGGTATATTTATATTTCCTTTTAAGTTGTTTCCAGGCGTTAAGTGTGGGTTTGTCTTTCTTTTGATTCCACGCTCGTTCTAACCTTCTAACTTGTGTTTTAATTTTTTTCAGTTCTTCATTGAACCATGGTATTGAGTTCTTTCTATGTGAGGTTCTGGTTTGAATTGGGGCAATACTGTCTAGTATTGATCTGCATCTATCATCCCATTCTAGGAGGGTACTCTATAGTGGCTTCAAATATCGAACCTAACTCACCCACAGTCCTCCTAGAGTATCATTGCACATTATACAACTGAATATCTTAGGGGCTGCTACCATCAAAATAGATCCCCTCATCTGTACAGGTGGGCTCGGAAGAACCATACAGTCAACTGCCCTGGGACTCTGAAGGGCAATAGAAAACAGAGCCCATGAGCCCACTCATACGCTCCAGGGATTGAATCATTGGCTACCAGGTGTATGGGAGCAGTCCCCCTCTCAACTTTTGCAACTGCTGATGAAATGGCCCTTTATTAATTCAGCCATGCTGCAATGCTCACAGTCTTGCTGTGACCTTCATAATTCACCTTGAGCTCGGATTTGGAAAAGGCAAGTAATTACATCCAAATTGTTAATTATATATATTTCAAAAAGTGCTATCACTTGGTGAGGTTAACTAGATGAACTTGCTCTAATTAAGCCCAAATTAATTTAGCCACATGTCTGTAAATATGTTATTAGTATTGAAATATATTAAAACATAATGGGGTCAATATTCAGAGGCACAGGTACTTTTTAAAGATAAGCAGTCAATTTATCTTCATTTTAAATGATACTCAGAGTCCCTATTCATTTAACTTAGCACTGTTACTTGTGTGCGTTTCCCCTAAACTGGTAAATTTATCCAGACAGAAGCTGAATTTCACTGCTATCCAAATAAATGTTGGTCCTGCTCCAAGAATGGTCCCAGCTCCTCCTAATTTTTCATGGATAAATGTTAGACATATATTGAGTTGCCTATTCAACGTAAATCTTTTAGCCTATAAAATAATTAAAAAACATTTACCATTTTCTCAATTTCTTCATTTCAGGTGGATCTGTACAGTGGATGAGGACTTCAAGGCAGAAGCTAAAAGTTTCCATCAGAATTTAAGGCAAAGAATGTATCCACAGAAGGTACTCCGACGGGCATACCTCCATGCAAAATATAACAACAGGGACCTTTTGCTTCAGGGCAAACAATAATCGGAGCTAGTGGAACTATTGATGACCTTTGTGATGAGAGTTGTACTAGGAGGCAAAGCAGCAGCCAGAATTACTAAACAACATTGGGATTTTATGAGAATCCAATGTTTGCAAATCCTCAGTTGAGGATGGCATTTTCCAGGTCTAATAACCTGAAAGGGCTCTTAAGTCCAGCGCAATTATCCACACAGGAGACTATAAGATCTATTGCTCCACCAGGATATTAAAAATGTAATAAATCAAATTGCAAGACTTGCAAGATGTCAATACAAACTACCAAGTTTTTGCATAATGATCAAACATACTGTTTATGGCACCACACAACTTGCCAAACCACAAATACAGTGTATCTAATTAAATACCCCATGCAACTACATTTATATTGTGAAATCTGGTAGATAACTGCATGCAAGAATGATTGAGCATCGCTCACAAATATCCACGAAAAGCATTGGAGCCCCCTTAAAGGGGCATAATCGAACGGAAACGTCTATCTCCATGGGCGTTTATCTCCGAGAACGGGTCCGTGAAGGGGCAGACTGAACTGTATTTTCGAAAAACATGAATGTTTATCTTTTTTTCAGCTGGGCGTTTTTGTTTTTCAGCGATAATGGAAAATGAAAGCACCCAGCTCAAAAACGAATAACTCCAAGACATTTATTCGTGGGAAGGGACAGGATTCATAGTGCACTGGTCCCCCTCACATGCCAGGACACCAACCGGGCACCCTAGGGGGCACTTAAAAAAAAAAAAAGGTAAAACAGCTCCCAGGTGCATAGCACCCTTCCCTTGTGTGTTGAGCCCCCCCCCAAATCCCCCTCAAAACCCACTGCCCACAAGTCTACACCATTACTATAGCCCTAAGGGGTGAAGGGGGGCACCTACATGTGGGTACAGTGGGTTTGGGGGGCGGTTTGGAGGGCTCCCATTTACCAGCACAAGTGTAACAGGTGGGGGGGATGGGCCTGGGTCCACCTGCCTGAAGTCCACTGCACCCCCTAATAACTGCTCCAGTGACCTGCATACTGCTGCCAGGGAGGTGGGTATGACATTTGAGGGTGAAAATAAACAGTTGTGAAACGGCATATTTTGTGGTGGGAGGGGGTTTGTGACCACTGGGGGAGTCAGGGGAGGTCATCCCCGATTCCCTCCAGTGGTCATCTGGTCATTTAGGGCACTTTTTGGGGCCTTATTCATGGAAAAACAGGGTCCAGGAAAAGTGCCCTAAATTCTCGCTAAAAACGCATATTTTTTTTCCATTATCGGCGAAAGGCGCCCATCTCTGATCGGCAGATAACCACGCCCCAGTTCCGCCTTCACCACGCCTTCGACACGCCCCCATCAACTTTGTCCGCATCCGCGACGGAGTGCAGTTGAAAACGTCCAAATTTGGATTTCGATTATACCGCTTTATTTCTATTTCGATTAAAAGCAGGTTAATGTAACATTGTACACAAATGGCTCACACAGCAAAAGATTCGACATGCATGGTAATTGATCACATTAATCCCACACATTGAGGTGGAGGTATAGACAAAAGTTTGCTGCAGCGAGCAACATTTTGGATCTACCGTCTTGATTTTTTAGAACCTAGGGGACTCAATACATACTTGCAATGGGGTTGTTACATGTGAGTCAGCTATGTTTTGCCGCTTGTGTACCATCAGTTCCTTCTGCACACTTCAGTTACTTCCGGTTTATAAGGCATTATAAGATGCCACTGCCATTTATTTTTGTTGGTGGCGCAAGTTAAGAAGTCAAGCAGATGTAAGAAACCACCAGTTCAAGCTTAGTTTTGTGTATTTGTACAACTCGTGTGATAGCTAACGGGTTTCTTTTTCTTAGCAGATCTGCAACCATTTAAGATCCCTTGACAAAGCTTCAGCGAAACAGGAACCTGTTGGGGTCCATCGAGTTGACAGATCTCAAAGACAAGTGGCCGCTTTTTGCCTGCCATTTTCAGTGTGATTTATGTAAAAAATTGAAAAACTTAAAAAGATTGGATACTGACACTTTGAGAGTGCATGCTTTAATAAGCAACACATTCAGAAGGAGGGGGTTTTGTCTATGATTATAAGAGTCATGAAAAGGGCTCCACCCACATTGCGGGTGTAGATTACATTATGTCCCTGTGACAGTATGAGACTTTCCCCTGACACACACTTGTATACTAGAGTGAGATTAGTCTACTATTGCTTTGTTTGAAGTCAATTACTTATTTCAAGTAGACTAGAGTCACATATATGTTGACAGAACCTTCGGCTCAGAATTGTTGCCTGTCTCAGGATGAATTGAGTCTTGTCAAGTACTTTTTAAAAAACTACAGCAAACTGAGCTATAGAGCAGCAAGCTGAGAACAAGGGACATTGGGGTTTAAATTGACTACCATTGCATTGTGATCTTGCACAAGCCACTTAGGAGTGTAGATATCAACGTGGGCTACTGTTAAGAAGTATTACTTTACCACTAAGTTGTAATATTTTAGCACAGGTCCCATTTTATGCAATGAAACCTAATACTAATAACGAGAGTTAACACTAAAATAGCATGTCTTAATGGTAACCTATGTTGATAACTACTTACGGTACAAACTTTGATTGCATGCTCTCTGGGAACATGAAAATACCTACTGTACCTCAATGCTTCTCAGCCCAGTCATTGGGGTAAATCCAGTCACTCAGGTTTTCTGGATATTCATATGAATGTGTGTCATGGTTGTGGCCATGCCTCGGCATCCAGACTCACCTTTTTCCAGTGATCTGGTTCTGTGGCTTCTCTGGACAGCTTTGTTCCTGCAATCCAAGCCTTATTCCAGTCTATTCAAGCCTCATTCCAAGTTGTGACATCATCAGCAAAGTTCTTTATAGACATCTTGGAACTCTCATGCTTTGCCTTTGCAAGAGGTCTCTTAACCTTGTCTTTGTGTTCCCTGTTTACGTCCCATTGCAGCTTGGCTTTGTTCCTGCATGCCTTGATTCCTGCCTAGCTTTGTTCCTATAAGTCTTGTCCCTAAATGTTTTGTCTCTCTACCAAGTTTCTGAAAGCTTTGCTTTTGTAAATTTTGTTCCTGAAGCTTTTCTCCTGTGTAGTCTTCTTCCTACTTATGTTTCTATGAGTCTTGTACCTGAAAGCCTGGCTTCTGTAAACCTTGTTCTTGAAGCTTTACCCTTGTTCATGTTTAACTGTGTTTCTATGAGTCTTGTACTTGAAAGCTTTGTTTCTGAGTGCCTTGCTTTTGAACCTTGTTCCTGAAAGCCTGGCTGTAGAGCCACACGCTGCTTTTGGTGTCTGTAACAGTTTGACTCTACTCTTGGCTCCTGCTTTCAGTCTAGCCCTGCTCTTGACTCTTGTTACAGTTAAACCCTGTTTCTGCTTTCTTCTAAAGCCTAGCTCTGTTTCTGCTTTCTGCTAAAACCAAGCTCTGTTTCCGCTTTCTGCTAAAACCAAGGTCTGTCCCTGCTTTCTGCTAAAACCAAGGTCTGTCCCTGCTTTCTGCTAAAGCCAAGCTCTGTCTCTGCTTTCTGCTAAAGCCAAGTCCATTCCTGAATCCTCTTCCTGCCTTGTTTTTGTCTTGCTTCTGTTTGTTCTTGTTGCCTCGCTCCTGCCCTGTTTTGCCTGTCTAGTTGTGCCTTGCCTTGTCTTGTCTCATTCAGTCTAGTCCTGTCTGGATCCAGTCATTGGCTTGTCCTGGTCTTGCCCTTTTCTGGACCCAGTTTTAATTTTGTTCTGTGTATTGCCTGGGTCCAAGTCCCAGTTTTAATCCAGTTCCAAGTCTGACTGTTCTGTCTGGGTTCAAGTTCTGCCCTTTGCCTTGCTTTCCTTGCCTTGCCTGGATACAGTCCTGGTCTTGTTCATTGTGCCTTGTTACCTCTGTCCTGCCTTGTTGAGTCTCCTGATTTATTCTATTCCAGTCTGTTCTGTTTCCTGCCTGTTGCAACCCAAGTGACTAGTCTGCCAAAGCTCCGGCTTTGGTCCAAGGGCTCACCTTACCTGAATCTGTGATAGATTGCAAAGTCCTTAAGCCTGTGGCAATATGCTTGAGATAGATATGTATACTTAGGAGACAGTGCATGCAAATCTATCTCATGCATATTCATTGTGGATATCCTGAAAACCCGACTGGATGGGTGTGTCTTGAGGACTTGATTGAAAAGCACTGCTGTACCTGAATGTAATTTGCATTAAGCTTCTACTGAAAAGGTATTAGCTATATTTCAAATCCATTTCTTGATGGTGGTGGATACAAAAGATATCACCACAGTGCAGTTCTATTAATTATAACTGAATTTTCAAATGTTCCATGTACACTCTTTCTGAAGGAGCCTGAGAATATTTGAATGGCTCTGTCAGTTTCTGAAGTCCTCAAATTGCTTTATAAACCCTAAATAAGAGATGAGATAACAAACATGTATTATGCCATTGATTCTGTGCTCTTTTCTTCTGTAAACCATAAATGGCAGATTTCAGTGATGGAACGTGTGCACAATTGTTCTTCTTTGTGTGCTTTTCAAATAGGCAGAGCTTCAGCTGAAATTTTTTCACAATTGAGTGCATTTCTGAAATGATGGCATTTTTTCCCCTTGAAAACTAGCATTCAGTGCATTAAGATGATCAGTGACTTTGACTAAATAGCCTGGCACACCAACCATTTATGGATCACTGAGGTCTTTGAGGAGCTTTTCATTTTCTCTGTGAAATATCTGATCTGAGGAAAAAAAAAGTGTTCCAAAATGGAACTCTGACTATATCTAGTTCATGGTATAACTCCTACATATATAACATTTGAAAATTTGTTCTTGCAAAGGGCATATAATCTACACCTACAGAACTGTATCTGTGAACGCAGACAACACCATACTTTTTTAAAGCACGTACTGAGGGTATAAAATGTTGTCTATATCGTGAGGCAGAAAGGCATCTATGTGCAGCTTATTTATAATGATACATGGGTGTCTATGGGACTCATGTTCAAAACAGAAAACTGTCCAAAATGTGGCATAAATCTGCATTTGGATGTTTTTCTCACAAAAATGTCCAACTTGGTATTTTTTAAGCCAATGTTTAAATGTTTTTCTATGAGGTCCATCACAAGTGCGTTCAAATCACAAGGAGGAGTGTCAGGGGTGTGTTAAGGGCAGGATCTGGGAGTTCCTAACACTTGGATGTTTTTCTGCCATAATGGAACAAAAAGAAAACATCCAGGGCTATAAGTTAGATGTTTTAGTCTAGACCTGTTTTATTAATGAATACGCCATAAAACAAATGCCCCAAATGACCACTGGAGGGAATCAGGAATGACCTCCCCTTACTCACCCAGTGGTCACTAATCCCCTCCTACCCCCCCAAAAATAGGATTTAAAACATTATTTGCCAGCCTCAGATGTTGCACTCAGATCCATTAGAGCAACATGCAGGTCCCTGGAGTAGTCTAGTGATGGGAATAGTGCAAGGCAGACAGGTGGACCCAGGCTCATTCCTCCCCCATCTGTTACACTTGTGGTGGAACTGTGAGCTCTCCAAAACTCATCAGAAATCCACTGTACCCACATATAAGTGTCCCTTCACCTACAAGGGCTATTGTAGTGGTGTGCAGTTAGAGGTAGTGGGTTTGGGGGGGGGGGGGGCTCAGCAGACAAAATAAGAGAGCAACAGTGAGATGTTTAACTGGAAGCATTTATTTTAAGTCCACAGCAGTGCCCCTTAGGGTGCCCCATTGCTCTCCTGGGATGTTTCTGTGGCCAGGCTACAAATGTTGGCTCCACCTACACCCCGATGGCTTGATTTTGTGCGTTTTTCACTTGGACATTTTTTAATGGACCAAAATGATAAACACACAGAGCACAAAAGCATCTAGCAAATAGCCATTTAAAAAAAATAGAGATTTTTCTGTTTTGAAAATGGCTATATTCCCCACTTGTTATACTTAGATGTCATATCGAAAATGCCCCATCTATGTGTCTTAAAATACTAGTACAAATCCTGAAGAAATTGTGGGTTAAACACATCCAAATACATTTATACTTGCTTAAGAACAGGTGTAAATATATGTGCATATAACATACATGATCACATGCTTTTATAAGGTACATTAGAAAAACATTTTTTGTGGACCATAAGGATTGAAGTGCAGTTTGTAGACAGAAGCATAGTTTTTTTAAAGTTCTGACTGTAAAAGGCAGCGTGAAATTATGCTCCTGTTTGTGATAAGTGTTTTATAACACATAAAAACTTTGAATTTTAGCACTAAACGAATTGTTTTCACAGTGGACTTTATACATGTGACAATAACATATGCAACAATAAGGACTGATGAGGATTTTGAGTGTGGTGTAGAAATATTCTGCCTCACACTTGGAGAAATAGTGCCCACCTATTTTATGATGGTCTACCAAGATATTTAAGGTATGATTATAAGGAACCTTTTTTTGGATGATATTACTTTTGTAGTGGGTTACCTAGTATTTAATTTTAATAACACACCTTTCTTTTCATTTATAAAGTACATATACAAATTGTGTTTTCATGTAAAGCATACCCCACGTTCTGCCCATATGTACACCTTCCTTGCAAACACATGCTATGGAAGTCAAGTAGGTATTTATAGAATAGTGCTTATGTGTAATTTTGGCATATACATGTATAAACAACATTATTCTTAGCACATGTATAACATAATAAGCCCATATGTGTGTTATCACCTATGTTACTGCACTGCGTCTAGTCCACAAATGCAATAGATAGAAAATATATAATAACCAAAAATAAACAAAAATTCCAAGCAGCATCTATTGGAACAAATGCCATATGAGCAACTAACTCATTAAGGGCCTCTTTTTATGAAGCTGTGGCAAAAGGGGGCCTGCAATGGCGTCGGTGTTTGTTTTTGATGTGCACCAAGGTCCCCTTTTACCACAGCGAGTAAAAGGCAGGTCTTTCTTTTTTTATTTTTTTCAGGAAATGGCCATGCAGCAATTGAAGCACTTGCTGTGTGGCCATTTTGAGGGGAGCACTTACTGCCACCCATTGAGGTGATGTTAAGGGCTCCTGCGCTAACCTGGCAGTAACCAGACAGCGTGTGGCACTGCCCCAGGGCTGTGCCAACACAGTAAGCGAGGTAAGCACAGCAGGAGGGCGCCGTCCTCTGGGGGGCGCCCCGCCGCGCCATGCTTACCTTGCCCTCTCCCAACTGCCCGCCCTCTTCTCCCCCCCAACAAGATCCCTTTTAAATTTACCTCCGGCAGCGAACGAAGGCGCAGCGTCCATGAAGGAGGCAGCACTCCCGTCTCTATTAGTCTTCCCTTCGCTCAGTGTTCCGCCTTCTTCTGACATCAAGGAAATGACGTCAGAAGAAGGCGGGACATAGAGCGAAGGGAAGACTAGAGACGTCGGGAGCGCCGCCTCCTTCACTGACGCTGCGCCTTCGTTCGCTCCCGGAGGTAAATTTAAAAGGGATCTTGTTGGGGGGGGGAGAAGAGGGCGGGCAGTTGTGACATGGCCCAGGGAGCGGGAGGGCAGCGATCACCTTCATGGGGGGGGGGGGCGTGCAACTGTTTGTCTGCGGGGGGGGGGGGGCCAACTGATCATCTGCAGGGGGGCGCCACAGACCCTTGGCACGGCCCTGCACTGCCCGATTACCATCGGGTACACACCAGTGCTTCAAAAATAAAAATATTTATAGACACGCACGCTGGGGGTGATAACTACTGCCAGGCTGCTGCAGTAGCCAGGCTGTACTTCCTTTTAGCGAGTGGTAAGCCCGTGTTGAGCTTACTACTGCTTTGTAAAAGGGACCCTAAAATTATAGTAACAAAAAAACTGTCCAAGCAATAACGTTTATGTGGTCTGCACACCTTGGATGATAAAAACCAGATTGATTGAACATTGCAACAAATTAGCCACTAGGACACAAACAGCTCCTGAAGAAGAATAGAATAATTTAATCATGATTTTTGTCATCTTTGGTGGACAGTGATGGAATTGAACATGCAAGCTCAGATTTCAAGGGTGGTTCAAATTTGTTTCTATCAACTGAAGGTTCTGAGTAAGATTAAGCCACTGTTGGAAATAAGATACTGGGCTTGATTAAGCCATGTTACCCTAATCTGATTTTCATCTATTAATTCATAGTCTAGTACTATCAAAATTAGACTACTGTAAGTTTGTTTTTAAGTATTTTCAGGCACACTTCACACACTTCAAATGGTGCAGCATGCTGCAGTGCATATGATTGCTGGTTAAAACTGTTACATGATTTAAATGATGACGCTTCATTGGCTTCCTATTTTTAACAGGGTACAATTTAAGTTGTTGCTTATTTAAAAAAAAATGGAGTGGCTTGATGTCTGGTTATTTGACTTGAATATTGCAAATTTATGAACCAAATTGCTCTTTGAGATCAGAAAATTCATTGCAACTTGTGGTGTCTTTATTGACGGAGTTATATTATAATGTTACTGCAGAGGCAGCACTGTTCTTTACCTATGATGTGGAATAAACTACCATTGAGATTGTCATTATTAAAATAGTTGGCTAGTTGGCTATTTCTAAAAAGCACCTCAAAGTACATTTATTTCCTCAAGCCTATTTTGGTATTGATTAAGCACAGTTATTGTGTACATTAAGATAACTTGGGGGTTTTTTTGGTGATTGGCTAAGTTAACTTTACATGGACAATTTTGGATATTTGAATTAAAAATGATATAACTAACTAACTGGACTAAATGAAGCCATTGAATGGCATGCATACCATCATCTATGAGTATTTCCAGTACCATTTAACTTAGAATATAGTCAATTGTGCATAGTGTCAGTGTAATAAAGTTCAAGTCAGTCATGTGGTTGACTGTTGATAATGCTATTGTGCCACTATATTTCAAATACAAAGAGGAAATAGACATTTTGGATAAAAGCCAACACTATTTTATAATGAGCCTATAGATCAGTTGTACATAAATTGAAACATTGCATTTATTAGCTGCTTGGCTTTGCTCTAATTGTATATTTTCTTTCAGCGTAACTGATTGGGCTGGTTCCTAATTTAGATGAACAAAACCAGCACTGTGTTAAACACAGAAGCATATGATGGATTTGGATATACAAGGTTATGATAGATTTCTTATTCGATGACAGCAGAGTAACAGCATGATTGAACAGCAAGCTTGGATATGTATTTTTTTTTTAGCGTATTGGCAGTAATCCAAACCATAGCAATAATCAAGTGCAGCATGGTATACTCAGAGTGGTGTTTATTGTTTTATTCTTTGGCAACATTTTGATTTAAGCACAGTGGAGCAATTTGATGTTATACAAAGGGACAAATGCTGTTTGATGGCCATTACAGGCTAACAGTTTTTAAATGTGATAAATAAGATTATTTTGCATATAGTAGAATCTAGCAATTGACAAATTAGAGTTTAAAATACAGGTTGAATGGTCACCTGACAATTAAAGCTCAAATCTAGCCTTTGAATGCTTCAGGTCTGATGTTTCCACTTCACTTTCAATGATTATTATTAATGAGTTTTTGTTATAAGTAATTTTTAGTGAGTTAGTTGCTCATATGGCATTAGTTCCTGGGGATTGCTATATTTTTGTGTAATTTGGTTCCCATTGTGTCAATTTATTTATTTGACCATTTGTTATGCTGCCAAATGATCTTGAGATATCAAGGTGGTTTAAAATAGAGAGTATTATTAACTGAACCTAAAAACTCAAATATATAAAGCAAAAATTAACAATATATAATATGGGAAGGGTATGAATAGCACAACAAACTTCAGACCTATGATATAATAGTAAGAGAAGCAGAAGTAACTGAACACATGTAGGTAAGGGAAAAAGGAAAAAAAAGAATCCTGTAAAAATAGTAAAACAATAAAATTTAGTTTCTGGCGGGGCCATTCTACTAAGCTGCGGTAGGTTCTACTCGCGTGCAGCATGTACCCAAATGAGACTACTGCCAGGCCAGCACACCCTCTGGCAGTAATTTCAGATTTGGCGTGCACCCATAATGCCTGGATGAATTATTTATTTATTTCCTCCCAAGTGCGCCATTTCTGGTGCTAATCGGCAGTTGGTAGAATCAATGGGTGGTGTTAAGGGCTCAGGCTGGTTTTACACGCATGCTGGTTTCAGTTTTACCACATGTCTTTTCCCCATCACATTAAAAAAAAATAGACCTTTTATGCAGACATGGTAAAATATGGCCTGGCATGAATCTAATACATGCGCCTACACTGCCTCAGGCCACTTTTTATCATGGCTTAGTAAAAGGGCTGCTAAACAATTTCAAATGCCCACCTTAGAAGCCAGATCTTCAATGCGGTTTTAAATTTAGGCTGAAAAGGAAGATCTGGAGGAAGATTATTCTACAATATACAGGAAACAAATGTGTATTTCTTTAAGGAAAATAACATGTATAGATCCTGTCTAGTTAGATTAAGACTGTGTATAGGCATCATAAATGTGCAGGCAAAATCTTATGGTTATTCCTACTCAGCTAGAATATCCTGCTTGAAAGTAGTTGCACTGATTCTCTGGAACTTGGTTCCCATGGAATTATGTAATGAATTATTATTTTTTTAAATTCACATCTACTCTGAAGACCTACCATTTTTATCAAAGCACTTTCCTTTGCTAATTAAGACCCCTAGGGTTTCACTACTTTGCTGTTGTTGCGTTCATTGAACACTGTTAGGTCTGAGTCTCTCTTATTCACTTCATCCCTTATATATCTCGGCTTAATTTTACATTCCCCAGCCTTTCCCCATTTTATACCTTATATCTTAAAATTTAACTTAGTCTTCTAACTGTGGCTCCACCCTTTTCTAATCACTTATTTTAAATTTCTGTAATTTATAGGTGGTATATTAAAATGAATTGAAATGTGAATTGTGAGATTTATGGCCAGGGCTGCCGAGAGACTGGGCCAGGCCTGGGACAAGGCCACCCCAGGCCCCCCCACCCGAGGTCACCGGGCCCCCCTCCACCCGCCACCAGGCCCTGTCTCCACTCCCAGGGCCTCTGCACTGACCTTAAGCGCCTCGCCTTCGAAAGCGCAGCAACAAGCAGCGGCAGACCATTCCTTCCTTCCATGTCCCGCCCTCACGGAAGTTATATCAGGCGAGGGTGGGACACGGAAGGAAGGAGTGGTCTGCCGCTGCTTGCTGCGCTTTCGAAGGTGAGGTGCTTAAGTTCAATGCCAGGGAGTGACGGAGGGCGACTGCGGCGGCGGCGCCCCCCCCCCCCCGGAGGCCTGGGCCCGTGGAATTTTGTCCCCCATGTACCCCCCTCTCGGCCGCCCTGTTTATGTCTTGAGCTTAACACCACCCATTGAACTAGCGGTAAGGGTTCACACGTTATACACATGGTGACTGGTTGGCGTAAGCCAACTGCCAATTAACGCCGGAAACGCCGAGTGCGGTAGGAAATTTAAAAAATAATTTGCCCCTGCAGTATGGACCAGGGTGGCGCACTAGCCTGGTGGTAGTATCGTTTTGGCACATGCAACTCACGCGCCTAGAGCGTACCGCGCCTTTGTTAAAAGGGGCCCCTTAAACTCTTGTAATCATGATCAAGCACTCTTAATGTGTCAGCTTTATTCTAGCAGGTCCTTTCCCTGTATGCTTCTCAGTCAGCTCATCAATAAACAATTTAATGAAAGGATCTCTGTGTGATTCCAGACCGCATGCTTGAGCAATTAAAATGTTGATAAGATTTTGCTATTTTGAGAAAATAAAAACATTATTGTGCCTCATCTAACCAACCAGACATAAATTATTGCTTGTTGAACTTCTTTGAAAAAACTGGCTTTCTTGATTGCTGATGTTGAGAATTACATGCTACACAGCAATTCAGTACACTGTTTATTGAATGATGCTCAGATTATATTGTACTTTTAATCAATTAATTGAGGAAGAAGTTATCAATGTAGGAATCCTTTAAGATGGGTTGTTTTACTGTCAACCCCAGTTATTAGTAAAGTGGGATCTGTGCTAAAATAACATGAGTTAATGGTAAAATAACATATCTTAACAGTATCCTATTTTGTTAACTACACCCTTAACATACTTTCCTATAGGACATCCTGAATTTTGGGCATAAGGAGCATATTATGCAGTATGAATAACTGCATCTTCGATGGAATTCAGTTCTCATTAAGCTTTTCGATGTTCTGTTGCTTTACAAAAGTAATATCTATCAAATTCAATAAAGAAGACATAGTGGGAATTTATTTGGGGTCCTTTTACTAAGGTGCGCTGAAAAATGGTCTGCGGTAGTGTAAATGCATGTTTTGGGCGAGCGCTGAATTATTTTTTAGCGCACCTACAAAAATATGCCTTTTTTGCCAAAAATGGACGTGCGGCAAAATGAAAATTGCCGCATGTCCATTTTGGGTCTGAGATCATACCACAAGCCATTGACCTAGCGGTAAGGACTCATGCGGTAACTGGGCGGTAATGGTCTATGTGCCACAAATTCAACTTGACGCGCATAGCTGCCGTGCATCAGAAAATATTTTTCAAATGCACGTAGTGGATGCGCACCAAAATTGAAATTACCCCAAGGGCCACGCGTTAACCAGGCGGTAACTCCAGTTTGACATGTGTTGAGCACGCGGAGGCGCCTATGCAGCTTAGTAAAGGGGCCCCAAAGTATTTTCTGCATCTAAAACAATTTTACAAGCAACAAATATGTTATAAAATTGTTCAGGTGAATACAAGCATATATGTATGTGTGCTCACAAGATCACCTGTACATTTATGAAGTCCATGTACAGACATTTTCAGGGGTTGCATTTGGGTAGAACTGGAGTGGAGGTGCAAAGTAAGCATGTAGTTTATAGCAGGGGTGTAGCCAGACCTCGGCGAGAGGGGGGCCAGAGCCCGAGGTGTGGGGGGCACTGTTTAGTCGCCCCCCCTGCTGCTGACTGCACCCCCACCACTTTGAACCCCCCCACACTGCCTCCGCCCACCCGCTCGCCTTGCGTCCTTAATGCAATACCACTTGTAATTCTCTATCTGGAAATGGCGATTGCCATTATGGCATAACGTAAGTCACATTGAGCCTGCAAATTGGTGGGAAAATGTGGGATACAAATGCAAGAAATAAATAAATACATGGAAAATATACTTTTTAGAAATACAAGGACCCTTTTACAAAGGCGTGTAGGTACCTATGTGCAGCCAACGCACATCAATTTGGCACTACCGCCCAGCTACCACGTGCCCCGGGTGATAGTTCCATTTTTAATGTGCACACAAGCGATGCAGTAGAAAATATTTTCTATCACGTTGTACTTAACTGGCAGTAATCAGCAGTTGATACGTGTTGGCTGCTTATCGCCTGGTAGTAAGGTCTCAGCCCAAAAACGAACATGCGCTTGTTTTAATTTTGCCGCACGTCCATTTTCCAGCTTTCGTCTTTTGACAACTTTAAAATGGATGCCCCAGTGGTATGTAGCTGCCACATAAAGGACTCAATTCTGTAAATGGCAAACAAATGTGGGCACCCAAAAAAGTACATTAAGCACTATTCTATAAATTTCACTCCAAGTTGGGCACCGTTTATAGACTAGAGCTTTGCGTTGGGGTCTCTGCCCAATTTTGAGTGAGAGGATTTACACCAACTGAACCCTGGTGTAAATCCCCTTGCCTAAATTAGGAGCAGATCCCCCTAATCCTAAAACACTGTGTGCAAATCCTAGAAACTCCTCTGATCTTTCCATGCCCCTCCCATGGCTATACCCCCTTTTTGACTTAACGTGGAAAATTGTATACACATATCTTTATAGAATAGTGACTATAAAGATGTACACAAATTTGAGCACTATATATAGAATTAGGATAAAAGTGGATTTATCCTTGTGTTTTAGAAACCTGGACACATCCTGACCTGGAGATACAATATCAGTTCTAGTTTCTATGTTCAGTCTAAACTAGGCCTTTTCATATATATAGATTTCTAGAATCATATACTCTCTTGAAGGGAAAACTTTTCTGAAACTATCTTTCAAGAAAAATGAGACCAACATTTGAATATATTACAGAATTTGGCATTTTGGTTCTGCATATAGGGTGTTTTTGAGCTTCCTTAGCCTCTTTGTTATTAATCCATTTTTGCTCAAATTGTTATTTTTACCATACATTTCTAAAATAGTTTTAATAGGTAATAAATAGAAATAAAACAATACCTTTATTATTGGAATAACAATACATTTTTGATGAGCTTTCAAAGGTAATCCATATCTCCCTATTTCTTACCCTTCTCCCCACCCATCCCCTACCTTCCCCATGAGATTGTCATTGAAATTCCTTTATGTTATCATTTACTAATTTCTGTATTTCTGATCTGACGAAGAAGAGATACCTTCAAAAGCTCATAAAGCATAATAATGGGCAATTTTAATTACCCCAGTATAGACTGGGTAAATGTAACATTAAGGCAAGCTAGAAAGGTAAAATTCCTTGAAAAAATAAAGGACTGCTTTATGGAGCAACTGGTACAGGAGCCAATAAGAGGAAAAATTCTAGACTTACTCCTTAGTGGAGTGCATGATCTGGTGCAGGAGGTAATGGTGCTGGGGCCGCTTTATAACAGTGACCATAATATGATCAGATTTGATATTGGTTCTAGAGTAAATATACACAGGAAAACCATAGCATTTAACTTTCAGAAAGGAAACTATGATAAAATGAGAAGAACGGTGGAAACAAACTTAGAGGAGCAGTAGAGAAAGTCAAAAATTTACATCAGGAATGGATGAAATTCAAAAATACTATTCTGGAATCCCAGGCCAGTTATATTCCATGTATTAAAAAGGAAAAAAAAAAGAGGCTAAGTGAAAGCCAGCATAGTTAAAAAGTGAGGTGAGGGAAGCTATTAGAGCTAAAAGAAAATCCTTCAGAAAATGGAAGAAGGAACCAACTGAAAATAATAAGAAGCAGCATAAGGAACAGCAAGTCAAATGCAAAGCGCTGATAAGGAAGGCAAAAAAAGACTTTGAAGAAAAGATTGTGTTGGAGGCAAAAACACATATATTTATATATTTGTATATTAGAAGCAAGAAGCCGGCAAAAGAATCAGTTGGACTGCTGGATGACTGAGGGGTAGAAAGGGGCACTCAGGGAAGATAAAGTCATAATGTAGAGATTAAATGAATTCTTTGCTTCAGTCTTCATCGAGGAAGATTTGAGAGAGAAAATGGTATTCCAAACTGATGCACCAGAGAAACTAAGGGGTTCATTTACTAAGGTGTGCTGAAAAATGGTCTGCGCTAGTGTAGGTGCGTGTTTTGGATGCGTGCAGATCCATTTTTCAGTGTGCATGCAAAAAAAGGCCTTTTTGCCAAAAATGGGCATGCAGTAAAATAAAAATTGACGCACATCCATTTAGCAGTAAGGTCTCACGTGTTAACCAGTGGTAATCATCAGTGCACCTACAATGCTGATTCCCACAAGTTAGCACTGTGCGCCAGAAAATACATGTAGTGGAAGTGCGTAAAAATTATATTACCACCAGGCCATGTAGTAGCCAGGTGGTAATTCCAAATTGATAGATGTTGGACGTGCATAGAAACCTATGTGGCTTAGTAAAAGGGCCCCAGAATGAAATCTCTATAAACCTGGTGCAATTTGACAAAATGAAGAGTAGCAAATTGCCTGGATCAGATGGTATTCATCCCAAAATATTGACAGAATTGAAAAATGAACTTGCTGAACTATTGTTAGTAATATATAATTTATCTTTAAAATCAAGCATGTTACTAGTTGTCACTTGTACATGCATTCAGTGGTGCCATTTAAATGATTGAAATATCTTAACATACACATAAATTTAAGCAATTTTATTTGTTGGATAGACAGCAAGTCTGTTTCTGTTTAATGAATGAATGCTATACATCAACCAAGAAGTTTAGTTAGTTTAAAAAAAAAATCTAAAGTCCAAATAATTAAAATGGTTTATCCAGAGAGGAAGGATACTGTACAGTTACGTTGTACTGACCAGATGCTGCTGAAAATCCAGGAGGGCCAGCACCTTACAAACTGGTCAATACAGGGATGATTCACTGGGTGGAGGGGGGGGGGGGGGTGAGGAGGAAAACAGGGTGGAGCAGGAATTAAACCGATTAGCATTGATTTTCAGTCAACTAATTAGGTAAGTGCTAGGGGTGAGCAGTTCAAAAATGTTTGTTTTCTTTTATTTCTAATGTTTGCAGCCTTGGACATAGTCTTTGCAAAGTGTGCACACTGGGGGTCTTTTATTTAGGTGTGCTGGTGTTTTTGGCACATGTTAAAAATAGGCGCACGCTAAATGCTAAAGATGCCAATGTATTCCTATGGGTGTCTTTAGCGTTTGGCGTGCTCCTATTTTTATTGCATGCTAAAAACACCAGCGCGCCTAAGTAAAATACCCCCACTGTTTGCTAACAGGGTATGATATTTTGGAAGGAGTGCACTCTCTTTTATGATAATCTGTGTGCCCATGCAATGGTTTGTGCCTGTGAACACTAAACAAGAAAAAGTGTGCACTCAAAGTGCACCCTCTTTGCAAATAGTGCTCACTGTGTGTGTTCTGCTCATTTTTGTTTGTTAGAGACATGCAACAACATGGGATATGTTGTTGACCTCTCCTATGTCATTGCAAATATAGCAAAAAATCTGGTCTAACTTTATCCAGATAGCTATTTTGATACTGGTCTCAGAATTAGATGGCACCCAAATAACTTCTGGTGGCCATGCATGTCCTAGATATTCGAGACTGGTGCATGGATTAGGCCTTGCACTGATATCCAAGTCTGATTCTGTCTGCGATAGAGAGCACTTTAAAATTTGTTAACCAGTGCGGGCAGAATATCAGACCTTAAATAAATAAATAAATAATAAGGGCCTTGTTTATTTATTTAATACGTACTAACACTAGAGACACCCATATGGGTATCTCTAGCATTAGCGCACACTAATTTTTAGTGCACACTAAAAACACTAGTGAGCCTACAATGTGGCTTAGTAAACAGCACCCTAAGTGATGCATCATGGGGCCCTTTTAGAAAGTGGTGGTAAGCCTAACGCAGGCTTTCCGCCTCTAAAACTGAACTACCGCTGGGGCAATGCAGCCACTGGCAGTAGTTCCGGGTTGAGTGAGTGCCATTTCTGTTGCTCCCTTGAAATTTTTTTTGTGTAGAGTGATGCTAACAGGGCGGTAATCGGGCATCACTGCACGCTGCCTGGTTACTGCAGGAGCCCTTAACGCCACCTCAATAGGTGGCGGTAAGTGTTCCCCCCTGCATGGCCATGCTGTAAGAATTATCTTACTGCATGGCCATTTTGGGGGGGGGGGGGGCTTTTTACCCGCTGCAGTAAAAAGGACCCTGGTGAATAGGAAAAATGACCCCTTTTTTCCTGCAGCTTAGTAAAAGGACCCCTGTGTGTTTGTTCTTTGAATTTCACAGGAAGTCAGTGGAAGATTTTCACACTGCATAAGATACCAGAATACTCCATTTTGTTTTTACAATAAATTGACTCACAAAGTCAGACGTCACAACAACAATTGTGTCTTTGACCCTGAAATTCTCAAATTATAAAACTTTCATGTTGACCAGCTCACAGTAATTCTTTCTAATTCTCTCATTCCCCACTGATTTTCTACAGTTAGCTTACTTGTAATCAATAACCCCTGGTAGGAGTTATCTAGTGTTTAGAGCAGTAGTCTAAGGCCCAGAAAAGCCAGATTTCAAATCTTACTGACTGCAATTTTCCTGGCCTAAGTAACTGGGCTCTCCACTGCCTTAGGTACAAAATTAGTTGGTAAGACCCTTCTGGATAAGAACGTACCTACTCTGTCAGAATGTAACTCACCTTGAGCTATTGCTAAAAATGCATGAGCAGGATTCACATCTATAAAAAAATGTGAATCAAAAATCAGCAAAGAGTTCTTTAGTTAGGACTATAGTACATTAAATTTCCTGTCTCATGTTGGCATTCTCTGTTTGTCTTCTTCTGTACATATGAATCACTGAGACTCCATTTAGTTTTCTGAAAGGAAATCAATATAACCTTGTAGTTCTTCAGGAATCTCAAATGTTTTAGTTGTATTATCCCCAGTGACTTTGATCTTCCCTGGATAGACCAGACTGATAATGACTTTCATATTTCTTATTATATTATCTCTACTATATTTTGCATATTTCTTATTAAAAATGCATTTGAAGAAATGTCTTCATTTTCTATGTTGTGACTCTGAGATCCTCAAGAATCAAAATATTCTTTCCTTGCCACTGAAGTACAGGGATGCCTGTATCTTGACATTGTCAAGATTTTCAGTCATTGAAATTATCCTTCAGTACTAGCACAGTAGATGCAGCAGAAAAATCAGCCAAATCTCAGATTATAAGTAGCCTGTCAGACAGACCTGGCTTTGTTAATGTATGTATTTCTATTGGGTCTTCTAGTTATTACAGTACATGCAAGTCTGCAACCAGGCCCAGTTGTATGCTAGTTTGTTTCTATTTTTATAACCTTATGGTAATGAGAATGAGGGCAGGCCTGGAGCCTAGGTAAGACAGAGCCACATAGTGGTTGCAGGTGAACGAAAATAACATTTATTAAAGCTGTTAGGACAGGGGTCCTATTTCATTCACAGATAAGAGAAAAAAGGCAATATAAAACTAATCCATACATGTAACAATGTCCTCTTGTGGCCTGCTGGGCTACTGTATAACTTACTGCTTCTCAGCACAGCAGCACACTTTACCTGTCCCTGGCCTGATTTTTCAAAGTTACTAGTGTAGTCTCTAGCAATTACTTGGGTCAAAAATACAAAATTTGCAAGATACCAAGTAGAGCTTGATCTACCTGACTGTAGCAGTTGCAGTTCACACATACGTGGTAGATAGATAGATAGATAGATAGATAGATAGATAGATAGATAGATAGATAGATAGATAGATAGATAGATAGATATAGATATAGATATATAGATATATATAGATATATATAGATAGATAGATAGATATAGATATAGATATATAGTCCCACCAAACAGGGCCCTTAGTACTGTTAACTGCTTTGCTCTGTTCATCAGTTAAGGCGGTATATCAGGTCACAAATAAATAAATAAATAAATATATAGATACGGAGAGAAAGAGATATAGATAGTCTTTCACTGAGACATGAGGGTAATTCTATAAAGGCATTTTCACATATCTGTTTATTTATTAAAACTCAATCTCCTGCCCTGTCACCAATAGCTGCTTAATAGCATGTAGGATGACCAGAACACACATACTTTTACAGACCTGGATATAGGTATATTTGGGTGAACATAAATTTGTAAAAGGACAGGTAGAATTACAATGTGTACCTGTATTTTATAAAACGTGCAATTACACTTACATGCAATTACTTACACCTGCTTCTATGTATATATCCAAATTTACTTCTGCAACAATTTATATAGGACTTCAGATTATATTTTATACAGACAGATAAGTGAAGGGGAAAAACATATATCTCATCCATCAGAACACAGAAAACTTTGAAAAATATATAGAATTCAGGCATTTCTCATTCTCACATAATTTTCAATTTGCTTTGTTTTAAAAAGAAAAAAAAGCACACTAATTTCCATATATCTTTCCAAGATCTCATAAAACTCATCAGTTACAAAAATTTTATACTTTTTCTTCTAGTGCCATTTATACTATAATGTGCCCATTTTGAAAAACTGTAGATTGGAAAGACTATCCAGTTAGACTATCCAGGCCATTACGACTTAGATTACTGAACATTGTTCTGCTATGCATTGCGAAAAAGCTTCTGTTTCACTGATGTGCCATTGGAAGTAATTTTCCCACAAAGTGGAAAACCTAAGATACTTTGAGGCAGATTTTAGAAAGGATGCCCAACTCAGAAAAAGAACGTCCAAGTTAGTACATTGCATATGGACATCCATTTCTCATATATTTTATAACAGGATCTGCTGACATATAGCCTGTTCTACAATGTGTAGTGGAGGAGTGCCCTAGTGGTTAGAGTACCAGTCTTGCAATCCAGAGGTGGCCAGTTCAAATCCCACAGCTGCTCCTTATGATCTTGGGCAAGTCACTTAACCCTCCATTGTACCAGGTACAAACTTAGATTGTGAGCTCTCCTGGGACAAAGAAATATCCAGTGTACCTGAATGTAACTCACCTTGCGCTACTACTGAAAAAGGTGTGAGCATAATCTAAATAAATAAATGTATGAGAAACATGCTGTCCAAGTGCTGGCTATGTCCAGCATAAACATCCATTTTAATAACTGAAACATCTGAACTATGAACCGTACAAACCAAGAGACATGCACATCATTGTAACAACATAGGAACATTCATATGGCTGCACTGACCTCCATGTGATGCAGTGGCGTAGCAAGGTGGGGGCAGTCCGCCCCGGGTGCATGCTGCTGGGGGGGTGCCGCGCGCCTGTTGGCTCTTCGTTTTCATGCTCCCTTTGCCCCAGAACAGGTTACTTCCTGTTCCGGGACAGAGGGAGCATGAAAACGAAGAGCCGGCAGGCGCGCGGCACCCCCCCCCCCAGCGGCGTGCACCCGGGGGGGGGGGGGTTCTTTCACCGGGGGATCGGGGGGTTCTTTCGCCGGGGGGGGTCACGCTATTCCGGGGGGGCGCTGCACCCAGGGGACGGGGCGCATCAGCGATCCGCCCCGGGTGTCAGCCCCCCTAGGAACGCCACTGATGTGATGGTCAGAGCAGTTGGCTGAGTGCCAAGGAAGAGAACCACAGGATCTTACTGCAACTCTTTGTGATTTTCGTAATTTTAATGTATTTTTTTTTAATTAAGAGTACTTCAAGGACGGAAAAACACATACTATGATTTCCTTTACTCCCTTCAGTTTAAACTACTCAATCAGAGCATTTTTCTGCACCCTGGACATTCCAAGTACCAGGTCTAAATATGGACATCCATCTTTGTGGACATAGGTGTTCTTTCCCCTTCCCAAACTGGAGCTGGATGTTCATATTTTGGTGCCTCCTTAGTTCTGCCCCAACACCCTTAGTTCCTGCCCCCTTGCCATAAGGATGTACTGCAGCTTTATAAAGTTGGGATTTGTATGTCCATGCAATATGGATGTCTAAATCACAGTTTTCAGATGTCAAATCATGAACAGAACTTCTAAAATAAGGGCCTTTGTTGCAGAAGAAGGCTGTTTACTGTAGGGTGGTGATTTTGTAAAATATTTGTGAAGATGTGAACAGATATATATTTCTAAATGGAAAAACAGAAGATACATGTGGTTTGAATTTTGAAATTTAATGGCACCTGTTTCTTTGACAAATTGTAACTTTCTTGATTGATTTTATTGTGCAATATACTGCACTTGCATTGAATAGGTTTTCTTTCTTTAGCAGACATATGCATGCACTAGTATTCTTTCATGAGTTGTCCAGATGGATGCAGGATGATGTGTCTCTTTGCATGTATATATAACTTTTGATCTTGATTTCATTGTTGACGGATGATTTTGTTTTTTTGTGTGTGTGTGTGATTGTAGTTCTCCCTAAAGAAGCCCATTGGTCAGATGAAACTGATGGGTTCATTAGAGGATTTAGAGTCTGATGTCCCCAGAGACATTATTATGCTTTGCCTGAGGATGATTGTTGGATGTTTATACATATGAGAGCTTGAAGGTCTCCTATTGGATTTCTATGTTGATGTACTGTTTTGAGACGTCAAGGGATGATGATTTTTGCATTGCATTTTGAGACCTGCCATATGTAGATGTGAGTCTGATGTATGAGCCCCTCCTCTGTTTTCCCCTTTGAACTCTCATTTTCTGGAAGTATTTTGAATTATAGCAGCATTAGTCACTGTTCACTAAATTCTATAAATGGTGCTCAAAGTTAGGTGTGCAATTAGGCAGTTATAGAATAGGGCCAGGGGTGCATGTAACATAATTAACTAATTTGCACTAAATTGGTGATAAATACTAATAATTGGTATTATCAAGCACTAATTTGGTATTGCGCATGTAACAAACTTATACCCCCATTCTATGTACAGTGCTCCTAACTTGTGTCACACACAAATGCAAAGAGGGTGTTAATATACTTTTAATGTACAAAATAGAATAATTGCATTTATGCATCCAACTGCTGCATTTAGGTGGCACTATGCTGGTCATAGACATGGTGTAAGTGACTGTGCCTAAAGGTTGGCGTATAACTGCAGACTTATGCTAATATTCTATAACGGATTTAACACAACTCTGTTGTTATAGAAGACTAGTTTAGCATTCAGTTTTTTGGCTCTTAAATTTTACGCCTATGTTTACTAAGGTGCGCTATAGGAGAATTAGCATTTTTAACATACGTAAATGGTTTATGTGCGTTAAATGCTAATGCACCCATAAAAATGTATAGTCACATTAGCGTTTAATGCACCTTAACCTTAAAGGCATGTTAGAAATGCTAACGCACCTTAGTAAACATACTCCTTAGTCTTATGAGTATGTGAAAAGGTGCATGGAAATTTCTGTGCTCATTCTAAAACAGGCCACAAACAGGTGCCTTTTTGCAGACTCAGTGTAGATGAGCTGTTATAAAATTATCCTCATTATTATGTTGCATTGATGTTTTCAATGTCTCTGTTAAAATATGGTCCTGCAAGGTAGGAGATCAGACGTTTTATCCCCAAGACCCTAAAATCTGTTCTTTAACAAATTACAACTTTCTGTTCTACTCCATACCATTCAGTTTGTTTACTAGTTTTCTGTGCTTCTCAGTGTCAAAAACTTTACTGAACTGCAGATAGGCAATATCTACCATCCCTCCTGGAGTCACTATTTTTGACACCTCATTAAAGAACCCAGTCAAGAATGACAGAATCTTTCCTTTGTGAAACCATGTTGGCAGATGTCTTGTAATCTACTCGTTTCAAGATGCCATGCTATCATTTTACTTTGTATTGCCTACTGGTACATTTGGACTAATAGGTTTGTAGTTTACTGCCTCTTGCTTTTTCCCATATTTTATGTGACAAGTTGAAAGTATGAAGGTTAACACAAGTAATTTAAAGGATGTATATAAAAAGAGAGAAACAGTAAGTTTCCTACAAAGATCTTCCTGTCTATTGCTTTGCAGATCTCAAATGTCCAAACATGTCAGGCTGAAGTACATTACAAAACAAGACAGTGCATTTCCTCCCTTTTAGTAAGGTAGGTGCAGCTTTCCAACACTATTATAGAATAAAAATGTTACCTTGGTTATTGAACTATATGTAAAAAGGTTCCCTCAAACTCTGTGGTAAGCTAACAAAATTAAGCATAGAAATAAAGGATATCAAATGAGTAATAGCTTATATTTTCATGTAGTGGGTAATAATGTGTACCTTGTGTGTGGCTTTGTATATCAGAACAGTGGTAGTTTAAGATATTCATGGTGTGTTTTTTCTCTGTTTTTCTAAAGCTGAAGCAGAGAAAATATTGTTAAAAATATAGAATTCAGATCCAAGATGGCAACTGAGCAGGTTTTGTGAGACAGACCCTCCCACTTTGCACTAAAATATAACCTTTTTCCTTAAAGAAAATGCCAAAAAGGAAGGGTAAGCAGAAGGGACCTCCCCTCCCGAAGCAAATACCCTCCTTACCGGGACAGTCGTCTCTCTCCACATTTTTGGTTTCAACTCCTCATGCGGGCGCTTCCGCTACCGGGGCAAGGAAGAGCTCCAGTCAGGAGAGTGATTTATCACTCAGCCCATTAGGACCCGCTACTCCCTCCCAACCGCAACCAGAAGGAATTGCTGTTCCAAGTGTTGGAGACGAGACAGACTCGAAGGGGTGGCGTACTCCCTCAATGGAAGCAGAAAAAGGAAACATCTCAATGGAAGGGGAGATAGAACAGCAACTCCCAGTAATGATATCTGGTGAAACAACGGTAAATGCCAATGTGAATATCGGGCTACAAGAGGAGATACCCTTTGTGCTATGGCAGTTCAGCCGTTAGTAAGACCCTCTGAGATTTTGCTGGAATCAATCTGGTCTGCCCTTGAATCTCTGCATAAGGTCTGTACATCGTTTATTTCTGTTTCATTAAACAATTCAACACAAATTAGAACTTTAAAAGAAAAGGTTGAAGAAGCTGTGAGTAAACAATCTAAATTAGAAACAGAAGTTGCTAAAGTTCTAGAAAGCTCAACTTTCTGGAGATCGTCTATTGTTGTACCGGAAAATTGAAAATTTAGAAAATATTTCAAGAAATTTGAATATTTGTATATTGAACTTTCCTCAATCTCAATATATCAATCCAAGAGATATGTTTACTAAATTTCTACAAGAGGTTTACAAGTGTTCTGTGCAATCTTTGCCACCATTACAAAGAATATACTATCTGGATTTGAAATTAAAACAACAATTGGCTACATCACAGCAGGATAATGTAATAGAAACATTAAACATTACAGACTTTCTGGAACAATCTATAGAGAAATTTGAAACTAGGACAACTCTAATTGTGTCATTTGTATTCCTTCAAGATAAAGAAGCTTTATTAAGACTTTATTTTAAAAATATTCGGCCAGAGTTTAAAGGAAATAAAGTTTCAATATTTCCAGATATTTCCAGATGGACACAACAGAGAAGAAAAAAGTTTTTGGATATGAAGCAAGAACTAATTGAGTTAAAAGCGTGTTTTCAACTGAGATTTCCTTGCAAGTGTTGCAACATTTGTGTTTGTTAACATTTGTGTTTGTTAACATTTAATGATAAGCGATATGTTTTTTTTTAACCAGAACAACTAAGAAATTTTCTAAATATGCAGAGTAACAAGGAACAGTCCTAGATAAAACGGTTTAAATATAGGGGTAACCTCCTGCTTTTTTCCTTTTGATTTTGTATGAATGTTTAAACCATCTTCCATTAAGGGCAATTCTATAAATAGGATGTTTATATTTATGCATGTTATATCTATAAAATGTTTAGAATGATAACATATATGTGCATATTCATGCACATATGTACTTAAATGCCAATATTCTGTCAATGCTTCTGCAAATACTTGCTCATTTACATTTGTAAAGAGGCATTCACAGAGCTGGAACATTCGCAGTATATAGGTGGGTCTTCCACTTATATGAGTTACTTATAAAATACTGTACATTATGCATGTCATTACCATATTTAGGAGCTTGCAATTACAACAGATCTATGACTGGCTGCACATCCAGCAGATCTATGACTGGCATAAGTGTAAGCATCTAGATGTTAGGCACTGATAACAGGTTAGTCTACTATTCTATAAAAGAACCCAGGCACCCATTTCCTTAGAGTATAGGTTCCTACCACATGGCCTCGGAGAACCTGAATAGCAGTGCCCAGTTATAAAATTATCCCCCTTGTGCTGTGACTTCTGCCCTCATCTAATTAGTTTAATGCTGCTATTCAGTGGGTCTTAGCTAAATGCATAGCGTATTTGAATAGTAGCTGATTATAGCTGCTAACTGGGCAATTTCTTGGCACTGCCCTGGTTTTACCCTTCCTGTGTCCCTTCACTATATGGAGCATGACAGGCTGGTTAGAGAGGTTTCAGGCCAACACTATCCATACAATGGTAGAAAACTAAGTATAGTAGCTTTATACTTTCAGAGGATGCTGTTGAATGTAAAACTCTGCTTGAATATAAACCTGACTCTTCTAGTCCCTGTGCTGAAATTGAGAAGAGGAAAGGGAAGGGATTTTGGATTCAGATCTTATTTTTTTTCACTTGTAATTCAAGGTGAATCACATTCAAGCCCAGTATTTATTTTCCTCTCCCTGGAGGTATTCCAATCTAAGTTTGTACCTGAGATAATGGAGGGTTAATCACAAGGAGCCACAGTGGAATTTGAACTGAGCTTCCCTGGTTCTCAATTTACTCATCTAACCATTAGGCTACTGCCCCACTATTCCAAAATTGTGCATGTTACATGCTGGGGAAATATTCCAAAATCAATGATGAAAATAAAAAAGAGAGGTGAGAATAACCAGTAAATCTTGCATTTCTTCACATGCTGTTTTTGCATTTGACCAAGATCTGTCTTTTCCCATAGTAGTCATGTACATATCAAGTCAGTCATTGTATCTGTCCTTTTAGGCTTGCTGATTACCATAATGATCAGTAAGAGAAACATCCTGCTTGTCAACATTATTATGTGGAATATACTCTCAAATGCTGACTATCTACCCCTGAAGTCTAGGACTCAGTCATCATTCTCAAAACACTGATCATGCAGATCTTAATGACTTCTAATACTCCAACCCCTTCCAACTGACTTTATAAGAGCCATTCTAACACATTTCAGTCAAAGGCTCACCCATTCTTTCAGTTTAGATTTTTCTTTTGGAATCTCTATCAGTTTTTAAAAGTAAGGCTTTAAAATCAATTGCTCTGTAGCTATATTTATATGTGTACATTTGAGATTTAATGCATATGAATTTGATTTTAAGGGATCTTCACCAACAGCTACACATAACCTGCTCATATCCTGCCCCACAACATAATTGGTTTGTAAGTGAATCCATATATGTGATTATGCCAGCATACTTAAGTACATAAGAATTGCCATACTGGGAAAGACCAAAGGTCCATCAAGCCCAGCATCCTGTTTCCAACAGTGGCCAATCCAGGTCACAAATACCTGGCAAGATCCCCCAAAAAGTACAAAACAGTTTATACTGCTTATCCCAGAAATAGTGGATTTTCCCCAAGTCCATTTAATAATGGCCTATGGATTTTTCCTTTAGGAAGCCGTCCAAACGTTTTTTTTAAACTCCGCTAAGCTAACCACCTTTACCACATTCTCTGGTAACGAATTCCAGAGTTTAATTACACGTTGAGTGAAGAAAAAGTTTCTCTGATTCATTTTAAATTTACTACATTGTAACTTCATCGCATGCCCCCTAGTCCTAATAATAACTGTTGTCATGTACTAATGTGGTAACTAATGTGGTAACGGCTGATTACTAATTCACAAACTAAGGGGTCCTTTTACTAAGGTACACTGAAAAATGGCCTGCGGTGCTATAGGCATGTGTTTTAGCCACATGAAGATCATTTTTCAGCACACCTGTAAAAAATGCCTCTTTTTGGGGGCCGAAAATAGATATGCACCAAATTGAAAATTGGCGCATGTCCATTTTGGGTCTGAGACCTTACCGCCAGCATTTGACTTAGCGGTAAGGTCTCATGCATTAACCGGGCAGTAATGGTCAATGCACGTCCAAATGCCGATTACTGCCCGTGTGGAAAAGAATAAAAATATTTTCTGATGCATGTATCGGATGTGCATCAAAAATTAAATTTCCACCCAGGCCACAAAGTAGCCAGGTGGTAACTTGGAACTGACGCATATTAGGCGCACATAAGCACTTACGCAGCTTAGTAAATGGACCCCTAACTGCTTAGTACAAAGTAGGAAAAGGGGCTCCATGTTTAAGTATGTGATTATTTTTGAAGGGTTGTGTGTTTCTACAAATCAAGGGGATGGAAGTAGAGATTGTTATAGCCTTGAATATTGCAAATCAAACATATAAATGGCAAGTGACCGACTCACCCGCAAATGCGCAGTAGGGAGCATGTCCTGAACGTTCTGCGCATGCGTTTAACCTCCCCTCGCATGGCGTTAAGATTAACAACAAAATCCAATATGAAGCTGGGCGGAGCACCAGCGACGAGCTCAGCAATGTTATCCAATGCACAGAAGCGCAACGTCAATGGGCGGAGCCGCTACGGCGAATTAGAGAACTAAAACCAATGGGCAGAGGCGTAATGATCGTGGGCGGAGCAACTGCGGCAACTTGCACTAACATAAGCAATGGGCAGAAGCGCTAACATACAGGGAGGAGCCAAGAATGATGAAAACCAATGGACAGAGGCGCAACGATCGTGGGAGGAGCAACAGGGAGGAGCCAAGAATGATGAAAACCAATGGGCAGAGGCGCAACGATTGTGGGAGGAGCAACAGGGAGGAGCCAAGAATGATGAAAACCAATGGGCAGAGGCGCTAAAATCCAGGGAGGAGCCAAAGCGGAGACCTGAGCGACGAGAAACTAAGGAAGGAAAGAAGAGAACCACGATGTGCAAGGACACAGCAGGAACGGTGACATGGGCGAGGCAAAACAAAGAACAGCAGCAGAAAACAAAAAGAGATCCAAAAATGTTATCGGCCACACAGAAAAAGGAAAGGAGGTAAGGAGGTGCATTCACATGCAGCACACACACACACACACACACACACACACACACACGCTGGAGCCCTGCTTTTCTGCCTGAAGCAAAGGCATAGCTGTCCCACCCCTTTGGCTCATTGAACAGTGGGAGTCAGCAGAAGGGGCAGAACAACAACAACATGTATGCGGGGGGTGGGGGGGGGGGAGAAAACCGGCACGCGATTGCAAAAGGACCTGACATTCAAAAAGCTCTAACAACTGCCTAACACAATGAACCTCCACTGAGACAGGGAGTCATAACAGCTCACTAGCACTCTCTCTCACTCACACACACACACACTATATGAGAAGAAGGGGTGGGGGCAGACAAATGAAAAACACACCCTGATTTCCTACTTAAAAAAAAAAAAAAACAAAGGAGCAACTAACACTCCACTCTGACAGGGAGAACTAGCTGCACACTCTCACACTCACTGTCAATTTTCTACAGAAACACACTTCCTCACTCACTCTCACACACACACACAGACACACACACAGTGTTATAAGAAGGGGTGGGGTAAGGCAAAAAACAAACAAACCATTTGCCACTTTAAAAAAATGGATATAAGGAGGCACTGACCACCACCACTGTGACAGCTCACTCTCATGCTCTCTGTCTCTTTCCCAGAGAGAAACACTTTCTCTCTCACCCAAACACACACACACACACACACACACACAATATCAAACATATAAACGGCAAGTGACCGTACTCACTTGCAAATGCGCAGTACAGACTTCCCTCTCTGTCCTGCTCTCGCGTCAAGACGTCATGACGTCAGAGGGCGGAACAGAGAGGGAAATGGAGTCGAATTGTTGGACGCTGCCGCCTGGAAAGGAACATTGCGCGAAACAACCTCCCCCCCTCCCCGCCGCCGCTCCCGCCCCCTCCACTGACCTGACAGCGCCTCTCACCTCCGTGTGGAAGCACTGCAGGCAGCAGCAGAGTGCAGGGGGCCCGGCACAGAGGGGGGAGGGAGCGGCGGCAATGAGGGTAGCTGGACATGGGAGGAGGGCAAGGGGGAGAGGCCATGGTTGCTGGACTTGGGGTGAGAGCAGGGCACAGAGGAGGGTTGCTGGACATGGGGGGAGGGGGGGAGGCCAAGGGAAAGAGGAGGATCGCTAGATATGGGGGGGGGGGGAATCAGTGGACAGGGTGAGACCAGGGGAGAGAGGAGGGCTGCAATACTCGCCCGTTTTTACGGGCTTAACGGCTAGTATATATATATATATATATATATATTGAGAGAGAGAGAGAGAGAGAGAGATGCACATAAATATGCTACTGATATTGTGGAGGAGGGAAAGACTTCAGATGCTCAACCTTCTCTGTTTTTGATAGAAATAACAGTACGTGGTTGACGCCTACAATATCTACCATTGAAGGAGTTTTCTTCTTAAAGTGAATATCGGGCGAGCTCCTCATCAGTCAAAAACCTCCCACTTGTACTCACTGTAGACTGATATGGAAACACTGTTTGTGGTTGCATATGTACAGAGAAATAGGCTGCACTTATCTGAGTTTGTAGCAATTGCCTGGCTGGGGATGCTCTACAGCAAGCCTCTGTTTCGCTTTGAGCTTCTTAAGGAGTGAAGTCCACCGCCTTGCTAAGTACTCTAGTAGTGTTCAGCCTGCTTTCTAACAGTTAGGAAGTACTGTTCTAGCTTTATCTGGGTACATATCCAGTTATCAGACTGATCTCTGCTAACTCAATAGCAGAGATGACAACATTTACTTAACTACAGACCACCCAGGAGCTATCAAGATAGCATTTGGATGGTATCATTCCTCTTATCACCTATTTCTTTATCCTACACTCAAGCTTTATACTACAGATGTCATAAACTGCTATATAACTAATTGGTGTTTCAGAGACAAAGTGATTTTTTTCTTTCCTCAAGCAGCCTAGTTTTCAATTTAGTACTTGTGTGTTCCTTAGCCAGTCTGGTTTTCAGCATATCCACAATGAATATGTAAGAAACAGAGGCAAATGTTTCCTTTTTTTGTACAGAGATATATCTTGTACATATTCAATATGAATATCCCAAAAGATAGACTAGCTAAGAGGTACTCAAGGACTGGTTTCAGATTGAATGATATAGCACATAAGTTTTGCATTTCTTGAATTTTTGAGTGAATATTTAATTTTTAGAACCTCCCTTATCTAAAGCCCACTATTTTAAATAATTTTGCAATCCTTCAATTCTTAACCTTGGTCATTAAATACTGTATAATATTCACATGAATAACTGTCATGTTGTGCACGATCAGTTTCCAATAAAGCATAACTGTGAAGATCTAAATATTTTACCAACACATAGGGGACCTTTGTACTAAAGTGTAGGAAGTTTTTGCGCTTACCATGCATTAGTTGCAAAAACTAGGATAAGGTAAATGAAAAGCTTGTGTGGTAAATGCAGTGGCCTATGCCTAGTATCTACCTTGCAATTACTGCACAGAACTCACACTTATGTCACAGTCACTGCATTATATGCAATGGCAGATAGAACAGAAACACGCTATGTGCCACTGTGTGTAATGTAGTATAGGCTCACACAGAAATAAGGAGCTGCCTTGGCAGCTCACCCCCAACAATTCTCCCCTCTTGTCCATCTTCTCATCAATCATCTCCTGTTATCTGATCCCTCCAATACCCCCCAGACTCTGATCTCTCCTCCTGACACCCCCAACACCCTCAGTCTCCATAACCTCTTCCTGAGAGCCTTCAATACATTTGACATCCAAATCCCGTCCTGATACCCTTCAGACAACCCCTGTTCAAGATCTACCATCCTGACCCCACAACATCACCTGATATTACTTGGTGCAAGTTCTACCCCTGGCCACCCCCCTCCCCAAGTATTTTCGGTCTTATTCGCCATCTCTTACCTAATAATTCCTAACATCCTATTGCTATTCACTATTACTTTCCTGTTTGCTATTTTGACTGCCACCACACACTGAGCAGAAGATTTAATCGTATTATCTACGGTGACACCAAGACCTTTTTCTTGGTTGCTGACCCCCAAGGTGGACCCTAGCATCAGGTAACTATTATTCAGATTATTCTTTCCAATGTGCATCACATTGCATTTGTCCACATTAAATTTAATCTATCATTTGGATGCTCAAACTTCCAATTTCCTAAGGTCTTCCTGCAATATTTCACAGTCTGCACTCCCTCACCTTCTGTTCAAAATCCATCCTCTTAACACCTCTACTACTGTTCAAAACCTACAATCTTAACACTCCCTCTCCACTATTCAAAATCTATTCTCCTAACACTCCCCGAAATCCCCCTCCACCTCAGTTCAAGATATATAGTACTAACACCCCAACATCATCCTTGGTTCAAAATCTACCCTTCCAACATCCCCTTGGTTCAATATCTACCCTCCTGACACCCCCTGCAACTCCTTTGGATCAAGATCTACCCTTCTGAATCTTATCCGAGTCCAAAACCCTGCCACTAAGCACAAGGTGTCTCTCTAAAACTTGACCCTCCCTGCACCCCTGACCCAGCTCAGGACCTACTCACTGGGTATTCACTGGTGTTTCAACAGCACTGTACAGGGATCAATCTCCCTCCGCTCCCACACAGGCCTATGTTATGATCCAAAATTTAGAGGTGGTTTCACAGTATCATCACTATGGGGCATCCCTAAAAATCTGATATTTCAGTTTCTGTTTCAACTCCCATGCTTCTGAATTGAATGTGAAAACTGAATGCAGAAGCAAAAACTAAGAGGTCCTTTTACAAAGGTGAGCTAAAAAATGGCCTGCGGTAGTGTAGACGCGTGTTTTGGGCGAGTGAAGAATCATTTTTCAGTGCACCTGTAAAAATGCCTTAAAAAATTTTTTTTTTTTTGAAAATGGACGAGTGACAAAATGAAAATTGCCACGCGTCCATTTTGGGTCTGAGACCTTACCTCCAACCATTGACCTAGCAGTAAAGTCTTACTCGGTAACTGGGTGGTAATGACCTGCGAACGTAAAATGCCAATTGGTGCGCATCCAATACGTGTGTCTGAAAATAAAAATTATTTTTCGGACACGTGTATCGGATGCATGCCAAAAATGAAATTACCGCAAGAGCCACGCAGTAGCTGGGTGATATCTCCATTTTGGCGCACATTGGGCTCATGTAGACGCTTGGTAAAAGGGTCCCTGAAGTTTTAGTGAAGAAGATATTGTTCATAAGTTCAAGTGTGTGCCAAATCAAACAATTGCTCTATGCACTCTGTATATTTCTGTATACATTGCAATTATAAAATAAATATCCCTGCAAATAGATATATATATATCTATTGCAGAAAATATCTAGCGAACACTGAGTTTGTCAGCTGAAATATTAATTAGATTATAATCGTTGTAGTTAATAATGATGTTACATTAGGCAAATGACACCATATTGTACACGTTTGCTCACAATGACAAGGATTATGTATTACCATTTGTACTGAAGTTCAAAGTATAAGAAATTGAAAGATTCCTAGTCACATTGATTTAAAATAAAATATAATTAATTACTTCAGAGTTAGAATTCTTTTTTTCAAAACAAAATTTCATGACTAATTTTATTTAATCAATATATCAAAAAAAAACACACTGGTCAATATTCAGCGGTCAGGATCATCATTTTCTTAAAAGACCACCGTGAGCTGAATTAATCCCAGATCTTCAGTGCCAGCACTTATCTTATGGGCCCTTTTACTAAGACACGTGGAGGGGCATATTCGAAAGGAATGTCCTTGTTTCGATTTGGAAGTCCTCGCAAAACGTCCCCATCCAGGGGCAGGGAAACCCATATTTTTGAAACAAGATGGACGCCCAAATCGTTTAAATAATTTGGTCGTCCTTAGAGATGGTTGTCCCTAGACTTGGTCGTTTCTGATTTTCGGCGATAATGGAAACCAAGGACGCCCATCTCAGAAATGACCAATTGCAAGCAATTTGGTCATGGGAAGAGCCATCATTCATAGTGCACTGGTCCCCCTGACATCCCAGGACACCAACCAGGAACCCTAGGGGACACTGCAGTGGACTTCATAAATTGCTCCCAGGTACATAGCTTCCTGACCTTGTGTGCTGAGCCCCCCAAATCCCTCCCAAAACCCACTACCGACAACTGTACACCACTACTATAGCCCTTACGGGTGAAGGGGGCACCTAGATGTGGGTACAGTGGGTTTGTGGTGAGTTTTGGAGGTCTCGCTCTTTCTTCCACAAACGAAACAGGTAGGGGGGGATGGGCATGGATCCGTCTGCCTGAAGTGCACTGCTCCCAGTAAAACTGCTCCAGGGACCTGCATACGTTTGTGATGGAGCTGAGTATGACATCTGAGGCTGGCAAACTATATTTTTAAAGATGTTTTTTGAGGGTGGGAGGGGTTTAGTGATAATTGGGGGAGTAAGGAGAGGTCATCCCCGATTCTCTCCGATGGTCATCTGGTCATTTTGGGCACCTTTTTGTGCCTTGGTCGTAAGAAAAACACGATCAGGTAAAGTCGTCCAAGTGTTCATCAGGGACGTCCTTATTTCTTTTGATCATGGGTCAAGGACATCCTAGTGTTAGGCACGTCCATGTCCCGCCTCTGATACGCCCCCTTGAACTTTGGCCGTCCCTGCGACGGAAAGCAGTTGGGGACGTCCAAAATCGGCTTTCGATTATGCCGATTTGGACGACCCTGTGAGAAGGACGTCCATCTTCCGGTTTATGTCAAAAGATGGGCACCCTTTTCTTTCGAAAATGAGCCCAATAGGCACCTACGCACATCCAATGTGCATCAATTTGGAGTTACCACTCAGCTACCATGTGGCCCAGGCAGTAATTTAATTTTTGATGCGCATCTGCTACACGCACTGAAAAATAATTTTTATTTTCCGCTGCATGGCAGAAACTGGGCGGTGTCAGGTTCTCAGATTCAGAGCCTGCGGGGCCGGGCTCTGGAGCAAACATGAGCCCTTGGGCTGCTGACGAGGAGTGACAGCAGCAGGCAAAACCCACCAACCAACGCTGGGCAAGCACACCGACACTGGCAGGGACTGCAGGCACCGCCCAGCGAGCCGGAACACACGGACTGGAATCCCCCAGACTGGAGGACACAGGACTGGAATCCCCCGGACTGGAGGACACAGGACTGGAACACTGGACTGGAACACACCGGACTGGAACACACCGGACCGGAACACACTGGACTGGAGCACCCTGGACTGGTCCATACAGCTTCACCTGCACTTAGCCACTGCACCCCCCAAGGGTTGAGCCCCTGGGTTTGAGTGGCCGGCAGGACTTACCGGATACCAGATGACACAGGGACCAGGACTAGAACAAGCTGGAAACAGCAGTACTCCTAAATCCTAAACTGACATAAGTGCTCCCAAGCCCTAACCAACAGAAGAACTCCAAACAGAAACCAACAAAAGTGTTCCCAACAATAAACCAACAAAAGGACTTCCTAAGCCCTATACTAACAGAAATGCTACCAATAGCACCACTAGGAAAAGCAGGGGAGCCACAGGGAAAGAGCAGGAAACCTAAACACAAAAACTAGCACAGGTGCTCCTAAGCACCAAGCACAACAGCTCTACAACCCTAAACTAACTACGGTGCTCCTAAGCACCAAACTACCAGCAGAGCTCCTAGCACTAAAAGGGAAGACAGGGGAGCCAAAAGGGAAAAAACAGGGAAGCTAAACACAGAAGACAGCAGTGCTTCCAAAGCACTAAACACAACAGAGCTTACAAAGCCCCAAACACAGAAATGCTTCTAAAGCACCAAACCCAGAAGTGCTTCTAAAGTACCAAACACAGAAGTGCTTCCAAAGTACCAAAAGGGAAAGCAAGGGAGCCACAAGGGAAAAGCAGGGAAGCTAACACAGATCAAAAGTGTACACTGCACTACCACTAACCTGGACCTAAAGCAAACGACTAAGTAAACATTGCAAAAGGCCCTGAAGGGAAGAACACCACTTCCTTATCAAGGCCCTGCCTGATGATGTCATCACTACCAGACACAGGCAGGCAGCATACTGAAACAGAGCTAGAGCTAACTCAGGCTTAACCTCCACAGCTGCAGTATAGCAGAGCAATTAGAGCCACTCTGGAAGCAACCAGCACACAGAGGCAGCTAGCTCAGGTAACACACACAGCTGCAGTATAGTAAAGCAATTAGACTCATGCTGGGAGCAGACAGCCCACAGACACAGAGCCAGCTCTAGCAACACAGAAAGAAGAAACAGAAGCCAGCACAGAAGCTGACCACCAGAATAAGGTAAGTCTGGGAGAGGTCACGGCCACAATTGTAACAGGCGGTAATCGTAATTCGACATGTGTAGACGATTACTGCATGGTCAACTTGTGAAACCGTACTGCTAAGTCAATGGCTGGCGGTACGGTCTCAAACCCAAAATGGATGTGCACCAATTTTTATTTGGCCGCACATTCATTTTCAGCAAAAAATTTTAAAAGGCCTCTTTTACAGGTGCGATGAAAAATGGATCTGTGCATACCCAAAACATGTGCCTGCACTACTGCAGTCCATTTTCGGTGCACCTTAGTAAAAGGGCCCCTTAGTATGAGCATTGAACATCTGGATGTTCAGCATGTCCCAGAAGACATGTGGGTACGTTAGCTATTCAGTGCCAGAAACAGATAACTAACCAGGCATATTTAGAACTACATTGAGGGGACAATTCTATAAATGCCCACCTGCAATTAAGTGCAGATAGGAAATCCGATAGGAGCTATTCTATAAAGGAATGAAGGTGTTGATTTTTATAGAATACTAGCAGGACAGCAAAAATACACAACTATAATTTAGGCTTGAGCATTCACACCGGCCGTAAATCTATCATAACTGTTTGTGCCTACATGCTGGGCATATGTTCATAACTTACAGAATATTATGTTACATATGTAAGTGTGAGTTCTGCCCATGCTCTACCCAGACTCCACCTATGTGTGCATCTACCTGTTAAGTATGGGTTATATAAGATATGCACTTATTTACATTAATCATTTATTAAAATGTACTAAACCCGCCTTTATCACTACAGAAAGTCAAGGTGGGGTACAGTAAAATAAAATTAAAAATAAGTTGGAAAGGAACGACATAGTTAAATAGGATAGATCAGCATACACTAAAAGGTTTCATACAAAACAAATAATATGGTAAACAACTAAAGATATAAGTGGGTCTTTTAATAAAGCTTACAGGGCCCATTTTATTTCTATGAGCCCTGCTGCAGATAACTCGAGCTAAGCGTTACTAAAAGACCCCTTATATCTCCTATACAGAAACCTCACAGAAGTGAATATAAACTAAGTACTACTGGTTAAAAATGCATTAACCCCTGGATTCTATATAACGTGACTAAAATTATGCGCACAAATCTGGTAATATTCTGGATTTGCATGCACAATTTAATTATGTAACTGGCCAATCAGTGAGTGGAGGAGTAGCCTAATGCTTAGTGCAATGTGTTTTGATCCTAGTAACCTGGGTTTGATTCCCACTGCAAACTCCTTGGGCAAGTCACTTAATCCTCCATTGCTCCAGGTACAAAAACATAGATTGTGAGCAGAGAAAGTACCTGTATACAGTGGTGTGCTGGTAAATTTTTAACAACAGGCTCTCTCCCCGGTCCACCTCGGTGCCCCCCTCCACCTCGGCGCCCCCCCCCCCCCCCATCCACCTCGGTGCCCCCCCCCGTCCACCACTGCGCCCCCCACCCACCTCTGTGCCCCCTCCCAAAAAAATTGCAGAGCTGGCTATACCCGGGGGGGGGGGGGGGGAGGGCGGCGGCCAACACATTACTCTCTCCAGGAAAAAGAAATTACATGATCCCAGGTTCCAATCTAATTCATGTTTAATATGGGATAAAATGTCATAAATAAGTAAATAAACAAACTTTTAACGTTCAACACCTGATTCTTAAAGTGGACATATTCCAAACACTATAATGAAAATAGAATTATTTTTTTTCTACCTTTGTTGTCTGGTGACTTTGTTTCTCTGATCATGCTGGTCCAGTATCTGATTCTGCTGCTCTCTATCTGTTCCCTTGATTCCGTTTCCAGGGCTTCCTTTCCATTTATTTCTTTTCTTTCCTCCTTTCTTCTTCATTTCTGGTCCTCCGCATACTTGACTGTACAGTGGATTCAGCTTCTGCCTATTTTCTCCATCCATGTGCAGTTTCTCTCCTCACTTCCTTTTCCCTCATCTAATCTCCTTCCTCTATCTTCCCTCCATGTCCAGCATTTCTTCTCTCTCCCTTCCCTCTCCTCCATCCATATCCAGAATTTCTCTTGCTCTCCCCGCCATCCATGTCCTGAAACTCTCCTCTCTCCCCTGCCCCTCTATCCATCCATACCCAGCAATTCTCTTCTCTCCCCTGCCCCCTCTGCTCATCCATGCCCAGCAATTCTCTCCTCTGCCCATCGATGCCCAGCAATTCTCTCCCCTGCCCCCCTCTGCCCATCCATGACCAGCAATTCTCTCCCCTGCCCACCCATGCCCAGCAATTATCTCCCCTGCCTCCCTCTGCCCATCCATGCCCAGCAGTTCTCTCCTCTGCCCATCCATGCCCAGCAATTCTCTCCCCTGCTTCCCTCTGCCCATCCATGCCCAGCAATTCTCTCCCCTGCCCCCCTCTGCCCATCCATGCCCAGCAATTCTCTCCCCTGCCCATCCATGCCCAGCAGTTCTCTCCCCTGCCTCCCTCTGCCCATCCATGCCCAGCAATTCTCTCCCCTGCTTCCCTCTGCCCATCCATGCCCAGCAATTCTGTCCCCTGCCCCCCTCTGCCCATCCATGCCCAGCAATTCTCTCCCCTGCCTCCCTATGCCCATCCATGCCCAGCAGTTCTCTCCCCTGCCCCTCTGCCCATCCATGCCCAGCAATTCTCTCCTCTGCCCATCCATGCCCAGCAATTCACTCCCCTGCCTCCCTCTGCCCATCCATGCCCAGCAGTTCTCTCCCCTGCCCCCTCTGCCAATCCATGCCCAGCAATTCTCTCCCCTGCCCCCTTTGCCCATCCATGCCTAGCAGTTCTCCTCCCTCCCCTGCCCTCCTGTTCCCATCCAGGTCTAGTGATGTCCTTCACCCCTCACCCTCCCCAGCAATTCTCCTCCCTCCCGCTCCCATCCATGTGTAGCGATGTCCTTCGCCCCCCCATCCTCCCCCGCCACTCCCATCTGTCAGTTTCAATTACCTGCCTCCGTGCCTCGAAGTGCCGCATTATTTAAGGCCTGCCTGCTGCCCATCTCCAGCTGCTTTCCCTGCTTGCTTCTCAGGAGTTCGGTTCACGCCCTTAGTCCCGCCGCGGGAAAAGGAAATGACATCAGAATGATGTCAGAAGGCAGGACTAAGGGCGCGAACCAAACTCCTGAGAAGCAAGCAGGGAAGGCAGCTGGAGACGGGCAGCAGGACTTTAAATAAGGTGGCGCTTCGAGGCAGGTAATTGAAACTGATGGATGGGAGCGGCAGGGGAGGATGGGGGGGGGGCGAAGGACATCACTAGACATGGATGGGAGCGGGAGGTAGGAGAATTGCTGGGGAGGGTGGGGGGTGAAGGACATCACTAGACCTGGATGGGAGCGGGAGGGCAGGGGAGGGAGGAGAACTGCTAGGCATGGATGGGCAGAGGGGGCAGGGGAGAGAATTGCTGGGCATAGATGGGCAGAAGGGGCAGGGGAGAGAACTGCTAGGCATGGATGGGCAGAGGGAGGCAGGGGAGAGAATTGCTGGGCATGGATGGGCTGAGGAGAGAATTGCTGGGCATGGATGGGCAGAGGGTTTATGGAATGCTTCCTATCGGTTGCTTGCCTTCTAGCATGCTGGGCTTGTAGTTCCCCCCTTCCTTCTTTCTTCTGCCCCCCCTCCCCCGAGATCATAGTGGAAGCAGCCCTATGACTTAGCAAGTAGTTCATGCCTCCAAAAAGCAATGCAATTTCATTTAGGGGCCCTGTTACTAAGCCACGTAGGCACCTATGCGAGCCCAACACGCATCAATTTTAAGTTACCAACAAACTACTGCATGGCCCTTGCAGTAATTTTAGTTTTGATGCACCAGAAAATATTTTTATTTTCTGAAGTGAGGGCAATAATCAGGTGGTAATCGGCATTTTACGCACATAGATCATTACCGCCGTTACCACTTGAGACCTTACCGCTAGGTCAATGGATGGCAGTAAGGTCTCAGACCCAAAAGGACGCACACCCATTTTCATTTTGTTGCATATCCATTTTCAGCAAAATTTTAAAAAGGCATTTCTTACAGGTACGCTGAAAAATGATTCTGTGTGTGCCCAAAACACGTGTCTACACTACCACAGACTATCACCTTTGTAAAAGGGCCCCTTAGTCTTTTTACCACTCCTACTGTACTATACAGCACTATCTCTCAGTGTGTTATGAAATCACTCTCCCAGTCCATGCATCCGGGGTAAACTGGTTGAGAGTGGACTCTGGTAGCAGGGTCTACATACTTTTCAAGCAATAAACTGTTATTTTCTCCTTGTTCAAGTTACTACATTAAAGATTTGCTCAAGAATTGAGACTCTGTCTTGGTGATGTTGTATGCTTACAGTATTAAACAGTGATAAGTCTTGCCTGAAACAATAAACTTCTCCTAGACTGCCTCAGCTGTAACCAGCTAGTGCCACTGTATTCAAAGCTAATATTCAGTGGCTCTGTTCTCTTCTGCCCAGTTAAATCATGCTGAATATCTGTCCCAATAAGAGAGGCCTTGCTGAGTCAGACCAATGATCTATCAAACCTTGTATCCTTCCCCCAACAGTGGCAAGTCTGCATTTGAACCTAGAGGTTTCTAAAGGAAATCTGTTCTGTATCAATCAAAGAGAACTATCCAATTCTCTTTTTTATACTTCTAGCATTTACACACAGACAAATGGAAGTAGGTTTTGTATTTCTATTCACAACCTGCTTATTATTAGTAGTTGATATTGGTAATTTGGAATAATTTGCATTTGTTTGCTCTTTATTTAAACCCACCTGAGCTACCACCTGCCTTTGGCATATCCTGCCTGTCAGAATATTCTAAATTCTATGTTTTGACAGTAATCTCAAGATACTGAAGTCTGAACCATGTGCTCCATAGTAATTGTCAGCATGCCTCTGTAATCTAATTTAAATGATATTCTATCTCCTTTTAAAATGTTAGCAATAGGGATCAATTTTCACCCTGATTATATTGGGTTCCAATAGAACTAAGCTTCTTTCTAAAACATGCTTTGTCATTATGTTTCTTATATGATTTTAATTGCTTTGTTTTTTTTAGTTATTACCCCTGATGCAGCCTGATGACGAAACATGGCCACATCAGGTTACTGTTTGAATAAATAACACAGTACCTTTGATCTTTTGGTCTGCTTGTTTTATGATGCATACTTTAGAATTATTACTACTACTACTACTACTATTTAGCATTTCTATAGCGCTACAAGGCATACGCAGCGCTGCACAAACATAGAAGAAAGACAGTCCCTGCTCAAAGAGCTTACAATCTAATAGACAAAAAATAAAAAATAAGCAAATCAAATCAATTATAAATTACATTTAAAGAGACACACCCTCTCCTTAAATTGCTTTGGAGTATAATTTGCATCTGACATTACGTGGATTATAAACTGACTGTTTTGCGTCAAGAAAGAATTGCAGACATTCAGTAAATTTTGGCTACTTTTACATAACTCTAGGGAGTGAGTTAGAGTGAAACTTGTTTATTCCCACACTGGTAAAGAAAAAAAAAGAGAACAGAGAACAAATAGAAATAAAGCCCCAGCTCAAAACCCTACAGCCTTATGGAACTGTGTGTTTGTGTGTGTGTGCTGAGGCCAGGGTTACACTTGCTTTCCTGAATCATTGTCTCATGTATATATTGAGACTCTGGGTTGAGTCTGCCTGTGGAGTCCTGAAAGTGAAAACTAGAATCCTTTCTTAGAATGCAAATATAGAGGTTCCAGTCATTATTTTCCTACACAAAATTCTATCTGTATTTTTGGTACTCACATTGTACTATGTGCATTCAGCTCCTCTCAGCACATTTTCAAATTGTACCTCAAAAATATGTAAGGTTGTCTATCTTCATACCTGGAAGGCAACTGGATGTCACGGCTTTCCATATACCTAATGGCAGTTAGCTACAAGTTTGTACGGATCAATTTTTTAAAAAATATCACAACCAGCAGTTAAACTGTGCAAACTATGTTGACCAGCTAATTGTGCAGATCAGCCACAAAAGCACTGATCACAGTACCCCTGCAGGTCTTAGGATTGATGGTCAGGTAGAAATGCATGGTGGGTATTAATCACAGATAGTATCAAACACTCTAGTCCTGTGAAGGTCTAGATGATGCTATTTGCTGGGCTAACAAGAGGAACTTTCAGGGGATCAATTTAGTTCAGTGATGTGAAACAGCAGACAGATACATATGATTCTGAAAAGTAACGGTGCTGCTACTTCCCTTGATTGCCCATACAAATAGCAGGAGCAAAGAACATGAACATTTCTAGTGCATACAAGAGGGTTAAATGAAAAGAAATGCACTTAACGCCATAATTTATCAACAGATGTAAAGAATGTCGACAGAGAAGGGCAATTTTGTGTGATCAAAAATGAAGTAGATGGCCCATGATGGCAACGGACGAGTCTCACACTTTGAAGGAATGATTGACAAGAGTTCGGAAGCACAAGGAGGAAATTTTGTTGCATTTTGACAACACTAGGCCCCACACTGCACAAAACACCACAGAGTCAATTGTGAAAATATGGGGTAAGACTGTGAGACCTATGTCACACAGCCAAGACTTAGTGCCATGTTATTTCCATCTTTTTCTGGAATTCAAGGAAGTACCTTTGGGGGCATCTGTTTAACTCGAATGAAGAAGTAGAAAAGGACTATGAACAACTGAAAAGATACAATGTGCAGTTCTTTTGCAACGGCTATCAAATATTTGTCCATTGTTGGCAAAACATGTGGTGAATGGTGACAACAATGTCACGCTTCACATGAAACACTGGATAGTGAGCCCTTGGGCCACTGCCGAGGGTGGCAGCGGCAGGAGGAACACCCACCGGAACAGAAGCCACAGCAGGGAGCAGGAAGACAGTCCATGAACCCAGCAGAACTGGGGCCAGGCAAACAAAATCAAGGTCCAGCTCCAGGCACGGGTTCCAAGGCAGACGGCAAAGTCAAAAGTCCAGGTCCAGGCAAAGGTTCAAAGGCAGGCAAAGGTTCAAAGGCAGGCAGCAAACAAAGTCAAAGTCCAGGTCTAGGCAAAGGTTCAAAGGCAGGTGGCACACAAAGTCAAAGTCCAGGTCCAGGCAAAGGTTCAAAGGCAGAAACTGAAAGTAGCAGGGAAAGCACAGCAACAAACAACTGCAGAAGACACACCTCTGAGGACCTCTGTTGCAAGGCAAACTAGAAACACTTCCAGGTGGTTAATAAAGGCCAACAGCCAGGGAGTTCACCAGGTACGGAAACAGCTGAGTTCCAAAAAGTCTCGAGACCAACTGGCAGGCTAGAAAATCCGGACCAGACTGGCATGACTTCTGGAACCGGGAAAACCATCAACAGACAGTCCATTGCGACCACTAGGGGACGAGATGAATGAGAGCATGATATCGGGGCAGAGTCATAACAAACAACTACGTAGAAAAGTAAATACATGTACTAAAAGAACACGTTTCAAGCACTATTTTAAATTTGTATTCATTATAATAATCTTCATTTAAACAAATGTTTTGGAGGTGGAGGCTTTACTTTTTATTTAATCCTCATACTTTCCACTAGGTAATTTTCAAAGATATGTGTAGTAAAAGTGTCCTTGTACTTTGCAACTATGCGGCTTGTTTGAAAATTTATCCCATTGGGCTAGATGCTATATATGGTGCCTGAAAGTTATGCATGGAAAAAAATATGCCTAGGTGTATTCTCTAAAGTACGCCTAAATTTTATAGAATAGGCTTAAATTTCTATGTGGTATATAGATTACATCGAGCGCCTCTCCATGTGACCAAATTTAGTTGCGACAGGCATCAAACAGTAGAGAAGAAAGAGGAACCTCTCGCAGATGGTGTCCAAGAGAAATCTTTATTAAACAACATTCTTCAATAACCAATAAAAGGGGACACAGCACAATGCGTGTTTCGGCCATAACGGCCTGCTTCAGGGGTATAAAAAATTATATATCATGAAAACATAATCAATAAAAGTAATGATAGTGCATAAGATCCCTGAAGCAGGCTGTTAGGGCCGAAACATGCGTCGTACTGTGTCCCCTTTTATTGGTTTTTGAAGAATGTTGTTTAATAAAGATTTCTCCTGGACACCATCTGTGAGAGGTTCCTCTTTCTTCTCTACTGTTTGATGCCTGTCGTAACTAAATTTACTCCCTTGTGATAGTTTATATCAGTAACGATAGACAGTCATTTATCTTTTGATAACCACGCTAAGCTCACCACGAAGAAAATGTTTAATATGATGTGGATATTGAAACAAGTGAAGCCTTATCTCCCACTCAACACTTTCCGGAACCTGATACAGTCTACTGTTGTTACCCACGCTGACTACTGCAACAGTGTTTTTTTAGGATGCAAAACCCAAATACTGAAAAGACTCCAAACTGCCCAAAACATGGCTGCCAGACTTATTTTTGGCAAATCGAAATTCAAAAGTGCATCACCTCTTTGAGCAAAGCTTCACTGGCTCCCCATCAAAGAAAGAATAAATTTTAAGATCAACACAATGACCCACAAGATCATCAATGGCAAATCCCCTGGCTACATGAATGAATTGATCGACTTCCCTGCTAGAAGCAGATCTAATTCTTCACAAACTTATCTTAACCTATACCTTCCCAATTGTAGAGGACTTAAGTACAAGACGTACTACGCATCCAGTTTCTCCTTTTTGGGCAGTCAGCTTTGGAATGCTATACCCAGACCAATCCAATTAATAAACGACTTCTTGCCCTTTAGAAAAATGATGAAAGCTCATCTCTTTAAGCAAGCCTACCCAAATGCTCTAACCTAATCTCGCCAACTTCCACCCCCAATTCTGTTCTGACTTAAATACCAACCTCCCATCCTTCTCTTTCCATCTCTCCTTAATTTTATCCCTCCTTACCCTTTCTCCCAAATTACACTATCCTATCCTGTCTACCCTCTTTTATCCTAGTCATATATTATCTAGCTCAACTTATCATACACTACTAAGCCCAACGTTACATTGTTTTACTACTTTTTTATTAAAATTCTATTAACTTTGTATTTCAAATTACTATGTAAGCCACATTGAGCCTGCATTATGTGGGAAAGCGCGGGTACAAATGTAATAATAATAAAGATTTCTCCTGGACACTATTTGCGAGAGGTTCCTCTTTCTTCTCTACTGTTTGATGCCTGGTGCTTTCCCTCAGTGGAGTTTTTCTTCTGTTTGTGTTTGTCTTCAAATTTAGTTGTGGCTATTTATACCACGTTTTACTTGGTGTAAATCCCAATGCCTAAATTAGGCACAGAATGAATGTATTCTATAACAATGCACACAGATTGTAGAAACGCCCATGCCCTATCCGTGGCCACAGCCCCTTTTCCACTATCAACTTAGCATTTACATGCGCCACATTACAGAATATGCTTAGCAAGTCCTGCACATAAATCTTATTGCTGATAATCGGTTGTTAACATCCAATTGATGGTGCTGATTAGCTAGTTAATTAAGTTACACACATTGTTATGGAATACACTTCAATTTCCACACAGAAATTAAAGTGAGATATATAGAATCTGGCAGATTATGTATGATCTTGCAAACTCAAGCTACTCAATTTAGTAGACTTGATTCCAACTACCTAAACAGAAGGGAATTGAACATGAACAGTGGAATAGTACCGTTTCCAATCAATTGACAATATTTTGTGACTCACCTTTACACCCATTCTTGAAACTTAATAAAGAGGGTAGTCAATAATGATCTTTCTATTAAGCATGTTTAAGGGGAAAAAGGAGGAAACCTGAGGGTTCAAATGGTAGGCCAAACTTAATATTGGATTGGAAACTGTCTAACCGACAGCCGACAGAGGGTGGTGGTAAATGGAATTTGCACAGAGGAAAGATGGTGAGTAGTGAAGTGCCTCAAGGTTCAGTACTGAGGCTAATTTTGTTTAATATATTTGTGAGAGACATTGCTGAAGGGTTAAGTTTACCTTTTTGCAGATGACAAGAAGATCACTGACAGAGTGGATACCTTGGTAAGAGTAGGAACCATGAGAAAAGATCTCCAAAACTTAGAAGAGTGGTCAAAGGTCTGGCAGTTAAAATTTAATGCAAAGAAGTGCAGAGTAATGCACTTGGGGTGCAGAAATCCAAAGGAGATATATGAGATAGGAGGCAAGATATATTAATTGATCTTGATTAGTGCAAGGTCTCTCTCAGGAGGGAGACCTTGGGGTGATGGTGCCTGAGGATCTCAAGGTGATAAAACAATGTACAAGGTCATGGTCAAAGCCATAAAAATGCTAGGCTGCACAGAGAGGGGCATAACTAGCAGGAGAAAGAAGGTGTTGATGCCCGCGTAAGAAGGTGTTGGTGAGGCCTTACTTGGAGTGTTGTGTTCAGTTTTGGAAGCTGTATCTTGCTAAGGATGTAAAAAAAAAACTTGAAGCGGTTCAGAGAAAAGCAACAACAATCATATGGGAATTGTGCCAAAAATATGTATGAGGAGAGACTTAATGACCTGAAGATGTATATCCTGGAGGAAAGGAGAGATAGGGGTGATGTGATATAGACATTTAAATATTTGAAAGCTATTAATGCACAAACAGAGTTTTTCCAGAGATAGGAAGACAGTAGAACTAAAGGTCATGAATTTAGGTTTCAGGGGGTCGTCTCAGAAATAACATCAGAAAATACTTTTCAAGGAAAAGTTGGTAGATACCTGCAATGCCCTCCCACTGGCACCATATATAGCCATATACTGGCACCATATAGCCGCATTGAGCCTGCTATGTGTGGGAAAGTGTGGGGTACAAATGTAATGAATAAATAAAAAAAATAAAATATATGGCATCCAAGGAATAATATGTACATGCAAAGGATATGGGTGGGCTGCTATTATGCATATACTGTAAGTTACATGCATCCCTGCCACATGTACACACCCACAGTTATGTCAAGTCTATGACTGGTTTTACTGTGGGCATGTAATGTAAGCCACACTGGTACCATGTTATGCTAATATTCTACAACACAGGGCTACTCAATTCCTGTCCTCATGGTCCAGAGGCAGGCCAAGTTTCCAGGATATTCACAATGAATATGCATGAAAGAGATTTGCATGCACTGCCTCCTTGGTATACAAATCTCTCTCCTGCATATTTACTGTGAATATCCTGAAAACCTAGCCAGCCTGTGAACCTCGAGGACTGGAATTGAGTAGCCCTGCAATAACAGAATCTAGCTGTCACTTTGCGGCCAAGTGTTTACATGGAGGCAACCACTTAAAGAAGTGCCTCTGTTATCCAAAATACACCCAGATGGTCTTCCTGAGTCTTCAGTCAATAAAAGAGTTCATATAAGAAGACTGAAATCCTCAATATCTTATTATGCAAGCACACTGTACACTAATAAGCTAGTACATTTCTCTGAGAGACTACCTTCAAATTCTGTATTTTGGAACCTATGATTCAAATGCCATGAAAAAAAAGTATTTATCATTAAAATATTCTTGATAAAAGGGTGAATTATCATGTGGTTTCCTTACATTTTTCTTTCCTTCAGATCAGACCTTTAATCCCATAACATCTTTAGCTGCTATCACCCTTTCAACAACTGTTGCTCTTATCACAGCTTCCTAAGGTGCTATTACCCTAAGAAACCAATTTCTCTTTCTGTCTCTCAGTTTAAGGTTTTCTCCATGGGGAACTATATCTTCTCACTCTTTCCAAATGCTAGCTTTTCACTTTTGCAGAAAAAGTGCTCTTGATACCACATAAAACTGTGGTAAGATTTACCAGACTGTATTTCTCTAAATAAGCTGCTGCACTAGCTACTATAGCTATAGAAAAAAATTGTTTCTTTGTTGAAATCCTGGCTGATTAAAGGCCCTCCACATTCAGGATTTGACACCCCATGATATACAGTAAACAAGTTACACTACTTTTCTCAATAGTATGACAAGGGTCAATATTCAAGAGAACTTAAATATTTGCCAGCAGTCACTAAAGATAAAAGACTGCTGGCCTGGGAATTCAATGCCACTATGGAGGCAATTTTATAACAAGGGTCCTGGATTTTAGAGTCTATTCTTTACAAAACATAAACTCCTTTGTTCCATTATAGAATATTAGAGAACAGGTTACCATGGTTTCAGGAAAAGGAGCAACACAGAGAGGGTTCAAAGCACAAAACACAGCCCAAAGCACTAAAAAAGTTCCAAGAGCCTTCAAAAATTGGACAAGTCCTTTTATTCCACAGCATAGATCAATATTGTACATCAATAACTCAATTTGGCACATCAATGACCCAACATGGACTGTGTTTTGGTGCACAGTGCCTGCGTCAGGGGTCTTTTTAAATGAAACTGCCCAGCAACACAACTGGTGATAAAAGATAGGAAACTTATCCCAACACTGTTCAAAACCTCTTAGTGTGGTGTAAACGACCTGTGTCGGGTCATTGATGTTCAAGATTGAGTTATTGATGTACAAAGATTGAGCTACACTGTGAAATAAACTTGTCCCATTTTTGAAGACTTCTGGTGCTTTTTTGTGCTTTATCCATAGAAAGGAGGACAGATTGAACCAGGCGGAGTTTTACTTCCATTTCTTTCAATGGAAGTAAATCCTGGACCGGCTCAATCTGTCCTCCTTTTTCTGGAGCCATATGGTAACCCTCGATGAACCTAACATTTTGGGCGCCCACACTTACAGCAGCCATAAAGCTGGTATAAATGCAGGCATATAAATATGGCAGGATGTGGGTAACTTACAGTAAGTTATGTGTGTAAGTGAATGCCCAGGCCATGCTTCATCCATGTTCCTCCCCTGCATAAACTCTTCTTGAAAATACGCACTATGAAAGTTAAGCAGGTATTTGCAATATAGTGCTTAGGAAGCATGCTGGCATATATGCACATAAGTGAACATATATTCATGTATATACTAGTATTCTACCTCCCAAAGACACTGAATTCTATTAGGGGAGCTCTCTCAAAATATCAAAACTACTGATCTTCCATGAACGATAAATATACCACAAACCTCAGCCCTCAGTTGTGTCACTCAATGATTCATGTCTTAATTCAGCAAGAATTACACACCCACCTCCTCATCGGTATATGGTAATGATTTTCTAATATCGAATTTTAAATATTTAAATCTTTTTGCTTTGATGATTTATATTAAAATTATTTCAGCTTTAATCCATTCTTGTAATTTTAATACTACTTAGCATTTCTATAGATGTTTAACTTGCAATACTCGTCTCAAAGATGTACTTCAGCTGGGTTTTTATTTTGTTCCCATAGACTATGTTTCGCTTTCCAGCTGTATCAAGGCATACCCCCGCGTAGAACGACAGCGACATTAATCAATCCACACATTTTCACGGCTAGTATTCTAAACATTTCTGCATGCAATGTGGATGTAAATATTAGCTCCCAGTTTATAGAACTGCCTTTCACAAGGATAGCATTTTCTAAGTGCTTCAGCACTATTCAGATAGAGTAGAGATAGAGATAGAGCCCATAAGTTCTCTCAAGCATTCTTCTTTTCACAGAATACATATGAGTAGTTGTAAATCCATACATTTTCTGGGGCTCTCCTCAGTTAAAGAATGTTTAAATAGCAAGGACGTAACCAGGCAGTAGATTTTGGATGGGCCTAGATAAGAAATGGATGGGCACCAAGTGTTCTCCCCTCCCCCATACTGTCCACCCTTCCTCCTACTGAAAATGCTGCTCCACATCTGGACAATCTGCTCAGCTCCATGAACTGCCAGAACTGGTACATGCTTAGTTTTTGCACATATGCTGAAAAATGAGCATGTGCGGCTGCCTGCATTAGCTGTTCAGGTAGCCGCAACAAATTGCTGAGGTGGAGAGCAGCATTTTTGGTGCAATCAGGGGGAGGTCTTCAGCTAGTGGGGATTGGGATCCCTGCCTGCTACTACTAAAGGTGCACCGCTGCTGGGTGGATCTGAGCCCTAAGTGGGCAGGCACTGGCCCACTCCGGACCACCTGTGGCTATGCCACTGATAAATGGAAATCTACTGATTTTTCCCGCTGAAAATATTTTTCAAATAATTTGACTGCATCAGGTTTAAATTGTGCATAGTTAGTCCCCTGGAAATGAATCTGACTTTTGTAATTTTCAAGTCACAAGTGATTTTGTGGACGGCAGAAAAAGGTAAATTCTGTTTCTTTTTTCTTGTAAGAAATGCATTGCAGACAGCTTCAATATATCATATGTTTAAAATCTCTGGACTGATTTTACTGTTGGCCAAGGGGTACAGTGATACATAATCTAGAATGTTGATAATTTCTTGATAATTCATTCTTCACATATCAACATCAGTATATATACTCAAAGCAATTTAAAAGAACAGGAGAGGCTTGTGGCCATGTAAATCACTTGTATGGGGCTACTGAGATATTCTTTGACTTTTAAGTGGACAGAGCCACTGGATATCCTTTCTAACCACCCATGCTGAAACGGATTAGTTTGTGGGCAGTCCACGTGCAAAGATAGGGTGTAATGGAAGCTATCTGGTTAGTGGCGAGTTTCAGTCTGCTCACTGGCTGAGCAACTGCATAAAGTTAGGACAGAAAAAAACTGGTCTAACATTATGAGGGAAATTAATTGAGCATGGATCAGAATATTGGCTGGTACTCGGTTAACTTCTGGGTTCTGCCCAAATGTGTTTTCAAACCCCTTCCTCCTGTTCACCTCCCCAGAAGCACATAGTTCCCTTCCAGTCACCCTCCCTCCCTCCCATCCATCCCCTTGATATGTAAGACCACCCTCCCATCCCCTGGTGAGATCCAACCTCTATCCTCTCCCACCTCTGATGTTGCAAAACCCTCCCCCCACCCTGCAAGTGAGCTTTGTACCCCATCCCACTCCCTGATATGGCAAGACCCCCTCCCACACCCTCTGGTCCATACCTACTCCCACCCTGGCCATCACAATAATTCAGGTAGTTCTACCTAAAGTCTCTGGTGGGTCAGTGGGAGCAATGTGAACAGAAGCAAATTCCACTCCCTCCTGCCCCTAGCAGCTGCCTCTAGATAATGGCTGCCATGACCTTTCATGGCAGTCTCACAGTACCACCTCACTTGGGTGGAGGGAGGGGGGTCGTGCCACATCAGGGGGGAGCAAGATCTTACTATGTTGGGTGATGGAAACGGGTATGGGTCGTGCGAGGAGGTGGGATGGAGGGTGTCTTGCCATGTCGAGGGGGGTGGGAGGGGAACGGATCTCTCCAGAGTGGTGGGGAGGGGGGGATCAGAGAGGAAAAGGCACATTTCCATTATTATGTGGGTCCCAAATAATATTCAGCTGGGGCCCACATAACTGTCTAATGCTGAATACTGGCTGGCACCCACATAAGCTCCAGCGGTCAATGCAATTGAAGTTAGCACCTGATATTCAGAATTGGTGCCCAGACATGGCCTGGCACTGAATATGTGGGGTACTGACCACCTCAAGCTGAACATTGATTGGGACAAGAACAAAAATGTTCAAAAGTCTTTATTGGTTCATGGAAAACAAACACCCAACATGGCTATGTTTTAAAATTTCTTCATCAGGAGTATAACTGTAAATAACATGAATGTATATTAAAATCAAATTAGAAAACACAAATATATATATATATATATATATATATATATATATAGTTCATAATGTAAAATTTAAAATAGATGCTTACCAACTCTGAGGTGGTAAAATGCCAACGTGGATGGGGCTTGGAGTTGGAGAAGTGGCGTATCATGGGCAGCATCAGGGAGTTGGGGGATCAGAGCAGTTTATCTTAATTGGATTGGAGGATCAGATTGAGGAATATGAGATCAGAGGGGTTATTGGGTCAGTGAAAGATTGGTGGAGGGATCGAGGAGCTGGGGGGGGGAGGGGGAATTGGAACCAGAAAGGAGGGTGGAAATGTGGGGTGTAAGACCTGCAACATAAATTTGTGACTGAAATATCAAAATGCCAAGAAGTGCAGCCTTGCTATTGGCACTCATGACAGCCGATGCCTAGTACCGACCTGTGCGCAAGCTGACGTGGAAGGGCATAATCGAATGCGAACACCCATCTCCATGGTATCTATCTCCGGGGACGGGTTCGCGAAGGGGCGGGACAGACCATATTTTTGAAAAAGGTGGGCGTCCATCTTTTGTTTCGATAATACGGTTTGTGCCGGGCAAATGCATCCCATTTGGGCGGATTTGAGCTGGGCGGTATCGGTTTTCAGTGATAATGGAAACTGAAGGCGCCCAGCTCAAAAACGAACAAATTCAAGGCATTTGGTTGTGGGAGGGGCCAGGATTCGTAGTGCACTGGTCCCCCTTATATGCCAGGACATCAACAGGGCACCCTAGGGGGCACTTGTAAAAAGTAACAAAAAACATTGAAATACCACCCAGGTGCATAGCTCCCTTCCCTTGGGTGCTGAGCCCCCCACCCCCCCCCCCCCCAAATCCACTGTCCACAACTCTACACCATTACTATAGCACTTATGGATGAAGGGGGCACCTACATGTGGATACAGTGGGTTTTGGGTGCGGTTTGGAGCGCTCCCATTTAGCAGCACAAGTGTAACAGGTAGGGGGGGATGGGCCTGGGTCCACCTGCCTGAAGTGTACTGCACCCACTAACAACTGCTCCAGGGACCTGCATACTGCTGTCATGGAGCTGGGTATGACATTTGAGGCTGGAGAAAAAAGTTTTTAAAGTTCTTTTTTTTTGGTGGGAGGGGGTTAGTGACCACTGGGGGAGTCAGGGGAGGTCATCCCCGATTCCCTCCGGTGGTCATCTGGGCAGTTGGGGCACTTTTTGGGGACTTGTTCATGACAAAAAAGGGTCCAACAAAAGTGATACAAATTCTCGCTTCTGGCGCCCTTTTTTTCCATTATCGGCCGAGCGCGCCCATCTCTTCTCAGCCGATAAACACGCCTCAGTCCCGCCTTCACCACGCCTCTGTCACGCCCCCGTCAACTCTGTTTGTGCCCACGACAGAGTGCAGTTGGAGGCGCTCAAAATCGGCTTTCGATTATACTGATTTGGGCGCCCATGAGAGAAAGGCGCCCATCTCCCGATTTGGGTCGAAATATGGGCATCTTTCTCTTTCAAAAATAAGCTGGATAGACAGCCATTTCGTAACCCTCCCATGTCACACCCAACTCCCTCCCCTACCCCCCATTAGGCATCTAGCAGAAGTTGTTTACCGTGCTGATGGTTTTAATGAACGGTAGATAATAGCAAGGATCATTGTTAATATCTCCTTCATGGTGAAACCTGTGCTAACTGCTTCACACAGCTTAGTTAAAAAAAAACCTCCAAAAATCTTATGATAAATTCTTGCATACTGTTTCATTTTTATACAACTTATGTAGTATGGAGTCCAGAAAGACATGCAAGGAAGAGATAGGATGTTTAAGGTAAATAATAATATTTTAAGTTGACACTTTTTAAGACACTTAAAACCAGCTGTACAACTTTCAGTTCTTAGAAATAAAATGTGAAATACTTTTAGTAATGTTCAGAACCTCAATGATTGTATAGAAAATAAAAATAAATAAAAAACTCAGATCTTCAGATTAAAACTGAGAAAACTGGATGATTTAAATAATGATACTGACTGCCCAGGTTGCTTGTGAAAATGGGGACATACAGGTACTGTCGTGACACAATCTGGGAAAACCTATGACATTGTAGATTTACTGACAAAAGGGGGTTGTATATTTAGAAAATAGTATTCCAAGAACCGCCGAGTGGGATTAATATATGGCTGCATTTTTTTAATCATAATAACACTTAAGAAATCAAGATGCTATAGTACCCAACCCCCCCTAATATAGACGATTCAAAAAAAAAATGATCTCACACAATTTGCATATATATTATGCCTATTACTCAATAGGTAACACAAAGGGTAAAGGCCATTATTTAAAAGCACATATTCATGTAGCAGCAGGAATGATGTTAATCCAAAATCCCTTTATTTAATTGAGTCCATGGGACAGCAAACTAACTAGCTAGTCACACACACAAGGATTAACACTGCTGTAACCAAAATCATTTTCCTGAATCTTTTCAGACTCATGTGCAATTTTTCCTTAAGTTAGTAATCTTTATTTTTATATAACTCCTGTTACTCTTATCTGTCTATATGTTCCTTCTCTGCTTACACCATATGTAGTATATTAATATGTTTTAATGTGCATTGTGTTGACATTGTAAGCAGCATACTAACACAACAAAATGTGTATTGCTATTTGAATATGTTTACTGCTCTAATTATCTATTGCTTATGTTCAGCTTATTCTTGCTTTATACTGCCTTGGGTGAATTCTATCAGAAAGGTAGTAAATGAATCCTAATAAATAAAGTAAGTAAACTAACAAACTTTTTCTAAAAAAAAGCAGACAGCTTCTTGTTTGTGGGGTGACACTACGAGATGAAGAGACCACTGGCCTTGAGCATTTTTATTTGGATGGCATGGGCTGACATCCCTTGCCTCAGAGTTTGCTTTCACATATGGCCTACACTTTGCAAAATAACTCAAAACCTATATAGGAAATTTACCACACCATACAATTTCTAATCTACCTATGAAAAGACTGTGTTATAAATATTACACTGGATTCTAGAGCAACAGCATACCGAGAGACTGAATAGACACTATTAATAGACCTGCTACTGGGAAACTGGAACAAAATGGACTGATACAGATTCCTACTGTTTAATGTAACCCTCTCTAGACCCCCGCTGGCTCTTTCCACATGAAGGTGTACAGAGGGTTTGTTCTTCTAAGATCCTTTTAACCGCCTCCCTGAATTCCAGTGACACCCCTTCCCATGGGTATCTGCGTTGGGGAGGCTTCAGAAGGCTCAGTTCAAATCTAATTCCCATGACCACAGCTTTCTGTCTATTAGGATCTAAGTGTATCTTGGGCCATTTATGTTCCCACATATATACTATTAAAAATCAACCCAATTTGGTTCAGTGAGTGCGCCTTACTTGTGTGTGGATTATTTTGTAGCACAAATGACAGGTAAAGAATAAATAGAAATAAAGACAGAAATAGTTCACAGAAATAAAGTGTTTATTCTCACCAAAATCAGGTCTTCAATTTGGTACATTCGTCAGACAGATTCTAGGTTCAATTGCACAGAGCTTTGCCCTCGGAGAGCCGTTGGGGAATCTTCCAAAAATCTGTCTAATTCTCATCTCTTTTATAGTCTTTGGTCCCAATACAAGTCTATGGAGAGGGATTTTTTTCTCTAATATTATTTAATCTGTGAGTCATGACCTCCGGTCAGGTGCCCACCTGCCCCTCCTCCCAAAGATTGCTTAATAATTTCAACTTTTACACTTTCACTTCCTCTTTTCTGATCTTATGACAGAGATCATGTGTTTTTATATCTCATGATACCAGGAGCCATTTTCTCAAAGACATTCTCCATCTTAAGAACCAAACTTTTATCATTTGTATCTCTAATTTCCTCATCTTAAGTGTTACACTCAATTTGAAAGTTGTACCAGGTTTCATTAAAACTCACCAAGCAGCCCTGCTTTTGCAGGCTCTCTGCTATAAGGCCATCAGTAGGTTATTGGGCCTAATTAGTGCTTTCCAGCTGTTCCAAGCTGTGCGGCTTGGCCCACCACCATTCCAGTGGATAGGTCTCAAGCTAGAACACATATTAACACTACACAGACAGAGTACACGTTAGAAGAATCCTTCACCTCAAATCACACAAGTAGAACATGAAAAACAGCTGTAAAATGGCCATTGTTTCATTTTCTCAATTAATGGCCATGCACTCATTTTCTAGTAGGCGTAAAGAGATCATGCTGTAACCATGTGCTAATTGGTAGGTGAATGGCAAGATAGCGGTCCTAACTGATTATCACTAGGCATGCCTACACTGGGGACAGCAGGTTTAGTAACAGAAAATAAGGGGAAGGAAAAGTGCAGCTGTAATGACGCTGAGCTGCACATTTCCTTATAAAGTCAACTGACTTTGGAATTAAAGAGTTAAAATTCAAATCACAGCAGTGTTTTTTAAATGCCAGATGCCTTGGGTTTTTTTTTTTTTAACATAGATCAGCACTGAATATCCAAGTATAACTTGGGAGGCACTACCTAACCGGATATCTAGGTATAGGTGATATTCAGGTTACTACTAGGGATAGAGAAAGTTAGGGTTACCATATTTATGGAGACAAAAAAAGGACAGAAAAAATAAAAAATGGTTGCTACTTTTGCTAAAGAAATATTTAATTGTAGTTAATGAACACACATCAAAGTGACTTACTTACAATACAGCAGTAGACATTCTACTTTTCAAGAATTTCTGGATTTGAGTTCGACTGAGTCTGAGCCTAAGCGTACTTATCATAAGAGCACATATCCCTTTGTCTGGTTTCTTTGATACGTGTGAAAGTCCTTTGCATGACATGTGCTTAAAATCGTTCTGCACGAACAAAATTCCTTTCACAGATTCAGCCAGCAGGGGAGCAGAGAGGGGGATCAGCAATGCCTTTTTCTCCCTTTAGCACCCCCATGTGTCCAGACTGACTAATAAGCCAGAGATGGTTTCTCTCATGTGGGTAGGTGTGTTGATCATAGGCACATAAAAAAAGAGGACATTTTCCTAAAAATTAAAAATCCTGTAGGACGTATCTGAAGATGTCCAAAAAGAGGACATATGGTAACCCTAGAGAAAGTACCTGCATATAATATGTAAACCACTTTGGTTGTACCGCAGAAAGGAAGTATATCAAATGCATTGAAAAAGGTTTGGACGGCTTCCTAAAGGAAAAGTCCATAGACCATTATTAAATGGACTTGGGGAAAATCCACTATTTCTGGGATAAGTAGTATAAAATGTTTTGTACATTTTTGGGATCTTGCCGGGTATTTGTGACCTGGATTGGCCACTATTGGAAACAGGATGCTGGGCTCGATGGACCTTTGGTCTTTCCCAGTATGGCAATAAGTATGTACTTATGTACCCAGATAAGATATTGTGTATGTTCTGCTGTGAGCCTCTTTGGTTTAAGGGGGGGGGGGGGGGGGGTAGGGATAATGGTTATAAATAAATACATAAATAAGTTAGGACAACCTTTTTGCCATCTTAATTTTATCTGGACAGTTACTTAGGGGGTGTTTTACAAAGGTGTGCTAGCGCTTTTAGTGCATGCTAATGATTAGCATGCGCTAAATGCTAACGACACCAATAGGAATATATGGACATCTCTAACATTTTCACAAGGAAACTTGATTTCATAGAGTTCACCTTTGGTTGTAATTCTGTTTAATGTTTGTACTCTGTGAATCTCCTTTGCGACCTCTGAGGCAGACGCCTTGGTGCGTCGAAACATGGACCGTGTCGGGTCCCTTGAATTATCAATAAAGTGTTTTGCTCAGCATTATCTCCCAAGTTGGTTCAGTCTGTGGCCAGCTTCTACTTCTCTTGTGCTTCATCTCTAACTTAGCACATGCTAATTTTTATTAAATGCTAAAAACGCTAGTGCGCCTTTGTAAAAGGGGTCCTCAGTTAACAGATTCACATATCACCACTAACTGGGTAACACCCAGCTCCAGTCAAACTCCACTCCTGCACTGTCCAGATAGTGCCAAAGAGGTCTAACCATATTTTCAGTGGCATTCTCCAGGATAGCCAATTCCTAGTCAGAATTGAACTGACAGTCAATACAGGACTGAATCCCCATCCAGACTTACCCCCCCTGTTTGCTAAACTGTACGCTAATGTCGACACATTGAATGGGCTGTGTCAGCATTGCCGCTCATCAGTCGCTAGTGCGGCTTAGTAAACAGGAGTGTTAGTTCTGAACACAGATTGCTCATTCACTGAGTGTAGTGAATAAATGACCAGGATGATAGGTTTGAATTGCAAAAATCCCATGTAACCAGTACAATTTAGTTCTTCTGCACACAGAAATATAGGATCTGAGATTATTTATTTATTGCATTTGTATCCCACATTTTCCCACCCATTTGCAGGCTCAATGTGGCTTACACTGTATGGTTATGGCATTCTCCTTAACAATTTAGATATCAGATTGTATTACAAAGAAAGCATGTCTGGCATAGTAGATTAAGCAAACAAATAAAAGAGATCAGAGATAAGTAGTTCTACATATAGGTAAGGTGGAGAAGTGTTACATTTAGAATTCTTGATTATTGTGGTATGCCTTGTTAAAGAGGTAGGTCTAATGATCTGATAATGAGCAGTAAGAAAGAAGTGCAATATTTGCTATGTACTGGTTTCTTGTGAGACCAGTGCATAGCATTTGGAGTTCTGTGTACAGTTCTGGAAACAATATATGCAAAAAGATAAACCAGATGAAGGACATCTCTTAAAATGGTTAGTGAACTACGTCATTAAGCATATGGAACGATGAAAAGGTAGGAAGGGGGAGATACAATAGAGATAGTTTAATCCTCCAAAGTGAGACCTTTTTCAAAGGAAAGAAAGCCCCGGAACTAGTGGGTCATATGTTGAAGGTAAAAGGGGGCAGTCTCAGAAGTAATGAAAGGAAATATTTCTTTGTGGAAAGGATAGGTAGATGCATGGAATAGGCTCTCAGAGGAGGTGGCAGACACAAAAACAGTATTATAATACAAGAAGGCATGAGGGAATCACAAGAATCTCTGAAGCAGAGGAAGGGATTGTAAAGAAGAGCAGATGGTGTAGATGAGCAGTGTGGATAGGCCATATCATGTCCTGAAAGCATGAAATGAGATGGACATTTATTTTAGTACACTGCTGTAAGATCTTCTAGAATGCCAAGCTGTTGTAACTTCTGAAAGGTCATATTTGATATACTGTTGGTGATTTATAATAAGCATTAAACTTTACTTCTCAATTTATCTGTTTTGCATCAAGTGCACATACAAAACTTTTGCTTTTAGATTTCTTGATGAAAGATGGATAATCAAATGTCTAAAATAGATGAAATCAATAAATAAACCAGTATTTCCTCCATATAAAAAATTCCACAGAAATATATCTTCAATACTGAATCCAGGAAAATACAGTACAGCTTTGAAAGGATAATGATAATGATGACACAATTAAAAGAAGGGTCATCAAAATGATGGATGGTCTGCACTATATATCATACACAAAGAAATTTAAGGCACTAAGGATGCAGAAGAAAGAAAGGAAATGTTTGTATATAGTATCTAAGAGGCTCCAATAAGATAGCATAAAGTTAGAACCAGATTTTAAAGGATGATAAATGTAAGCAGTAAGATGGGATGTTCAGAAAGAATGTATGAAATGCAGAAAGAATGTATGATAAATGCAGCAGTAAGATGGGATGTTCAGAAAGAATGTATGAAAATACTATAGGGCCCCCTTACTAAGGTGCATTAATGGATTTAGCATGTGCTAAGGAATTAGTGAGCGTTAAGTGCCATGTAACCCATAGGTATACAATGGGCTATGCAGCATGTAGCACACATTAATCATTAGGACACGCTAAATTCATTAACACTCTTTAGTAATAGGACCCCTCACTGAAGAAGATGATAGATACCTGGAACAGACGTTCAGTGGAGTGTTTGAAGTCAAAACTATGACAAAATTCAAGCATACTTGGGACATACACAAAGAGGGGCATAATCGAACGTGAACGCCCATCTCCATGGGCGACTATCTTCGAGGACGGGTACACGAAGTGGCAGGACAGACCATATTTTCTAAAAAAGATGGGCAGATTTGAGATGGGCGGTTTCGGTTTTCAGCGATAATGGAAACCGAAGGTGCCCAGCACACATCCAAGGCATTTGGTCGTGGGAGGTGCCAGGATTCGTAGTGTACTGGTCCCCCTCACATGCCAGGACACCAACCGGGCACCCTAGGGGGCACTTGTAAACAGTAAAAAAAACAGTAAAATACCTCCCAAGTCCATAGCTCCCTTCCCTTGGGAGCTGAGCCCCCCAAATCCCCCCAAAACCCACTCCCCACAAATCTACACCAGTACCATAGCACTTATGGGTGAAGGGGGGGCACCTACATGTGGGTACAGTGGGTATTAGGGGTGGTTTGGAGTGCTCCCATTTACCATCACAAGTGTAACAGGTAGGGGGGTGGGCCTGGGTCCACCTGCCTGAAGTGCACTCACTAACAACTGCTCCAGGGACCTGCATACTGCTGTCATGGAGCTGGGTATGACATTTGAAGCTGGCATACAGGCTGGGAAAAAAAAGTTTTTAAAGTTCTTTTTTTTTGTTGGGAGGGGGTTAGTGACCACTGGGGGAGTCAGGAGAGGTCATCCCCGATTCCCTCCGGTGGTCATCTGGGCAGTTGGGGAACTTTTTGGGGACTTGTTCGTGAAAAAAAAGGGTGAAAAAAAAGCGGCCCAAATTCTTGCTTCTGCTGCCCTTCTTTTTTCCATTATCGGCCGAGCGTGCCCGCCTCTCCTCTGCCAATAAACACGCCTCAGTCTCGCTTTCACCACGCCTCCGACATGCCCCCATCAACTTTGTTCATTCCCACAACAGACTGCAGTTGGAGGCGCCCAAAATCGGCTTTCGATTATACCGATTTGGGCGCCCACGGGAGAAAGGCGCCCATCTCCCGATTTGGGTCGAAATATGGACATCTTTTACTTTCAAAAATAAGCTGAAAAGGGAACCTAGTTGCAGGGCAAAAGGGGGAGAAGACAATGGATAGATTAAGACACATTGAAGGTCCTCAAGGGCCCGCAAAAGGTAGGGCTTTAAGGACATTCGGATGAATGTGAATGAGATAGATCTGCATGCACATGATCTCCACTGTATGCAAATCTATCTCTTATATACTCATTGCCAACAGCCAGAAAACCTTATACGTTTGCCATCCTCAAGGACTGAAAATGAGTATTTCTGAACTAGGATCTATAGCAATTTCATAGACTGGCACATAAGGGGAGATGTAGTTTCTTAATATTTCAATGTTTCTATTACATCCATTTTTGCATTAGTACAAATGCACTTATACATAGATTTCCTTCTAATTCTTATTGAATGTATTAGGGGCCCATTTACTAAAGGGTTGTCGTGCAGCAATTGTGTGCCAATCCGAAACGAATGCCGGGCTACTCCAGTAGCCCAGCAGTAATTCTGCCCCAGCGTGCACCATTTCCAGCACTACAGAATGGCTGGACGGAAAGTGCAAACTTACCACACAACCATTTTTTAAACCTTTTTATTCTCTGTGGTAAAAGAGGCCTTCAGGCTTATTTTCAAAAGTGATCACCAGCGATCTTCCGACATAAATCGGGAGATGGCCGGCGATCTCGCAAAAGCGGCGAAATCAGTATAATTGAAAACTGCTTTTTTGACACCATCGCCGCTTTCCTGTTGCCAAGCCGGCGAAAGTTCAAGGGGGCATGTTGGTGGCGAAGCGAAGGCGGGACATGGGCAGGTATGGGTGTGGTTACAAGATGGCCAGCTTTTGCGGATAATGGGAAAAAAAGTGGCATTAATTAGTATTTTGCCGCTTTTACTTGGTCCTTTTATTTTAATGACCAAGCCTCAAAAGGGTCCGAACTGACCAGTTGACCACCGGAGGGAATGGGGGATGACCTCCCCGTACTCCCCCAGTGGTCACCAACCCCCTCCCATACTAAAACAAAATAAAAACCTTTTTTGCCAGCCTGTATGCCAGCCTGAAATGTCATACCCAGCTCCCTGACAGCAGTATGCAGGTCCCTGGATCAGTTTATGTTGGTTGCAATGGACTTCAGGCAGGTGGAGCCAGGCCCATCCCCCACTACCTGTTACACTTGTGGTGGTAAGTGTTGAGCCCTTCAACCCCCCCCCCCCCCAAACCCACTGTGCCCACATGTAGGTGCCCCCCTTCACCCATAAGGACTATGGTAGTGGTGTAGAGTTGTGGGGAGTGGGTTTTGGGGGGGATTTGGGGGGCTCAGTACCCAAGGTAAGGGAGCTATGCACCTGGGAGGTATTTATATATTTTTTAACAATTTTTAGAAGTGCTCCCTAGGGTGCCCGGTTGGTGTCCTGGCATTTGGCTAGGCTAAACCGTATTATCGAAAAAATAAGATGGCTGGCCATCTTTTTCGATAATACGGTTCTGGCCAGCTGTAGTGCCGCCGCCAAAATAGATCGCTGGCGATCTATTTCGCCGGCAACGTTCGATTATGCCCCTCTTTGTCACATGGCAAAAACATGCACTGCCACTAGTGCAGGGTCCCTTTTACCACAGCTTGGTAAAAAGGTCCCTTAATTAGCCATGCTTGTGCACAGGCTCATAATGAACTGCAATTAATGTATATTCAAAGTGTTATTCTTGCTGGTAAACACATAAGATCAATTTTATATGTTAACCATACTATGCAATAGAGGCTCTGTTGATGGTACCTCTCATTGTTGTGAGCATTGCAATGGACTGGTTGCCACTTGTTAATAAATACGGATTCTGTTAAAGCGTGTAACTATGGTTACCCAGCAGCTGGAATACATTTTGCCTCTTATTACATTCAGTACTTAGTCTAATGGTGTTAAATGGGTTATTTTCTTTCTCTCTGAAAAGGATAACTGCTTGAGCCACAATACATTGTCCCTTAAAAGATGAAGAGGTCGCTGTACTAGACCTCAGGATTTTCCACTGGAATGAGGTCTCGTCACTGGAAAGTTTGATACAGATGCAAATTAGCTTCAGAGCAAAATGTTATTGGAAAATGAAACACAAGGTACACACAAAAGTATAACAAGCAAATACATCTTACTGTCCATGGATGTGTAGTTATCTTAAAATATAAAAAAAATAAAATAAAAAAAAAAAAAAAACAGGACTAAATTTTTTTTCTTCCATTTTCATAAAATTAATTACTAGTGAACAGCAATTGGTTGTTTGTGCATCTCAGCAGCTCATTATTTATGAATTGAAATAAGCACATATGTAGAAAGTTTACTACAGAGAAGGTCCAACATTTCCAAATGTATCACAAAATGGACAATGCAGAATAAAACATGCAAACCACCAGTATTCAAAAGTGCTTAACCTTATAGTAGCAGCCACCATGCGGATGTGCACCAGGGCCAGGTTGAGGCCAACTGATGCCCTAAGCAGAGCCCAACAATGGTGCCCCTTGGCCCTTCCATTGCTTAACTGATAAGACATTAAGGGCCCTGAATACTAAACAGGGTGTCTCTAGCATTAGCGTGTGCTAAATTTTAGCGTGCGCTAAAATTGATAGCACACCTTAGTAAGCAGGGCCCTACAACTCAATAAGTGCTGAGAAATATAATTATTATACAAAACAAAACATCATATATATTTGTAATGATTAGAAAAACACTGAAATTCATGTTGGATATTTGGTATGGTACACAACAGTGAAAGAGTTAAGGGCTAGGGGAAAAAAAACTCTGTGGTGCCCCCCCTTCCCTTGGTGCCCTATGCATGTGATTATTTTGCTTAATGGTTGATCCAGGGCTGATATGCTTCAGCAGCATTATCCCTCAAATTCTATATATTGTGCCTCGATTTCTGAGTAGAAATCGAAGCATATTCTATACCAATGTGCATAACTTTATTGGTTAACTAGTTAATCAGTGCTGTTAATTGGACATTAACAAGCAATTATCAGCACAAATTAGCATTAGTTGAGATTTATACACACAACTCGCTAATGGGTTCTTTTATCAAGCTGTGGGAAAAAGGGCCCTCCACTAGCAGAGGGGGCCATTTTTCCTGCATGCCCGGGTCCTTTTTACCGCAGTAGGTAAACAGCCCCCAGACACACATGACCATGCGGTAAGACAACTCTTACCATGTGGCCATGTGACGGGGAGCCCTTACTGCCACCCACTGAGGTGACGACAAGAGCTTCTGAACTACCCTGGTGGTAACTGGGCGGCACGTAATGATGCCCGATTACCGCCGAGTTACTGCCATGCAAGCCATTTCCAGGGGTTTTCTTTTTCCCTCGGAAATGGCACGCACTCAGGGCTGGACTACTGACGGTGGCCACGTTGGGCCAAAAGTAATCCCGGAACAGCAAGCTATAAGCCTGTGTTGGGCTTGCTTCAACTCTGTAAAAGGGCCCCTAAGTGTATTCTGTAACATGGTATGCCTAAATTCAAAGTCACATAGTTGAAAAGGAGTGTGGTCATAGGCGGGATGTGGGTGTTTCTACAATCCATATGCATTATTATAGAATACATCCGCTCTGGGGGAGATTCTATATATGGCGCATGGAAAATCTGCATGAAAATCATTTTTCCCTAAGTGTATTCTATAAGATTTAAGCGCAGTATATAGAATACACTTAGTTGATATCCCAGCGCCTAAAACTATACACATCCATTTACATCAATGAAAACAAGGCATAAATCCTTGCACGTAGATTTACACAGACTGGGCCATATTCTATAACAATGTGTGTAAATTTGGGAACGTCTATGAAATGCCCATTTCCCCGCCCATTAACATGCCTCTTTTTGAATATGCATATTAGAATTTAGGTGCAGTAAGTGACAGTATATGTCGTGAGTTATGCGCGTAAATTCTAATTATTACCAATTAGTGCTTAAATGGAGTAACAGTAGAAAAAAAGTTTGAGAAACACCAAACTAAGAAGCTGTTTCCTATATTTAGTGTAATTTTGTTTCTGTTTTTAAAAATCTTTTTACCTCATTTTTTATAGTGAATATATGCAATTACAGGGGGGGGGGAATTTATCGAAGCTTTAGTGTGTGCTAACGGAATTAGTGTGCACTGAGGGGCCCTTTTACAAAGCAGCAGTAAGCCCAACACAAACTTACTGCGCGCTAATCTGGAGCTACTGCCAGCCCAACACGGGTGTCAGCAGTAGTTCCAGCCCCAGCATGCACCATTTCCCATGCTAGGAAAAACTGGCCCATATTTTATAGCCCAGCACTAACCCAGATGCTAGCTAGTTACCGGTAGGTTAGTGTGGGATCCCTTACTGCCACTTCAATAGGTGGTGATAAGTGCTTCCTCCGCATGGCCACGTGGGAAGAGCAATCTTACTGCATGGCCATGGTTATTTTTAGTCTTTTTTACCTGCTACAGTAAAAAGGACCACAGCACATGATAAAAACAGCCCCCACCGCAGGTCCCTTTTTACCACAGCTTGCTAAAAGAACCCCTAAATACACTACTACTTTAGTGCTACTAGACATGTGCAGTGCTATACACATTATATACAAGTACTTTCTCTGTCCCTAGAGGACTCACAATCTAAGTTTTTTGTACGTGGGGTGATGGAGGATTAACTAACATGCCCAACATCAAGAGGAACTGCAGTGGGAATCAAACCCAGGTTGCCCAGGATCAAAGCCCACTGCACTAACCATTAGGCTACTCCTCCATTTTAAATGTGTGGGTTTCTTAGCATTTAGCATGCACTAAAGCTTTGATGAATTCCTCCCCCCTCCACAGTAATCAGTCATATATAATTATGGGTATTACATGCTGAGTAATATGCGGGTTCCAATATGATGTGCCATTTCTTTACAAAATGCTCACACAATTCCACATAATCTTTTACACGTTGATAGTCTGCACTGAACATACCTGATAAATATTATGATTCAGAACACTGATAGTTTTGAGAACAAAGAATTTAGCCTCTTATCTAAAAATCTACTGTTCATCTCTACAAAACATTGCCTGGAGACTACACTTCATCTGATTCTGCATTTCTGAAAACCTTTGGAATGCATCCCCATAGTATTATATTTCACTGAACAAACCCATTATGGGCTTCATTCACTAACCTATTTTCCCATAGATAAAAGGAAGAAGTGAATTAGGCCCTATCTCTTCTACAGTACAGGGGAGAAAGTTTTGTAATATGGTGTCTGTTTTAATGCTCTATTTGCCATTTTATTCAACCAGAAATGAAACAATCTTGCCAGTATTTTAGAACATTTTGATACTCATTTCATTTTGCTCAATTGAATATGCAATGTTAACAGCGAAGCATTTGCATTTATGGGATTAATGATGAAGCGTGCTTCTGATAGATCAATAATGTTCGTAGAGCAATGTATCTACTGTTATCATTTAGTGCTGGATATGATGGCTTGTTCTTGCTTAGTATTACTTTGGGGATTTCTTTTTTAAATTCATTTGCCCAGATGTTAAGAAAGCCTTCATCAATATAGATGGGGACAGATAATGTGGCTGGTGCACATCAGCACACAGTGGGGGAGTGGATGTTGGGAATAGAGTAAGGGAGTAATAGAGGCAGCATTCATTGGTATGGTGAGGCAAGAGGGAGGGGTTAAGGAGCAGGTGAGTGGCAGTTGGCATACTTTTGAAATTGTTTCAGCAGGTTGGCAGATGGTGAGAGTAAAGGTTCAGGTATGAGCACATTTTGAAAATGTTGTGGCCACCTGACCCACCTATGTGGGATTTTTTCGACTTATAATTAGTGGTTGGGATGCAGAACTAATTTGGGAAGTGGGAGATGTGGACTGGAGAGGAGAGGGTTGCAGCTTAGAGAAAGTAATAGGAAAATGCTGATTGCTGATGCAATTCTAAAATGGCATGAGGATACTTTAGGGATAATGGGATTTCAACCTTCTCTTATGTTATGCCATCATGAGAGTGGGTGGAGGTTTGGCGTTACCCCAAACCTTTGTGGGTATGAGAAGAGAATCATTCGGGTATGTTGTACTGATTAAAGTCAGTCAGTTTGACATCAAGTACCTAATGTTTGGATGATTTTCTAATGTTGGAAGTCTGTCAAAATTCACAACTGCTAAGTGATTACTGAAAAACTACCATATGCAGTCAGGTCATGAAAGATTGAATTTAGGTATAAGGTGCATTACACTTCAAACATTATTTTTTGTCAAATCATTAGGCTTGAAGTTCTATAATTACTTCAGCCACATGCATACCTCTCAAACTACTGAAGCAAAGGCTTCAATCCACTAAAAAATAAGCAGATTCAGTCGAACAGATGTATTTGCTTTGCTCACTACAGTTGAGATTTGATTTTATATTTCATCATGGTTGACTTGCCGAGCAAAGTTTTCTGAACTGGCAAATAAGACTGTTTTTTAAATGTCATTTTCTTTCATGTAGAATTCACATATGTTACAGTTTGAGCTATGGATTTCAACTCCTTTATCATCAGGAAATACTTTGGTTGATGGCAATTCTCAAGTACAATTGCATCTCTTGCAGAAAGGTTATTTTACCAATTCTTTTAGCATCATCGAGACGTGAATACTGAAGACTACAGACTTCTCATCATTTCCCAAAATATATTTTAACTAACAATATGCACATTGTCCACAATTCAAACATGCTTTGTTATAGCTTTGACTGCAGACTCACCACACACACACAGGATTCAGAAACTTCTATATGTGACTGAGGGTACCATATATTATTCAATTATCTTTCAGTGCAGAGAAAAACAAATAAGCCACCAAAATGTTTAATGGAGAAAAAGCAGACTAAAACATTCATTAACAAATATGTTGTGTAATGAACCTTAAAACTAGATACATCAATAGAAAATGAAGCTAGATAGATATCAAAACATGTCTTCTATGAGTCCAATGTAATGAATTGTTAAAAAATATTTGATTTTTTTTCTTCACATACTTGGAGGCCATAACTGACAAGTTTCATTTCAGAATAAAATGTGATATGTCATTTCTAATTCAAAATAAGCCTACAGAAAATACCAAATGATAAAACAGACTAATAACTAGTGTCTGTTAATCTCATACAACTCCAAACATTCAGTTAAGCATCATACATTATTTAAAGATAACATATAAAGAGTAAAAAATACAACTTCAAGCTCATTATATAAATAGCAAAGGAGAGAAATCCACTGCAGTACTTACCACTGTAAAATTCATAACCTTCAAAATCCATATTGTCATTGCTAAGTTAACAATCATGGTAACCAACAGCAGAAGGACAAAGAAGTATAAGCACCTCTTTCGCCATCCATAAATTCCTACTGGATAAAATTGAGAATTTTCAGTCCTTGGAAGATTGTTCTGCTGTGTTGCCAGTATGTACTGTTCTCGTGTCATCTATAAAACAAAAAAAAAGATAATATACTATCAGCTATAAGGGCAAAAGCTAGGGGGTCGATATTCAAAGTGATTTAAAAGGCTTGGAGATACTCCTAGCCGTTTAAATTGCATGTCCATGGATAACTGTGGATATTCAGTGGCAGTTAACTGGTTAGTGTCTCTGGGGTCCTTTTACTAAGGTGCACCGAAAAATGGCCTGCACCATTGTAGGTGTGTGTATTGGACGCACGTAGGTCCATTTTTCAGTGCATCTACAAAAAAGGCCTTTTTATGGCCAAAAATGGATGTGTGGCAAAATTAAAATTGTTGCACGCCCATTTTGGGCCTGAGTCCTTACCATCACACATTGACTTAGCAAGAAGGTTTCACATGTTAACTGGGAAGTAATCGTCAGCACGCTTACACTGCCAATTACCGCCCAGTTAGCGCCACACGGTATACAATAAAGAATATTTTCTGCCGCATGTATCTGACACGTGTAAAAAATGAAATTAACGGCCGGGGCTTGCGGTAGCTGGGTGCTAGTTCCAAATTGACTTGTGTTGGATGCATGTAGGCGCCTATGAGCCTTGGTAAAAGGGCCCCTCTAAATATCTATGGTTAGTTCCTAAGGGACAAATTCTATAAAAGGCACCTTAAAAGTCAGCATCAAAAAAACCATGTGGTTAGCATGATTCTATAAACTAAGCCTAAAGTTAGGCATAGTTTATAAAACATGTTCACACACTATTCTTGTGACTAAAATTTAGGCACACCCATTTAGACCACCTAAAACCGTGCCTAAATACCTGTGCCTAACTTAGGTACAAATCACGTGTATTCTATAATAGTGCGCATAATCCGCCCATTCCATACCCATGGCCAAGCCCTCTTTTTGACTGCACACATTAGAATTTATATACACTACATTTTAGAATATACCTAGAAAGTTGTGCGTGTAAATTCTAATTAAAGTCAATTAGTGCCACTAATTGGTTAAGTATCAATTATCAGTGCTGATTGGCTTGTTAATCAATTAAGTTGTACGTGCAATTTGGTCGTAAAGCCAAATTTGCACACACAACTTAAGGTGCCATATATAGAAACAGGATAATTTGTGGGTGGTCCAGGGGCACAGTCGCCCTTATTCTGTTGTGTTGCTATTCAGTGCTTAACCACATACTTAGGACCTCATAAAAAAACAGTTCACCTTATTTGATAAAGTGAAGAATATTGCACTTAACTGCGTAAGTGTTAGCCGGTTGCATATTCCTGGATATTCAACTCCAGTGCCCAGTCATGGCACGTCATTGAATATCTGGGGGTAATGCTGGAGGTGACCAAAAAATGCTGACTACCACCAACTGAATATTTGTTCCTAGTTGTTTATGTAGCAGTTTATAAGATGCTTTATCACCAGAGGAGTTGAATGCAAAACACACCAGAAAGGAGTATAATACAATTACCCATAAATAATCAATATTGACAACTTATTAATTATATCATATAGTTATCAACATGCATTTATGCAGACATACTTGACACAACCAGTTACCTAATTTTTTTATGTTTAAATTTCTTTATTTATTTCCATATTTTACAATCATATAGAAACATTAACAGAAATCTTAGAAATATTCCAAACAAATAAAAATATAAGAAAATATAAGGAATTATAACATTCATTCTCCACCCTCAATTTTTGGATCCAAGATCTAGGCAGTGGCATACCAAGGGGGGTGGGGTGGGGGCAGTCTGACCCGGGTGCACGCCGCTGGGGGGGGGTGCCGTGTGCCTGTTGGCCGAGTCCGCTCGTTCCCTCCCTGCTGCTCCCTCTGCGCGGAACAGGTTACTTCCTGTTCCGGGGCAGAGGAAGCAGCAGGGAGGGAACGAGCGGACTCGGCCAACAGGCGCGCGGCACCCCCCCCCCCCCCAGCAGGTAAAAATGCTCCCGGGGGGCGGTGTAATTTCACCGGTGGGGGAGGGCTGCACTGCATCCGGGGGGGGGGGGGGGCGCATCGGCGATCCGCCCCGGGTGTCAGGCAACCTAGGAATGCCACTGGATCTAGGAATTATAACATTTTAAGTGCTAATATGCATTGCTTTAATTAAATTATTCTAGAGCAGAGGTTCCTTCAGCGCAGTGCTTTTTTTGTGCCGGTACGCAACGGTACGGCGTACCGGCACCTTTTTCTCCTCCTCCCCTCCCCTCCCATTATTTCCAGCAATTCTCTGCCTCTCTCCTGCCCTCCCATCGACGTGCAGCGATTTTTCCGTCCCTCCCCTACCCTCACCTCTCCCATATCCAGCTATTCTTCGTCCCCCAGCGTCCTCCTTCACTGCCTGCCAGCCAGCGTCGGAGTCAGAAGCGAACAGTGCAGGCAGCGATTGGCTGGCAGCATCGTAGCTTCCCTCTGCAAGTCCCGCCTATGCATAAACAGGAAGTTGTAGGCGGGACTTGCAGAGGGAAGCTACGACGCTGCCAGCCAATCGCTGCCTGCACCGTTCGCTTCTGCGTCCGACGCTGGCTGGTAGGCAGTGAAGGAGGACGCTGGGGGATGAAGAATCGCTGGATATGGGAGAGGTGAGGGCAGGGGAGGGACAGAAAAATTGCTGCATGTCGATGGGAGGGCAGGGGAGAGGCAGAGAATCGCTGGAAATAATGGGAGGGAAGGGCAGGGGAGAGAGAATTGCTGGACATGGGATGGGAGGGAAGGGCAAGGGAGAGAGAATTGCTGGACATGGGAAGGGCAGGGGAGAGAGAATTGCTGGACATGGGATGGGAGGGAAGGGCAAGGGAGAGAGAATTGCTGGACATGGGATGGGAGGGAAGGGCAGGGGAGAGAGAATTGCTGGACATGGGATGGGAGGGAAGGGCAAGGGAGAGAGAATTGCTGGACATGGGAAGGGCAGGGGAGAGAGAATTGCTGGACATGGGATGGGAGGGAAGGCAGGGGAGAGAGAATTGCTGGACATGGGATGGGAGGGAAGGGCAAGAGAGAGAGAATTGCTGGACATGGGATGGGAGGGAAGGGCAAGAGAGAGAGAATTGCTGGACATGGGATGGGAGGGAAGGGCAGGGGAGAGAGAATTGCTGGACATGGGATGGGAGGGAAGGGCAAGGGAGAGAGAATTGCTGGACATGGGATGGGAGGGAAGGGCAGGGGAGAGAGAATTGCTGGACATGGGAAGGGCAGGGGAGAGAGAATTGCTGGACATGGGATGGGAGGGAAGGGCAAGGGAGAGAGGATTGCTGGACATGGGAAGGGCAGGGGAGAGAGAATTGCTGGACATGGGATGGGAGGGAAGGGCAAGGGAGAGAGAATTGCTGGACATGGGATGGGAGGGAAGGGCAGGGGAGAGATAATTGCTGGACATGGGAAGGGCAGGGAAGAGAGAATTGATGGACATGGAGGAGAGAATCGCTGGACAGGGAGGGGAGGACAGGGAAGAGAGAATTGCTGGACATGGGAAGGGATGGGAGGGAAGGGCAAGGGAGAGAGAATTGCTGGACATGGGAAAGGCAGGGGAGAGAGAATTGCTGGACATGGGATGGGAGGGAAGGGCAAGGGAGAGAGAATTGCTGGACATGGGATGGGAGGGAAGGGCAGGGGAGAGATAATTGCTGGACATGGGAAGGGCAGGGAAGAGAGAATTGCTGGATATGGAGGAGAGAATCGCTGGACAGGGAGGGGAGGACAGGGAAGAGAGAATTGCTGGACATGGGAAGGGATGGGAGGGAAGGGCAAGGGAGAGAGAATTGCTGGACATGGGAAGGGCAGGGGAGAGAGAATTGCTGGACATGGGATGGGAGGGAAGGCAGGGGAGAGAGAATTGCTGGACATGGGATGGGAGGGAAGGGCAAGAGAGAGAGAATTGCTGGACATGGGATGGAGGGAAGGGCAGGGGAGAGAGAATTGCTGGACATGGGATGGGAGGGAAGGGCAAGGGAGAGAGAATTGCTGGACATGGGATGGGCAGGGGAGAGAGAATTGCTGGACATGAGATGGGAGGGAAGGGCAAGGGAGAGAGGATTGCTGGACATGGGAAGGGCAGGGGAGAGAGAATTGCTGGACATGGGATGGGAGGGAAGGGCAAGGGAGAGAGAATTGCTGGACATGGGATGGGAGGGAAGGGCAGGGGAGAGAGAATTGCTGGACATGGGAAGGGCAGGGAAGAGAGAATTGCTGGACATGGAGGAGAGAATCGCTGGACAGGGAGGGGAGGACAGGGAAGAGAGAATTGCTGGACATGGAGGGGAGAGAGGAGAATCACTGGATGGGGAGGGGAGGACAGGGAAGAGAGAATTGCTGGACATGGAGGGGAGAGAGGAGAATCGCTGGATGGGGAGGGGAGGACAGGGAAGAGAGAATTGCTGGACATGGATGAGAGGGGAGAGAGGAGAAATGCTAGAAATGGATGGAGAGGAGAGCAGGAGATAGAGGAGAATTGCTGGACATGGATGGATGAAGGAGTTGGCTAGGAGAGAGGAGAAATGCTGACTTGGATGGAGGAGAGGGGAGAGAGAATTATTGCTTTATATGGATACAGAGGAGGGAAGAGAGATGAGAAATGCTGGACATGGATGGAAGGGGAGGAGAGAGGAGAAGTGCTGGACATGAATGGAGGGGAGGAAAGAAAAAAGAAGATGCACATGGATGGAGATGAGGGAAAGGGAAGAGGAGAAAAACTGCACATGGATGGAGAAAATAGGCAAAAGCTGGATCCATGTTATACCTTCTCCAGTCAATTCCATGGAGGAGGACCCAGCTTTTACTTATGGTTGCAGGGCAACAAAAGAAGAAGAAAGGAAGAAAGTAAAGAAATAAATGGAAAGGAAGCCCTGGAAATGGAGTTAAGAGAACAGATAGCAGCAGAATCAGAGACTGGGACCAATATGGATAGAAAAACAAAGTCACCAGACAACAAAGGTAGAAAAAAATCATTTTATTTTCATTTTAGTGTTTGGAATTTGTCTTATTTTGCCCTGGGTATACTGGCGCTGTAACAGCTTACAGAAATTATGTATAATGAAAAAAAATCACATTATTTTTTCTCCTATACTAGTATAATATTTTCAATGATGTCTGTTTATATGCGCCATGGCTGGTATAAGGGGTGTAACTAATGTGGGTGTGGCTATAATAGGGGCGGTGCCATGTGTGGTGACCCCGCCCACAATGAGTACCGGCATCTTTTTTTCTACAAAAAAAGCACTGCTTCAGCGGTACAATCAGGCAGCAGTTCTAATTTGGGAAGCAACTCCAGTGGGGTTTCTCATCCGCTCCCTACTAACCACAAATTCTTGCAGTTTCTTGGGGTCAGAGAAAATATAATTATTGGACTCAAAGGAAATGCAGCATTTGCTAGGAAACTTTATGAAGATGGTAGCCCCTAGGGCTATAACCCTTGACCTAAATGTCAAGAGTTTTTTCCTTCACAATTGAGTTTCCTTAGCCAGGTCCAGAAATATACTTATTTTCTCCCCCATGAAACAATCATTTATATGACGAAAGCATAACCGCAACAGATTTATCTTGTCCAGCTCAAGAGTGAAAGAAACCAGTAAAGTTGCACGCTCCTTCTCAACAGAGGTTTCCAAAAATTCTGTAAAATTTATAGCTTCGTTAGGTGGCTGGTCAGTAATTCTCAATTTTCCCTTTATATAATAAGATTTTGTCACTGGTGGGTGATTTTCTATTGCTAAGCCCCAAATTACCCATAAATAATCAATATTGACAATGTATTATTTATATCATATAGTTATCAACATGCATTTATGCAGACATACTTGACACAGCCAGTTACCCAAATTTTTATCTCTTTTCACAGTGGTAGAAATCATGTTCTTTGTACTCTTGAATATACATGACTACAAAATAGAGGTTAATACAATAGCTGTAAAACATTTTTCAAAAGGAAAACAAAAAGGAGGAGGAAAACTCACATAAGCAAAAGCAATGGACAAGAAAGTGAGAACAACTCAAAGAGAATATCAGGATGTCTTTAATATAAAGAGCTTAAAAACGACCTGACAAGGCCTACATCAGGGGTCAAGTGAATCTCTTGTGTTGTGGCTGGTTACCTTTACCAAGAGAGGTGTCGCTGTGTGACTTCTGTAAGATCAACAAACACTGGGCTGCAGAACGCCGTGGCGGCAAAACTCTTCTATGATGTGTCGAGTCGTTCTTAAGCACTTTATATTAAAGACTTCCTTATATCCTTTGAGTTCATCACCATCTTGTCCATTGTAACAAATTTATCCCCCATCAAAATTGTTAACGTTTTGTTCTGTCAGTGCACAAGACTTGTTTGCATTTATATGATGTTTATTTCCTATTCATCAGTACATCATACCCAACAGTTTTTAGGTAAAAATGTTTTATTGGGAGACTAAGCATATACTCAAAACACACACACACATACACAAAAACACAGTATTTGAACAAGGCGCTCATTTTTAAAAGAGAAAAACATCTCAAAAGTGTCACAAAGTGATATATGGACATTGTTTTTGCAAAAACATCTAAGTCTAGATTTTCAAAACTCAAAATTGGGACACCTTACTCTGTAGTTTGTTTAAATCACAAGGGGGCATGTTGCAGGTGTGTTTTGGGAGGGACTTGGGTGGGCTTAAAATCAGACACTTTTTTAGTGATAATGAAACAGAAAAAAAAAACCATCCAGGGCAAACAAAGAAGTATGTGTTTATAGATTCTAGACTCTAAACCTGTTTCAGTCATAACTAAATCACAAAACGTTTGTTGCCATAACTGACCAGCTGACAACTGGAGGGATTAAGGCATGACCCCCTCCCCTTAATCTACAAATGATCATTGACCTCCTCCCACCAGCAAAGATGTGCCAGTGACAGTAGATACCAGGCTGTATAACAGCTCTAGATATTATGGCCTCCAAGTGGAGAGAGTAGCCTAGTGGTTACTGCAGTGCACAGTGAACAATGGGACTCAAGTTTAACTCCTATTTTAACTCTTTAATTTCAGTGCAAATATTTGAACCCAGGAACATAAAAATACCTCCTATACCTAAATATATGAAGGGCCCTTTTAAAAGGTGCATAAGGGCCTATGCATGTCCAGCACATGACAAATCAGCATTACCGCCTGGCTACCGTGTGCCCTGTGCAGTAATTCTGAATTTGGCATGCACCAAAAACACGTGGTAGAAAATATTTTCTATTTTCTACTGCATGGTGCTTGCCCAGCAGTAAATGTCAGTGGAAGCGCGCTGCATGCCTACCGCCCGGGTAGCGTGTGAGACTTTGCCACTAAGTCAATGAGTGGCAGTAAGTTCTCAGGCTGAAAATGGATGCGTGCTGATTTTTATTTTGCTGCATGTCCATTCTCTGGCCCCTTAAAAAATGGCCCTTTTTCCAGAATGTGGCAAAAACTGACCTGGTGTGCGCCCAAAAATGTGCTCTCACTGCCTGAGGCCACTTTTTGTCATGGCTTAGTAAAAAGAGCCAACCTAAGTTGGACCTTTAGGTACAGTAGGTTTTCTCTGTTCCTGGAGGGCTCTCAATACAATATGAAGGGGTTTAGGTGGGATTTCTAGAAATCCACTGCACTGACCACTAGACTGCCCCTTGGCACTGTTGGGATATCTGTGTGGCCAGTTTACTAGGAATGCTGCCAGACAGATTTCCCTATAGCTTGTTTTTCTATGTTTTTCTCTGAGTTGTTTTTTCTTTTTAAAGTACTTCATATGGATAATTGTAGTATAAAAATTGCTAGCTCAAAGCCATAATTTAAATGTTTTTTTCTGGCCAGATTATTTTTTTTTTTAGAAGTTTTCAACAAAATGTCTCAATTCAGTTTTAGACCATATAAAAAATGCCCCTCCAAGTCTCCACCCTCTTCCCCCAAATAATTTGTGAAGGCATCTTTTGCAGCAAATACAAGTGTAGATTTGTTAGGATAAATTGCTACCAACTTTACTTACCTAGATTTGTCAGTATTATACAATTCTTCATTACAAAACTTAAAAAAAAAACTCTGCCAAGTTCCATGGGGAGCATTATGGACAACGGTCTTATACTCATGCAATAGATTTTCATTTAAACTGAGGTTGGGAATTTGATTGGGCCAATTATGGTTGTATAATCACTTGAAATAAGATGGGCAATATCATTTTTAAAACGAAATGACTGTGTTGTGCACTTTTCATAAACAGTTTGCACTCTTTCTCAAGACTGAATATTTTTTTTCAATAAATAGAGCCCATAGATTCATCTCTGGGTGGATAATATTAGTAATGCCACAGTATTTCAGAAGTTTGTGGTTAAGAGAAGAGGCTAGGAAAAGAAAATAATAGGGGGTAGTTATATATATTGGGACGGGACAAAATATTACTCAATACATAATTAGTTATAATTTAAGTTGGGGAAATATGTATATTACATTTATAAGTAATTTTTTTGCAACATTGTGTGTCTTGGGAGGTGATAAGGGTTAATTTTGAGTGAGGCTGAGAATTAATTGGTAGTGTTTTGGCTTGGGACTGGGCAAATCAAATCATGATGTAAGAGAAATATTTGGGGGGGGGGGTGATTGTTGTGGAGTTTGGGTGGGCAGGTAGGATGAAGTCATATGAGGAAATTGGGAAGGGTTTATTTTCATCAGCTGAAGTGGAATTTAATAGTGAAGATTGAAGTTTACCTTGTTTTTTCTTTAGTAGTAGCCTTGTTTCTCCGGGAGAAAGTTGAGGGGCTTGATTCCAGGTCTTTGTAGAGTAGTGGTACTTTTTTTTTCTTTAGAGCCTCATTATTGAGGTGGGCCAAATAGGTGCCAGTTTGCTTTTGAAGTAATAATAATTATCATTATATTCATTTTGTTTAAAATAGAGACCGGTTTTACGTATGGCACCAAAAAAAATGGGGCGCTGAGGCTTTGGGAGCTACAGAGCAGGCTCGGGTAGAGAGAAAAGAGGAAGAGTCTGTAAGGCAGCTGTTAAGACAGCTGCTAATAAGAGAGCTTGTTATCTGCAGCCTAGTACTTCAAATGGGGTTTCCAGGAAAGAGAAAGGAGTTCATGAGAACAGTGCCACAGAGTGGTCAATGTCGGAGTTCTGCTAGGCAAGCCCTTGTTGTTGAAGGGAAACAGCTGGACATGGAAGGTGGGGTATCTATAGGTCCTTCCATGGCAGGAACAGCTGGTGAGTTAAAAAATATGGAGGAATTGGCTGGGTCAGAGATGTTTGGGGGTTCTAATGGTTGGGAAGGTGGACAAAGGATAAACATTTTTTAAGACAGCTGAAACATGTAGTGAAGCACCTTGATAATGAAAAGACAGTGAGGCGGCAAAGCTTAGGTGACCCAATGATAGTGTGGAAGTCTTCTGACTCTTGGGATTCCTCCCTTTCATATTCATCTGAAACATTCAGAGGTAGGTAGGTTGCCACAGAGTGTGTTCTGTGGAAGGTGAGCTGAGTGGTGGGAATTCGGGTGTACACTTTTCAAGGCGAGGGCATATATTGAGTGAAATTGCCCCATTAGATTGTCAGTTATCTATAAAATTACATCAGAAAATTCTTAGAGGAAAATATGTGGATTTATTCTCCATGTTAGAACATCATAAGTAGGGAGGAGAGAAGAGAAAAGGTGCTGAAAAGATGATGGGAAAAAGAAGAAAAGGTGAGTAGATAGGGCAATTTTTAATTGGATATTAGCCTTTAATATACATTCCAGAGTAACTGGTGAAGCAAAACTTTTATATCCAGGTTTACTGCGATATGCTGATTCAATTTTAAGAGCCTATCAGGCTTATTTTCGAAGGAGTAGGGTGCCCATCTTTCGACACAAATCAGGAGATGGGCGTTCTTCTCACAGGGTCACCCAAATCAGCATAATTGAAAGCTGATTTTGTGCGTCCTCAACTGTATTCCATCACGGGGATGACCAAAGTTCACGGGGGCATGTCGGAAGCACAGTGAAGGTGGGACTGGGGCATGCTTAACACATGGGAGTCCTTGACTGATAATGGAAAAAAGAAGGGCGTCCTTTACGAGCACTTGGGCGACTTTACTTGGTCCTTTCTTTTGTTACGACCAAGCCTCAAAAAGGTGCCCGAACTGACCAGATGACCACTGGAGGGAATTGGGGATGACCTCCCCTTACTCCCCCAGTGGTCACTAACCCCCTCCCACCCTCAAAAAAATCTTTTAAAAATATTTTTTGCCAGCCTCTATGTCAGCCTCAAATATCATCACAGCAGTATACAAGTCCCTGGAGCAGTTTTAGTGGGTACAGTGCACTTCAGGCAGGCGGACCCAGGCCCATCCCCCTACTACCTGTTACACTTGTGGTGGTAAATGTGAGCCCTTCAAAACCCACTGCACCCACATGTAGATGCCCCCCCTTCACCCCTTAGGGCTATGGTAGTGGTGTACAGTTGTGGGTAGTGGGTTTTTGGGGGGTTGGGGGCTCAGCACACAAGGTAAGGGAGCTATGCACCTGGGAGCAATTTATGAAGTCCACTGCAGTGCCCCCTAGCGTGCCCAGTTGGTGTCTTAGCATGTCAGGGGGACCAGTGCACTACGACTGCTGGCTCTTCCCATGACCAAATGGCTTGGATTTGGTCCTTTCTGAGATGGGCGTCCTCAGTTTCCAATATCAGGAACGACCATCTCTTAGGACGACCATCTCTAAGGTTGACCTAAATTTCATGATTTGGGCGTCCTCGACCGTATTATCGAAACAAAAGATGGATGCCCATCTTGTTTCGATAATACGGGTTTCCCCGCCCCTTTACCAGGACGTCCTGCGAGGACGTCCTCAGGAAAACTTGGATGCCCCTTTTGATTATGCCCCTCCACGGGACTTATGGTGCATGGGTATGGATTAACTATGAAGAGCAGTTTTGTCATACTTTAGCTAAAGATACATCAGATTGTTGGGGATGGTGGGATGTTGACTGATGGCTTACTGAGATGACTGGATCCAGATCATTGTTTTTTTGAGCAAGGTACCTCCTCAGGGGTCAACATGTCCTTCAGGGGATCGAGCTCTAGTCAATCAAGATCAGAAAAATTGGGTCAACCTTTACCTGTCAGTGAGAAGACCTATGGGAGGTGGAATAGGGTTATGGGGAGGATTGTCAAAGAATTCATGTTTTCAATTTATTGCCAGGTGCTACAAACAATTTGGATGCAGTTACTGGCATAAATATAGCCAGTGAATAGCTGTGTTATCTCATGGGACAGAGGGCAGTCAGTGTGACCATCCTACTCAAATATATCAAGTGTGCTAGGTCAAGGCTCTGTCTCCCATTAATGTAGAAGCTATGTGCCCTATGGAGATGTCAGTGGAGCTGTGGCAGAGTGTTCAAGACTTTTTGATCAATTGCTACAGAAGTCATTAGCACCCAGTACTTGGAAAGCCTACTCAGTTGGTTGGAGTCATTTTCAGAGTTTTTTGAGAGAATTTAGTCAAGAAATTTTGTTTCCTATTAAAAATGAGTGGATGGTTTATTTTCTTATTTCTGAAAAAAGCAAAGGATGTTCCTAAGGAGTATTAACCCAGTATTTACCGGTTTGGCATTTTATTCCAAGTTACGAGATTTTGATGATCTTATGAGTTTATTTATAGTATGTAAGTTCATGGCTGGATATAGTCAAACAGCTGTTTTAGATGTATAAAGAGTTCATCTTCCAATTGTACATGAAATTTTGGTAAAACTTCTGTGGGCTTTACCTTCTATTTGATCTTTTATTTTTGGAACACAGCTTTTTCAGTCCGGTTTTTCTTTGGCGTGTTTTGATGCTATGAGGGTGAGTGAGTTAGTTACACCATCAAAGACTGTAAAAGGAGAAGTTTTTTTAGTAAAGATGTGGTCATAAAACAGAATAAGTTATGTTTATGCATTAGACAATCGAAAACTAATCAATTGGGGTGGGGGACTTGGTTGCATTTATATAGATTTCCTCAGTTGGTTTCTTGCCCGGTCCAATTGGCAGGGCAGTATATACAAATATGCCCAAAAGGAGAATTGTATTGGTTGATTCATAGAGACAATAGTCCCTTAACTCATTTTCAAATTGCAGCAATTTTGAAAGCTGCTTTAGCATTTGTTGGTTTAGATCCCTTATTGTTTGGGGTACATTCTTTTAGAATTGTGGTGGCCTCTTATGCAGCTTGAAGAGGAGAAATCTCACAATTGCTTTTTTGGGTTGGGAGATGGGTTTCTAATATATATTTGGGATATGTCAGACCTGTGAATATTAACTAATAATATTTTGTTAGTTTCTGCTAGGTACATCAATCCGGTATATGTCTGGATATTTGGTTACATGGCCATTGTTATATATTTTGGGCTGCAAAGCATACAGAAGAAATTCGTTGGGGAATTTTGGGGCCCTTTTTACTAAGTCATGGTAAAAAGTGTCCCATGCTAGTTTTAGTGCATGAAATTGGTGTGTATTGGGCCACTTTTAACCTCAGCGGGGAAAAAAACTTTTTTAAAATGGGACAGTAAATGGCTGTGCACTAATATTAAAATTAGCATGTGGTTATTTACTGCTTGAACCCTTACCACTACCTATTTAGTAGGCAGTAAGGGCTTATTTGCCCACCCCATGGCAATCGACAGTGTGCGGCAATTGGTCACGCTGTGGATTACTGCCGGGAATGCTCAATTGGTAGAAAATAGAAAATTATTTTCTACCATGGGAAACTGGACATGCCAAATACTGCTGGGCTCCTATGCTACTTCAGCGGTAGGGCCAATTTGGTACACACTACCCTTGTGGTAGCCCAGCATGCCTTTGTAAAAAAAGCCCCTTGGTCTAGTACCTTATAGTTGGGACAGCATAGAATGTGGTGGGACCAGTTGCCCCCCACATTATTTAAAGCTCAACGTTATCCGTATCATGATATTTATTGATTGATTTGGGGGGAGGGGGAATGATTTATGTTAAGGGTGTGAATTTGATTAGATCTATGAAAAGTGTTTTTTTTATCATTGACATTTGTTTCCTGGCACTCACTTGGTATGCTCTCAGATTATTCCAGATTTGATATGGAGGGATGCCAAGCGAGTGAAAGCAATTGAACATCTTCGTAAGTGGGTGAATAGGAAGATTTCTAAATGTTTTGTTTCTTTGGGTAGAAAGGTGCTCACACATGAATTATTGACAACTGATTGTCCAGGGCTGCATTGACTAGATGGTATACATTTATTGGATATAGGATTAGATATATTTAAAAATTCAATACAGGATTTATTAGAAGCTAATGTTAAGTTGTAATTGGTCACAGTTGGTGTTGGGGGTAGTGGTGGTGGTAAGCTCTAAGTTATCATTGCTTTTGGTGCTAAAATTTTAAGAATTTAAATTTCAAGAAACCTTCATTTAAGGACAATGAATTAACTTGATATGTTGATTGTTATGTTGTAATCTGCTTGTGTATGAAACCGCCATGAGTGGAAGTAAGGTTTCACTTTATAAGATGGGCTATTGATGATTAATACCTTTGATGGAATAACTATGTGCAGCTGGGTTGGCACTGACTAGCTTTGCAAAGGAGAAGGAACTTAAGTGAAGGCTGTATCAAAATATCAATATTTATGTTATTATAAATGTTTGATTTTAATTAACAAACCTGAGGCCAAGTATTATCCATTTATGAAGTTGTCATGTGTTTATTTATTTGTGAGCCAATGTTATGAGCTTATACGTACACCATTTGCACATGCATACACAATGAGAATGAATGTGTACTCTTCCCAAAGACTGCAAACTATTTATAAAATTAGCCTGAAACAAACAAAAAATAAAATTCCCACAAATGAGACTGGAAATTAAACAAAATGATTTTATTTTTAGGATACACATCCCGAGAAGTTCCCGTCTCTGCAGATGAGAAATATCTATATTACATGCTGCTGCCATCACCAAGCTTCACAGTAAGTATAATGTTCTCTTGATGATATACTGTGTTGCTTTTGCACTACACATAACACTTTGCATTCAGGCGAAACACTCTTAGTTTTGTCAGATCATATCACCTTTTGCCATATACAGTAGCTGTAATATTTCGTGAGGGGTTGTCTGAATTTTTCCAATGAGACTGATACTGAGGTTCCTTGAGTAATGATTTCTTTCTTGCCAACTTACCTTATGAGCTAGAGTTTTGGTGGGCTTGGCATATAGTTGCCATATGCACATTTGTTGACCAATTGGCCATGGAAACCTGTAACACTTTGAAAATGGTCATGTGACTCTTGGTTGCCTCACTAGTCACTCTCTTTGCAGAACCAATAAATTGGAAGGATGGCCTGAGCTAGGTAGGGTCTTGGTTATCATACTGACTTTGCTTTGAGGAATATTCAAGGATTTGGTAATTATTTTATACTTATCCCCTGATCTGTGCCTTTCAACAACTCTATACAGTAGCACTTTTGTCAGCTTGTCGATGTTCATGGTTGGGTCTTTGCACTGAACTGTATTTGTATTTGTATTACCCAGCAGAAGGAATCAACAGAAACTGATGAATTTATCTTATCATAAGGATGTGCATGAAATACTTTTAGTTAAGTTGATTTTCAGATCATTCACCCTTTTGTTCATTTTTGGATCCCCAAAATCTTTTCATTCATTGTATTTGGTTTAATTGGAGTCAATGGAAACAGCAATTGTGCACTCCAGCAATGGAATTTTCCATCTATTTGTTAAAGAAACTTGCTTAAAACTTGCTAGTAGTCAACAACCACAGAGACAACGGCATTCCACAACATCAAGATACCATAGCATCAAAAGAAGGGCAGAAGGCAACACTAGTGATAAAAAGATCCCAAACCATAGTGAGAGGGACAAAGCTGCACAAATAGTGGAATGAAGACCTCAAGAGACATGTAGAGGACCAAAGTGTAACCCGGGCTTAGTATCCCAGGCAAGGAGGCTCTAGAGACTCATCTTACTTAGGTCCAGATCCCATCGGCTCTTCTAGTCAGGAACCACACAGATCTCAGAGGATAAGAAAACTGGATATTTATTGAACTGGATAGCTGATGATTTTCACTGCATTGATTTTAATACAGTCAAGGTTTTAACTCACAATTGATTTCCAAGATGATCACAAGCAATAATCTTTCTGGGTTAACACATGTGCAAAACCCTTATGCCTGTCCTGTGGCCTAATTGAATCCCAGAGCGGATTTCACTATCCCGATGTACTTCAACACCATCCAGGCTAGACTCCTTATAACTGTCCTCTTCCTTTGGGCTGCCACCCCGAAGGTCTTGCTTCCGGTATGGATAGACTGCATACCATCCCAGCCCCGGTTACGACCAGACGCCCCAATCTGCCGAGTTTCTGGCTCCTCAAATGGTTGATGCAATGTGACAGCTTACTGTCTGTGAATCCAATCAATTAGGTTTGGTACTACAGGACCTCCCCCCCCCCCCCCCCCTTTACTGCAAAGCATCACCTGGCAGGGGGCTATAGGTAGGTCAGACATTAGGCAACCAAGGACAATTTTTCCCCTTAACTTCCCAGTTTATAACTTATCAACTCCTCCCAGGTCCTCCAGTGACTTCCCTAGTGACTTACTATCCAGGGCTTGATAGTTCCACATTCCTATAAATGTTAGATTTTTACTGGAACTACTAGCAGTTTTGGGAAGTATGCTGAATCTCCTGAACTTTCAGATGTAAGCAGAATATAATATAGTCAATGATTTTTCAAAGTTTGTGTCCCATGATTTGTGATGTAATCAGTTAATTTATGACTTAATGCATTCTTAATAAAAGAGCAGAGGACCTGAGGAATTTTGAGACAGGAATACAGAACTAACATATATTATTCCATATTATATCTGCATGTTCAGGCATCTGCATATTTCGCTTTTACTTCCCTATTCCCTTCCAAATATGCATGTTCTTAGTGACACTTCCCAACATCTGAACAAAACATTCATTATTTAAGCTTGCTGAAACTGTTAATTCAGCAAGTGTCAGCAAACTGTAACTAGGTTAAATGCATCTGTCCTGCTCTGTCTTACAATTATCTCAGTTTCAAATTTTTAATGCTTAACTCTTGATATTCCCTTCTGAGCTGGGAGTCCTATCATTTTATAATGCATTCTTAATATCATGCCCCCCTTTTATTATGAATATGATCACAATTTAATGTCAAGTGGCCCAGTTCATCTATGGAAGTGGTGCGTGATCCATCCATTATGGTCTGTTGCAACAGTATCTTAATTTTAGGTTCGGTAATAAGTTTCAAGTCTTCTGCTGTATAAAGCAACAATAATTCATCTTAAAAACACAGGACTGGGATGGCACATCTAGAGGGTACTTTTAAACAAATCTGAGCTATTCATGTTAATAGAACTCAATAATTTTCCAGTAGTTTTCCCCTTCTGGGGGAAGGAATACCATCAATGCAAATCAGGAAAGGAGATACATCATAATAAGCATTCAGACAATGAAATTATAGTGATGATGCTTATAATCCTACTGACTAGAAAACAAACACCAATCTTTCTAGGGACTGGCCAGTTCATCTGTATGCTCAGACTGTATGCTCAGACATTTGCATACAGGCTCATCTATCATAAATCCCAAACAAGGCAAAGGTTACAAAAATAACAGCAACATTGACATCACTAACACATTTTCTAAGCATGGGACAAAAAAGCATTAACAATTGGCACAACCCCCCCCCCCCCCCCCCCCACGGCACTGGGAGAGAGGTAAAATAGAACAAGACCTTGAGTCATTAGGAGAGAGGAACAGTAATACTGCCACTAGATTTCAGAACCAAATATTTGATCTGGTAGATTATGGAAAATTATTATCACTTGGATTTTTATGGTTTAGGCAGATCAATCCTTGAATGGATTGGAGTTTTTTTTTTTTTCCAAATACAGGTTGTACCAAGTAAGGAAAAAGCTGGACATGTATTTTGTACTTGGATACCTAATTGTAGAGTCCCACAGGGTTCTACTACTACTCATCATTTCTATAGCGCTACTAGACGTACACAGCACTGTACACCTGAACATGAAGAGACAGTCCCTGCTCGACAAAGCTTACAATCTAATTAGGACAGACAAACAGGACAAACAAGAGATAAGGGAATATTAAAGTGAGGATGATGAAATAAAGGTTCTGAACAAGTGAATAAAGGTTAGGAGTTAAAAGCAGCATCAAAAAGGTGGGCTTTTAGCTTAGATTTGAAGACGGCCAGAGATGGAGCTTGACATACCGGCTCAGGAAGTCTATTCCAGGCATATGGTGCAGCAAGATAAAAGGAACGGAGTCTGGAGTTAGCGGTGGAGGAAAAGGGTGCAGATAAGAGAGATTTACCCAGTGAATGGAATTCCTGGGGAGGAATGTAGGGAGATATGAGAGTGGAGAGGTACTGAGGAGCTGCAGAGTGAATGCACTTATAAGTCAATAAGAGGAGTTTGAAATGTATGCGGAAATGAATAGGAAGCCAGTGAAGTGACTTGAGGAGAGGACTAATATGAGCATAACGATACTGGCGGAATATTAGTCACTAGTAAAAAAGGCCCGTTTCTGACACAAATGAAAAGGGTGCTAGCAAGGTTTTCCTTGGAGTGTGTATGTTTGAGAGAGTGTATGTGAGAGTGACTGTGTGTGAGAGAGAGAGTGAATGTGCGAGTGTGTGTGTGTGTGAGAGAGAGAGAGTGAGTCTGGGTGCGAGTGTGTCTGTGAGAGAGAGAGTGTGTGTGTGTGTGAGAATGAGAGTGTGTGCAAGTGCGTATGTGAGACACAGTGTGAGAGAGAGAGAGAGTGTGTTTCACATAGATACATTCCAGCTTATTTTCGAAAGAGAAAGACACCCATATTTCGACCCAAATCGGGAGATGGGCGTCCGTTTCCCGTGGGCATCCAAATCGGTATAATCGAAACCCGATGTTTGGTGTCCTCATCTGCAGTCCGTCACGGAGACGAACAAAGATCATGGGGGCGTGTCGGAGGCGTAGCGAAGGTGGGACTGGGGTGTGGTTATCGCCCGAGGAGAGATGGGCGTCTTTAGCTGATAATCGAAACAAGAAGGGCGTTTTTGACGAGAATTTGGTCCACTTTATTTGGCCCCTTTTTTTTCAGGTCCAAGTCCCAAAAACGTGCCCCAACTGACCAGATGACTACCGGAGGGAATCGGGGATGACCTCCCCTGACTCCCCCAGTGGTCAGTAACCCCCTCCCACAAAAAAAAACCCACTTTACAAACTTTTTTTTCCCAGCCTGTATGCCAGCCTCAAATGCCTTACCCACCTCCATGACAGCAGAATGTGTTCTATCCTCTGACAGCCTTTCCCTGGTTCTGATGTGGGTCTCGGGTGAATGTGACACCTTTCCTGTTAAGGGCACTGCAGAGTCACATCAGCAATGCATTGTGGTGGGTGTAGGGTATTGGGCTCCGTGATTCCACTAGCTTGTGTTAAATGCTCACGATGTTGGTAGTTGGAAGCTCTACTCCCATGGTGCTTTTCCCTCTGTTTACTGGGTCAGAGTGTGCCCTGTTTTGTTTCCGGTAGTCTATGAGGTAGTGGCCATTTGTGTAAGACACTTTTAGATCCCTTTCATGTGTTAGCCACGTTACAGCACTTAGTTCTTACCTTGAATGTTGCTGAAAGAGGGCATTGTACACCATTCTGCCAGCTCGGACCTACTGCTAATCTCAGTACTAGCGAGACTCGTTGCTAGTGGGGCACAACCTGTGATCTGCAGTTAACTGTGAGTAAAGGTGCTTATTCAAATAAAGGACGTTTTCAGCGAGATTAGTCTTCAGGTGTCAACTGCTGTGCCAAGGTTATTCAGCAGCAACAAGTCCTGTCCCTGGAGCACTTTTAGTGGGTACTGCAGTGCACTTCAGGCAGGCAGGCCCAGGCCTATCCCCCCCCCCCCCACCCGTAACACTTGTGGTAGTAAATGGGAGGCCTCTAAAACCCACTGTACCTACATGTAGTTTCCCCCTTCACCCCTAAGAGCTATGGTAGTGTTGTACATTTGTCCCTCCCAGGACCAAATGGCTTGGATTGGGATGTTGCAGAGCTGGGCGTTTTTAGTTTCCATTATCGCTAAAAAAAAAAAAAATGCCCATCTCAGAAGGGACCAAATCAATGGCATTTGGTCCGTCCAAACCGTATTTTTGAAACGAAAGATGGACGCCCATCTTTTTCGATAATACGGTCTGTCCCGCCTCTTCACATACCCGTTTTCGGACATAGACGCCCATGGAGATGGGCGTTCGATTATGTCCCTCATTGTGTGCGAGAGAGAGAGAGAGAGAGAGAGAGAGAGAGAGAGAGAGAGTGTGAGACACAGTACCTCTGTGAGACTGAGTGTATGAGACCAAGAGAGTGTGTGAGTGACTGTGTGACACATAGAGAGTGAATGTGATACAGTGTGTGAGAGACAGTGTGTGAGAGTGAGAGAGAAAGACATTGACTGTGAGAGAGAGAGAGAGAGAGAGAGAGAGTGTGAGAGTGTGTGAGAGAGAGAGTGTGTGTGTGACAGAGATACCTCCCCCCCCCCCTCTCTGGTGTCAGGCCCCCCCGCCCTCCCTCTCTCTGGTGTCAGGACCCCCTCTCTCTCTCTCTCTGGTGTCTGAGTGTCTGTGCAGGACACTGAGCTCTGGCTGTGCTTCAAGGAACTGACCAATCCTATTAAATAGAATGCACCTCCAACATTCTGAAGCCGAGAAACCTCGTGTGGTTGGTTACTTCTGCTTGTGACGAACCCGGACATACGTGATGTCAATTCAGGGATGGATACAGAGACCAGGAATGCCTCAGCCATGCAGTCAGCTTCAGAATGTTGGAGGTACGTTTTATTATATAGGATGCGGCAGAATTTTGAACAGATTGAAGAGGAGAGAGATGGCTAAGTGAGAGGCCTGTGAGAAGTAAGTTGCAATAGTCTAAGCGAGAGGTGATAAGAGTGTGGATGAGGGTTCTGGTAGTGTGCTCAGAAAGGAAAGGGCGAATTTTGGTGATATTATAGAGAAAAAAAACGACAGGTTTTAGCAGTCTGCTGAATATGTACAGAGAAGGAGAGGGAGGAGTCGAAGATGACCCCCAACGTTACGGGCTGATGAGACAGGAAGAATGAGATTGTTATCCACAGAAATAGAGAATGGGGGAGGAAGAGAGGTTGGTTTAGGGGGAAAGATAAGAAGCTCAGTCTTGGTCATGTTTAGTTTCAGATGGCGCTGATACATCCAAGCAGCAATGTCAGACAGGCAGGCTGATACTTTGGCCTGGATTTTGGCTGAGATTTCTGGTGTAGAGAGGTAGATCTGGGAGTCATCAGCGTAAAGATAATACTGAAAACCATGGGATGAGATCAGAGTATGAAGGGAAGAAGTATAGATGGAGAAAAGAAGATGTCCCAGGACAGATCCCTGAGGTACACCAACTGACAGTGGGATACAAGTAGAGGAGGATCCACTAGAGTATACACAATAGGTACGCTGGGAGAGATAAGAAGAAAACCAGGAAAGAACAGAGTCCTGAAATCCAAGTGAGGACAGCATATCAAGGAGTAGGCTGTGATCAACAGTGTCAAAAGCAGCAGATAGATCGAGAAGGGTGAGGATAGAATAGAGACCTTTGGATCAGGCCAGGAACAGATCATTGGAGACTTTAGCAAGCGCTGTTTCAGTTGAATGAAGGGGGTGAAAGCCAGATGAAATGGATCAAGAATAGCTTGAGATGAAAGAAAGTCAAGGCAATGGCGGTGAACAGCACGTTCAAGTATCTTGGATAGGAAATGGAGGAGGGAAATGGGGCGATAGTTGGAAGGACAGGTAGGGTCCAATGAAAGTTTTTTTTAAGGAGTGGAGAAGAGGACAATCACATAATCGAGACATAGAGAACATAGAAGAGAGAGACTAAAGAGACAGAGGAAGAATATAGGAAAATGAGAGAGGGGGGTTAGTGACAGAGACAAAGGAAAAGACAATCTCTGGGGAACAAGGAAGACAGGAACAGAAAAGTAGAACAAAGAAAGAGCTGCTGCTAGGCATCTTTAGTCCCCGGACCAACTAGCTCTGTCTACAAGAAGTAATCAGTATCCATTGATTAATCTCCTATGATAGTAAAGAGCTACTGTAGAATCAAGCAAATATCATCAAATAGCCAAATCTTATTTTATGCCTCGGTCTGTCAAACTGTGGAGCTCTGTATATTGTGAGCCCTCTATGGATGGAGAAAATACCTGTATATAATATATAAACCACTTGGGTTATACCACAGAAAGGCAGTATATCAAATGCATGACCCTTACCCATGTATGATCTGTTATCTTGGCTCTTAGTCAAGATGCAATTGGTGCAGTTGATGGAATGCAGTACAGCACTCTACAGATATTTCCTTCAGGTTCTTCAAGCCACACATAGATAGAATAGGATGTCTATTCAATATCCCAAGCAATGGCAACAGTAGCAAAACTTAAACTGGTTTCTATTATAGCAACGATCTATCAAATATAATACATAGAACAGAATGCACAAATGTATAGCACATGTCACCTGTAGGATAAGGCCTCTTGTTTCGGCCACGATAGATATTTAAGTAGCAGGGGTCCTATATCAATACACTATAACTCACCCAGCACTAGCTATGCTTTTAACACATCTCAGTACCACAATCAGTATACATAATCAAAATACTTTGTAAGTAAGACCTCAGTAGCGACTCGTTTTCAAGAGCTAGTCAGCTCTTGACTAACTTGCTTCTTCATCGGTCATTAATTACTTTAATGAATCAACAAGAACTCTTTTTATCATCACTCCATATTTTTTTCTATGATTTGATTTGTCATATTTTTTCAATATATTGATTTTATAGAAAACTTTTGAAAAGTCACCTCCCTCTTATTGATAGTGTGGTGTACTTAACTTAAGTGTGATTAATACTTCTGGGACCGTTCACTGACATGCTGTATGTTTTGTATATAGCTGTGTCAGGGTTCGGTCCATGTCGGCAAGTGGTCCCATGAGTACTAATCACACTTAAGTTAAGTACACTGTACTATCGATAAGACAGAGATTACTTTTTAAAAGTTTTCTATAAAATGAATGGAGAATTCACCAGACAACAATTATAATGAGATCCATATGTCTGCTCACTCCATAGTAGAATATAGTCCAGGTGTTTAGATTTATCAAGTGATTGTTTATGTTATTCCCAAGAAAAAGTGGCTAAGATTGTGCTCACCTGTTCTGGTCTTCATATCATTACAGTAAAGTACCACATGGCATCCAATATTAATCTGTGCTCACCAGAATTCCCACTGCCCCCTACCATATGTAAGTAAAAAAAATTCAGAAACAAAACAGTCATCACAGTTTGCTTCTCCTATTCAGGGCACCAAACTAGGAAAGAAAGTTTTATTTTACTGGACCCCTTACTGTGATACTTCAGGCCTCTATATAAAAAGAAAGAAAAAGACCTCACACAGTATGACAAATTTTACAACAGAGCACAGGTATATTGTAAAACCCTCTTCATATGCTGCTGGATACCTATCTCCAGATCTGTCAGAAACCATGCACAGAGCTTTAACATATGTCCCCTGATTCTCATCTGAAAGAAAGAAAAGGAAGGCAACATACACTTTATAACTTCCAAAATAATCCATATTTATTTGGACAACAATGATTCAGACAAAGGCTAACAGATGACAACTGTTTTTGGTCACTAATTACTTCCTAGTGCATTTGGTTCAATGTTTTAATTATTTAAAATTAAAGGTCATTCTACAAGTTTATATTCAACTGCTTCATATGTTTTCTATGTCCTGAATGATTTCCTCAGGTAGTATATGAAGTATGCAAAAAAATTGCAGTGGGGATATACAGGTGCTGTGTCCTCAGGCAGGGGATGGAAGTAATAAGACAGGGAGTAGATATTGCTCTCAGTGGTGGTGGTGGTATTCATCTGAAGTATATCATTAAGGTGGCTTGTGTGTCGAAAAAGCACTTTGGAAGTGTTGACATTTGAGTTTGAACACTGATCCTGAGTTGTGTGGCTTTTTTGCAGTCACCAATTATTTCTGTTGGATTGCAGGACTCTTTTCTTAAGTGACTGAAGTCATCCAGCTGTTGATGTTTAAACACCACAAAATGCTTACAGAAAGCAAAGGCCTCAGTCTCTTTAATCTTACAATAAATACTATAGCAAGGGTTACCAGTAATTTCAACAGACTTAGACCTTACTCTACATAGGAATGAGGTTCATTATTGTATGTGCAAAACTAAGTAATTTGGAGACACCCCCCACCCAAAGGAATGTTTAGATGCCAGAGCCCTTCTGAGACTTTGCAGATCACTCGCTGACATCAATGGGATGGACCTAATAGAGCAAGCTAAACACTGATATTGGTACTTTTCCTCCAAGCAGAAGCTGCTTGCTAAGTATCATATGAGTATGTGAGTCAGTCACCCTTATAGTGTATGACCTGCCTCCATGGCAATGATATACAGTATCATAGTAGATGATAGCAGATAAGTACACAATTTGTCCTTCAGTTTGCCTAGATCAGATTATTTCACTTTGAGTAGATAAACATATACATTTTCATATGTAATTCAATAGCAACACTACCCCATCTTCTCTTTTACCTGTCTTGTTAATCCTTTACTCACTACCATCCTTTATACTTGTCCTAAGTATGCTTTAAATCAAATTCTGGCCTCTACCACCACTGCTGATAGGCTATTTTAAGACTTTGTCCCATACCTAAACTAACACCCAGGTCCTACTTCCATGTTTTATTGCCAAGCTCTTCATCAATCTCCTAAATATACCAGAATTAATGAGACTTGTCCAAAAACATGCAAGTGACCTCAGCCATCTCAGAAGCTCAGTACAGTTATACCACTGCTTTTTATGGTGTAACTGCTGCATTATACAGGTTATCCCAAATCATTCTTTATCTCCAATGCAGATTAGTGTTTGGATATAACTGTTGCATTATGCAGGTTACCTCAATGCTTCTTTGACATTGATTTGCTTCTCTAATTGATGTCAGTCTATGTCAGCAGTGGAGTTCACCAGTACTGGTCCTCTGTGTGTGGCAGTTTGGGGTGTTGTCCACAAACCCACTGGACCTGAGAAAAGAAACAGAGATAGTGTTGGAGCACTTGTATCCGTATGCCCATTTGCTTCCATCAAAAAAGTCAGACTCATCTACAGCAAAACCTTTACGTTGCAATTCCCTGACCCTGAAATCTGTGCTATAAAAACACACCAACTTTTCAAAAAGAACTTAACTCACTTTTACCACCAACCCTCTCAAAAGGTTGAGAACATACTCGGCTCCCAGCCCAGCCAATAGCTCCTCTGTCAATTAGACCTGGAACCTCCTATGAGCCTACTGACATGACCTTTAAGACAACCCTGTAAGGGATTTTAGTGGACTCTTACTGAGAGTTCTAATTTTGTGTTTTGCCTATGAAGGTTACTCACCGTTTCATTTCTGAGGTATTTCTAATGTTCTCTCCATGGACTCTGAGAGGCCAGCAGTAACATCCATACCCAAGGTTTCAACGAAAAATTGCTCAAAAGACAAGGGATAAATGGAGTGGCCTAGTGGTTAGGGTGGTGGACTTTGGTCCTGGGGAACTAATGAACTGAGTTTGATTCCCACTTCAGGCACAGGCAGCTCCTTGTGACTCTGGGCAAGTCACTTAACCCTCCATTGCCCCATGTAAACCACATTGAGTCTGCCATGAGTGGGAAAGCACAGGGTACAAATGTAACAAAAAAAAAAAACCAGACAAGATCATCTCCAGACTTCCCCTCACAAGCAAAGACCTTTGCATGTTTTTCTAGAATATCCCTTTTGGTGTCTTGATATTCAAGTGTAATATGTTTTATTGTTCTGGAGATTCTCTGAAACAGTGACCTCGTATGTTTTTCATGTCTAAATGTGCTCTCTTCATCATCAGGAATTTTCTTGTGGAATTTATCTCACAACATACACTCGAATATTCTAGTATAAGCTCTAGAATTTTGTTGATTTATTATAAAATGAAATAAAACCTCCTTTGATACTGACATGAATCTATAGTTTATAGTTCATTTCCAGCTGTGGTCCTTACAGTAGAATTTCTGCATTCACATGTAATAGTAGTAAAACACAACTCTAGGTGTCATTCAGCAGCCAGAATAGTGCCAGCAGATAGACTGTTACATAGCTCTTGTAGGCTGCCTTCTGAATGGTGACTTTGAGAAAAGGTGCACTCTTTTAGAAGGTTAGAAAGGGGGCAGGATTTTGTACTAGCACTTTGGGATGTTGAACAACTACTACTACTACTATCACTTCTATAGCGCTAATAGACATACACAGCGCTGTACACTAAACATATAAGACACAGTCCCTGCTTGACAGAGCTTACAATCTAATCAAGACAAACAGGAGAAATAAGGGAATTACTTAAGGTGGGAATAATAAACAGACACGGGAACTGAACAAGTGAATAGGAGGCAGCCTCAAAAAGGTGGTCATCTGGTCAGTTGGGGCACCTTTTTGAAGCTTGGTCCTGAAAAAAAAAAGGACCAAGTGAAGCCGGCGAAATGCTTGTCAGAGCCGGCTTTGTTTTTTCCATTATCTGACGAAGGCGGTCATCTCGTAACCACGCCCTGTCCCGCTCCCCAATTAATTCTGGTTAACTTCCAGCTCTACTGAAATAGGACATATTTTGGAAATGGTACGTGCTAGGGGTAGGAACTATCACCAGGCCCTTTCTTCCATTGGGTTTTACCATGAGGTTATTTACATAAAAGTTGCCACGTTTACATTACTTTTTATTTTCTTTTATATTGAATTCGGGAGTGAATGTTGTTTCTTATTTCCCCTTTTTTCTTGGATACTATTTAGGTTTCTGCCAGGTACTTGTAACCTTGATTGGCCACTGTTAGGATACTGGGCTAGATGGACCATTGATGTGACCCAGTATGGCTATTCTAAAGTTCTTATGTTCCGGATTGGTACATGGTAAACTCGCAGTGGGCTTACTGCTGCTTAGTTAAAGGGCCCCTTAGTGTAATTCTATAAAGGGCACATACCTTATATAGAATAGTGTTTAGTGTGGTTCCCATGCCAACTTTTGGGCACTGAACTTACACTTGCTGAAAGCGATATAAATGCCGACATCCAAGTTAGACGTGGTTCAGCAGTATTCTATACTTCCGCATGCAAATTTTCAGAATGCCCCCTCTGGAGATACACACCACAGGAGTAGTCACTGTGCCTTATAGAATAGTGCACATCCAGCCGCATGCACAAATTTTTATGGGTGTCAATTAACATCAATAATTGGTTGTTAACATCCAATTACTGATGGTCCAGAGCTCATTATTCAGTTTAGCTGCGTGCATATCTTGGAAGCATACCCAAAGTTGGGCATGCAACTTTGGGCACCATATATAGAATCTAGGGGATAATAAACTGAGTTTTGATATAAGGCTTTGTGTATCTTGAGTAGTATTTTAAACAAAATATATTCTTGCACTGGTTGTTTTAAACCAGATGTAATTGATTAAAATGAAGACAACCTGATATGAGTCGAACTGCAGCATTTTGTATGATTTGTAATACTTTCATTACAATAATCTAGGCCACTAATAAAAAGAGTCTGCACAACTGTTCTAAACTCCTCAGCTGGAATATAACCTTTTAGCTTGCTCAACAATTGTACCTTGAAAAAGAACATTTCACTGCATTGCAAACTTGATATTTAAATAAAAGTTGAGAGTGATACCCAAATTTCATACTTGATGAGCAAATTTAATTTCTATTCCAAACCAATCTATAGTACTGGGGATTGAGTCTTCATATGTTTCCCCAACTAGCATCACTTCTGTTTCATCCACATTCAACATTAATTAATTATTTTTCATCCATTCAATAACAACCTTGAATACAGATTGAAGACGTTGAATAGCATTCTCAACAGTAACTAACACTCTTTTTCTAACAGAACTGAGCAACCAAGAAGACTTCATATGGTCTCTCCTTTAAAAAAGATAAAAGCCAATCTATTACTACTCATGATAAACCAGAATTTCTCAGGTGGCCAATTAAGATATCATGATTTACTGTATCAAATGCCCCCGATAGATCCAACACAGTTAAGAAGTATCAACAACATTGGCCCATAGCTTGTTTCATAAGATCAACTGTAGAAAGTAACAATGATTCTGTGTTATGAGCGTTCCTAAAACCATATTGAAAATGATCTAGAATATCAAATCTTTTTAAATAATCTTCAAACTGGCATAGAACAATTTTCTCCAAAATTTTCACTATCATAGGTAATTAGAGAGGCTCCCTAATTCCAAAGATAGTTTCTATAGGAGTGGTGGTACAGTATCAACTTTCAAAGTAGTAGGAACTACACCTGTTTTCAATGAGGTATTAACAATACTGACTCTGATTCCATTTGCTTGTATTATACATGGAGAACATACATTCTCAAATGAATTTGTCACTTTCAGTACTTTCAATATTGAATGACTTTCTTCATTTACAAGAGTAGAGGGATTCCATTCAGAATCATTAGATACTACTAACTCCTCATTTACTAAATGATCATCAAATGCCCAAATCATCAGGAGTAATAGGATACATTTTGGTCTAGATTCTATATATCATACTTAAATATACTGAGCGCCTATCCATGCGACTAAATTGAGTCGCTGGCAGTTACACCCAGTAAAACTTGGCATAAATGCTGACACTTAAATTAAGCATGGACAAAGTGTATTCTATAACCAGGCACATAGATTTTAGAAACATTCATAACCTGTCCATTCTACACCCATGGTCATGCCCCCTTTTCAACTATGCAACTTAGAATTTACGTGCATCACTTTATAGAATACGCTTAGACAGTTCTGTGTGTAAATTCTAATTAATGCCAATTAGTGTCAATAATTGTTAAGTGGCAATTCTCAGTGCTGATTGGCTTGTTAATTAATTAAGGGCCCTGTTTACTAAGCTGCGCTGTAGATGCACTAACTTTTTAGCACATGTTAAAAATTAGCGTGCGCTAACAATAGAGACACCCATTATATTCCTATGGGTGTCACAAGCATTAGTGTTTGTTAATATTTAGTGCATGCTAAAAGTTTTGTACGATTACAATGCGGCTTAGTAAACAGGGCCTTATTTTGCATGCGCAAATCCAGAATATGACTGGATTAGCACACGCAACTTAAGTCACGTTGTATGAAATCTGGGTGTTTGTCCTCTACACTTTTTACTTGTATCAATGATCTCACTACACTAAGCAGCTCTTTTGGTCTGTTCAGTGCAACTTGGATTTTACAGCGATAAAAGTCATTTCTAGCCTGCATTTCAACCTTCTTATACTCATTAAATTTAATGAGAAATGCGTATCTCAAATCACTACCTATAGATTTTCTCCAAATCATTTCTAGTTGCCGTAATTCCTTCCTAATGCACAGGAGAACAATGCAGACCAGAGCGAAAGCAGAAATACACTGTTTATTAAAATAAAGTTAGGCACAGTTTATAGAAAAGCACAGAGCACCTTCAAAAATGTGGTGCAAATGCCCACGCCTAAATTTACACATGGAAACCCCTTATTCTATAATTGTGCATATAACTAGAATCCACATCCATGCACTGTCCTGAGATGCCTATGACACTCCCGTTTCTATGCCTCTTTCCCCGGAGGGCATAAAATTTAGGCATGGATCATACATCTAAATTTACAAACGGAAATGTTAGTTGATTTCAATTAGTGCCAATAATTGTTTATTAAAAAGCCAATTACTGGTGCTAGTTGGTTTATTATTCAATTTGCATATGCAAATTGGGCATGTGTCCAAATTTGTGGGCCCCTTTTACAAAGTGGCTGTAAGCCCATTGCGGGCTTACCACTCACTAAAAAGGATGTACCGCTGGTCTACCACAGCAGCCCAGCGGTACTTTCCACCCCCAGTGGTAATTGGGCAATGCTGCATGCTGCCTGGTTACTGCCCGGTTACTGTCAGGTTAATGCTGGAGCCCTTACCGTCACTTCAATGGGTAGCGGTAAGGGTTCCCTCCAAAATGGCCGCATGGCAAGTGCTTCACTTTTCACACAGCCATTTCTTTAAAAAAATAAAGACCTACCTTTTACCAGCTGTGGTAAAAGGGGGCGTTGGCGCACATCAAAAACACACGCCAACACCAGCTCAGGTCCCCTTTTGCCGCAGCTTGGTAAAAGGGACCCTGTGTGCACAATTTTTGGCGACATTTATAGAATCAGGGGGTAACTGCAAAATAATTATATGATGAGTTCCACCAGCAACATAGTGAATGTGGCCTTGCAGAATCCACAGTACTAACCAGATTAGGAAATTCTGACTGACGAACTACAATCATGGCAAGAAGTGTGCGACCAAGCAATTTTGAACTGTACCACGTGGAGGGGCATAATCGAACACAAACGCCTATCTCCATGGGCGTTTATCTCCGAGAACGGGTCCGTGAAGGGGCGGGCCGAACCGAATTAAAAAAAAATGGACATTTTTGAGCTGGGCGTTTGTTTTTTTTAGCGATAATGGAAACTAAAAACGCCCAGCTCAAAAACATCCTAATCCGAGCCATTTGGTCGTGGGAGGGGCCAGGATTGGTAGTACACTGGCCCCCCTGATATGCCAGGACACCAACTGGGCACCCTAGGTCAGTGCGGTGGACTTCAGAAAAAGCTCCCACATGCATAGCTCCCTTACCACGGGTGCTGAGCTCTAAACCCCCCTGCCCCAAAACCCACTACTCACAAATGTACAACACTAGCATAGCTCTTAGGGGTGAAGGGGGCACCTACATGTGGGTACAGTGGGTTTGGGAGGCCTCCCATTTACCAGCACAAGTGTTACAGGTAGGGGGGGATGGGCCTGGGTCCACCTGGCTGAAGTGCACTGCGGTACCCACTAAAAGTGCTCCAGGGACCTGCATACATGCAGGCCTCTAGGACTTGTTGCTGCTGTATAACATTGGCACACCAGTTGACACCTGAAGACTAATCTCTCCGAAAACGTCCTTTATTGGAATAAGCACGTTTACTCACAGTTAACTGCAGATCAGAGGTTGTGCCCCACTGGCAATGAGTCTCCCTGGTACTGAGATTAGCAGTAGGTCAGAGCTGGCAGAATGCTGTACAATGCCCTCTTTCAGCCACATTCAAGGGAAAGGGAACTAAAACTGGCTTACAAAAATGGCCACTACCGCATGGACTACAACAGGAAACACAACAGGGCACACTCTGACCTAGTAGGCAGGGGGAAAAGCACCATGGGAGAAGAGCCTACCAACCACCAACATCGTGAGACCGTAACACAAGCTAACACAATACCCTACACCCACCACAATGCAATGCTGATGTGACCCTGTACTGCACCCGAGAGCCACATCTGACCCAGGGAAAGGCTGTGACAGGATCGAACACATTCTGCTGTCATGGAGGTGGGTACGGCATTTGAGGCTGGCATACAGGCTGGAAAAAAACTTTTTAAAGTGGGTTTCATTTTGGTGGGAGGGGGTTAGTGACCACTGGGGGAGTCCGGGGAGGTCATCCCCGATTCCCTCCAGTGGTCATCTGGGCAGTTGGGGCACTTTTTTGGGACTTGTTCGTGAGAAAAAAGGGTCCAAAAAAAGTGACCCAAAATCGCGGTAAAAACGCCTTTTTTTTCGATTATCAGCTACAGATGCCCATCTCTCCTTGGCTGATAACCACGCCCGAGTCCCGCCTTGGACACGCCTCCGACATGCATCTGACACGCCCCGTCAACTTTATTCGTTTCTGACTGACGAAGGAATGCAGTTGGAAACGCCCCAAATCGGCTTTCGATTATACCAATTTGGGCACCTTTGCGAGAAAAACGCCCATCTCCCGGTTTGGGTCGAAATATAGGCGTTTTTCTCTTTCGATTAAAAGCTGGATAGGGTTTTGAATACTAATATTGTTTTTGGCTAATTGGGACTATAGTTTTATTTGTTTTGGATTAAGTATTTATTTTTTAAATAGTTTCAGACATATTTTTAATATATGTCACTTAGAAAGTAAGCATTTTTTTCATAATTACATTTTGGATTTTGCATTCCTGCATGAAAAGCAGGTGTTATCTTATACTATTCCTGTTTATATATTTGTTAGTACAATCAAACATTTGTCATTTGTCAGTATAAGAATAGATAGTAGTCATAGATGTGAGTCATAATGGATGTTTAATGATCTCTTAGATCACTGTATTAGTGTTGCTTGATTAACTTGAGTGTAACAAAGAATCTGATTCATTAAAATTTGATGCTGAATTAAGTAAAAAATTCTGTATTGTTAAACAAACAGTAAATATACATTATTTACAAGGTGCAACAAAATGAAAATCTAAATCTACTTATAAGATATTATTAAAGGCCTTATTTACTAAGCTGTGCTGTAGGCATGCTAACTTTTTAGTGCATGATAAAAATGTGCTTGTGCAAACACTAGAGACACCCATGGAGGGGCATAATCGAAAGGGACGTCCAAGTTTTGCTGAGGATGTCCTTGCAAAACGTCCAAATGGAGGGGTGGGGAAACCTGTATTATCGAAACAAGATGGACGTCCATCTTTCGTTTTGATAATACGGTTGGGAATGCCCAAATCTTGAAATTTAGGTCATCCTTAGAGATGGTCGTCCCTAGACTTGGTCGTTTCTGATTTTTGGCGATAATGGAAACCAAGGACGCCCATCTCAGAAACAACCAAATGCAAGCCCTTTGGTCGTGGGAGGAGCAAGCATTTGTAGTGCACTGGTCCCCCTCACATGCCAAGACACCAACCGGGCACCCTAGGGAGCACTGCAGTGGACTTCAGAAATTGCTCCCTGATACATAGCTCCCTTACCTTGTGTGCTCAGCCCCCCCCCCCCAAAACCCACTACCCACAACTGTACACCACTACCATAGCCCTTACAGGTGAAGGGGGATACCTAGATATGGGTACAGTGGGTTTGTGATGGGCTTTGAAGGTCTCACATTTACCACCACAAGTATAACAGGTAGGGGGGGGGGTATGGGCCTAGGTATGCCTGCCTGAAGTGCACTGCACCCACTAAAACTGCTTGAGGGACTTGCATACTGCTGTGATGGACCTGAGTATGACATTTGAGGCTGGCACAAAATATTTTTAAAGATTTTTTGAGGGTGGGAGAGGGTTAGTGATCACTGGGGGAGTAAGGGGAGGTCATCCCCGATTCTCTCTGGTGGTCATCTGGTCAGTTCAGGCACCGTTTTGTGCCTTGGTTGTAAGAAAAACAGGACCAGGTAAAGTTGTCCAAGTGCTCGTCAGGGACATCCTTTTTTCCATTATGGGTCGAGGACGTCTAAGTGTTAGGCACACCCAAGTCCCACCATTGCTACGCCTCCTACACACCCCCATGAACTTTAGTCGTCCCCGCGACGGAAAGCAGTTGGGGACGCCCAAAATCGACTTTTGATTATACCAATTTGTGCGACCCTGTGAGAAAGATGCCCATCTTCCGATTTGTGTAGAAAAATAGGCATCCTTCTCTTTCAAAAATGAGCCTGATGGTGTCTCTAGCATTAGCAAATGCTAGTTTTTAGCACGCAATAAAAAGTTAGTGCGCCTACAGGGCCCTTAGTGTATTTGGCTTGATTTGCTTTAGGTTTTCACTTGCATACGGCAACATGGTACGTGGGAAAAGGCTTACCTCAGAGAAACATTCACAGATTGTAATTCTGTACAAAGAAAAAGCACCAATAAGAGAACTGCAAAGAAGCTGAAAGTTACTAATTCAACTGTCATAGCAACAATCAGACAAAATAAAGAGATGAAGTTTTCAGTATTAGGCACGCTAAAGTCAAGCAAGAGTTACGGATGTGCAAATGACAATGTGATAATAAAGGCTGCTAAACATTCCCCAAGAGCATCATCAAGAGTTATCAGAGCAGAATTTCAGGTAGTCCACTGCAGAAACCAAGGAACAGGACAATATGCAGGATTATTCAATGCTGGACTTTGATCTTATGGACCTGCTTGAAAACTGAAGTTGTCTGCCAAAAATATCAACAATCAGCTCATTTCCTGTCACAGTATGAGCAGTGAACAGCAGATCAATGGGAGTAAATTATGTTTTCAGAAGAAAGCACATTAACTCAGTTCTACAGCTTCTGTAAACACGTAAGGTGACCTTTAAATCAGAGATATAACCCAAGGTGTGCTATACTTAACAGTGAAACAAGTACCAAAGCGTTTGGTTTGGGGTGCTGTATTAGGATCTAGTCAATCAATTAAAATGAAGAATACCACAATCAGTGAAACTGTTTATTTGAATGTTTTGAAGGAGAAACTGCAAAACTTTATGCTAATACATAACATAACTCATTCCAGCAGGATGATGTACTATGCCGTGGATCAAAAGCTGTTAAAGGATGACTGACTTGTAAACATCTAATAGATCCTTGGCCGGACAACAGCCTAGATTTGAACAGTTACATTTCTTATTTTCTACTTTTGCCAAATTTATTTCTAAGCGGATTACATAAAGAGAGCTAGATCATACATCTAGGATCATAGATAAATGCACTGGTTATTAACAATACCCAATACATGCTTTTGAAATAGATACATTTTCATCACTTTCTTGAAAAGGTCAAAACTAAATAGAGATTTAATTGTATCTGAAAATGACCAAAGGACAGCCGCTTGATACAAAAATACTGTCTGAAATATTTTTCACCATTAGGGCTAGGAAAAGTTAATATATTATAATGACATAGAAGATGAGACCTCATAGAAGTAAGCTTGCATATCAGCGATGACATATAACCAGGGATATAACCTGTAATATCTTAAACAATAAGCTACTGAGCTTAAACATGATATGGGCTTCAACCAGGAGCCTGTGAATAATTAAATAAAATGGAGTAAAATGAGTAGAAGTATTTAGAGAAAAAAAAAATAACTGGATCACAGTATTTTGTACTGTTTGTAGCCGCTTAAAGAGGCTCTTCTCACTCCCAAATAAACTATGTTGCAATAACCCAATTTACTTAGAACTAATGACTGAACAACTACTACTATTATTTAGCATTTCTATAGCGCTACAAGGCGTACGCAACTAATTTAAACTGCTCCTGAACAATATATTTTCTGATTCTTTATAATGTTTTGCATTACCCAGAAACATCCATTTTGAAATGATTTATCTGTTTCTCCATAGTTAGTCTACAATCAATAATAATACCTAAGATTTTAATCAAACTTTCCAGGGTATAACTTGTATTATCTACTATAGATGTGGATTTATAGGTGCAGGTGGTAGCCTAGTGGTTATAACTGTTAACTTGACATAAATGTGGATTTATCATCAACTATAAGAATGTTAAATCCCCAAAGCAACTTGCCCTTCTACATCAAGGACTTGCAATGTCGGAAAGGCCTCATTCCAAACTTGTGGTGGTGTTGCACATAAACTGCTTACCTTCAGTCCACAATGATGTTATAAATATTCCCAACCCTGCCACCTCTGGATTCAAAGTCATCAATTTCCAGCAAGCCACAGCCACAGTCACACCCCACCCACCCACCCAACCCAATACCCCCCCCCCCCCCAATAGCCTAAGGAAAACAGCCCCATCCGATGAGTGGGAGGGAGGTCAACTTTTCCTAGCCAACCTCCCTACCACCCATCCAACAACAATAAACTTTCTTCCTGCCTAAATTCTGTATTCGCTCCTTCAATTCTTCCTCTCTAGCAAAACCCACCCAATCATCACCCTTTGTTCCCAAACCCCATCCCCACCAATCACAAACCCTAACAACAAAACCTGGCTTTCTAATTAGAAGTGTCTTGGCAAGGTTATATGCCTGCGGCTTAACATGCCACAGGCATAGCTTAATGAAGCAGAAAGTGCCCATGCACAATCCTACATCTGAAGCAGACCTTATACACTGGATGAAAGCTGTGTGGACTCAGGAAATAACTACAGAATTCTGCCAGAACTCATATAGACGGATATTAAGAACAAAGGATATCAAGTTTCAAGGTTATTAGGACTTGATATACCACTTTTAATACAGCTATCAGAGTGGTTTACAATAGTGTAAATATAAAGTATAAACTGAAAAAAACTACAAATTTCATAGAATAGGAGTGAGAGGGAGGGAGAATTCGGAGCTAGGATGCTGACCCCACAAGCCAGCAGCTGCCAGGCTGGTACTACAGCTGATCAAAACCTATAAGCATCAGTATATAGGTAAGTTATAAAGCCCTGCTTAAATATGAAAAAGGAGCTTTCCAGGTGAAGGGATGCAGGCAAGGCATTTTAGAGGGAATGGCCAATTATACTAAATATGTGGGGATGAACAAAATTATGACATACAATATAGAGAAAGGATATTGAGAATGTTAGCTGATTGAGAGTGGATAAGCCTTGCTGGCATATAAGCGGTCAGGAGGTGGGAGAGGTAGAGGGTGTACTGGAAGAGAGAACTTTATAGACTAAGGCAAGGAGTTTGAGTGATTCTATGGGTGATCAGCAGCTAATGTTCTGTCTTTGAAAGAGATAGAAAAAATACCAGAGGCAAGATTGAAACAAACTTCCTTAGTATACTTTATAAGAATACAGCTTGATTCATAGCTATCATTGAAAATGATATCTAGCAGAAAATATGGAAGACAATGACTAGATGCTAAGTCCAACATAGGTAAGTTGTAGTTTTAAAATCTGATTTATTTCATGTGTGTGTTCTTAAATATCAGTCATAAATAATAAAAATGGTGGCGGTCATAAGCTTTTGGCCATGACTATAAATCCAGGTTCTCTTCTTGGCAGTGCACCATACAGTCACTGAGCTACCAGGCTTCTCCCAGTTCGCAGTTTTTAATAGAACCTTACTGATCCTTCCTGTAAGCTACTGATAAACCACTTACCAACAAAAATAAACAAAAATAGAATTTCAAATTCCAATTGCCTCAAATCTTCTTTAGGTTTCATCTATTTTATGTAAGTAAAATAAATTAGTATAAAATAATTCAAACTTCAGTTCTAAATACCTTCATGTAGTTGGCCAAAATACACAAGGAATTTGTTGAACTGCCATGATCAAGAAAATATAAAAGCTAATCTTTGGGAAAATTTCACTAAGCTGCGGTAAAAAGAGGCCTGCACTAGTGCGAAATTTGTGTGCTTTGGGCCATTTTTTATTGCGGCAAGTAAAAAGACCTTTTTAAATGGGGCAGTAAATTGCCGTGCACTAATATTAAAAGTTGTGCATAGCTATTTATTGCCTGATCCCTTACTGCCATTTATTTACTTGACGGTAAGGGCTCACTCACTACTCGTGTGGTAATCAGGCAGTGCAAGGCAATGTGACCAAGCTGCCGATTACCACCGGGAACACCCCCATGGTAGAAAATAGAAAAAAAATGTTCTACAACGGGAAACAGCATGGGCCAACTTCAGAATTACCACCAGGCAGCTTAATAAAAGGGCTCCTTTGTTATTTTGACTTGCACATAAGATTCTGCCTTTCATTTGTCCTCATCTCTCCATATTTTCACTATTTCAAGTTTCAATTTTATTTCATATATTACCTAGTCAAATCAGAATATAGGTGGTTTATAATAATGTAGTAATAAAAAGAAAGTAAAGAACTATCGTCAGGAAAAACCTTTCTCTGTCAGCAGCCCCAGAGCATCCAGCACCTAAATATCAATAAAATAAGGGAGCTGGTTAGGGGAATTAAGAACCTAATGCTTTATTATTGCCATACGTCATTTTGAACCCAGATTTGAATTTTTTGAAGAATGTTTCAAGTTTCAAATCCATAAGAAGAGCTTTTCAAAGGTAGGATGCAGAAATACCACATGGTGATTGGTGGACTCTAGGTGAAAAAGCTTAAATAAGGAGACAAGCATGAGGTTTTGTTATGTCCACCAGGCAAAGTAAGGAGTTTCTCTGTACTGGTTGACATATAATAAACAGGGAAACATATGAATATGGAAAGATAATGTAAGAAACTAATCTAGTGGAAAGATGTAGAAAAGAACACAAAAAATATGAACAATTAACTGGAACCATGTGATGTGAAACAAAAATTGTAAGTGTCCATCATGTATAAAAATAAAAACCCTTGTCTATATATATCACAGTGTTCTTTCTAATCTCCATCAACAACAAACTCTCCTTAGGCTATGTAGCAGCTTTCATAGAATGTACTGCCTAGGGCAAGTAGGTTGCACAGATATAGCAGCCCCTCGCTGCAGCATGCCCCAGTGACAGAATAGTTGGCAGATCTGCAAGCAGCTTAGAGGGAATATTGATCACAGAGATAACAAGAAATCCCCAGTTCTTACTATATTCCTTCTGCTCATTTTGCACTGACGAATGAAAAATCAATTTTAAACAGCATCGGTGCCTCATTACTGGCAACACAAATATCGATATTTTCATCACCATTATCTTTCTCCCAATGAAAAGAGACAGAAAATACCTAAACACCCATCTCAGAAAAGAGGCTATTTTTTTGTTGTTTTGAGGGACAAACAAACTGCTATTTATCTTTGCAGTTAGTGATTCAAATGGATATTGGTTTTCTCTTTGTAATATGCACTTATATGTAATGACAGGGGCTAGGACCCAAATATAGAAAATTGCAAATGAGAATAGAGAAAAGAAAGCTGGCTTGCCTCTCATTGGCTGCACTGAGGAAATGCATCATTTCTGCAATTGCCCTGGTGTCCTGGAGTGTTTTGTTTTTAATCACAGCTCTGTTGAGGTTACTAAAGATAATAATATGACTCATTAATTTGGTAGCAAATAAGCTACATGATGACAGATGTTACCTCTGTCCTGACATCATTTTGCATCAGCATATCTAAATTAGAAGTAGTAATTTCAATCTTTTCAAAGCAGCAAAGGATATCAGAGACAGGAAAACGTAGGAAAAGTGAGTCTGAAACAAACTTCCTTAGGGTACCCTATAAGAATACAGCTTGATTCATAGCTATTATTGAAACTGCAGGCTAAATTGATAGTTTAGAAAAGATTTTATAAATTGAAAATGACATGAAGATTGAAACCCTTTTGGATTCTGGTAGTTCATAGTTCAGGCTTTGGTCTTAAGATATCTGGATAATTGTAATAGTATCAATCTGGGTATGCCAAATTATCTTCTTTGATAATTGGAATTGATACAAAAGGTGGTGGGAAATGTCCTAACTGGGGTCCAGTGATGTGAAACAAAAAAGGAGGTAAAAAGGACATCACAGAACTGTGAGACGCAAAAAAAGACGACGTGAGGACAATCCAAGGAGGATAACAAAGAAGTCTTTATTTGAAATACTAAAAACCGACCCGAAACAGCCGTGTTTCGGCCCTAAGGCCTGCCTCAGGGGCAGGGGCGTATCTGGACTCCGGCGGTAGGGGGGGCCAGAGCCAGAGGGAGGGGGCACATTTTAGCCCCCCCTCCCCGCCATTGCCGGACACCCCCTCCCTTCCCGCTGCCAACCCTCGCTCCTCTGAGTCCTACCTTTAAAAATATTTCTTCAGCTGGCGGGGGACTCCAACCCCCGCCAGCCGACCCGAGATCTTCTTTAACTTTCTTCTATCTTCGTCCTCCGCGTGGCCGACGTGTTGCTGCTGTTGTGCAAAGCTGAAATCCAGTTTCGGAGTCTGACGTCGCAGCACGTTACGACGTCAGTCAGACTCTGAAACTGGATTTCAGCTTTGCACAACAGCAGCAACACGTCGGCCACGCGGAGGACGAAGATAGAAGAAAGTTAAAGAAGATCTCGGGTCGGCTGGCGGGGGTTGGAGTCCCCCGCCAGCTGAAGAAATATTTTTAAAGGTAGGACTCGGAGGAGGAAGCGGATCTCAGCTGGCGGGGGTTGGGGTCCCCCGCCAGCAAGAGTAAGCGACGGAGGGGAGGGTTGACGGCGGTAGGGGGGCCAGGGCGAAATCTGCGGGGGCCCAGGCCCCTGTGGCCCCACGCAGATACGCCCATGCTCAGGGGTCTTGATCAATCTCTGGTGTTGCAGTGTAATATTTTACACCGGAGAAAATAAGCATACCAGTCTTGTGAATCAAATGCATCATCCTTATCAGCTGACAGCACATCATTTGGTATTCAGCATTTTTCTTAAGAGAGGAGACAAATGAAGCATTTGATTCACAAGACTGGTGTGCTTATTTTCTCCGGTGTAGAATATTGCACTGCAACACCAGAGATTGATCAAGACCCCTGAGGCAGGCCTTAGGGCTGAAACACGGTCGTTTCGGTTCGGTTTTTAGTATTTCAAATAAAGACTTCTTTGTTATTTATCCTCCTTGGATTGTCCTCACTTCTTTTTTTGCGTCCAGTGATGTGACCATATTGTTCCCACTTCGATTGAACTAAATTGGCTTCTAATGGTGTGGAGGGTAAAGTTCAAGGCATTACTATTGATTTTTAAAGCTTTGCATGCAGAAATTCCTCCTTGTGTGTGTAGTCTAAATTATAGTACAACTAGCCGTTAAGCCCGTAACAACGGGCTAGTTTTTTGTTTTCCTTTGGCCTCCCCCCCCCCCCGTCCACCAACCCTGCTCTCTCCCCTGCCCTCCCCCCAGCATCTGTTTCCCTCAGTTCCGCCCCCTCCTTCCCTCCCTGCTCCCTCCTCCTCCGATTTCCACGCCCATGTCCAAGCCCTCCTCCCTATTGGGCTATACTGTTGGTGGAGGTGGGGCTTGGACTTCTACACTCTCAGCGTTCCGACTCTACTGCGCATTCACAGTTGAGTCGATCACTTGCCGTTTATATGCTTGATATCAAAATACAAGAGTATTAAAATCTGAGAGTCAAGGGCAGTTCCGAGTGCCCGCTGTTAAGTTGGTCCAGCCATCTGTGATGTGTGAACTTATTTTTTCAGTTGCTAGACCAATTTTATGGAATCACTTGACCACTGGATTATATACTTTGGACCATATTCTATAAATGGCGCCTTAAAAACTGGCGCCAAAAAACACGTGGTTAGCTTGATTCTATAAACTACACTTAAAGTTATTCATGTGTCTAAAATGTAGGTGCACCCATTTAGGTCATCTAAAACCAGGCCTAAATACCTGCACCTAAGTTAGGTGCAGATCGGGTGTATTCCATAATAGTGTGCATAGTTTTTAAAAAATAATCCACCCATTCCACAGCCATGGCCATGCTCCCTTTTTGACTGTGTGCTTTAGAATTTACATGAACCACATTGTAGAGTACACCTAAGAAGTTGTCCGTGTACATTCTAATTAAAGCCAATTAGTGCCACTAATTGGCTAAGTACCTATTACTGGCATTGATCAGCTTGCTAATTAAGTTGCACATGCAATTGACCATGTGGCCAAATTAGTGTGCACAAGTTAAGGCACAATATATAGAATTTGGGGGATTGAACAATACCATGAACTTTTGGATGAAAATGGAAAACAGGCTTTTACTTTACCTTGGTTATCAGTGATAGAGTAAAATAAAAGAGATATGAAGATTCATTAATGGCAGAAGGCAACATTATTGGTTTTGTAATGTTATGAGTATTTTATTATACAATTGTGTTGCTTTCATTTGTTTTATATTTTTAATTATGCATGATATCTAAGACAATATATGTGAGTTTTAAATATTTTAAACAAGCAAATAAATAAATAAATAAGGCTATAAGATTTACAGCAAGACAATTTATTATCACATAGGAAAAATGTTAAGAACATAAAAATATCCATACTCGGTCAGACCAGTGGTCCATCTAGCCCAGTATCTTGCTTCCAACAGTGGTCAATCCAGATCACAAGTACTTGGCAGAAATCCAAATAGCAGCAACATTCCATGCTACCAATCTCAGGGCAAGCAGCAGCTTCCCCCTTGTCCATCTCAATAACAGACTATGGACTTTTCCTCTAGGAACTTGTACAAACCTTTTCTAAATCCAAATATGCTAACTGCTGTTACCACATTCTCCAGCAAAGACTTCCAGAGCATATCTATTCTTTGAGTGAAAAATTATTTCCTCCTATTTGTTTTTAAAGTATGTCCATGTAATTTCATTGAGTGTCCCCTGGTCTGGGTACTTTGTGAAAGATTGAAAAAATAGATTCATTTTTACCCATTCTATACCATTCAGAATTTTGCAAAATAAATAAATAAATCCAAAACAAAACATTATCAGTTCTATCAAACAAAAATGTACCGATTGTGCTTAAAAGTATAACATGGAAGAAAAGGAAAGGAAAGGGAAATGAGTAACAGGTGGGGGGGGGGGGGGGGGGGGGCAGATGTTCCTTCAAAGATTGAAAAAAAAACCCAGCAGAATCCAAATTTCCAAAGAATTAGCTTTCAGGCACTGAATGAAGTGGAAAGAGCTTGCTTGGATATTTTATTCTTCTGATTCATATATGATGTTTGGAAAAAAGGTTAAGACCTCATTGTTTCAGAATTTTGTTTTTTTAACACAATTTATTTAATTTGTTTTCTTTCCCCTCTTTTAATTATATCCCAGAGGTTTGTTGTTTGTCTTGCTTTGTTACCCGCTTTGAACTGTAAGGTATTAGCTTGTATGTTATGGTATGGTATGGAACGGAGTCAGATGACAAACAGAGATCCATCCCATAAGATATAAGAAGAGAGAGTTTGCACAAAGGTCTGATCTTTAGGTTTTTCAGTCATAAGAAATATCAGCTTGGGTTAATGTTACAAAACTGCCTCCTAACCTTGACAGTGGCCAGTACAAGTCACTTGGCAGTATCTAGCAGACCCTGATGAAGTGATCCATTCACTAAAGCTTTCTCTCAGAATGAGAGGTAGTGACTCCTTTCTGTTTGATAATTTCTAAGGATGCTACACTCTATTATTATTATTATCATTATTTATTTATTTATATCTTAACATAGAGGGGCATAATCGAAAGGGACGCCCAAGTTTTGTTGAAGACGTCCTTGCAAAATGTCCCAATGGAGGGGCGGGGAAACCCGTATTATCAAAACTAGATGGTTGACCATCTTTTGTTTTGATAATACGGTCGGGGACGCCCAAATCTTGAAATTTTGGTCGTCCTTAGAGATGGTCTTCCCTAGACTTGGTCGTTTCTGATTTTTGGCAATAATGGAAACCAAGGATGCCCATCTCAGAAATGACCAAATGCAAGCCCTTTGGTCATGGGAGGAGCCAGCATTGCTAGTGCACTGGTCCCCCTGACATGCCAGGACACCAACTGGGCACCCTAAGGGGCATTGCAGTGGACTTCATAAAATGTTCCCAGGAACATAGTTCCTTACCTTGTCCGCTGAGCCCCCCAACCCCCCTAAAACCCACTACCCACAACTGTACGGGTGAAGGGGGGCACCTAGATATGGGTACAGTGGGTTTCTGGTGAGCTTGTGGAGGGCTCACTGTTTCCTCCACAAACATAACAGGTGGGCCTGAGTCCGCCTGCCTGAAGTGCTGTGATGGACCTGAGTATGACATCTGAGACTGGCAAAAAATATTTTGAAAGATGTGTTTTGAGGGTGGGAGGGGGGTTAGTGGCCACTGGGGGAGTAAGGGGAGGTCATCCCCGATTCTCTCCGGTGGTCATCTGGTCATTTCGGCCACCTTTTTGTGCCTTGGTCGTAAGAAAAACAGGACCAAGTAAAGTCATCCAAGTGGTCATCAGGGACGCCCTTTTTTTCCATTATGGGTCGTGGACATCTATGTGTTAGTCACCCCCAAATCCTGCCTTCGCTACGCCTCCAATACGCCCCCTTGAACTTTGGCTGTCCCTGCGATGGAAAGCAGTTTGTGCAGCGCTGCGTATGCTTTGTAGCACTTTATAAATGCTAAATAGTAGTAGTAGACATCCAAAATCAGCTTTTGATTATACCAATTTGGATGACCCTGGGAGACCCTGGGATGACCCTGGGATGACCGATTTGTGTCGAAAGATGAGCATCCTTTTCTTTAAAAAATGAGCCTGTACTTAATATAGTAAATGACAGCAGATTAAGACCTGAACGTTCCATTTAGTCTGCCCAATATATATACCCAAGTTTGATTTGTCCTTGCCATTCTCAGGGCACAGACCATAGAAGTCTGCCCAGCATTGGTTATGCTTCCCAATTACCAGCGTTGCCACCCAATCTTCGCTAAGATTCTGTAGATCCATTCCTTCTGAACAAGATTCCTTTGTGTTTATCCCACACATGTTTGAATTCCATTACCATTTTCATCTCTACCACCTTTTGTGGGAGGGCATTCCATGTATCCACCACCCTTTCCATGAAAAAATACTTCCTGACATTACATTTACTTCCTATAAAAGATTTAAATACAAATACAATATAAATTCTTCCTCAAAATCAAGAAGCATATCACAATACCAAAAAAGCAAGATATGCAATTATTAAAGAAAAACTATTTACCTATTGATATGATTGTCCATGGCAGCACCACAAAATATGGAGGTCACATACAGGCAAAATAAAAATCTTAATTCTTTTTAAATCCAAGCTACAGTAGTAGCCTTGATTATATTCTCCATCAACAAATCCATAGCTCTCCTGAGCTTTAACTTAAAAAATACTTTGTGAGAAGGGAGAGGCTGTCCTACCCTGGTTAGGCCCCTAGAGGGCGCTGTTTCCCTAAAATGTCCAGGGAGAAGGGCTGGGTGAGTCGCTGAAGGGAGCCAGTAAGGGGAGGTATAGCTGGAGGTCGCTGGGACCGGGGAGAGTCCTGGAGGTGGAAACAGGTGCAGCAGGTTATGGGCTGGGTCCTGTTTGGCCATTAAACACTTAATACCCCACCTGAGTGGTGAGGGGGAGAGGAGAGCTAGCAGCGGAGGACGAGAGCTGGTAGCTGAAGCAGGAGGTCCCCATGTGAAGTACTGGCTAAGCCCTTTGGACTGGTGGTGAACTGTGTGCAAAGCAAGGAAGCTGGCTGGGGTAAGAAGGCCCTAGAGTGCCAGGTATAAGAACTGTGTGTTACAAGGATGGACTGGGTGTCCGGGTTACAAGGAAGGACTGGGGTGTCCAGGTTACAAGGAAGGACTGGGTGTCCAGGTGCTTAAGCTGGAAGATTGAACTGAGTAGGAAGAAATGTTTAAGCTGGAAGAACTGTTGAAGCTTGTAAAAGTGTTTTAAGCTGGAAGAAGTGTGCCCCAGGGGGCTGGAATAAAGATTTGTATGAGAAATATCCTGTGGTGAGACCTGACTATGTTTGCCTTTCGAGAAGCAGGTCACCCTGAGCAGAAAGGGGTAGTAGACTAATTTGCATAAAATCTGCATACTGGGAATCAGCTCACCCTGAGTGAAAGAGGGACCTGGGATCCTGAGGTGGGAGCTTCATCTTCACAGTACCCTCATCTTCACAACTTTCTTAAACTTGTTTTAAATCTGCTACAAGGTGGATTTATGACATGACTCCAAGTCTTAGTACTAGTTGCAAGGTTAAATAGCTGATCCTTATGATCTTGTTCTACTCAATTCACCATTTTATATATATTTATTACACAAGCCTCAATGAAGTACTTTCTACCTATTACCCAAAATATATAACCTAGTAAATACTGGACATCCCATTGTTTCTAGTATCAACATCATCAGAGTATGAGTGTCTGGCAACATGGATACCATCCCTAGATCCTATGCCACCAGTACTCCCAACAGTTTATATGCCACTATTGACTTCATAAGGAAAACTACCTTCCTTCAACTATGGCTACTGAATCCTTTAACACCAGCATCCCTACAAACACCAATTTAAATGTATTAAGAAATATCATCCTAGATGCCACTAGAGATGAATTGATCACCAAACTGCCTCTTTCACGTCATAACCATTCATTTTCAATTGAAGAGGACTTCTATCTTAAAGTAAATGGCACTTCAATGGAGTACCCTCTTGGCCCTACAATATGTTAACATTTTAATGAACAATAATTCTTCAGTTCCCATACCCAGAAGCCTCAGCTCCTCCTGAGATAGAATCTTCATAATCTGACTCATGGTTAAGAATCTCCTGGAGAAATATTATCAGTAATTTAACAAATGTGACTCTACTATCGAGTGGAACCAAGAACAGTATACACAGTAAGTCTACTGTCTTGATACTTCTGAGTAACTGCATGAGAGTCATATGTATTATACTTAGTAGATTTCTGGCATAATATATTTATATCTGCATGCTTCCACCTTCTTCCATTAATAGCTATAGTCAACACCAAAGCATATGATTCCAACACTCTGAGAGAGATTCTCACCTCGCAGATCTACCATAGACATCTTTGAAATAACAATACTCACCCAATAAAATGAGAAAACATAAACAAATCTAGATAAAAACCCAGGAACAATCTGGTACAGAAACATATCATCAAGGACCTACAAATCATTTTGAACAAAGATGTTATCTATTCACAGGACTTGCATGCCAGCCCTATCTTGGTTAACAGACAATCCATTAACCTCAAAAAAATATTCTCCAGTGACCAGACACTGCACTGTAAGAATACAAACTCAGGGACCAGATTCTTCCACAAAACTAAATGCCATTTCTGTCCTGATATCTACTCAAGTACATTATTATAAAAATTAACAACATCAACTACAACAGCTGGTACTCATTCATCTACTCTTCTCCTAATGTAATATATGCCACCATCTGCCAGCAATACTCTTCTCCTATTTACATAGGACAAACAAGCTAGTCTTAAAAATAAAAGGAATAAATTAACTCAAATCTGACCTCCAAAAGCCAGTAGGAATATATTTCACCCTTCAGGACACTCTCTATCAGACTTTAAGATTGCCATACTCCTACAAAGAAAATTCAAAGGGAGTGTATGGGGACAGGGGCGTGTCAAGATGGTGGCACACTGTTGATCGCGGCTCAGCTCTTTCGCTGGTTACTATTTTGTTCAGTTTTTCCACATTTCCGATACCGCATATCAAGTGTAATGTGACAGTTAAGGCTGGTTCCTCGATGGCCAGAACCTCCTCTCCACAACAGCAATCCATTGAAAGGTTCGCTGCGAGAACCCCCGTCCAAAATACCAGGAGGTGCCCTGCTGTTGCTCTAGGAGGAGGAGACCATGAAGACTTAGGACTGGATGTTACTCTCTCTCCCCCAGTTCTCAACTCACCGCCTCTCCCTGAAAGATGCCCACTCCAGCAGAGGTCTCCTGAATCGGAAGATGTTGAGGGTAAGCCTCTGGTTCAAGGTACTGAGAAGGCAGGTCCTGACGAGAGTTCTAACTGAGCATGAAGCTCTAATAAAGAAGCCAGAGATAGTAATTGGTTGAAGTTAAAGAAGGCTTCCGATCAGGTACCACATACAGTTCAAGCTTCTCCTACTAACCTACAAATGCACTCGATCTGCAGCCCCTCCTTACCTCTCTACCCTCATCTCCCCTTACATTCCTACCTGTAACCTCCACTCTCAAGACAAATCCCTCCTCTCAGTACCCTTCTCCACCACTGCCAACTCCAGGCTCCGCCCTTTCTGCCTCGCCTCACCCCATGCTTGGAATAAACTCCCTGAGCCCATACGCCAGGCCCCCTCCCTGCCCATCTTCAAATCCATGCTCAAAGCCCACCTCTTCAATGTTGCCTGCGGCACCTAACCACTACACCTCTATTCAGAAAACCTTGACTGCCCCAACTTGACATTTCGTCCTTTAGATTGTAAGCTCCTTCGAGCAGGGACTGTCCTTCTTTGTTAAACTGTACAGCGCTGCGTAACCCTAGTAGCACTCTAGAAATGTTAAGTAGTAGTAGTAGTAAGAAGCTACAGGATCTTTCAGCTACAATGATAAAAGATAAAATGTTATTACATCAAAAAATTGAGCAGATTGAAAACTACAATAGTAGATTAAATCTTCATTTTTTGAACTTTCCAAAAACCCCGGGTGTTACTCCTTTGGAAGCATTTCAGAAATATTTGTTTGAAATGTTGAATTATACCCCAGAAACTATTTTCTCGATAAATCGGATATATTATATATTAAATAAAAAAAATTCCGAAGCAGACTTTTGATATGATCCCTCAAGAAATTAATAAGAAAGATTCATTGAATGTATCTGAATTACTAGAGACATCTCTATCTGAAGATTCTGAAAGAGCGACCTTACTTGTTTCATTTGTATTTGAGCAAGACTTAGAGGCAGTAAAGCGTTTATCTTTTCGAATATTACAAACTTTATTCTATGGCAGGAAAGTTTGGATATTCCACGATGTTACAAAACAAACTTAAGAAAGGAGAAAGGCTTTTTTAGTCCTGAGAATGGAAACTTTGACATTGGGGGTATCTTTTTATCTTAACTATCCATGTAAATGTGTAGTTAAATATACGTGACTAAAATATGTATTTTTTTCAGAACAATTGTGTGCCTTTATAGATATTAAAAAAGTGACCACAGGTAGTAATCCAGTAAATTGAGATTATAACGCAATGTAGGGGGGCGGGGTTATAGCGTGTTAAGCATTCCTGATAAATATTCTTCTAAGCTTCTTTCCTGAGATTTTTCCTTTGAATATGTCACTCCAATTGTGATCTAATGAGGAATGACAATTCTCATGGTTTATGCTGACTTAAGTTAATATTTGTCCGTTTTCTCGCTCAAGTGTTTAACTTGTAAAGATTTTGTTTGAATAATAATAAATAAAATTAAAAAAAAAAAGAAACTTCAAAGGGACACTCCAGCATGGAACTGCCAAATAAGAATAAATTGAGAAGTTTGACACTATCACACTAGGAGGTGTATTTTCAAAGCACACAGACTTACAAAGTTACATAGAGGAGCATTTTCCATATGAAGTCAAAGTCGGATTTTGGACATTTTGTACAAATATCCCAAATCCGAATAGTAAATGTAACCATTCTCAAAAAAAGAAAAATTCCTTTTTTTTCAAAAATACAATTTCAAACAAGGTTTTATGTTTTGTGCAAATATCTTTTTAGGCCATTTTTGAAAAATAAAACACACAAGTTAAAAACGTACAAAATCAAGCCATTGGGATATAACAGGGGCCAGCGTTTTTAGCAAATTGGTTCCCCAGACATCCCAGGAGAGCAAAGGGGCACCTTAGGGGGGAGCACTGATGTAGACTTTACATAAATGCTTCCAGGTAAACATCTCACCATTGCTCCCTTATCTTGTCTGCTGAGTTCTCCAAAATCTACCTAAAAACCCACTACCCCCAACTGTATGCCACTACAATAGACCTTATGGGTGAAGGGATACCAATATGTGGGTACAGTGGGCTTTTAGTGAGTTTTGGAGGACTCACAGTTTCCACCACAAGTGTAACAGGTAGGGGGAGGTATGGGCCTCAGTCTACCTGCCTACAGTGCACTGAACCCACCACTACACTACTCAAGGGATATGCATGCTGCTCTAATGGACTTGGCTATAATATCTGAGGCTGTCATACAGGCTGGTGAGAACTATTTTTATTCATATTTTTTGGGGGTGGGAGGGGGTCAGGGACTGCTGGAGGGGTTATCCTTGAATCCTCCAGTATTTATTTGGTTATTTAGGGCATCTCTTTGTGTCTTATTCATTAGAAAAACAGGTCTAGACCAAAACATTGAAGTTTTCACCCTAGATGCTTTGGTTTTGTTCCATTATTGCTGTAAACATCAAAGTGTTAGGCACACCCTAATTCCGCCTCTGAATTGCCCAGCAGATGGATTACGTATATAAATATCTGCAAAATAGGTTTAAAAATTCCAATTTGGATGTTTTGAGAAGAAATCTGTCCAAATGCTGCTTTATGACACTTTTTGGATGTTTTTCACTTTTGAAAATGAGCCCCATAATAACCTATGGAACTTTGTAAGTCTAATGGGCCAATGATAAAAGGCAAACATGGGTGCTAGAGGCTATTATCGCCACAGTAGTGCCCATGTTTGCCTTCATCCTATGATCAGAGCTGGTGAGTAACAACAAGCTCATCAGATTTGAGTGCAAGTAGCATGCAGATGCATGCTAAACAGGGCATTAGGTATTCCTTTTCTATTCTCAATGGGAAGCAAGCCAAACATGGTTTCTTTTCCCGCAGCAAACCCTACGCCAGCTCAAAGCTGGTGTTAGGGTTTGCAGAGCATTGGGAAGGAATGGGGAACCATGTCCAGCATGCATTTGAAAGTTTAAAGGCCCCCAAGAAAAGGGGATGGTCCAGTGGACCTCTATCCCCCAGCCCCCATGAAAAACAGTTTCCCTAGGGAACCAGTGGGCACCACTCCTACCCCCTCCTCCCGGTGGCCTGGTGCCCCCAAGCCCTGTTGACCTAGTTCCCCCATACCTTATGAAGCAGGAGTAAGGAATTGAACTCCCTCCTCCTGTAAGCACCACCTTCAAAATGGTGGCACCCTGCCTTGCTCAGTGCATCCTGGGATGCGCCGGGTGGAGCTTCAATACCCATGTTGTTATTGAACAGATTCTTGCTTCATATGACGGAGACAAGAAAGCACATCTGATTTCTGGTAACAGTATTGGATATTTACTTTACAGTCCATTAAAGCGGATGGTCTTAATGATAATATTCAGTGGTCTGCTATAATTTGATGGCACGTGCTATAGGCAATAAAGTTATAGAAATACTAGTATAAATCCAAACTGGGGCATCTAAATTTGGGTGCAATCATTTACACCAAGTCAATGACAGGTGTAAATGGGTATCGTACAATGTACAAAGTGGCCCAGAGTACTTGAAGAACAGGATCTCCCTCTACACACTTTCATGGTCACTAAGGTCCTCCCAAGGAGTATCCCTAGCCACACCCTCTCCAAAGGACATTGATGTGATACCCGCAAGTGAGCCTTCTCCAGAGTAACCCCCACACTCTGGAATGTACTCCATGAAAGGCTCCGTTTAACAAAAGACTATCTCTACTTCAGGAAGCAGGTGAAAGCTTGACTCTTCAACCAGGCCTTAAATGGAAGAAGTATCTAACATGTTAGTTTCTCTCTGTCTCACACACACACACACAAACACGCACACACATACACACATGAGTGGCATGGGCTGCACATACTGCAACAGGACATGTTTATCCATTACTACCCTAGCTGAAATAATATTCAAGCACCTTTCTGACCTCACGTGTAACTTTCTTTAAAGTAGACCCTTATTTTCTTATTCTTGTTACTCTATCTTATCTATATGTTTAATCTTTGTTTACACCCTATGCTACTATTAAAATGTTTTATTACGCATTATGTTAACATTGTAAGTAGTATACCACGTCATACTTTGTATTGTTTGAATATTTTTATTGCTGTAATTGTCCATTGCGTGTGTTTGACTTATTCTTACTGTACACCGCCTTGAGCGAATTCCTTCAACAATGTGGTAAATAAATCCTAATAAATAAATAAATATAAGAGAGAAATGCCCTTATATGATACTGAAGCCCAGATCAGTGCATCCTGGATGCACTGGGCATAACAGGGCATCACCATTTAGAAGGTGGCATTCACAGGAGGAGGGAGTTCTATGCTATGTGAATATTGCATCCAGCATTACATATTAAGGGCATTTGCTTTAAACTTTGTTTTAATTCATTTATCCAGTTCTTATCCAGTCCTTACATGTACATGGTTTTGCCTTTTAATCCCAAAGGTAAATCCTAAGGGTGGTTGAACAATTAGGTATAAACTCTTTTGTTTCTGACTTTACTTGTTTTGGAATTTGGACTGCTTTGGGTCCTGTGCTGATCTGTACATATGCTGTCTTAGAATATAGAAGAAAATGATTTATGTTACTTTTACTAGTATTTCTACGGCTTATAGAATCTGGCTTTCTTGGGGGGGGGGGGGGGGTCAAGGTATCTGCGGCATGGCTAGGGCTTGTTGGGCCGGGAGCTGTGACAGAGGAGATTACTTGCAACGGGGATGAGCTAGATTCCTGTGGGGATGGGCAGAGATTGGCTAGGTTCCCCATGGGGATGGATGGGGATGGGTTAGATTCCAGTGGGGATGGGCTGGGAAGGGTTGGATTTCTGTCCCTGTGCAACTCTCTGCTCAGGAGTTGGTGGAGAAGTCATACCTTGGAACTCACTTGGACCTTGCAACTGCAAGATCCTGGATGTATTAGTTGGGTACTCATGGGATGCTTGGGGATCCACAGTTACCTTCTCTTTCAAAAGCTGAGAGTGGTTGGCGTCTCATTTATTGGTCATTTATTCACTTGGAGGGTAATGATTTGTTTTATTGAAGGGGTGGACCTCATCATGCAGATGATGAAAGATCTGGTTACAATTTCTGGTCATTTTCTATTTAGTGTGATTTATTTGGTTACACATTACTCATCAGGGCCAGAAATGTAAAGGAAGTGGAATGTTTGCTGAAGAGAGTTAATGATAAACTGACTAGAGTTGTTTTGTTGCATCATTGACTTGTTGATTGTTCTGGTCTTTATCAGCCTGATTGGGTCCATCTGTCCATCTTCTGTTATAGGTTTAATCATTTTAATTTCAGGATATTTTGGAGGGTGGGGGGGGGGGGGCAAGTGTTAGGGCTACAGTTGATGTGGAGGCAAGTTGCTGTCTTTGCTGGTGGTGGAGTTATATTTGTGAGCCCTGGTAAGTTCCAGCCTAAGAAGGATGAGATGCATATGAATATTTGGGTCAAGGAGGATCTTTAACTCTCAAGTATCACTGCTGGGTGTATTTAGGATATTTTAAGGAATGACCCATTGGACTTTATCAAGTAACCTGGTGTCACTACAGGGGGTTTTGGATGGCCTAGAAATAATCAATTGATGCACACCGTTTTGGTTAGGATGTTACCATTTAGCTAGGTCACCGAATGTGGCAGTTTATAGGTTGGAGCTGAGGATACATTATAGCATGGTATTATATAATATGCAGAGAATTCTTTGTTACTAGGTTAGAATGATGTCATTGTACTGTTGAATGTTAAGGATTGTTATAGTTTGGTTTACTAAATATGTTTGATTTTCAAAATTCTAAGACAAATTGGGCCAGAATACTTAAAGAATAAGTTAGCCTTTTACACATCTTTGAGACCTCTAAGGTCCTCTCAAGGAGCATCACTATATTTACCCAAATTAAAAGAAATTGTGCATGTGATACCCACCAGCGAGGCTTCTCAAGAGTAGCCTGCACACTCTGGAATTTACTTCCAGAGGGGCTACATCTAACTCAAGACTACCTCAACGTCAGGAAACAGGTGAAAGCCTAGCTCTTCTCCCAAGCTTTTAATGCACAGGATGACTGACTGTACACCACTCTGCATCTGGAACAGCTTGCTACACAAACTGCCTTGAGTTTAGCCAGCCATCTATATATCCCTAATGACTCTGTACCACCCATCTTGTCCCCATATATATATCTTCACTTGGACTCTTGGCTATACAGTAAGCTGCATTGTAGAAAAGCACTAGCATCATATCTATGTTATTTGAATGTTCTAATGCATACTTATTAGGTGTTTCATTACTATTATGCTGACATCATATTATACCTGTGTTATTTGAATTTCAGTGCTGTTAAATGTGTATATTTTTGATACTGTTTCATGGTAATCCTATTATTAGGTTTCAATTTGCAGTTTTTGAGTTTACCTCATGTATTGTATGTATGCTTTTATATGGCCATTTTACTATTGTTATGATGTTAACAAAATTGTAAGTTTTATGTGAAACTGTACACTGCCTTGGGTGAATCTCTTCATAAAGGTGGTTAATAAATCTCGATAAGTACATAAATAAAGCTGTGGCTCTGTTTTGGAACAATTCTTGTATTTGTTGTTATTTACACAGGAAATGGTGTGTGTGAATGCCCACATTATGCTATTTACATGTAAAAGCTATGCACGCTTTCTAAAATGACCTCAAAATGTATTACAAATATGTTCAGTCATACATTCTGAAGAAAATGTTTAATCAAGCGGTAGTGCCTGAATACTCACGTTTAAATAATGTAGTATAAACCAATTCAGATTTTAATATAGATTTCATGCTGGAAATAATCTGTTCAATGGTGTGAACTAATAATGTCATTTAATGCTGTTTCATCTCCCTTTTGCATGGAATAGGATTTGGAGATGCAACTGGAACAATTTTAATACATTACATAGTTCAACTTAAGTATAAAGTAAAGAAATTTCCCAATGAAAACTATATTATTATAATCCTCTTACAGCATATCTGTTATAAATGCAACAAAACATCTAGACGTAGTTACTAATAATAAGGTATTACAGTTAGGCCATAACAAGAATTCTATATATGAAATGGATTATCAAATACCAATCAAATTCCTAATATACTATTTAATAACAATTGCTGAATTGTTCAGTTTTTAAACTGAATTACATTAATTTGGAGCAATCTGTCTACCTAATTATATACATTTGATTTGATTATATACGTATAGATTTAATATTAACAGATATGTACTATTTGGCCCCTCCTGTCTACATAATTTCCATTATATGTACCAATCTATAGACCCTGTTTACTAAGGTGTGCTAGCGTTTTTACTGTGTGCTAAAATTAGCGCACACTAAATGCTAGAAACAGCCATGTTTTCTCACGGATGTCTCTAGTGCTAGCACGTGCTACAAATGCTAGTGTGCCTGTAGCATGGCTTAAAAATCAGGGCTGTATTTTTGGCCATCACCTTTCTTTAAGGTCAATATACTATTCACTCACAGTGTGTCCCTTAATTTGCTGGTCTGATCACTTAAAATTTTGCTACCCATGTACATAAATTGGGTAGAAAAATATTGAACAGATTTTAGCTCCTGGATGAAATCACTGAGGTGAAGTTATCTTCTTCTTTTTTTTTTTTTAAGAAAAATATAATTCTATCATGTTTTAAACTCTAGTTTTCCAAACAAATAAACAAAAATTGATGATCTTCTTTGCACATTTGTACATTATCCTGCTTATTTTTGAAGGAGAAGGGTGCCCATCTTCTGACACAAATCAGGAGATGGGCGCCCTTCTCTTAATGGCGGCGAAATCAGTATAATTGAAAGCCGATTTTGGCCGCCTTCAACTGCAGTCCATCGCAGGAGCGGCGAAAGTTTAAGGTGGGTCGGAGGCATAGCGAAGGCGGGATGGGGGCATGGTTAACACATGGGTGCCCGCGGCCGATAGTGGAAAAAAGAAGGGCGGCCCTGACAAGCATTTATCCGACTTTACTTGGTCCATTTATTTTCAGGACCAAGCCTCAAAAAGGTGTCAAAACTGACCAGATGACCACCGGAAGGAATCGGGGATCACCTCCCCGTATTCCCCCAGTGGTCACCAACCGCCTCCCACCCTAACAAAAAAAAATCACTTTTTTTGCCAGCCTCAAATGCATTACCCAGCTCCATGACAGCAGTATGCAGGTCTCTGGAGCAGTTTTAGTGGATGCAGTGCACTTCAGGTAGACGGACTCAGGCCCATCCCCCCGTACCTGTTATACTTGTGGTGGTAAATGTGAGCCCTCCAAAACCCACACAAAACCCAATGTACCCACATGTAGGTGCCCCCTTCACTTATAAAGGCTATGGTAGTGGTGTACAGTCATGGGGAGTGGGCTTTGGGGGGGATTTGGGGGGCTCAGCACCCAAGGGAAGGGAGCTATGTACCTGGGAGCAATAAATGAAGTCCACTGCAGTGCCCCCTAGGGTGCCCGGTTGGTGTCCTGGCATGTGAGGGGGACCAGTGCACTACAAATGCTGGCTCCTCCCATAACCAAATGGCTTGGATTTGGCCGGGTTTTGAGATGGCCGGCCTCGGTTTCCATTATCGGCAAAAGCCGAGGCCGGCCATCTCTAAGTCCGGCAATCTCAACATTTAGGTCGGCCATCTCTAAGGTTGACCTAAATGTTGAGATTTGGCCGGCCCCGACCGTATTATCAAAACGAAAAATAGACGCCTATCTTGTTCGATAATATGGTTGGCTCCGCCCCTTCCCGGAGCAGTCCCCGGAGATGGGCGCCCTTAGAGATGGGTGCCCCCATTTGATTATGCTCCTCTATATCAGCTAAAGGATAAATATTCAGATGGCAGTGGCCAGCAAAAGTACACCATTGCGCATGTATGAACACTGCACACGCGTATGCTCTCAGGAAAGGAATACACATTGTTTCAGCCTTTTACATGGTACAAGTACACACTCCTAAAGCTACGCACATGTGTGAAGGCTTATGATCTATTCTATACTGGCTCCTATATTGGTCGTGCCCAATTTTTGGTACACTTTCTTGAATCTATCCCAATGGTATTAGTGATGGGCTGTCATTTGCAATAACATTGGATATTCCCCTATGGACCAATTTCATCCTGTTTAAATCTTACATAGCAGTAACATACAAGTAATACACATAGGGCCAAAAGGCACCTTAAAAATTGGTGCCGAAGAATCATGTGATTAGTGTGATTCTATAAACTACGCCTAAAGTTATGCATAGTTTATAGAATATGTGCACATGCTGTTCTTGTAATGAAATTTAGGAACACCCAGTTAGGCCACTTAAAACCAGGCCTAAATGCCTGCATCTAAGTTAGGTGCAGATCAGGTGTATTCCATAACAGTGCGTATAGTTTTTTTAAGCGCCCACAACCCACCCTTCCATGCCCATAACCACACCTACCTTTCAACTACACTCATAAGAATTTATACGCACTGTGCTATAGAATACACCTAGAATGCTGTATGTGTAAATTCTAAATAAATCTAATTAGTGCTGCTAATTGGTTAAGTATCAATTATTGGCACTGATTGATTATTGCGCACAACTTAAGGCACCAAATATAGAATTTGGGGGGGGGGGGGGGGGTAGTAAATGATAGCAGATAAATACCTGAACAGTCCATCCAGTCTGTCCAACAATCATACTCATTATCAATTCATGATTAAACCAACAAAAAATGAGATATAAAATACTTGATCATGGTCTTTGGCATTTCTGAGACATAGACTGTGAAGTCCATCCAGCACTGTCCTTATATTCCAACTACCAGAGTTGCAATTGAAGCCCACTCTACCCTATCTGAATCCATCTTATCGTTTGTGGGGCACAGACTGTAAAAGTCTGCCTAGCACTGTCCTCACATTTCAGCTACTAAATTTTCAGTCAAAGCCCTTTCCAGTCCATCCTAAACCAGATTGACATATATGGGATGGAGACAGTAAAAGTCTATCCTGCACCCGCCTTAGTTCTTCAAGCCGGAGTCCACATCTAAGCACCATGCAACACATCCATACACATTCAGCATTTATGTTTGTTTTTTTTATATCATCCATTTTCTAATTAAAGAACCTCTGTGTTCATCCCACACCTTTTTGAATTCCAGCACCATTTTTGTCTCTACCTCATCCCTAGGGAGGCATTCCAGGCATTGTCCATGTTCTCCGTGAAAAAGAACTTCCTGACATTACCACTAATTCTACCCTCCCCCCCCCCCCACACCTAAATTTATGTACTTTAGTTGAGTTTTACCGTTTCCAATTCTCTGGAAAAGATTTGTTTTAATATTAGTACCTTTCAAGTATTTAAAGGTCTACTACTTCCACTGCATGCAAGTCTATCATGTGAATATTCATTGTGGACATACTGAATACCTGACTGGCTGGGGTGCCTCCAGGACCAGGTTCGGGAACCACTGCTCAAGGGTATACATATTCAAGGTTTCCAGTCTCTTCTCATATGTCTTTTGGTGCAAGCCCCACTTCAAGCCTTTATACATCCTAAGCAAGATACGGCCTCCAAAATTGAACACAAGACTCCAGGTGGGGCCTCACCAATGATATGCGCATGGGTATCAACACCTCCTTTCTTCTGCTAATTATGCCCCTCTCTATGCAGCCTAGCATATGACCACCACTTTGTCACACTGTTTCATCACCTCCAGATCCTCCGATACTATCACCCCAAGATTATTCTTCCTGACAGCCTCTCACCTCCTAGGACATATGGCTTCTTTGGACTTCTACTCCCCAAATGCATTTTTTGCATTAAATATTAACTGCCAAACATTAGACCGTTCTTCTAACTTTTGTAAATCTTTTTTCATGTTTTTCACTCCCTCCACAGTGTCCACTCTGTTACAAATTTTATATATTGAAAAGAATTCCATTGGCCACCACACTCTGACATCTGTCTGTCAAAAAGTTTGTAATCCAATTCACCACTTTGGGTCCTAATTTCAGCCTGTCAAGTTTATTCAAGGACCTCTTATGAGGAACCATGTCAAAGGCTTTGCTGCAATCCAAGTAGATAACATGTAGCTCATGTCCACAATCCAATTCTCTGGTCACCCAGTCAAAGTATTCAATCAAATGTATATGGCATGATTTACATTTGGTAAAATTATGTTGCCTTGGATCTTGTAAACCATTGGATTCCAGAAAATTCACTATCCTTTCTTTCAGCAATGCTTCCATTACTTTTCCAATAACTGAAGTGAGGCTTACCAGCCTATAGTTTTCCACTACTTCTCTGTCACCACTTTTGTGAAGAAGGACCACATCTGCTCTTGTACAATCCAACAGAACCTTTCCCACCTCCAAGGATTTATTAACACATCTTTAAGAGGACCTGTCAAAACCTCTCTGAGCTCCCCCAGTATCCTAGGATGGATTCTGTCTGGTCCCATGGTTTTGTCCACCTTGTTGTTCTTAAGCACTTTCTTCCATGAATGCTGCGATATCTACTCCATTCTCATATGTAAGTTTGCTAGCCAATTGTGGTCCTTCTCCAGGATTTTCATCCTTGAACACAGAACAAATGCATTTATTTAGCATGTTTGCTATTTCCTCATCACTCTCCACATAGCGCTCCACAGCATCTTTCAGTCTCACAATTCAATTTTTAGCCTTCCTCATTTCACTAATATACCTGAAAAAGTTTTTGTCTCTCCTCCTTACATTTCTAGCCATTTGTTCTTCTGCTTGTGCTTTTGACAGATGCATATCTCTCTTGGCTTCTTTCAGTTCCATCCAGTATTCTTTTCTGTGTACTTCTTCTTGAATTTTTCAGTATTTCATGAATGCCAACTCTTTTGCTGTTATTTTCTCAGCCACTTCTTTGGAGAATCATACTGGTTTCCTTTTTCTCTGCCTTTCATTTACTCTCCTTATGTAAAGGTCTTTAGCCAATTTTGTAACTCTTTTTAGCCTGGACCACTGTCTTTCTATTTCTCGTATGTCCTCCCATCCTATCACCTCTTTCTTCAGGTACTCTCCCATTTTATTAAAGTCAGCATGTTTGAAATCCAATACTTTGAGTTTTGAGTGGCTGTCCTCCACTTTAGCTGTTAAATCAAACCAAACCCACTCAGACATTAGCCACACTGTCCCCATTTATGAGTACTGGATCTAGCATTGTTCCTTCCCTCATGTGTTCCATCAACATTTGTCTGAGCAGAGTACTTTGAAAGGCCTCCGTGATCTCTCTACTTCTTTATGATTCTACCCAATCAACTTCTAACCCAACATATAAAGCCTATTCCCATGATCCAAAAAGCATTCTGGTTAAAATTCAGCTGGCGGCGGTCAGCATTTAAAAAAAAATTGCTGTCACTGACTAAATAATTTGTTGAATATTCAATACTGGACCTGTCTAGGCACCAGCATTGAATATCACCTGGGACCCATATAAGAGGAAGTGTCCTTCCCCTCCTCCCCTCCCAATTCCAATCCTCCCCTCTAGATAAAAAACCCAACCCCCTGGCACCTTCCCCCAATACCACACACAAACACCTGGTAACAGACTCCCCATCCTGAAATCTTCCTCTAATAGTACACCCTGCCTTGTCCCCCCCTCATCCACCCACTTTTAGGAATCCCCAGAGATTACCTTTAGGTCTGAGGTGTTCCAGTGGGGTCAATCAGGCAGGAGGAAACAACACTTACTCCTGCTCCTAGCAGCTCATGGTAGAAAATGGGTGCCCTGAGTGGTAGTCTTGTGGTATTACCACAAGAGGTCAGCCTTCTATATATGGACCACTAGAGAGCTGGGGTGGATGGGGGCAGGGGAAAGTCTGCTATTGAGGCTGGGTGTGTTATTGGGGGAATGTGCTGAAAAAGGGAAACCCGTCTATGGGGTGGTGGGGATCAGGGGGGTATGGCCTTGTTAGTGGGGACAGAATAGAGGGAAACTGAACCACAGCTTCGACTACTACCCAGAAGCTATGCGAGTTCTGGCCAATATTCAATGCCAGCACCCACATAGCTAACAGCCAATGTTAAGACTGCTTTTTATGTGGTCCTATTTGTCTGCTTAGCAATGCAAACACAGGCACCGAATATTGTCGGTACCCACACAGGTGCCAGTTCCTATCTGACTCCACCCTCATAAGATTTTCTCTGGCTCACTTCAAAAATGGATGGTCAGAGCTAATATTCAGTGGCACTGCCTAGCTAAAGTTCTACTGAATATTGGCATCCAGCCCACTGAACAAAATTTGAGTGGGCAGGAGCCTCTCCTGTCTGCTTAAATCACTTTGAATATCAACTAGATTGTCTGTGGTGATGAATCTGCTCTTTACCTTCTGTTGAAATGGAAAACATTTGGTCCATATGCTTTAGTGAATATTCCAATGTAAGAAGAGTGTACTACAAGGAGAACTTGGATAAGAACAGCAGAAAGAGATTGAAATTCTCCTACCTCCTCCAAGCTTGTGGAGTACAACTTGGGATAATCACCACCTCAAGCATGTCTGAACTCTACTTCCAGCACATTGCTTAAAGCAAACATCATTCCTGAGAGTCCTTTTATCTTCAAAGTACTATTAAATAATCTCTGTAGAATCGACCCCTGATGGCTTCCTATGTGCAGGTAGACTCAGGGGACAATGTTCAGACAGCGGGAGTTAGACCAGCTAACTCTCACGCTTGGCGCTAAGCCCAGATATTCAACACTGGGCTGTTTCCAGTGACCGGCACTGAACACCTGGTTTAATTTTGGCCAGTTTGAAGACAACCGGCTAAGTCAATATTCAGATTTAGCCAGTTATCTTCAAACCAGATATACCAGGTTTTCAAGCAGCCAAATAGGGCCACTAAACCTGGTTTAAAAATTGGCAGATAGCCAGTTATATCACATGGTATAACCAGCTATCCACTATCCGCTAACTGGGGATATTCAGCAGGAGATAGCCAGTTATCCCCTGCTGAATATTGGTGGATAACTGGTTAAGAACTATGTAACCAGTCAGCAGCCATTCTGGCCTGTGCCCCCAGACTATCGCTGGCCCTGCCCCCAAGTAACATCACTCGAGGGTGCAAGGTGAAGAAGGGCAGGCAAGCACCAGATGCATGATGTATCAGAAAAGTGGGTGCTTCCTTTGTCATGCCAACTAAGGAGAACCTTTGAGCATTCCTTAGAGCTGACTTAGAACATATCATTCTGCTGGCCATACGGCACACTTCCTATCTCAGAAAGTCTGAAAATTCTTGGAGTCACTATTGACCGAAACCTCACACTTGAGACCCACGTGAAGAATATAATGAAAAAAATGTTCCACTCGATGTGGAAACTTAAGAGAATAAAACCTTTTTTCCCAAGAAACATCTTCCGCACCCTAGTACAGTCATTAGTGATAAGTCATCTGGACTACTGTAACTCTTTATACGCAGGCTGTAAAGAACAGACCATTAAAAAACTCCAAACAGCCCAGAACACCGCTGCCAGACTCATCTTTGGAAAAACTAAATACGAAAGGGCGAAACTTCTAAGAGAGAAACTACACTGGCTACCACTCAAGGAACGAATTGAGTTCAAGATCTGTACAACCGTCCACAAAATCATCCATGCAGATGCCCCACTCTATATGTTAAACCTAGTGGACCTACAGCCTAGAAACGCCAAAAAATCGGCCGCAAATTCCTCAATCTGAACTTCCCCAGCTGCAAAGGAATTAAATACAAACAGGCATACGCTACTACTTTTGCATATAAAAGCACACAGATCTGGAACGCACTACCCATGGCCCTGAAAACTATGGACAATCTAACTAGCTTTCGCAAAGCTTTGAAGACACATCTCTTCAAAAAAGCCTACTAAATACATCCTAATAAACCATTCTCAAATTACTCAGGTGCATCAAAACACCTTTCACAATACCTTACCTAGCACCATACACCTAAACCATACACCTTCAACCGATTATTGAATGTATTTAAGATAATGTAATGATTGCATCATAACAACACTCTGTAAGCCACATTGAGCCTGCAAAAAGGTGGGATAATGTAGGGTACAAATGCAATAATAATAATATTAATTTATGTTAGCTAACTACTTGGTTTTAACTATGAACTTTTCTTTTATTCCTGTGTTAACTGGGCAAGGTAGATATGGCTTCTTGTCAATTTTGTAGAACTATTATATCTCGTGAATGAGTTCTTGTCCCTAATGTCAGAAATGCAGAAATTCAGTAAGTTACACTTGCATGTTATATTCTTTTGTTCTTGTTAATGCCCATTCTGTTAGAAAAGAAGATTGCTACTATTTTTGATTTAATCCATGACAGAAATTAGATTTTGTTTGCATTACTGAATCTTGTCTTTATGATCATGAAGCAGACTAATCAATGGTCACCACTATCGCAGATCCTTTTCAACCTAATGATGGCCCCACTAGCCAAGTCCTTATCCAACCAAGGCCTTAACCCTTTCATTTACGCAGATGATGTCACAATATACAGTATATCCCTTATAAACATGATCTAACAGAAATCACCAATGAAATCAATCTCAGCTTGAACATCATGAACTCATGGGTGAATGCATTTCAACAAAAACTCAACACAGAAAAAACACACTGTCTCATCCTCTCATCCCAATACAACACGAACAAACCCACCAATCTAAACACCCCAGATTACACCCTCCCCATCTCAGATAGCCTGAAAATTCTCAGAGTTACAATTGACCGTAACCTCATGCTAGAGAGCCAAGTAAAGTCTACAACAAAGAAAATGTTCCACTCAGTGGGGAATCTCAAATGTGTGAAACCTTTCATCCCAAGGGAAATATTTCGCAACTTGATACAGTCAATGGTACTAAGCCATGCAGACTACTGCAATGGAATCTATGTGGGATGCAAAGAACAAATCATAAAGAAACTTCAAACTGCTCAAAACACGGCAGCCAGACTTATATTTGAAAAAACACGATTCAAAAGCGCCAAACCCCTGCAAGAAAAACTACACTGGCTCCCAATCAAAGAACGTATTGCGTTCAAAATCTGTACCATGGTTCATAAAATTATCTACAGCGAAGCCCCGGGATACATGACAGACCTCATAGACCTACCAACTAGAAACATAACAGGATCAACATGAACATACCTAAATCTCCACTACCCAAGCTGCAAAGGACTCAAATACAAATCAACTTATGCATCCAGCTTCTCCTATATAAGCACACAACTATGGAACGCATTACCAAACGTGGTGAGAACAACGTATGACCACCTAAACTTCCAGAAATCACTAAAAACTAACCTGTTCAAAAAAGGCATTCCCTACCGATCCAACTTAAATGCCTGAACCCTGCAACACAAAGAAACCAAAGCTCGTACTGGACATAACTTAACTCTTTCTCCCTATGATTCCCTAATGTGTCTGTTACACATGATCTTTATTCTACCACAACATCACTTTGTATTTGTTCATACCGGAATTGGCGATCACCATTACGGTACTATGTAAGCCACATTGAGCCTGCAAAAAGGTGGGAAAATGTGGGATACAAATAAATAAATAAATAAATTATGCCCTCCTGGATACTTAGCTTTGCCTAAACCATCAATTTAAAAATGTAGAGGTGATCTCTTATTTATATTTAAGACTGAACTGCACTTTCATGTTTCTACTTTTGAAGCTGACAATAGGTATGAAACTTTTTTTGTTTCTTCATCAGCTTTAAACATTCTCTTGTGTTATTGTCCCTCTGGTCTTTAGCAAGCCTTTGTAAAATACTTGGGATGTCCATATCAGGATGTGCACAACTCCCCAATTTCTACATAGATGACTATGAAAAACTGGACGTTTTTTGCGTGAGCCACAAAGTGAAGAATTAAAAGTATACAAAAGCACTGCCTCCAACTATTCTTTCTCAGACTATTTTTTTTCTCATTTAAAATGTGTTTATTCTTCACTATCTTTTCTCACTGCTTTTTTTTGTTTGATTTTTTTCATCCTATCTCGACTACCTTCCAAGTTTCTGGACCCTCAAATCTTACAGAGAGCTGCTCCATTTAACCTTTCTTGCTAAGAGCTGCTCTGAAATGACAAGTGACAAGTGGCTGGCCATGCTTTCAGAGCTCAAAGGCTAAGTCACTAAGAATATGTCATGTTTATGCTATTTGATTGCAAACTAGAATCAAAGAAGCTGCTATTTAAAATTGTGACTCACAGATCATAATTTCAATGAGCCATTCTTCTGGTTTGTTTTTGATTTATTAAAAACAGATCCCTTCCAGGATTAGGAATTTTTTTATAGAAATACTTGCATTCATATCAGATTAGAATTGTCTATCATAAAAGCTGAATATGAAAATACGTCTTTTAAAACCTTTCTCTTGATTATATCAAGTTCCAGTTATAGCCCAGCTCTTTAAACTACAGAAAATTTCCATAGAAAATCTCCAGGCATTCATGGATGCCCAATTTAGCTTGGTTAATTTGCATGGAACTGCTCACAGAAGAATCATTTTCAAAGCCATTTATCCAGGTAAATGGACCTGTTTGAAATGTACTATCCTCTGTCCAGCTAAAAGCTTATGGAGACCTTCACAGGTTGTTTCAAATAAAATATTCCTATGGTCATATTTAGATCAAGAGAGGAAAAGAACAGGTGCCCATTTGATTTACAAAATGTGCATGTAAGTATTTTGACCCAGCTCAGCAGTCATCAAAAACAGAAAGTGGAAAAATCTGTGGCTGCTTTTAACATACATGCTTTCTGATTTCTAGTGTTCGGCTGCTTTTAACATACATGCTTTCTGATTTCTAGTGTTCAACATGAATGGAGAAGTAGATTATCAGCTACAGCAATAGGCTGAGAACCAAAGAAATCAGGGTCTAAATCCCACTGCTGTGCCTTGTGATCTTAGACAAGTCACATAAAAGGCATTCTATAAACCAGCCCCCTGATATTCAGCTGGGGATGGGCAATGCTTTTGATGTTTGCTGCTGGCATTAAACACAAATATTCAATGTCGGGCTGTTTCTGGTGACCACCATTGAATATCCAGTTTCATTTCTGACTGCAGTAACTTAACCAGTTAAGCCAATATTCAACACTAACCAATTAGCGGTTAAAGATAGGCCTGCTATTTACGCGGCCTATTTTAACCACTAAATATAGCCAGTTTGATGTTGAATATCTGCATATATGTCACACGATATAGCTGGTTAGTGGCTAGCCGCTAACTGTGGGTATTCAGCAGGAGATAAGCGTGGTTAAGCACTAAAGCACTATATAATTGGCCAGGACCCATTCCTAGCTAGTTAAACAGTTTTGAACATCAGGACCAAGGTGCTATCATTTACGTTCTCATTACATGTGTAAATGTACAGAATACTGACAAGTTTGTATGTTGTCTAAAACAGTGGGATAGCCAGACTTGACGTGGGGGGTCAAGAGCCCAAAGTGGAGGGCACATTTTGGTTTGCCTCCCTGCTGCTCCCTCCGCCGCTGCCACCTCACATACCTTGGCTGGAGGGGGTCTTCAAATCCGCTAGCTGAAGCATTTGACCAGCGTTGGTCTCCACCGCATTGCCTGCCCTGCTTTTCCCCTCATGTCAAGTACACATTCATTTTAATGAAATTGAGCATGTGCAAAGTGCCGAGCATGCTCAGTTTCACTAAAACGAGCATACATGCATTGTGAGGGGAAGAGCAGGGCAGGCAATGCGGCAGAGCCGAGGACCAGCGCAGGACAAACACTTCAACTGGTGGGGGTTGGGGACCCCCGCCAACCAAACCAGGGGCCCCAGAGCCAATTTTGGGAGAGGCAAACCCCTGTGGACTCCAATAGCTATGCTACTGGTCTAAAAGTGACTGTGTGCATTACAAACAATGTAATTTAGTCAAATCTGCAGAGCTGCCAAGTTGCCCAGTTCCAGGACAGAGATTTTAGAGCAGTCCTGGATTTCTGACAATCTCATCCTGATGCATTATGGGACCTGCAGCATCAAGTTCAATGGGCAGAATTAGAGACTACAAATACTGTAAAGCTTTGGGATTGTAATTTCAAAAGGATGTTCAAGTCAGAATAGAGATGTCCAGCTCAAAGTGTCCAAAACAGATATCCATCTCAAGTGTATTTTCCAAAAAGAAATACATCAGGTTTTGCTGTTAAAATATACATGTGATGGTCGTCTATGTGCTGAGAATGTCCAACATGAATAGTCATTTTACAAACTGGGATGTCCAACTCATGAACAGCAAAAAAGCACGGACAAAAGACATCTGTATGACAGCATTCTTAGAAGAATGGCCACACAGATGCCCCTACATAGTAGAGGAGTAGCCTAGTGGTTAGTACAGTGGGCTTTAGACCAAGAGATCTTAACTCTTTTATTTTGTAATTGTGAGCCTTCCAGGAACAGACAAATGCATACTGTACCCAAATGTATACCACTTTGATAGCTTGCAGGCTTGCAGGAGGCTTGTATAATTTATTGCAGTAGGTATTTTTCTGTTTCTAGAGGGCTCACAATGATAATAATAGTAATAATATTTAAAGTGGGATTTGAACCTGGGTCCCTTGTTTTAAAGTCCACTGCACAAACTACTAGGCCAAGGGTGTCCAACCTCAGTCCTCACCAGGTCGGGGTTTCAGGATTTCAATAATTTACAACAGGCTTTAATTGGTGTAAATCCTCACACCCAAAATTAGGCACAGACCCCTAGTCCAAATGCTATTCTATAAAAGGCACTCAACTTTGAGGGTCATTTATGGAATAGCACTTATCACTAATAGAATTCAGATCTATGTCACATTTGGCAGTAATTGATATAATGCAAACATCATAATTCACATTCTACAGCTGATAACACTATTTAACATATTTATAAAGTGAGGTGAATTCATTTGCAGATGACATAAAAATATACAAGTTTGTTAAAACACATGTGGACTATGAAAAAGTGCAGGAAGACCTTAAGAAATTGGAATACTGGGCATCCAAATGGGAGATGAAATTTAATGTGGACAATTGCAAAGTGATGCACATTAGGAAGAATAACACAAATTATAGTTATCTAATGCTAGAGTCCACCTTGGGGATCAGCACCCAAAAAAAAGGTCTAGGTGTCATTTGTAGACAATATGCTAAAATCTTCTGCCCAGTATGTAGTGGAAGCCAAAAAAACAAACAATTGGCTTGAAATTATTAGGAAAGGGATGGTAATTAAGACCAACAATACTATAATGCCTCTGTATCGCTCCATTGTACTGTAGGGGTATTTTCCTGCTATCTCACCTTTACTGGTCTGAGGCCTGTCCAAGCCTGAACCATCTTTTACTATCTGCATGGATTCTACAGCCTGTGACCTGAATACATCTGAAACCATCAGAAACCAGCTTTTCTACAAATGAAAATTACTGCTTGGCATACCTATGATGACTTCATCCAAGGATGCATTGTTTACTGCAAACTAGCCTCCAGTTATCTCTTGGGAAGAGTGGAGGAGCTTACCTCACAGAAGACAAATGCCTCTGGGAGTATATGTGAATCAAGAGGGAGGTTGCTACCAGAAGCCTAGTGACTGAAGACTTTCTGCTATCACAAGACCTTTCATTGTCCACCATGAATTCTGCTGGACAAAATTACAACATTTGTGATTGGTCCATAGGTATCACCTGACTCAGAAAGATACCAATGTTGTACTGAAGAGGAAGAGGAGAAGGGAAAAGAACAGAAGACTGGTTTGTGGATAGATTGCTCTGAGAGGTACCAGAGAGAGAGAGAGAGAGAGAGAGAGAGAGAGAGAGAGAGAGAGACTGATTTTCTAAACAAACCAGTGAACTGAATACCTTTTAACAAGCTGACAAGGTCAGCTCAGCTACAGTACTAGGCCTCACCTGAAAAGACTGTATAATTGTATACAGAATATAGACCTTGGATTTTATTCCTGGACTGAGATAAACCCCAGAGGATTCTGCTAGAGTTGCAGGGAGAAATCCGATTCTTCACCACTGGAAGTGTGCAATAAGGACTGAAGGGTAAGAGAAGTGGATTACTACCTACAGCTCGGGTTTAGTTAGTCTAAGGCTTTTTTGTCTCAGGATTTGTGGTCTGTTGTGGTATTACTAGCTACTAAGTATGTATTTTACACAACATGTTTTAGTTGTGTAAGTTGTCAGAATCTCCTTAGGATATTAGTGGTGTGATTAGTTATCACTTATTCATATAGTTTATTTGGTGATAATTTATTTTTGTAGTACAAGTCTATATTTGTAACATGCTTTGCATTTTGCCAGATATATTTTTATATCTATAATAAATATTATATTCATATATGTGGTATTGTTCCTTTTATTGGTACAGCTAGTCAGAAAAGACTAAGGACAAATAAGAGGTACACTCATCCACTAGAATGTGTCCAGAATCAGTGGCGTACCAAGAAGGGGGGGGGGCGGTGTGGGCGGTTCCGCCCCGGGTGCATGCCGCTGGTGGGGGTGCACTGTCGCGCGTGCGACTGCTCCGTATGACCGTTCGCTGACTTCGCTAACTTCGCTGCAGCGTCCCTCTGCACCAGAACAGACTTCCTGTTCCGGGTCAGAGGGAGCATGCCAGCGAAGTTAGCGAACTCAGCTGACAGGCGCGCGCTGTGGCACCTCCCCTCCAGCGGCGTGCACCGGGGGGGTGTCATTTCACCAGGGGGGGGGCGCGCGCGAGTGCCCCGGGGGGGGGGGGGCGCCATCGGCGCTCACGCCCCGAGTAGTGTCAGCCGGCTAGGATCGCCACTGTCCAGAATAATTGCTATTAGTAATTTTCTGCCAGTCCAAGTACCTCAGACTAAATACCAGGGGTTTGTCCTCTAGTATATATTCCTACAGTACACCTTCAACTTGAAGACTGCTTTCAGTTCTAGTCACTGTATCTCAAAAAAGATATAGTGGAATTAAAGATATAGTGAAATTAGAAAAGGTTCAAAGAAGAGTGTCCAAAATGATATACTGTAAGTCATGGAACTCGTCTATGAGAACGGCTAAAGAGGTTAGAGCTCTTTAGCTTGAAAAAGAAATAGCTGAGGGGAGATATGTTGAGGTCTGCAAAAGCCCGAGTGGTGTAGAGAACAAGTAGAAGTGAATCAATTTTTTTACTCATTCAAAAGTAAAAGGACTAGGGGGCATTCAATGAAGTTACATGGAATTGCTTTTAAAACAAATGGGAGGAATATTTTTCACATCAGCAAATAGTTATATTTTGGAAATTACTGCTGGAGGATGTGGTTAACAGCGGTTAGCGTATCTGGGTTTAAAAAAAGGTTTGGAAAAGTTTGCAGAGGAAAGTCCCATAGTCTACTATTGAGATAGACATGGAGAGGACACTGCTATGCCCTAGGATTGGTAGCCTGGAATCTTGCTACTATTTGGATTTTGTCAGGAACTTGTGACCTGGATTGGCCACTGTTGGAAACAGAAACTGGGCTAGATGGACCACTGGTGTGACCTAGTATGGCTATTCTTATGCTCTTATACCTTGCCCTTATGTTGCAGATAATAAGCCCAGCAAATATAATACACTATTTAGGCACAGCACAGAATTCCACTGCTTTCCTCTACAGCTTCTAGTCAATTAAATATGTTAATAACTTGATAATGAACTTTAGCTGCTTCCTAAAGGTGGTAACAGAATGACCCCAAGAATCTGTTTTAACAAAACCTAAATTTTGGTGATGAGAGGAATAAACCTACTAGATCAAATGATCATAATAATATTAGCAGTTTCCATTTTTAATATCTCCAGGCGTCCACCTCAAGCAATAAAAATGCATTTGCGTTTTGGTTAATATCTTTTTCAGAACACTTTGAATACATGAACGGTATGTGCCTGCAACATTGTTTGACATGCTCTGTATTGGCAATTTGCACATTATGAATGCATTGGGCTTTCAGTGTTCTAATCTACACAGAGTAGGAACAAATCATTTCTGGATACTTTCTAAGACCTATCTGAGAACTAAGATCCATTGCACTATTACTTGCTTTGCAATACATATTTGAGGAAAGAAATATTTCAGAGTAATGTAGCTATTGTTTTTAGGCCCACAGAAGAGGTTTTTGACGTGTGTTCAACAGGGCTTAAGTCAGCATGTGTCTTCTGATAGAGCAATTTGTTTGACTTTATGTTGTCAATTAGAATTCCACTTTCTTGCTAAGTTGGTACAATTAGGTTACCACAGAGACTTCATTACATTCTTAGGCAAGACAGTAACTGAGGTATACAATTTTCTCACCTGGGAGACCAGAACTACCAAAACAGTTACTGAACAATTGTCTGTAAAAGGACAGTAAATGCCACTATCTTAAATACTGTTTTTCTATTAATGTTATTATGCTAAAAGGAATGTATATGAAGAAAAACTGACAGGTTAGATCCTGCCCTTAATATTATCACCTAATGTAAAATATACTTACTGTATACCTTTCATGTTTATAGCTTTTGACATAGCTATGAATACTGCATCTGAGAAAACTGGGCCTACAATTCTGTAAGCAATAGAGATGATTTCCCTTCTTTTTGACTAAGGGTATTGTTTCTAAACAAAAATCCATGAGGCTTATAATCAAACAAAATAAAAAAAACAAGCAAAAAATGGCACAAGTGGCAGATGGATGTATTTCTCCGCACAAAAATGTCCAAATCAATATAATCAATCATACCCAGAATAAAATTATAAGTCTAATAGTCATCTAAAAAAGTACAATTTCAAATGGGCACATCACTGGGTGTGAGAAAGGCGGCATTACGTGATGATTTGTTTTTTGCAATAATGGATAGCAAATAGACTTCCTGGGGGCCGTAATGAAAATGCCATATTTTTTGACTCACTTGTGAATTTGCTGAGTTGAAAAGTGGAGAGGTAGATTGGCTGCTTGTGAAAAAGTCTGGAGAGTGGTCTATAACCTTGCTTCTTTACCCCTAGCCTGACTCTTTTGACCCTCACATTCCTGCCTTGCCTCTTTGTGTCTCACCTCCTCAAATCCTTCACTGCACCTGATAGCCCCCCTCCCAGCCATACCCATCCCTTGCACTTATCTGGCCCCCTTCCTCCACCAAACCCTCACAGTCTCTTAACCCCCAAACTTTCCATTCTACCTCCCTACTGCTTGTAGTTTGTCTCTCATTGTTGTTCTGTTTGCTACTCCCAGTGTGAAACTATACTGTGTGCTGCTGCTGTTTGTGTGAGGACTCTATGCTGGTGCTGGGAGAGTGAGTGCTAGTGTGCTGCTGCTGTTTGTGTGAGGGCTGTATGCTGGTGCTAGGTCTCAGTAGGTGGCCGATGTCCAGAACCCAACAGCGGGGCGCTAGAGACGATTAGTGCCAGACTAGCACTCATATTACTGAGTGCAGAAGTTCAGGAGGCTCTACTGTGCCACCTTGTGCCAAAGATTAGCACACATAACATGCTAAATGTAGTCAAGCGGATATTAATGAGGTTATTTCATATTCCCTCCCAAGGCGCAGAGAACAGCACACAAAACCAAAGCTACCTTACTGCTGAAAAAAATAACACAGCTTGGAGGCAGGCATTAGGGTGTTTGAAGAGAGGATTATCCTCATGATTCTTTCTTTAAAATCTGCCAGATTTATATAATTTGGAATCAGAAGGAAACCTGTGCATGCCCCTAAGTGCTGGTATTGAGAGACAAAATGTATGTGAGGTCATCATTTTCATAGTCTTACCAACTTTATCCTTTTTGGCAAGGTAAGATTATTAGGCAAAAAATACTTAGATCACTTTTGTAGGTTTTATTTCCTCAGACAACTATGGCTACAGACAATGAGCTTGTCAGCATTGTAGGTATTAGTAATAAAACTAGTATTAGTTAAGCATTCCAACACAGTCTATTTTTTTTGTTACATTTGTACCCTGCACTTTCCCACTCATGGCAGGCTCAATGTGGCTTACATATTGCATACAGGTACTTATTTGTACCTGAGGCAATGGAAGGTTAAATGACTTGCCCGAGTCACAGGAGCTGCCTGTGCCTGAATGGGAATTGAACTCAGTTCTTCAGGACCAAAGTTCACCACCCTAACCACTAGGCTACTCCTCCACTTACCTTAACAAAGGCATTTACCCAAATAGACTCCTCAAATACAGGGATCCTCAAATACAGGGATTGTCTACAAGTAAATTTATAAGTTCTCCTCGAATACAGGGATCTTCTACAAGTAAATTTGGGCAGATCTTCTTGTGGTGTGCCACAAGGTAAGTTTTCCCCTGTCTGGTACTGTTTGGGTTACTTTGTCAAAGGCCATATTCTGGGCAGCCTGATTGGGCTCTTTTGTTGGGGGCTAATTTGTCAGGGGCTTTATTGGGGCAGGTCGATTTTGACAGTGGCTGTTATGTTGGGAGCTATTATGTTGGGAGCCTTTTTGTTTGGGGATTTTTTTTGTCAGGGCTATTTGTATGGGGGCTTTTTTATTGGGTCATTTTGTCGGGGGCTATTTTGACTGGGAAGGAGTAATACAAAAGAGCCACAAGAACACCGGACCATCATCGAGTACACCTTTGACCAGCACAAAAATAGATTTTAGATGTTTCTGCCATTCTGAGGAGGGAGCTCCTCTACAACCCAGAAAAAATTGCCAAGATCTTCATGGGCCTGCTGCATGCGGCACAGCTTGGCATAGGAAAGAAGACAAACCCTGTCAGAGGACGCACATCAGCATTAGCTTCCAGACCAAAAGGTTGATGCCGTTCTCCCTTGGCCATAGAGCTGAGCAGGGACCACTCCAGCTGGAAGTCCACACCAGACAAATGCTCATAAAGAGAAATTTCCACTATAATACCAGATATTAGCATCTTTTTTCTTCGTCTACTTGGGACATTTACCACCGTATGGACAGATATTTAAGAAATAATTCCGGCCGAATGGCCGCAACGTGTCCACCAAAAAAGAAAAAAACGAAATCGAGCGGAGAGGAGCCCAAGATGGCCGACGACATGGCGGTGGCGGCAAAAGAATTCACCGAGGCGCAATTAGACCAATTAACTGTCAGCCATCGCAAAAGCCTGGAGCCTAAATGGGCGGCCCTGGACCGCAAGCTTGAAGGCTTCAACTCACAGCTCGATGGGTTAAAAACACAGGTGGCGGACACAGAGGTCCGGTATCTGCATTGGAGGATGATTCACAGGGCTATGCCCCATGATATCGCCACACTAAAGCAGCAAATCTCTGAGGCAGGGCGAGTAAGATCGAAGATAATTGAAAACCGCGCCCGACGGAACAATATCCGTATCGTAGGACTGGAGGAATCCCTCCCTGAGCGTAACTTAGAGGTATGGCTGGAAAATTGGCTCTCCAAAAGAACTTGCCTTAACAGATACAATGGGCGCGCTGGTAATTGAAAGGGCCCATCGTGTATGCCGGAAACAGGGAGACTCAGAACAGGCCGCGTGTTGTTGTAGCGAAGATCTCTAATTACAGACATAAATCGAAATCTTGCAGGGGAGTTAGACTTAAAAGATACTCACTCAAGCACAACGGGAGGAACTTCTGATCTTCCAAGACTTCTCAGCATACGTACAGGATCGGCGGAGGCAATATCATCCGTTGTGCACAACTCTGGTAGCGAAGAAGATCCGCTTTGCAGTGCAGTACCCAGCGAGACTCAGAGTCATGATAAAAAGACACATGGCAGACATTTAACTCGGAGACTGAAGCTAAAAAAATTTCTGGTAGACCATAATATCATTGAATCCTGTAATTGGCTCTGAGCCCAGAGAGTAAGTGAAATATCAGAAAGTCTGATGTGACTAACTGCATAGTTTATCAATATGAAGGTTATTGTTGCAGCGTACAGGTGGGATGGGGACCCCAGCACAAAAACGGATCTGTAATTCTTCACCTGAATAATAAGGGGAGGGAGCGGGTCAACTGGAGGGGAAGGGAAGGTTGGGGGGGGGGGGGGAAGCGGGATCTCCTGTAGTTTTGTAAGTTTATGTATGCTGTGGAAGGCCATATGGCAGACAAAAGCAGATGGATTCGGGGAAGAAATCGGGGTATGGAGGGACCAAGGGGAAAGCCCTAAATTTAAGAAGACCCAGTTGGAACAGACCGCGCTGGATTCTCTGAGGGGAGATGAAGGGGATAACAGTATGCCAGCCCGGATAATATCATGGAACGTGGGGGGTATTAGCAACCCCATAAAAAGAGCAAAAATATTGCAGCTCTAAACAGACACAGGGCAGACGTGGCCTGCTTGCAAGAAACACGATTGAATGATATAGAACATTCAAAATTGCGGTAGAGGCTGGGTAGGCAGAGTGCACTCAGTCGCAGCGCGGGGGCGGGGGGGAGGCCTACTATTCTAACTAGGAAAGGATATCATGTATTGTAGAGGTGCTTGAACAAGGCAAGCAGGGCAGATATCTTGTCGTAAAAATATGGCTCCAAGGGCTTGAATTTATATTAGTAACTTATATGGCCCGAACGAGCATATCCCTGGGTTTCTTAGTGGTCTGGCTAATAGGTGTTTACAATATAAAAACAACAAAATAATAGTGGTGGGAGATTTCAACCTAGTCTCAGACCCACAGCAAGACACTATCAAGTTTGTCATCTTCCTATTACTCGGGGCAGAGGCGTAACGAGTTTTTCATGTTCCAAAGAATGTTGGATTTAGTCGATGCATGGAGAATATTACACCCAGGCGAGCGAGAGTATACTCATAGATCTAGAGCCCATGGCACAATGGCGCGATTAGACCACACAATGGTAGAGTGATCACTATTCTCTATGGTTACCGCAGCAGAGGTGGGTCCGGAGGAGATATCAGATCACTCTATAATTTGGATAGATCTAGAGAGGCCCACAAGACAAACAAGGAGGTGGGGGCTGGAGATGCCCAACGTTCTTGTATAAATGAATCCACATTTTAAGATATTTCTATGTAAAAAATGGGAAGACTATGAAAAGAAGTAACAGTGAATAGGCTCGGGGTCGAATTAACTTATTCTGGGCCGCCTCAAAGGCAGTACCTAAGAGGGATGTTATCGCCTATTGTAGCAGGAGGAAAAAATACGATCGGCGAGGAGCTTGCAGCTAGAACAAAAACTACAGAGGGCAAAAAAGGAATACACAAGTAACCTAATCAGACAACAGTAGATGACTAAAAGATTATTCAGGACCACATTGAAACACCTTACAGACACGAGCGAGCGACACGGTCATCTCTTTATTAAAAATATCGGTTACACAGATTGGGGAACAAGTCAGGAGCCCTCTTGGCACGGATTATTAAAAATTTGGGGGGGGGGCCCCGGGCGATACCTACTTGCGGGATGCACATGGGGACTCTCACCAATTCTAGAGAAACGTATAGGACAATGTTTACCGAATACTTTTCAGGTCTATATGAGCCAGCCCGCAGACATCTCAACAACAACACAAAGAATTCCTAGAGGGACTCAAGTTAACAGACCTAGAAGCTGAAAAATTAAATGCCCCATTGACTATGTCTGAACTGCAGCAGGCCATTAAATCCCAGAAACTCGTCAGGTCGGCACCTGGTCCCGACGGGTTTTACAGGGGAATATTAGAAGTTGCTTCCCCCCAGTGCGTTGGTGGCTTTGTTGGACTACTATGAAGAGGTGATCGCTCGGGGTCAATTTCCTCAGTATGCTAATGAGGCCCTGATTACGCTGATCCCCAAGCCTGGGAAAGAAATGGATAGAGTGGAGTCCTACCGGCCAATATCGTTGTTGAACGTTGATATAAAATTACTTGCCAAAATTCTAGCTAATCGGTTGGCAGACATTTTACCTAACTTAATAGGCCCAGAGCAGGTAGGATTCGTGCGACAGAGACAAGCAACACAAAATGTACGTAGACTCCTGCTGGCTATGGCAACTTGCTCGGAGGAGGGGTGGCCAGCGTTGGTTGTTGCCTTAGATGTAGAAAAGGCATTTGACCAGGTCCGATGGGATTATCTATTTAATGTATTGGGTCAGATGGGATTCTCAGGATGGTATCTACAAGCGCTTAAATCTTTGTACTCTCATCCTACGGCAAGGGTGTTGGTCAATGGGCTCCGTGAAAATGTGTTTAAAATAGAAAAAGGCACTAGGCAGGGCTGCCCCCTCTCGCCCCTGCTCTTTGTATTATCTTTAGAGCCTCTACTGTGTGCACTCCGAGAGGAAGATAAAATCAGAGGTGTCCCCATAGGGACTCGGTGTATCAAGGTGCTGGCATACGCGGACGATCTACTGTTGACCCTGACGGGTCCAGGGCGGTCTGTAAAAGAATTGTTACAAAAAATTACACAGTATGGGAAACTTTCTGGGTTTAAATTAAATGTGTCCAAATCAATTGCGATGGGAATTGGGGCAGACGAGGGGAAAGACTGGGGGGACAGGTTACCTTTTCAGCAAGCGAAGGACCACATAAAGTACTTGGGAGTAGTGGTTCCGGCGGACATCAATAATTTGTATGAGCTTAATATTAATAGGCTTCTGAGAGAGACAGAAACTAGCCTGAAGGCGTGGGCCGGGCTCCCCCTTTCATTATTAGGCTGCATTGCCTTATTCAATATGATCATAGCACCTAGGTGGTTGTATGTATTGCAAATGTTGCCATTGTATATAAATAACAAGCATGAACGAAAGTTGAGGACCTTGACGCAGAAATTCCTCTGGCGGGGCAAAAAAGCTCGTCTCGCATTTAGCACGCTCTGCGTGCCAGTGGAACATGGTGGTCTGGGACTGATGAACATAAGGTATTTAAACATTGCTAGTGGTATGAGGACAATTAATGACTGGTTCCGAGGCACATCAGACTTCACAGACACTCCACTGGAACTTGAATTCACAAAGGGGACTCATTTTAGTAATTATTTACACTCAGCTGGGACACAGATGCCTCGTGTTTTGAAACGGACAAAGATTATGCCAAGTGCGGTGGCAGTCTGGAAGTGGATCTGTAAACTCCACCACTTTTCTTCAAAAGTGACACCATATTTACCAATTTGTGGCAATGCAGCATTTGCTCCGGGACAGTTATATGCAGTGTTCCACAGGTGGAAGAGACGAGGAATGGAATACTTAATGCAAGTAATCACTAGAGAAGGACGCATGAAGTCATTTATTGAAATACAAACAAAATATGGAATACAACAAAATGAAAAATTCTTTTATGAACAATTGAAGCATTATGTGATGTCACTGCCTTGGGAGTCCTTGGCAGAAGATGCACAAGAAGAAATATCATTGGCATTTTCCCTTGGGGCTCAACAGAAAGTACCCTTACCTTACCATCACCGCCACATAAAAGATACAGCAGAAGAGCCGGATTACTTGCGTTTGGCTCGACTGTGGACAACAGATCTTCATACCGAAATTAGTGCAGCCCAGATTAGGTCCCATGTGCTGTCAATAAGATGAATCACATACCAGTCTATACATTGGGAATTACAATACAAGTTCGTGCTGCGCGCACATGTGCCCCCCAAGCGAGCATTTTATATGGGACTCTCTCCCTGGGGGGAGTGCCCGAAATGCAGAGCAGAAGGAGCAAACTTGGGGCACATGTTTTGGCAGTGCAGAGAAGTGGAGAGATTTTGGAAAGAAGTCATCAAATATGTAAACTCACTTTGGAAACAATGTTGGACTTATAACTCAACCCTTTTGTTTGGTCATCTAATAATAGGCCGCCCCACAGGAAAAGGCTTCACATCATTTGTTCAACGAGCTATTATTGTGGGCAAACAAGTCATACTAATAGAGTGGCTATCGATGAGAGGCCCGACACTTCAACAGTGGAGGACACGTATGATATGGATGTTACGCATGGAAAGAATGAGCGTGCCTGATGTCAACTCGCAAATGGGAATACAATTTCAACAGCGGTGGACCCCATTCTGGAACACTCTAACCCCATCAGCACGAAGTTACCTTTTGAACTTACAATAGCATACAATAGCATAGTGAGACTGAATGTCGAATAAGGGAACTGTTTTTTTTGGGGGGGGGAGGGGGGGGAAGGGTGGGAGGGGGGGAGAAAAAGAAATGGATGGTTAACAGTTGGTTAATAGATGTATTAAGTGATTATATGGTTCTGTTCACCAATAAAAATGATTTAAACATAAAGAGAAATTTCCAGTAAAGTTATGGTGACAAAAATAAATACTGCACTTATCTTTTATATCCACCAGCACCACCTCTATACCCCCACCCCTTCCACTCAGCCCCCCCCCCCCCCCACACACACACACCACACAACCACAAACACAGAAATAAAATGAAGTGCCTCACAACCCTACCTCATCATCTCCCTTCCCATCCCCATCCCTCTAGTTGAGGGGGAATGATCCTGACCTTGCAGGAATGAACACAGTGTCAGAGACCCCCCCCCCCCCCTAGTGCTTTTACTGCACACAGAGTCACCAGTATATGCAGTTGCTTCTGCTGCTCTGTGGAAATCTTGCCACCTGTGTGCTGCTCTTGAGGAGCCTGTCCTCAATGTTGACCCACTGGCCTGGGATTCCTGTGAGCCTCAGCTGTACCTGCTTGAATGTTGGTTGATTGTCTACAGTTGAGGCAGTTGCTGCAATGCTGGGCTGGGTGGTGTGGGCATTGGTGACACTTGAAGCTGATATGGAGGGTGGTGCTTGTGGAATGGTGGCCTCATTCCACTGGGAGGGTCAGCACCCTTCTGGGTAGGAAGTGTGCTGGACAAGACCTCAATGTAATCATAGAGATCTATCTGGATCTCAAGAAGCTGCTGCCAGATATTATTCCCAGAATCCCAGTTCTCCTGTTGCATGATACACAGTACCTGTAGGCAGTCCTCTTGGGCTTGGAGCTTCTGCTGCTTACAGCAGCTGCAGGTGTATCTTCTAACACCAGTAATCAGTACATTCTTTTGCATTCCAGACTGTTCTTCAATGATTGCTTTCACTGTATACCTAAGTCCTTTTTTTATAGTTTACATTGGTTGAGATTGGAATCTCATATATTTTTTTTTGTTACATTTGTACCCCGCACTTTCCCACTCATGGCAGGCTCAATGCGATAGGCAATGGAGGGTTAAGTGACTTGCCCAGAGTCACAAGGAGCTGCCTGTGCCAGGAATCGAACTCAGTTCCTCAGTTCCCCAGGACCAAAGTCCACCACCCTAACCACTAGGCCACTCTTCCACTCCATTCATTTTAAGGTGTCTTGTCTAGTTTATAAAAGTGTTTATGGTATATATTCAGAAATGGCAGGAGATCTCATCTTGTTTCCTAATTCATAGGAATCATCTGAGAAGTTCAAAAACGTTAATACTTGATATCTCCTCTGTGAAGAAGATGAACTGGAAGTCTATATGGGAGCACTCATTTGCGCTCCAGGGAGCCAAGATATGGAACAGTTTACTTGTTGATATTCGCCTGATTACATCTTATGGCTCCTTTCAGACAGCCTTGAAAACTTATTTATTTTTCATTCAGTGTCCCGATTCAAAATAAGATGTCTTAGGTTATGTGTTGGGAGTTTGTTCATGATTGGGATGTTGATTTTATGTAAATTCCTTCGGATTGGGATTTTCTACTTCTTGATTTTGTAATCCACTTTTTGCTATCAGGCAAAAAAGCAGAATAAAAATCTCAGAGTAGAATAGAATTTTCCTCTAAGAATGTGTTTCCCTATTTTCACCTTGAAATGATATTTCAGGGAAAATCATTTATTTAGGAAAGTAGTGTTATGAAAGGATAAACCACGTTTCTCTTATTGCAAGTGTAACTGTTCAGTTGAGCCTATAATATGATTGTACTTTGGGAGCTATTCTTTATTAATGAAGATTCCACAAGCTGAGATCAATAAAGTTGTCTGACCATTTGATCACAGTTCTTTATTGCATTATGCATTGCCTTTTATTAGGGCTTACATGTTGACTAGTTAATTGAAATTGGTTTTCAATTTGTATAGTACTCAAGAGCAAAGTGTTGATAACTCTTTAGTTGACATTTGTATGTAGGTTGCAAACTACACAAGCCATTTATGATTTTAATAGTTGGACAGCAATAAAATATTTGTTGTTCTGCAGAGATTACAATGGATTATTACATAGTGAATATATTTAGTTTGCTAGTCTTAGATTGTGACCCCACTAGGGACAGAGAAGTACCTACATATAATAATTGTAAAGCACTTTGATTGTATCACAGAAAGGCGGTATATCAAATCCCATAACTCTTTCCCATTACCCCTTTGTGATAGCTAATTTAAGTAAGGTATGAGCTAATTCCTTGCCGATGTCAGGAGGGCAACTACAAGTTTTTATGGCTGTATCAATACTGTTCAAACTAGAAAAGGGAAACTCTGGTGGCTCTGCTACTGACCTTTTCAATGCGTCTTTATAGTTCAAAGTGGCCCCAGAAAACTGGTGATGGATGGATATTGTTCCTTTCCATAAAAGTGGAAATTAGGAGGAAACCTAGGACTACAGACCAGTTTGCATGACCTCAACAGTGAGTAATTTAATGGAGTTTCTGCTAAAAGAGGATAGTGATGTTTCTGGAATCTTGCGATTTACAGATCTCGATGGAGCTTCTGGTCAATTTCTTTGGCTGACCAGAGACCTAGTTCAAGGGAGAATGCAAGGTGCAAATGCAAATCAATTGTATTCATGCCAATCTGTAGGGTTTATGCATGTTAAATCCATTTTTCACCACTACATTTTTTTAAAACATGCTAATGAATGCACGTCCCATGTAAACCCTTATTTTATGTACTGAAATGCCTTGGAAAATTTCCCCCTTAAACTTTTGCAGGTGTTGTTAAGTTTCCCAGAATGGAAGAAGAAATTTAGTCTCAATAAAGACTGAGATTTTGCATTATACTTAAGAAACATTGTGAATGACAATGTTTGGTGTGTGATGGTGTAACAATAATGTACACTGCCCATTATGCCCCAGATTCTATATAAAAATTTGGCCAAAATTCCAAATTGAACGCACAACTTAATTGAAGTACAAACCAATCAGCGCTGATAATTGTGCGATAATGCATTCTTTTATTCTGCAATAACCCATTCAGGTTTTATACGGATTACACGATGAAATCTAGTAATAAATGGAGAATAACAAACAAAAATCAGCATGTAAATACACTTATAAAAATCATAGTCTAACAGGAACTTAAAAATCAATTAAAAAGGTAAGTTTTCAAAGTTTCCTAAAAAGGAGGTAGCTTTGCAGTGATCTAATTTCAAACGGAAGATCATTCCAAATAAAAAGAGCTTGATACACAAAGGAAGCATTATAGCTATTCCTGCATTTCAAGCCTTTTGGGCTCAGAAAATGAGGGAGCACAGCATCACAAATGTGTTATCTAGAGGACTTTACACAAATTAAATCAGACATGTAATCTGGATCTAGTATTCTGTAGATTGTCATACAAACCTTAAAGCAGCAACAGGTTTCCATAGGAAGCCAGTGCAGCTTTATCAGTAAAGGAGACGCACTGTAAAATTTACGGGCTGGAAAAAAAAATCAGACGGGCCATCGTGTAGTTTTATAAGTTACAATTTAAAAATTCCTGTGTAAATGATATTAAAATAGTCTAATAGTGTTTAAGTTGGGTGGCTGTGGGAAAGCCAGCACTGGTGGCGATGGGAATATCTCTTTCAGTAATTCATCCTCCTGGAGTAGAGGCTGTAGATCCTTTATGATTTTTCTTAATTTTTCCAGCTCTGGGTTGTATGTCACTATAAGGGGGATTCTGTCTGTGGCTTAAAACACAAGCTAATTAGAAGTAAGCTCCCAACACAGACTCAAAAAGAAGAAAATGGCACACAGCCTTGCAATATATCTAGCTGCAGACTATGCCAAAACATTTCACAGGACCCCACAGTCATGCACAAAGGAAAAATATTCAACATAAAGGAATCCTTTACATGCTCATCTTCCAATGTGGTTTATATCATTCAGTGTAAAAAATGTGACGAAGGATGCTATAATGGAGAAACCAGCCAGATGCTAAAGAAAAGATTTAATTTACATAGACATCACATGAAAAATGCCAGTGCCAGCCAGGATACCCCACCTGTGGGGCAGCACTTTACAAAACCAGAACACTGTACCAGTGATTTCATAGTAAGAATCCTGCTCAGTGTGCTGCTGCGGCTAAGAAAGCAAAAAGAATGTTAGGTATTATTAGGAAAGGAATGGAAAACAAAAATGAGGATGTTATAATGCCTTTGTATCGCTCCACGGTGCGACCGTACCTCGAATATTGTGTTCAATTCTGGTTGCCGCATCTCAAAAAGGATATAGTAGAATTAGAAAAGGTGCAGAGAAGGGCAAAGAAAATGATAAAGGGGATGGGATGACTTCCCTATGAGGAAAGGCTAAAGCAGCTAGGGCTCTTCAGTTTGGAGAAAAGGCGGCTGAAGGGAGATATGATAGAGGTCTATAAAATAATGAGTGAAGTTGAACGGGTAGATGTGCGTCTGTTCATGCTTTCCAAAAATACTAGGACTAGGGGGCATGCGATGAAGTTACAGTGTAGTAAATTTAAAACAAATCTGAGAAAATGTTTTTTCACTCTACGTGTAATTAAACTCTGGAATTCATTGCCAGAGAAAGTGGTAAAGGTGGTTAGCTTAGCGGAGTTTAAAAAAGGTTTGGACGGCTTCCTAAAGGAAAAGTCCATAGACCATTATTAAATGGACTTGGGGAAAATCCACTATTTCTGGGATAAGCAGTATAAAATGTTTTGTACATTTTTGGGATCTTGCCGGGTATTTGTGACCTGGATTGGCCACTGTTGGAAACAGGATGCTGGGCTCGAAGGACCTTTGGTCTTTCCCATTATGGCAATACTTATGTACTTATGTAACTTTAAAACAATACAGGTACGTAAGACCTTTGAAGTCAGAATGATCAAATATTTTGACACCCACTAGACAGGACTTAACAAAGATCTGGGTTTTCTAGCCCATTATAAACCATAAAGTTGTAATGCTCTGTCTCCATGCATATCTACCTGTCTCTCACCCATCCACCCCCATCCTGTTAGACTGTCACTGAAATGCTTTGATGTTTCACTTATATATACTGTCATCTACCAACATTTGCTTATTTCCGATCTGATGAAGAAGGGCAACCTTTGAAAGCTAATCAAGAAATGTATTATGTCCAATAAAAAAGGTATCATCTTATTTTCTTTCCCATGTTTTATTTGTTTTATTTCTATTGATTACTTTAAAAGTGGATTAACACGGGCTACCACACCTCTCTATTATCATTTTGTGATAATAGGCAATAGGAGGGACCTGGGCTCATTGAGATCAGGTATTGCAGCTCATATATGACACAAGTTTTATTCCATCCCTTAGAATAGCATGTATTGCACATAACTATCCAATTGATAGTCTTCCAGGTGACACATGCATCTGAAAGGACATTGTGACAGAACGTTCTATCCGTCTCTCCCTTCGACTGTTCACAGTGCTACAGTGAAACTAGTACTCAATGCCATAAGCATTGAGATGAAACACAGGACACTCATATAAACTTCCACATAAAACTTTTATATTTAATACCTATTTGCTGCATAACTTCAAGAATATGATAAAACCACACACAAAAATGTAACAGACAGGCAACATATTTAGAAAAAGGGTTAGGGAAGGGAGGGTAATAAATTAATCAGAAATAAAAATGTTGACAATATATACAATAACAAAAAGGGTGAGAGAGGGGAAAGGGGCATGGGGGAGAAAGGGAGAGAGCCCCCCCCCCCCCCCCGAGCTGCAGGAGCTGCCTTAGGAGATGGGGCAGACTAAGAGTTCTGAGAAGAGTCTGCTGAAGGGCTGATAATATCCTGGCCACACCAGCTTCCAGTGCCTTTAGTTGTCGGTCAATGGACTTGTGCATCGACTCCATCCTCTGCAACACAACCTCAGTTCCAGGGGCAGATGCAGGGCAAGGTGCAACTGTACCTGCAGCTGCCCTTGGAACCGCAAGAGCCTCAGCTCTCTGTATTAGAGAGGCAAAGATACAGGAGGCCATTGTCCTGTCCCTGAGAGCTACCAGCCCTACTGAATCTGGTTCATCTACTCCTGCGGTGGCACATGGGGTCCAGGGTGAACAGGTGGAAGGATTTGTTTTGTGCAGGCAACAGAGGTGTGTCCATCCTCTTCTTTCTCTTTCTTCTTCTCCACCATCTCTTCCTACTTCTCCTCTTCTTCCTCTTCCATCAGGGACACTGGGCCTGATCCTGTGGCAGCAGGTCAGGAGGATGCTGCAGATAGTAGCTGAGCTACAAAGGTGGAAAACATAGACATTGATTACAGTCATACTTTCCATCACCTGCACATTTGACCATTAAATATTCTAAGGTGAGCATTGTAGTTTGGGAGTTGACCATTGGGGTTTCAGGACCAACCTTTGCTTATTGGCTATATAGTGGCTGTCATAGAGATGAGCTAGAAATGAAGTGGGCTATTTGATACTAAAGTGCTATTCAACTGCCTGGACCCGCAGCTCATGGTGCACCCCCTGGAGGAAGTCTTGGTTGTGCTGCCACAGGTACCTGCCTGTTTACTCAAGTCTTACATCTATATGAAGACAAGGGATAGGAAGGGAGAGGCATAGAGATTGAGTGCCAGACACATGATAGATGTTTCATATAGCTGTTTGACATGACATGACTGCTCTTGTATCCACCTCCATCTCACAGTGTAGAATATCATCTGCCTGGACCTGCAGCTCATGGTGCACCCCCTAGAGGAAGTCCTGGTGTGTGCTGCCACAGGTACCTGCCTGTTTACTCAAGTCTTTCATCTGTTTGGAGACAAGGGGTTGAGTGCCAGGCCCATGACAGATGTTTCATATAGCTGTTTGACATGACATGACTGCTCTTGCCTCCACCTTCATCTCATAGTGTAGAATATCATGCCAATGTCTGTATATACGTATGCCTCCTGACATGGATAAAGAGACTGTTGTGATGGATTAGTGATCAACATTGCAGGTCTTGACATATATGCCCCTATATGGTCATTTATGGAATTCCTTACCTCTTACTTTAAGGAAAATTAGTTTGCATTTCTTGTTTAAAAAGCACCTAAAGATTTTTTAATGTTTACTTTATTTTTTATTTTAATGTGGGGTTTTCAATTATTGTGATATTTTAATCCGGACAATTGTTTGATCTCTTATATTGTCATCTACATTGAACCTCAACAGTATTTGCGGATAATAAACACTCATTTGTATTTCTATTTGGTAACCGTACAATCTGGGCATGAACATTTGCCATCCTAGTGGATCTGTAAAGATACTGGACACATTGCAGAGGCCATGGAATATAGGAGGGTAGCCTAGTGTTTAGAAATAGGGGTAGCCGATTCAAATCACATCACTAGCACCTATCACCCAGAGTTATTCATCTCACTTGCTAGCATTTTGCATTTCCCTTCCTAGAGGCACTACTAGGCAGGGGAGGAGATAGCCTAGCAGCTAGAACACTTGACTGATTATATCAAGGGTGGTCAGTTCAGGTCCCATCACCCTGACCCACCTGCACCACCCCAGGACGAACAGCCAAGCAATGCAATGAAGAACTCAACGTGTACACAATGTCCCTACTACTTTTTGTACAGGAGGCTAGAGCATGATATTGGTGCAGTCAGACACTCCCAGACCTTCCTGTATTTCAAATATGATCTCTTCCTGTGGCCTAGGAGGTTAAAATACCAACAGCAGCCTAATAAGTCTCTCCCACCCCCAATAGCAAATGAAAATAAGGAGGTTGGGAAGGAAAACCTATAATTATCAAATCTGCTACCCACTCCCTCCCAAACATATCCCAATCCTAAAATGCCTTCAGCCTGCTAAAACTTTGTCACAGATTCACCAGCTTAATATCTATGCACAACTCAACCTCCAACCAGTTCTCCTCTTCAATGTCTCCCCTTTCACTTCTATTTCTATCTCCATATCTACCTGACCATCTCTTGAATTCTTGCCTCCACTCACTATCCTTCTCCCTTGCCTCCCTTGTTCTTCAAACCTCAGCCGGTGTTATCAGCCCTTCAGCTTAAGGCTGAGGGCACCCATATTTTAGGTGTCTACTACTTTGTATGGACATCTACATTATTGAAATTGTAAAGCTATTTATTATATCACTGGTGTACTTCTTTGTGTCTGGTTGGTATAATCCCAAGAGGCAGTTGTGAACTGTTTATTATGAGTATCATTGATGTATATTATATAATTTGCTTCCAAATATAAGCTGAAATGTAAAATATGATGGAATAAAAACAATATAAGATAAAACAAAATTTAGGGATCTGTTTACTAAGACATAAAATCAGGAATCAGGAGCTAGTAAGAATGGAATTAGAGCAATAACATTTAGAATCACGGTCCTAAATTCAGTTCTTTATTTTGGGATTTTCCAGTGAGAGGAGTCATCAGACCTAAAAATAATTTTGAGTTCCTTTTACTAAGGTGCACTAGTGGATTTAGCGTGTGCTAAATGCTAAGAAGTAATTTTATTCCTATGAGCTTCTTAGCATTTATCATGCACAAATTGTTAGCACACGCTAAATCCATTAGCACACTTTAGTAAAATGACCCATTTATGCTTTGGCATATATATACAGAATGTAAAATACTCTCTCTCTCTCTCTCTCACACACACACACACACACACTCATATTCTGTCTTTCACATGCATGTAAACACACACACGCACACTCATATTCTGTCTTTCACATGCATGCAAACACACACACATACTCACTTTTTCTCTCTGTCTTTATTGTGGCTCCCTGAATTCACATATAAGTTTATAATCTTTTTAAATATTAAGACCTTTCAGCTCCTCTCCAGTCAGTAGAGCACAAATTAGGTTGTACAACCATTCTACTGCTAGCTTCAAGCAATACCACAAATCTGAGGCATGATCTAATGATTGAGTAAAGTTACTATGAAATCTTAAAATATGTAATTTTAAACAACCATGAATATATTTCAAAATATATGTCCCAGAGGCACATGAGTTTGATGCACTTAAACTTTAGCATTTATTCAAAGATTCTTAAGGAAAAACCCTGATCTGCATAAAGAAAATTCAAGGCTTCTTTTAGTGAAACTATTATAGGCTTAATTTCAGATATTTTTCCAGAATTGACATTGTTTAATATATATTATTAAAATATCAGTATTGGATTGAAGATGGAAGCAGGAATTATCAATATTGATTTGCTTGAAAGCAGTAATATAATAATGCATTCATTATTTTAAACACCTCTTAAAATTAATGTAAAACAAAGAAATAGGATTAACTGATTCTGCAGCAGCAGTTCCTAATGAGTTGTGGCTGAGTTTGTGTTACTTCCTTTTCCATATTTCTGCAGCTGCACCACAGCTGTAAAAAACAAAATGATCATCCATAGTATGAAACCCCATTGCCCTAAAACTCTCTAATATTAATTGCAAAAGTTAACAACAATAGTGAAATGGCTAAAACAATTCAGTGGGTTGATACTCAGCATAGCTTAAGCAGTCAGCAGAGGACAAAAACCCTAGAGTTGGTATAAATGGCCAAGGCCATATTTTATAAGTATGCATTTAAATGATTCTGTTTCAAAATAAATGTACATACATGCTCAATTGACCTAAACTCCACCTATGTTTAAAAATCTATGTCTGATCTTCAAGTCCCATAAAGGAATGGTCCTGAGTACGTGAAGAATAGGATAATCCTCTACACACACGCCAAGGACACTAAGGTCCTCCCAAGGGGTATCCCTAACCACACCCTCTCCAGAAGACATTGCACGATGTGATGCCCGCAAGCGAGCCTTCTCCGGAGTAGCCCCCACACTCTGGAATGCACTGCCTGAAAGATTCCGCTTAACACAAGACTATCTCTACTTTCAGGAAGCAGGTGAAAGCTTCGCTCTTCAACCAGGCTTTTAACGGAAGAAGTAACTAACTTGTTAGTCTCACTCACACACACAAGGAGTGACATGGGCTGCACATACTGCAGCAGAACATGTTTATCTACTCCTACCCTAGCTGAGATAATATTTATCCATCTCTCTGACCTCATGTGCAACTTTCTTTAAATTAGTCACCTTACTTTCTAACTCTTCTTACTCTCTTACCTATCTATATTTTCAATCTTTGCTTTACCCTTCACTATCAATTAAAATGTTCTATTAGTATTGTGTTGACATTGTAAGTAGTATACCACGCCATACTTTGTATTATTATTATTTAAATATTTTTTACTGCTGTAATTGCTTATTGCTCATGGTTGATCTATTCTTACTGTACACCGCCTTGAGTGAATTCCTTCACAAAGGCAATAAATAAATCCAAATAAATAAATGTTTATGCTCACAGTGAAAGCTTGTGCCATACAAACAACATACATTTTTTCATTGGCCATGTATGTTTGTGAGTGCCCACTTGTGCACAGAAATTATTAAAATAACACCACATATACATATTCTTGGTGCCTAGAACTAGGCAAATTCTTATAAAATTATACCTATGGAGTCCAGAAAGGTAACTGAATTGGAAAGCTGTTTGAGTGTGCTGATCCTATTGGTGTGCATTGATTTAAGTCAGAAATATGGACACATCATTGATTTTTTTCTTCTAAATCTCACTTGTTCTGTGCACCACTTTTCCTCAATTTTTTGAAGGATGTTCAGCCAGTGGTGGTTAGCTTTTCTATATCTACCGCTGGCAGTTTTCCCAGATATTCATTTTTGGGCAGCTATCTCTTGTGCAGTTAAGTTCAATATTCAGTGCTTGAATGCCTAAAGGGGCATAATCGAACGCGAATGCCCATCTCCATGGGCGTCTATATCCGAGAATGGGTACGTGAAGGGGCGGGACAAAACGTATTATCAAAAAAAATGGGCGTCCATCTTTTTTCCGATAATACGGTTTGTGCCAGCCAAATGCATCGGATTTGTGTGGATTTGAGCTGGGCGGTATCGTTTGTCAGCGATAATGGAAACCAAAGGCGCCCAGCTCAAAAACGACTAAATCCAAGGCATTGGGTCGTGGGAGGGGCCAGGATTCGTAGTGCACTGGTCCCCCTGACATCCCAGGACACCAACCGGGCACCCAAGGGGGCACTTGTAACAATTAAAAAAACAAAGGAAACTACCTCTGAAGTCCATAGCTCCCTTCCCTTGGGTGCTAAGCCCCCCAAATCCCCCACAAAACCCTCTCTCCACAGCTGTACACCATTACCATAGCACTTATAGCTGAAGGGGGCACCTAGATGTGGGTAAAGTGGGTTTTGGGGTCGATTTGGAGCACTCCCATTTACCACCACAAGTGTGACAGGTAGGGGGGATGGGCCTGGGTCCACCTGCCTGAAGTCCACTGCACCCACCAACAACTGCTCCAGGGACCTGCATACTGCTGTGATGGAGCTGGGTATGACATTTGAGGCTGGCATACAGGCTGGAAAAAAAAGTTTTTAAAGTTGTTTTTTTTTTGGATGGGAGGGGGTTAGTGACCACTGGGGGAGTCAGGGGTGGTCATCCCGATTCCATCCGGTGGTCATCTGGTCATTTAGGGCACTGTTTTGGGACTTGTTCGTGAAAAAAAGGGGTCCAAAAAAAGTGACCCAAATTCGCGCTAAAAACGCCTTTTTTTCGATTATTGGCCAAGGACACCCATCTCTCCTCGGTCGATAAACATGCCCCAGTCCCGCCTTCACCACACCTCCAACACCCCCCTCAACTTTGGCCGTTTCCGTGACAGATTGCAGTTGAAGACGCCCAAAATCGGCTTTCAATTATACTGATTTGGGCGCCCACGGGAGAAAGATGCCCATCTCCCAATTTGGGTCAAAATATGGGCGTCTTTCTCTTTCGAAAATAAGGTGGTAAGTGGTCCTTTTACTAAGGTGTGCTGAAAAATGGCCTTTGGTAGTGTAGGCATGGATTTTGGGCTTGCAGATCCATATTTCAGCGTGCCTGTAAAAAAAGGCCTTTTTAAAAATTTTTGCCGAAAATGGATGTGCGGCAAAATAAAAATTGGCGTGTGTTCATTTTGGGTGTGAGACCTTACCACCAGTCATTGAATTAGCAGGAAGGTCTCACACGTTAACCAGGCAGTAATGACCTACATGCATCAAATTCCACTTGATGCGCATAGGTTGCGCGTGCCAGAAAATTAATTTTTGGACACGCATAGCGGAAGTGCAACAAAAATGAAATTACTGCAAGGGCCAGGCAGTAGGAAGACGGTAACACCAAATTGGTGCACATTGGGTGCATGGAGGCACCTACGCGGCTTAGTAAAAGGGCCCCTGTGACATCACATAAAGATGGGGCTATATTTTATACTGTCCAATTTGGCTGTCAAGTACAACTACTACTACTACTTATCATTTCTATAGGGCTACTAGATGTACGCAGCGCTGTACACGAACATGAAGAGACAGTCCCTGCTCGACAGAGCTTACAATCCAATTAGGACAGACAAACAGGACAAACAAGAGATAAGGGAATATTAAAGTGAGGATGATAAAATAAGGGTTCTGAACAAGTGAACAAGAGTTAGGAATTAAAAGCTGCATCAAAAAGGTGGGCTTTTAGCTTAGATTTGAAGACGGTCAGAGATGGAGCTTGACGTACCGTCTCAGGAAGTCTATTCCAGGCATAAGGTGCAGCAAGATAAAAGGAACGAAGTCTGGAGTTAGCAGTGGAGGAGAAGGGTGCAGATAAGAGAAATTTACCCAGTGAACAGAGTTCCTGGGGAGGAATGCAGGGAGAGATGAGAGTGGAGAGGTACTGAGAAGCTGCAGAGTGAATGCACTTATAGGTCAATAAGAGGAGTTTGAACTGTATGCAGAAACGGATAGGAAGCCAGTGAAGTGACTTGAGGAGAGGGCTAATATGAGCATAACGACACTGGCGGAATATTAGTCGTGCAGCAGAATTTTGAACAGATTGAAGAGGAGAGAAATGGCTAAGTGGGAGACCTGTGAGAAGCAAGTACTGAATAAGTGCTGACTCCAATCCTGAACTACCCACAAAATAGCAGGCTGTCAGTTTAACGGGTCAGTGCTGATATTCCACAACACTAACTGGTTAAGTGACACAGAATATCCGTGGATAGCCCTGCAGAAGTGATTTAAGCAGCTAGGAGACTCTCCTAGCTGCTTAAATCACTTTGAATATCAATGGGTGAATTTTTTGAATGTACAAGTAAATTAACATGACTTTAATTCAATTAGGGGGTCCTTTACAAAGACACAGTAATGTTTTTAGCACACGCTAATGATTAGTTCACGCTAAATGCTGGAGACGACCATGGGCCTGATATATTCAGCCGGCTACAATCAGTGTTTTACTGACCACTGCCAGCATTAAACCCCTGGAAAGCCCCCAAAATAGCCAGTTTGTATTTTGGTGCTAACTGGTCATTTTCAGTGGCACTATACGGTTACATGCCACTGAAAATTAGCGGTTTGTCCTGAACAGGCTATTTAGCCAGCCAGGAGTATAGGATGCAAATTATCCCCATCAACTTCTAAGCAGCTCGTAAATGCAAGGAAAAAACACATTTTGAAGCATCTGTATACAAATGCTTGAAGCCTAAAAAATAAGATGGGAGATTTAGAGTGCATAGCACTGTTATGATCGTGGTCAGAACCCCTCTCAAACTTACCTCTTTCCTGGGGGTCAGCTTCTTAGCTGGCTTCTGTTTCTTTTGTCTGTCCTTTCTGAGCTGGCTCTGTCTCTCTGTGCTGGCAGCTTCCAGCAACATGGGGTGAATTGTTTCACTTTACTACAGCTTTGTGGGTGGACTGAGTTAGCTCTACCTCTCTTTGGGTGTACTGGCTTCAAGTGCTTCACGGTGCTGCATTGGTGTGGGTTGGGCCTCTCTGGGTCAGTGTGCTTTTGCCTAGGTCTAGGGAGTGTGACATCATCAGGGAGGGCCTTGATAAGGAAGTGGTGTTGTTTCCTTCAGAGCCTTTGCAACGGTGGCGTTTGCTTCTTGCTACTTGCTTTAGGTCCAGGTTAGTTTAGTGCAGTGTGCATTTGTGACTTGTGTGTTTGACTTCCCTGTTTTTCCCTGTTGTTACGGTGAGTAGCACTGCTGTTGGTGCAGTGCTGGAGTTTGGTGCTGGGAGCACCCTTGTTAGTAAGTGCTTAGGAAGCACCTTTTGTTGTTTGGGTATTTGGCTTTCCTGACTGTTTCCTTGTGTCTTCCCCGCTTTTCCTTGTGACCTGTGTTTAGCTGCTGTAGCTTGGTGTTTAGGAAGCACCAGGGTGAGAACCCATGTTTAGCTGCTGCAGCTTGGTGCTTAGGAAGCACCAGTGTTAGGTCTGGCATTTGTCTTCCCTTCCTTTTCCCTTATGGCTTCCCTGCACTTTTGTTAGTGTAGGGCGTAGGGGCACCCCTGTTAGTTTCTGTTAGGAGCACTGCTGTTAGTGGAGGGCTTAGGAGCTTTTCTGTTGGTGCTAGGCTTAGGAACACTTTTGGTCACTTTAGGAGTTAGGTGCACTTCAGTTACAGCTTGTTCTAGTCCTGGTCCCTGTGTCATCCAGTAAGTCCTGCCGGCTACTCGAACCCAGGAGCTCAACTCCTGGGGGGCTTAGTAGCTAAGTGCAGGTGAAGCTGTGTGGACCAGTCCGGTGTGCTCCAGTCCAGTGTTCCAGTCCTGTGTCCTCCAGTCCAGGGGATTTCAGTCCAGTGTTCCAGTCCGGGGGGTTCCAGTCCGATGTTCCAGTCCTGTGTCCTCCAGTCCAGGGGGGTTCAGTCTGGTGTTCCAGTCCTGTGTCCTCCAGTCCGGGGGATTCCAGTCCAGTATTCCAGTCCGGGGGATTCCAGTCCAGTGTTCCGGTCCGGGGTTCCAGTCCTGTGTCCTCCAGTCCGGGGAATTCCAGTCCAGTGTTCCAGTCCGTGTGTTCCGGCTCACTGGGCGGTGCCTGCAGTCCCTGCCAGTGTCGGTGTGCTTGCCCAGCATTGGTTGGTGGGTTTTGCCTGCTGCTGTCGCTCCTCGTCAGCAGCCCAAGGGCTCACATTTGCTCCAGAGCCCGGTCCCGCGGGCTCTGAACCTGAGAACCTGACAAGCACTAATTAAAGAGTTAGACATAATAGGCATCTCAGAGACCTGGTGGAAGGGGGACAGTCAATGGGACACTGTGGTAACAGGGTATAAATGATATCACAATGATAGAGGGGATCAAATAGGATGGGGGTGGGGTTACACTATATGTTAAAGAGGAAATTGAGTCAAATAAAATAAACATTCTATATGAAACAAATAGCAGCGTGGAATTCTTATGGATAGTAATTTCATGTTTGAAGAGGAGTATACTGGTAGGGCTATACTACCATCCACAAGGACACAGAAACAGAGAAATGAAGAAATGTGTACAGAAAGTAGGAAAGCTAGCATATTGATCAATAGTATAATAATGGATGATCTCAATTATGCCAATATTGGTGGAAGTAAAATTACTAGATATAATAAATGACTGCTTCTTGGAGCAACTGATCCAGGAACTGACAAGACGGGGGGACTATTATTTAGATCTAGTCCTTATTGGAATGCAGGGTATAGTATGAGAGGTAATGGTATTAATTCTGCTGGGAAACAGTGATCATAAAATGATCAAATTTGAGCTAATTTCTGGAGTGAAGTCAATGCCATTGTAAAATTGAATTATGTTATTGGAAAAATTTTCTCTCTCATTTACGTTCATGTAATCAATATGTCATTTGTTTTTCACACACACACACATATATATATATATATATATATATATATATATATATATATATATATTCTTATCTCTTGTATATTCATGCTTTTAAATATGACATTTGTTTTATATAGATTTATATGCCATTTTTTCATACACATACATATATTGTTCTTATCTCTTGCAATTTCTCTTACATTCATGTTTTTAAATGGCTAATAGGAGAGTTGCCTGTTTAACGACTACTCTATGGACATATGTTTTATGAGAAAATATTTCTTTCTTGTTTTTATATATATACATTCTTATTCATGTGTATGTTTATGATGCAATTTTTATTATTTTATATTATCTATATTCTCTGTAATTCTTTAGACCCTTGATGCATGCCGGTAGGGCCGAAACACAAGTCATGTCGGGTCTCCTTTATTACTTTTTTGAATAAAGACTTCTTTTGGACACTATCTGTGAGAGGTTTTTTCCTTTCTCTACTGTTTATGCCTAGAGATCTGCCTGTACCAGAAATGGCTTTCAAGGGTGATAATGTGGAGGAACCGAAAGAAATCTTGGTGAATGTGGAAGATGTACTGAGCGAAACTGACAAATTAAAGAGTAATACATCACCTGAACTGGATGGCATACATCCAAGGGTACTCAAAGAACTCAAACATGAAATTGCTGATCTGCTATTAGTAATATGTAACCTGTCATCAAAATTGTCCATAGTACCTGAAGATTAGAGGGTAGCCAATGTGACGCTGTTTTTTAAAAAGGGTTCCAGGGGTGATCCGTGAAATTACAGACCAGTAAGCCTGACATCAGTGATGGGCAAAATAGTTTACGGAACACACAGACAAACACGGTTTAATGGGACAGAGTCAGCATGGATTCAATCAAGGGAAGCCTTGTCTCACCAATTTGCTTCATTTCTTTGAAGGCATGAATGAACAACTAGGGCTCTTCAGCTTAGAGAAGAGATGGCTGAGGGGAGATATAATACAGGTCTATAAAATAATGAGTGGAGTTGAAAGGGTAGATGTGAAGGACTAGGGGGCATTCAATGAAGCTACAAAGTAGTAAATTTAAAACTCAACATATAATTAAACTCTGGAATTCGTTGCCAGGGAATGTGGTAAAGGTGGATGTTGGTCTTGCTGGACCTTTGGTCTGTCCCCATATGGCAATACTTATGTAAAGGTGAGTTGGTTGATGAAAGCTTTTGATAAAGTTCCTTATGAGAGACTCCTAAGAAACTTAGAGTCATGGGATAGGAGGCAAGGTTCTGGTGTGAACAGAAAACAGAGAGTAGGGTTTAATGGTAATTTCTCTCAATGAAGGAGAGTGAACAGGGGAGTGCAACAGGGATCTGTACTGGGACCAGTGCTATTTAAAATATTTATAAATAATCTGGAAATCAGAACGAGTGAGGTGATTAAATTTGCAGATGACACAAAACTATTCAAGGTTGTCAAAGCACGTGCAGACTGTGAAATATTGCAGGAAGACCTTAGGAAATTGGAAGACTAGGCATCCAAATGACAGATGAAATTTAATGTGGACAAATGTAAGGTGACACACATTGGAAAGAATAATCAGAATCATAGTTACCTGATGCTAGGGTCCACCTTGTGGGGTCAGCATTCAAGAAAAAGATCTAGGTCTCATCCTATATAATAATTCTCACCTCCAATGTTCTGAGGCTGCCTGGAACCATGGCTTCTGGCCAGAGGTGGTCTATTTAATGGAGTGGAGTAGATAAAAGTGACGTCATGAAAGAAGTGCCATTGATTGGCTGCGCCTCCGAGTCCAGCCCAACGCCCAACAACAAACCGTCACCCAGCCAACAGAAAACAGCGACCCAGGGAAACCGTGACCCAGCCAACAGCAAACAGCGACCCAGGCAGGGGGAGGAGTAGGGAAACATGTAGAGCGTGTTTCCCTACTCCTACCCCTGCCTAGGAATTGCTGCACACTGCCTGCGAACCTCCAGAACCACCCGCGCACACTAACCGCCCTCAATCGGAGCGGACGAAGAGGGAGGGCGGCGACACAGCGAGCAAGCGCCTGCGGCGAGTGTCGAATCTGCAGGAGGCGGGTGAGGGCTCAGGATGGGGGTCGGGGTCCACTGGCGACTCGCAAGATGGAGGAGGCAAAGAGGAGCAGCTCCTACTACAGCGCAGCCGTCATCCCCGTTCACTCAAAACAAAGGCTGCAGCAAGTTCAATAGACAGGAGTGGAAGTCAGCAAAGCAAGTCTACGGTAAGCAAAGAAGCCCATTGGTTAATCTCTGTTTCCACTCCCCTACGCAGCTGTCATTGCTATACACTGAAAAACAAGCAAAAACTTGCAGCTGCTTCACATTGTCATTTTAAAAATGTTGTTCCATCTGAAACAAGTCTAAAGCTCTTTCAACTGGATAGACAGTGCCTTAAAACTTGGAGGACAAAAGGAGGGGGGAGACAAACATACCCTGCAACTCGGAGGGAGGAAGGAGGGAGGGGGAACCTGCAACTGGGGAGAGGGGGGAGCCTGGAACTGGGGAGGGGGGAAGGGGGGAACCCCATGCAACTGCGAGACAGACCCGGGGGGGGGGGGCAATGACCCTGCAACTGGGAGGAAGGGGGGACCCTGGCACATACTCTCATTCTCACACACACACTCGCACACAGTCTCACTCTCTCTGTGTCACACACACACACACTCGCACATTCACTCTCTCTCACACAGTCACTCTCACACACTCTCTCTCTCAAACATACACACTCCGAAGAAAACCTTGCTAGCGCCCGTTTCCTTTAAAACAGAAACGGGCCTTTTTTACTAGTTGAAGATAATATGCTGAAATCTTCAGCTCAGTGTGCTGCGGTGGCCAAAAAAGCAAACAGGATGCTAGGAATTATTAGGAAAGGGATAGTGAATAAGACCGAAAATACTATAATGACTTTGTATCGCTCCATGGTGCAACCACACCTAAATATTGTGTTCAATTCTGGTCACCACATCTTAAAAAAGATACAGTGGAATTAGAAAAGGTATAGAGAAGGGCAACAAAAATTTTAAAGAGGATGGGACAATTTCCCTGTGAGTAAAGGCTAAAGCAGCTACAGCTCTTCAGCTTGGAGAAAAGATGGCTGAGGTAGATTTGATAGAGGTCTATAAAATAACTAGTGGATTGGAATGGGTAGACATGAATCGCTTGTTTCCTCTTTCCAAAAGTACTAGGACTAGGGGGCATGCAATGAAGCTACAAAGTAATAAATTTAAAATGAATCACAGAAAATGTTTCTTCACTCAACGTGTAATTAAACGCTGGAATTCATTGCCAGAGAACATAGTAAAATCAGTTAGCTTAGCGGGGTCTAAAAAAGGTTTGGATGAGATCCTACAGGAAAAGTCCTTAGACCATTATTAAAATGGACTTCAGGAAAATCCACTGCTTATTTCTAGGATAAGCAGCATAAAATGTATTGTACTTTCTTGGGATCTTACAAGCGGACCTTACGAGACTGGGAGACTTGGCATCTAAATGGCAGATGACATTTAATGTGAGCAAGTGCAAAGTGATGGATGTGGGAAAGAGGAACCTGAATTATAGCTATATCATGCAAGGTTCCACGTTAGGAGTCACAGACCAAGAAAGGGATCTAGGTGTCGTCGTTGATGATACTTTGAAACCTTCTGCTCAGTGTGCTGCTGTGGCTAAGAAAGCAAATAGAATGTTAGGTATTATTAGGAAAGGAGTGGAAAACAAAAATGAGGATGTTATAATGCCTTTGTATCGCTCCACCGTGCGACCGCACCTCGAATATTGTGTTCAATTCTGGTCGCTGCATCTCAAAAAGATATAGTGGAATTAGAAAAGGTGCAGAGAAGGGCGACAAAAATGATAAAGAGGATGGGACAACTTCCCTATGAGGAAAGGCTAAAGCGGCTAGGGCTCTTCAGTTTGGAGAAAAGGCGGCTGAGGGGAGAAATGATAGAGGTCTATAAAATAATGAGTGGAGTTGAACGGGTAGATGTGCGTCTGTTCATGCTTTCCAAAAATACTAGGACTAGGGGGCGTGCGATGAAGCTACAGTGTAGTAAATTTAAAACAAATCTGAGAAAATGTTTCTTCACTCTGCGTGTAATTCAACTCTGGAGTTCATTGCCAGAGAATGTGGTAAAGGCAGTTAGGTTAGCGGAGTTTAAAAAAAGGTTTGGCCGGCTTCCTAAAGGAAAAGTCCATGGACCGTTATTAAATGGACTTGTGGAAAATCCACTATTTCTGGGATAAGCAGTGTAAAATGTTTTGTACATTTTTTGGGATCTTGCCGGGTATTTGTGACCTGGATTGGCCACTGGATGCTGGGCTCAATGGATCTTTGGTCTTTCCCAGTATGTCAATACTTATGTACAGGTACTTGTGACCTGAATTGGCCACTGTTGAAAATAGGATGCTGGGCTTGATGGACCTCCAGTCTGTCCCAGTATGGCAATACTTATGTACTTATGTAGGATATCGTGTAATTTTGAGCATGTACATTTATGCATCACTTTAGAATCCACCTCTAAGTGCCTCAAAGAATCAGGACAAATTGTTAGCAGAGGCACTGTAAGTTTGGTACAGAGACTAAAACTGTTCATGTTAGAGGCAAAAATTTCTGTTTTTCAACGTCTACTTATATTATGGGAATATAAGAATGATAAGCTGAGCAGTGAAACTTCTCATTTGTCATGACAAAATTATCTGTGCTTTTCTTAGTCCTTAGCTGGGGATAGGTTTTTAATTTTATTGGGTTTTCTTTGTTTCCATGTACCATTAAAACAATATCTCTAGTCAGGTTAAGATTTGCATGCAGTCTGAAGGGAGATCAACATCTGCTCTAATCTGTGCCACTGACATCTGCTCTAGTTTGATGGGATTTCAGCATCTGTTCCAGTTTGTGTTTAGGCAATATTTCAACAGCTCTGTGAAAATGAGCAAACTGTATGCTGGCAAAATCCCCCCCAGGACAAAATGCAAAATAATTCAAACTTTCTGTCTGCTTCCTTTCTCAGGTAAATATTGAAACTTATTTGGAGGCACTTTAGTATTTCTTTAGCTCAGTATTGCCAGCAATAGAACATGCTGTGTCTAAGAAGTGATAGACGTTTACTGCAGTCAGCTGGTTTCATATAATCCAGCAATGAAGTCTGTTGCCATGGTATTTTTAGTCTGTAGGATTGTTGATTTCCTGAAAAAGCATGAGTTAAACAAATTCACAAACTCCTGGCACACTAATGAGGTCATTTTAGAAGAACCTACATATATAAGAGGTAGCATTTACATGCATAGATTGGCTACAGGTGTAAGTAATGATTTCAGAAAGCCAGGGCCAGTAAACTGAGATTCAAAGGGGTATGTCCTAGTCATAGTTTGGGTGGGTCAAAAAACAATCCCCCTGATATTCAGCACTATTTAACTGACCAGGAATGGCTCTTGGCTGGTTAAATAGCATTTACCTTCAAAATCTGCTCATTGACTCACAAGATAATTTATGGGGAAGCCCCTGCTTACATGCTAGATTTAATTGATCTGCCATCCAGAAATTCTTCTGTAACTGCTCGATCCTACCTTAATTTACACTATCCAAGCTGCAAATCAGTTAAATATAAACTGTTTTTTTCTTCATCTTTGTCCTACGTCAGCCCAAAGTCCTGGAATGTTCTACCAAGGCATCTAAAGGAGATTGAAGCTATTCAAGAAATCATTGAAAATATTTTTATTCGAGAAAGTTTATGCTACCAATTAACGCTTAATCCCCGACTATCTCTAATTGTCTATACTCGTTTACTACTCCAATCTATTCATTCATCTTTGTATAATCCTCCTGTTCTTTCCCGTCTTTCTGACTTGCCATGTCATTACCCTCATTGCTTTGTAACCTTCTGTAACATTGTAAGCCACATTGTGCCCGCTCTAGTGGGAAAATGTGGGGTAAAAATGTACCACAAATAAATAAATAAACTTAGCCAGCTAAGCACTAATATTCAGTATGAGGTAGCCGGTTATCTCGCTGAAAGCACATAGGAATAGATTCTAAATATCACGCCTAAAATATCAGCACTAAAATGAAATACACCTCAGCAAATTCCATACAGTAGGCCTACATTTAGACCTATTTTATAGAATAAGCCTAAATTTCCACACGGTTTATAGAATACGCTGAGCACCTGTCCATTGAACTAAATTTAGTCCCAGGCAGCTATACCAAGTAAAACTTGGTGTAAATGCCAATGCCTACATTAGGCGTGGACCAGGTGTATTCTATAACAATGTGCATAGATTTTAGAAATGTCTTTGACCTGCCCATTCCACACCCATGGCCATGCCTCCTTTTCAACTATGCAACTTAGAATTTATTTGCATTAAGTTATAGGATATGCTTAGACAGGTGTGCTTGTAAATTCTAATTTATGCCAATTAGTATCAATGTTTGCTAATTGGCAATTATCAGCACTGATTGGCTTGTTAACTAATTAAGTTGCATGCACAAATCCAGAATATGACTAGATTTACGCACACAACTTAAGTCACACTATATAGAATCCGGGGGATAGTTGCTAACTGGCTATATTATGCTATATAACCAGCTAGCCATGAATAATCAGCATTTCACCGGCTAAGTTTAGTGGCCAAATCAGACTGCATAAATTATTATTATTTATTTATTGCATTTGTATCCCACATTCTCCCACCTATTTGCAGGCTCAATGTGGTTTACATGATTATGTTAGCATTGTCATGCCAGGATATCAGATAGAGTAGAATTTTGCATAGTTTAAGTAAGGGAGGGTAGAAGAAGGAAGGGAGTGATTAGGGTAGTTATAGAGGGTGGGTTTTCATAACTGATTGGGTTTGTGAGGTATATTAGTGATGCTGCCGGTTATCGGATCTCATTGTAGGCTTTGTTAAAGAAGTATGTCTTCAGAGATTTGCGAAAGATAGTTATTTTGTTGATTGTTTTCAAGTCTGTAGGTAGTGCATTCCATAACTGTGTGCTCATGTAGGAGAAGGTAGTGGCATGCATCAGCTTGTATTTTAGTCCTTTACAGCTGGGGAAGTGAAGGTTGAGGAATTTGCGGGATGATCTTGTGGCGTTTCTGGGAGGTAGGTCTACGAGGTTGAGCATGTAGATTGGGGAGTCCGCGTGAATGATTTTGTGTACAATCATGCAGATCTTGAACGCAATTCATTCCTTAAGTGGGAGCCAGTGAAGTTTCTCGCTTAAGGGTTTTGCACTTTCATATTTAGTTTTTCCAAATATGAGTCTGGCGACAGTATTCTGGGCAGTTTGGAGTTTTTTGATAGTCTGTTCTTTACAACCAGCGTACAGTGCATTACAGTAGTCTAGATGACTTATTACCATTGACTGTACCAGGGTGCAGAAGATGTATCTCGGGAAGAACAGTTTTACTCTTTTTCTCTTTTGAGTTTCCACATGGAGTAGAACATCTTTTTTGTCATGTTTTTCACGTGGGTATTGTTTTTATCTACCCCTCTCTAGACCCCTGCAGGACCCTTCCACACGGAGGTGTACAGAGGGTTTGTTCTTCTAAGATCTTGTTAACCGCCTCCCTGAATTCCAGTGACACCCCATTCCATGGGTGTTGGCGCTGGGAGGGTAACAGAAGGCGCAGTTCAAATCTAATTCCCATGACCACAGCTTTCTGTCTATCTGGATCTAAGTGAATCTTTGGCCATTTATGTTCCCCCATGAAATGTATGTGAGTGAGAAATCTTACTTGTGTGTGTGTAGTATTCTGTGAAACAGGTGGAGGAGAGAGAATAGATTGAAACAAAGACAGAAACAGTTTAGTGAAAGGAATAGTCTTTTTATTCTCACCCAAATCAGGACTTCAGTTTGGTACATTCATCGGACAGATTCTGGATTCAACCGGCCAGAGCTTCGCTCCCTCAGATGCGTTGGGGAAACGTTCCAACGATAGCTCTGATGCCCACTTCTTATATAGTATTTGGTCCCCATACAACTCAATTGGAGAGGGACTTTTTTCTAATCTTGCTTCATCTCTGAATCATACTTAACCGCAGGTCAGGTGCCCACCTGCCCCTCCTCTCAAAGATTGCTTCATAGTGCCAATTTCAACACTTTTTAAACCTCTTTCCTAATCCTGAGAGAGAGATCTGTGTCTTTATATCTTGTGATACAGGGAGCCATTTTATAAAGACAATCTCCATTTTAAGAACCAAACTTTTTACCATTTTTGTCATTAATTTCTACATCGTAAGTGTTACACTCAATTTGAAAGTTGTACCAGGTTTCATTAAGACTCACCAAGCAGTCCTGCTCTTGCAGGCTCTCTGCTATAAGGCCATCTGCTGGTTATCAGGCCTAGTCGGTGCTTTTCAGCTGGTTTGAGCTGTGTAGCTTGGCCCACCACCATTCCAGTGGATAGGTCTCAAGCTAGAACACATATTAACAGTATCAAGAGTGAGGTTTCGATCAGTGGTGACTCCAAGAATTTTCAAGTTTTGTGAGACAGGGAGAGAACAATTTGGTGTGATTATAAATATAAAATTATAAATAGCAGTCTTATCTTTGGGCATTATAAACTTAAACAGCCAGCGCTGAATATTAACTTTGCCAGTTAATTTTAAGCCAGCCACAAAAAAATGAAACAAAAAGTCCCCCAGATATTCAATTCTAGTCACCGGAAATGGCCCGGCATTGAAAATCTAGGCTCAGTGCTAATTGAGGCACTTAGCCGGCTTGCCCCTGTAGGATATGGGCTGTTATATGTATATTTCCTATTTTACAATATTACAAATCCACACATATGCCAAATAATGTGTTTATCAGCTTTTGTACCTGCTCTGAAGTGAGTACAAATTTGATAAAAGTGCTGCTTTTAGCCATGGCTTTGTATAAAGGATTGAGGGGACTGTCATCAGTAATCTCCCAAGTATTACTGTTGCCTTTCAAGTTAAAAAAAACAACAACAACATGTTTTCTGTCTGTTTTATAAATTGGTGGCCCTTACACATATCTCACCTTGATATTCAAAAGTATTTAGCCAGTAGCAGTGCTATTACCTGGGTATGTGGCACTGGGTAAGGACATCCCTTGATTTCAAGAGGCATTATCCAGATAATACCACCAAAAATCACCAGTACTATCAAGGCAGTCTGTGGGCAGAGCCAAGGTGATCTCAGGTCTCAATAGTGGTGATATTCAGAATTCAAAGGCCCTAAAGGGGGAATTGAATCCAGTTCTCCCAGTTGTCAGCCCACTGCACTAATCATTAGACTCCACTTAAATGGGGAAATAATGAATTAGGGATATGCATTCATTTGAAATAACATAGGACCTGTCAATGACCTATCATATGTTATTTTACAAATTATATTACATTACATGGACATTTATACCCCACACTAGCTTTTTTAAGTTCAATGTGGCTTACATAAAAAAAAACTGGGCATTCCTGTGAATTTACAATACATACTGTAGATACTAACTTATTTCATTGAAAAATGACAAATTTACAAAATGGAAAAGTTTTCAAAAGTTTATGAAATATTCTGTAATTAGTTTGTCATCTTATATCTATTGATAATGAATTACAATGGCTAGGTGCTTGGTAGGAAATAAAGATGAAAATATTGTTTTATTAGATAACTAGTAAAACACACCCGTTTCTGGAGCAAATGAAATGGGTGCTAGCATGGTTTTCCTCCCAAATCCCCCCACCCACCACTTCGGCGTTGTGAAGCCACTGACCGCCATTGCTCCACAGCTCATCAACGCATGCCACCTTCATCTCCTGACTCGTGAAGCCACTGACGCCATTGCTCCGCCCTCGTTCTGTGACGCCATTGCTCCGCCCTCGATGTCATCACTTTTGATGCAAGGGCGGGGCCCAGAGACAGTGATTTCGGTGGCTTCACCACCACGAACCCTTTGAACCTGAAGGAAGTGCCTGAAGGAAGTGACACTGACGTCAGTGTCCTCAGAACGTTGAGGGTGAGTTTTATTATATAGGATCTTATTTGGATTTGGCTAATGTATAAACAAAAACTCTCTTGAATTTGGATTGGAGATTCTAATGGATAGATTAATCAAAATTTGCATATAACCCAGAGCATGTTGCCTCAGATCTTGTAACCCACTCCATTATTTTTCCAACCACTGTTGAGAGGCTTTCCAATTTCTTCTCTGTTACCACTTTGTGAAGAGAGACCACATTCACTCTTCTCCAATCCCATGGAACCTCTCCCATCTCCAAGGATTTATTAAACAAATCTTTGAGAGGACCCACCAGGAACCTCTCTGAGTTCTCTCAATATCCTGGGATGGAGCTCATTTATTACCTTTAAAAGTGGACTAATACAACTACCCTACCACTTTGCCCAAGATGGAAGATACTGCATACAGCTATATGAAGAAATAAATGAGCAAACTAACAGAAAAAGAAACAAAACTGAACAGTCACCTTTGCTTTCTGACAATCTGCAAAAGAGTGATATCATTCTCAAAGGACTCAAGAAGATTAAAAATCCTTTGGCCACTACTTATAATTCTGACTATGCTGAAAAACTCTGCAGACACACTAATCAGAAAGTAAGAAACTAACATATACATCAACTCTTATATATACTGTCATCTACCAAGATTTGCTTATTTCCGATCTGACGAAGAAGGGCAACCTTCGAAAGCTAATCAAGAAATGGACTAAGTTATGTCCAATAAAAAAGGTATCATCGTATTTTCTTTTTCATGTTTTATTTTGTTTTATTTCTATTGATTACCTTTAAAAGTGGACAAACACGGCTACCACACCTCTCTACAAAAAGAAGAAAATGAAAAAAAAAAAACCCTCAGAGAGAAGGAACATTACCCTTACCTTTTGGACCATCTGAAGAAGGAACTGCAAGATATCCAAGTTAAAAACAAAACAAACACTGCTTTCCCAAGGAAGGAAGCAAAAAAAAAAAAAAAAAAAACTGGCTTCTCTTGCAGAATCACAGAGAGTCTAAATATTTGTAAAGCAGATGTTAATTTGCCAATGAGGGAAAAGTCTCAACTGCTATGGCTGTTGTTTACACATAAACATTCGTTGTGTAGCCCATAGAAAAAGTCATCATCGACTTAAAAACCCTCGAGAACAGCATCTCATCTTGGATCACCAACACAACACCTGATCAAGCAGACCTAAACAACTTGTATTCAAACATTCCAGGAAAATAATATGGGCATCAGCAGATCCCCTGAAGGCAAATTCCAACTGACCACATCAATGGAATTGCAAATCAAATGGGGATAATAAACCTTTCTGACTACCAGATCTCAGTACTTTCTAAGGGATTGTCATTTTGTCCTTCCAGCAAATTTGATGAAATTCAGCTATACAGTGACTATCAACTTTAACCACATGATGTTGTACAAAAATTAGCTGCGAACGCTTCTACATTTACTGGATGATTTCTGCTTTAACAGCAATAATGAGGTCCATGTTTCACTTATAAATGCATCATCAGAGGTTGAGACTCAAACATTTCAAAGTATCTTACAGCCAACAAATGGTCTTTGCTCCATATATGGTGCTCCTGCTATAATTGAGTAAATGCAGAAACATCCGCAGCTAATTTTTTGCAATTTTATGTGGTTAAAGTTGATTCTGATTTCTACATTCTTTATAAAATGGAGCTGTAAATGTATGTCTCCTATGCATGAATTTTCAGCAGCACTATTTACCTGGGGTTATTTGAGAATACAAAAAGTATATTAATAATAATAGTTGTCAGTGGTAATTTGCCACCAACAACCACCATCGCCCAGATTCTATAAATGGTGTGCAAATTAATGCAAGCAAACTTATGCGCTATTCTGAGATGTTCACATAACTAAATTGGCTAACAAGCCAATTAGCACAAATCATTGAATGCTATCAATTATTGGCATTAATTTGCAACAATTTGAATTTGTGCATTCATCTTGCAAAGCACCAACTCAAAAAGGGGCATGACCATGGAAGGGAGTAGGGCGAGTCACTAAGCATGCACTCAATATTACTGAATATCAGGGATCCATGCCTACTAGGATTTACAGCAGCTTTCAGTTGATGTAAATCCTTGCACCCAAAGTTTAGTACGGAAATCGGCTCTAAGGCACTATTATAAAATGGCACGTAACTCAGATTGCTGTTTACAGAATAGCATTCCGCACAGATTTTTTCAGTGCCCACATTTGGGAACCATTTACAGAATCTAGTCCATTATGCTTATGAGTTGCAAGTCCCATCTACCCCAGATATCTTGCAATATAAGATGAGCTAGAGGAGTGTTGATCATTTAAATGTGGCTCTCTCTGTTAGTAAGGTTTTAGCTGGCTTAGAAAATCAAACCATTTTTGACAAGTTACCATCTAATGGCATATAAGTTAGACTAGGGCAAGTTTTTTTAGTGGTAAAGCTTTGCTTAATAGCCCCCTCCCCCACCATCCATACAATGATCATTTTAGGGGTTTTTACTTTCGCTCTTTTGGTAAGAATATTTCACAGCACAAATCAAACACATTGATTGTTTTTTTTAATGTACCTCTTCTGATAAAATTCTAAAGTCTTATGATTTTATCGTTTATCTACACACACAGGCAGATAGAACACTACAGTTTCTAATAATGAATTATCCTCTATTGGGAACTGAAATTTGCTTTGTTTTCTGAAATTGGTCTTGTGAAAATTCAATGCAAAAGTGCATGTTGACATCTAAGTTTTATAGTGGGTTTCTCTATGAAATGGACTTTAAAACAGGCATTCTACTCTTTCAATACAGATTTGCCTTAGAGTTATGAACAGATGGAAATCTGTGATTTCAACAGGAAGATGGAAAAGTTGTTTAAAATATTTTGAGCTTATTCAGCTATGATAAGTGGTGCACTTTCAACAGACAGGAACAAGTACAATAGAGTGATCCACTCAAGGTGAAACCTGAATAATGTATGCGGTTCCTACAATAAAGCTTTGAAACCTTTTCTGGCCCATAAGTGAACATGTTTTCAAATCAATGGAAAAACAGTGCCATGACCCAGTGTTTTATAATGGAAAAGAATGACATCGAAAGATTAGAATTAAACTTGGAACATATTCTTTTGAAGCTCGATTTTGCATATGGAGTCTTGATGGGAAATGAGATCTCCAAGTCAGGATGTGTGCAGTTTCTAAGAGGGTCTTTTACTAAGGTGCGCTGTTTTTAGCATGTGCTAAAATCGTGGGCGTGCTAAATGTTAGAGATGCCCATGCGTTCCTATGGGCGTCTCTAACATTTAGCACGCCCATAATTTTAGTGTGCGCTAAAAACATGAGTGCGCCTTGGTAACAGATGTTCCTAGTAAAAGACACCCTATGGGTCCTTTTACAAAGTCGCACTGAAAAATGGCCTGCGGTAGTGTAGGCGCAGGTTTTGGACATACGCAGAATCATTTTTCAGCACACCTGTAAAAAAGGTCTTTTTTTGCCGAAAATGGATGTGCGGCACAATCAAAACTGTCACGCATCCATTTTAGGTCTGAGACCTTATCGCCAGCCATAGACTTAGCGGTAAAGAATTTGGGAGGTAATGACCTACGCATGTCAGATGCCACTTATCGTACATCTGCTATGCATACCAGAAGGTTAAAAATATTGTTCAGATGCGCATAGTGGACACGTGCAAAAACTGAAATTACTGCAAGGGCCACACGGTAACTGGGTGGTAACTCCAATTTGGCGCACGTTGGGTGCATAGGCACTCATGCAGCTTATTAAAAGGGGCTCTCAGTTTCTCCACTGAATGTGGAGCTTTTTTAAAAAAATAAAAATCATAAGGACTTAGGGAAATATACATGTAGGACAACATGATATATATGGCACTGAAAAAAATCATTGCCCCCCCCCCAAAAAAAAAATGATTGCTAAGCGCTTTTCTATCAATAGTGCTCCAAGTTGGGCACCATTTATATATTAGCACCTACAGCTGGGATCCATGCCTAACATTAAGGCCCAAGGATTTACACCAACTGAAACCTGGTGTTGAGCCCCATGCCTAAATTAGGAGTGGATCGAGTGTGTAACAGTGTGTGCAACCTCTTGGAATGCCCATGACCCACCCATGCCCTTCCCATGGCCATGCCTCCTTTTCAGATGTGCGCATTAGAATTTACACGTGCATCTTTATAGAATGCACCTAGCAAGATGTGCACATAAAAGTCTAATCGTTGCCAATTAGAACAGATAATAAATTATTAGCACCCCTTATTGGCGCTAATTGCTTTGTTATTCAATTAAATTGTGCACAGATGCAATTTTGATCACCATATATAGAATCCAAGGGCATCATATAATGCATCTAGTGAGAACAACCATTTTGGAAAAGAATATATTCTACAAAGTAATTGCATTACTTAGGTTAGTGTTATTTATGTTTGTATGTATTTATTAGCTATTCATCTATTTTCATATCACTTATGATCCATCTATCTACTCTTCTAAGTGACTAACATACAACATACATACATAATTTAAAAATATCAAACATAAAACACAAATTAAGATAATGAACCAACAGCACATTAGCCATTAACTTACCATTATACCTGTCCATCCTGACACTTAAGTTTGCCTCTGACCAGATATAAATGATGATGCCTAGTTTTTGAAGTAGGCATAGTGAAAGCAAGGAAGCGATTGAATAGAGCAGCTGTTGTGGATGAGTAGAATAAATAGACCCTATGGTCTTTATATGCTGTCATTTTCTGGGTCAACATTTAAAATCCATGATCAGCTTTTTATTCCCTTTTAAACCAGCCTCAGTATTGAAATAGTTTTCACTCAATGAATAGTTAAGCTCTGGAACTCATTGCCAGAGGATGTGGAAACAACAGTTAGCGTATCTGGTTTTAAAAAAATGGTTTGGACAAGTTCCTGGGGAAAAATCCATAGTCTGCCATTGAGACAGATATAGGGAAGCCACTGCTTGCCCTGGGATTGATAGCATGGAATGTTGCTGCAATTTGGTTTTCTGCCAGGCAGTTGTGACCTGGATTGGCCATTGTTGGAAACAGGATACTGGGATAGATGGACCATTGGTTTGACCCAGTATGACTACTTTTATGTTCTTATGTTCAAATATGTTGCCAATCTAAAACAGTAGCTCTGAATAAAGATACAGACCACTAACTGCCACTAGCTATAAATATATATGGTGCTCAAAATTGCATGCACAAATTTGGGCACATGCCCAATTTGCATGTACAACTTAATTAATAAACAAGCCAATTAGTACTGATAATTGGACACTAATAATCAATTATCAGTGCTAATTCGCATTAATTTAAATTTGTACATGCATCTGTAGGCACTAGAATCTGTGCATAAAATTTATATATTGATCCAAAAAGTGGGCATTGCCATGAAAGGGCATGGGTGGGTCAGGGCTATTCCTGAAATTTGTGTGCAGTGTTACAGAATAACGGAGATCCATGCCTAATTTAGGCACAAGAATTTATACTAGGTTTCAGTTGGTGTAAATCCTCGCACATATTGGGCACATATCCCAGCACCAAACTCTATAAGCAGCGCCCAACTCTCAGTGCCATTTACAGAATAGCACTTAGGGCTAATTTTTATCTGTGCTGATTTTTCAGCACCATATACAGATTTTAGTCCACAGTTGCAATAGTCATTCTCTAGCCACATAGCTACACAGTTTAAATTAGGACACCCTTCTTACTGTTCTAAATTAAACTGCATAGGTACATGGATAGTAGCTGAATATTGCCAGCTATCTTTAGAATTAAGAGGAATACACTTACTCCACCATGTCATTACTCAGATAGTGTTTAAGGGGTTTCCAATGATTTTTCTGCGGCACTGTTTGTATATGCTTCTGCTATGTAAAAAGAGGCAAACAAAACCTGCAAATCTAATATAGAGAATTTAAAAAAATACAGCAAGGTATCTAAAGGCTCAAAATCAATGTTATTAAAATGCAAACAGAAGCAGTCTCAGGTGTATATATCTGGACTTCAAAATCAATTTTTTATTAAAAAAAAAAGCCTTACATGTTTCGGCGCTACTGCTCCTGCATCAGGGCAGAAATGAACAATCAAATTATGATTCTGGTATTTTAAGAATCCACCAGGATTCATTTCTGCCAAGCATTATTCAGTTATAAGAGCAAATAGCAGCAATCAGAAGAACATAGTGTGTGAGCAGACAGCTGACAGAATTTGCCCATCTGGTGAGAATCCTCAGCAGCAGGAGCATGTCATCTACATTTCTGTAGCTGTGTGGCAGATCAAACCGGAGAAAAAACTCCACAGCTGTTTTTCTCCTTCTCAGATCTCTAAATGTAGCAGCATCAGAAGCTCTCCATGCAGAATCTCATAAGCAGCCCTACCTGCAAGCCTCCAGAAGTTTGTTGTATTCTGTGAAGTCAATGCTCCTTCCTAGGGTCTGATCCAATCCCAGTTACTGATGTGGATGAAAAGACAACAACAACAATGTCAGAACAAGTTGACATCTGGAATACACACTTAGCCAAGACCTTAGAGAAAACAGCATCACTAAGAAAGGTCTTATGCCCCATTCACAAACGCTCACCTTGGTTTTCTCCAGAACTTCGGATCCTTAAACGCGAAGGACGAAAACTGGAAAGGAGATGGCACAAGTATGGACCTTATAGAAGGCACCACAAAAATTGTGAACACCTCTCTCTCTAATGGGCAGCTACGAACAGCATTACAAAAGGCAGTGGTCCACCCTCTGCTGAAGAAAAACAACCTTGACCAGGACAAACTTGAAAGTTACAGGCCAGTATCCAACATTCTAGGGAAACTCAGTCTGTGTTCAACTTAATGATTGGCTAGAAAAGAGAAACTGGCTAGATCAGTGTCAATTTGGATTCAGACTCGGTTATGGAACAGAAATAGTCCTTATATCCCTACTAGATGATCTTCACAGAAACTGAGACAAGAGATTTGTCTCGATGTTATCATGCTAGCATGACTGACAGAAACAGGTATCAATGGAATACGTTAGCATTTTCCTGAAAATATTTTACTCTTTTCAAGTCATGTACCTTGAATACTGTGTTCAATTCTGGTCACCGCATCTCAAAAAAAGATGAAATTAGAAAAGGTACTGAGAAAGGCGACAAAAATGATAAAGGGGATGGGACGACTTCCCTTTGAGGAAAGGCTAAAGCGGCTAGGGCTCTTCAGCTTGAAGAAAAGACGGCTGAGGGGCACTCAATTAAGCTACAAAGTAGTATATTTAAAACAAATCAAATAAATTATTTCTTCACTCAACATGTAATTAAACTCTGGAATTCGTTGCCAGAGAACGTAGTAAAAGAAGTTAACTTAGTGGGGTTTAAAAAGGTTTGAATGGCTTCCTAAAGTAAAAGTCCACAGACCATTATTAAAATGGACTTGTGGAAAATCCACTGCTTATTTCTACAATTTCTACTGTATTGTATTGTTTTGGGATCTTGCCAGGTACTTATGACATGGATTGGCCACTGTTGGAAACAGGATGCTGGGCTTAACGGACCTTCAGTCTGTCCCAGTATGGTAATACTTATGTACTTAGCAGCATGACAGTCTGAACACAAATGGTTGCCAAGACCTGCATTGGTCTGATGAAGTTCACCTGTTAGATATAGCAAATGACTTGCATTTGATTATCTTCCAGGACACAGTAAGGGCTGCAGTAGAGAGAATAAGGGTACAACTGACAGGAAAGGCAGGAACAAATGCTTCTTCAACTTGCTTCTCGCGGGGCATGATTGCAAACACCCTTCCACCTAATATAACTGTATTTATTTATTTAAAATATTTCTATCACAGACATTCAAAGTGGGTTACAATTAGCACATATAATACATTTAATTATATTATGCAATGATCATTGAGCAGCCTACAAATGCACATGTCTCCAAGAGGCTGTATTCAGGATGGGCCAGCAAAAGGATCACAGAGACTGATCTATTCAGTCCAGATTTAAAGGATGATAGATGGCTACATTCTAACAGACACATTACAAACCAGCCTTCTAGGTCCAGATTGCCAAGGCTGGCTTTACCTCATGAAGTGAAGCATCCAGATCCAGAATGACAGAATAAGAGCAGCTGGGCTTTGAGTAGCAGACCATCAAAAAGCTTCAAGAATAAATATGAACTCATTGCGATGTGCCAAGCTGAGTCCGATCTTTGAGTAAACAATATACCTGTATGCAATGATTACTTATATGTAATGGTCGAATAAAAATGAAGCCTTTTGCACAACCACTTTTCTGTTAGATCATGGAGGGGGTTTTAGAAGCCTATGCATCCTTGCACATGTAAAAAGCACATTTACACATGCAAATTGACATGTGCAGACAAGTAGTGGTTTTAGAAGAGGAGCTATTTATACATTTTTGCCATGGCATGCAGAAATTTAAAGTGTGTTCTGGATGTAGTTTGCCTGGCCTTTCAAAATATACAAGCATTTTATATTTTAAAATGGCATTACATTTATATGCCTCTGAAAACTTCCCCAACAGCAATTACCTGTTTAAAATAACAGATAAATCATGGCAAATATCCCATTTGGACCTGGGGGTTTGGAGGAGAAATTGAGGCGGGAATTGTGTTTGCCTGTCTGGCATCGAAAATCAGCTCCTACTGGAAACATTTTTGGATTTTGGAGACCAGCTCCCTTGTTCTCCTGACATTACTTTTTTGTGTAGTTTTTGTGACTTTTGAAGCAGGTATTTCATGCTGTCGAGTCTTGACTTAATTTAATGCTTCAATAAAGATTGACCTCTGTCCCCATCCTTGGAATTGTCTTTTGGACATTACTTGGAAGGGCTGTCTGCATTACCCTACTATGCTGTTTTGCCTGTTGGACCTTCGAGCGGGTACAACCTCTTCTTTTTCCTTTAGGTGTCATATTTGTGTAGGCAGTGCACCTTTTCTATAAGAACACTTTTGTGTGTAAAAGCTTTGTTACAATACTAACATAAACCAGTATTGACATGCCTGAATACAGATGTGCACATTTACTCTAGGTCTATGCCTGGTGTTAATGCGTATGCCTACATATGGCATTTATGTTTGCAACTTACAGTATCCTGTAATTAGCCCATGGAAATGTTAGTCAACCCTATGACATGTCCATGTTCTTCCTCTCTTAATGCCCCTCTGCATTTACACACTAAGGGCCAGATTCTATATAAGGCATCTAAAAAATCCACGCGGTAAACACCTCTGGCTAAGTGTATTCTATAAGCGGCACCTCGATTTAGGCACAGTATATAGAATACGCTTAGTTGATATCCCTGCACCTAAAACTACGCACCTACATTTATACCAATGAAAATGTGGCATAAATCCCTGCATGTAGATTTACCCACACTGGGCCATATTCTATAACTACATGCGTAAATTTTGGAATGCCCGTGAAATACCCATTTCCCCACTCATAACTATACCCCTTTTGAACTGCACATATTAGAATTTATGTGCAATTCATTACAGAATACACTGAGGGCCCTGTTTACTAAGCAGCGTTATAGGCGCGTTAACATTTTTAACACGCACTAACCATGTACGTGCGTTAACCATGTATGTGCCTACAATATCCCTATAGGTGCCAATATGGTTAGCGTGCACGCTAAATGTAGGCATGCTAAAAACACTAACGCACCTTAGTAAACAGGGCCCTTAGTTATGAGCTTAAAGTCAAATTATTGCCAATTAGAGCTCATAACATTGAAATTTGCACATCATCCAGTCCTCATCTTACAATCTATTAATTTATAAATAATAATACCACAACTCATCATTGGAATAAAATTTTGGCCACAGCTTTATTAGCCATACATAAATATATAACTCAATTCTATAATTTAACCTTTACCCAATGCATTAAATTCTTCCATACCAATGCTAGCATTCCCAGAGCGGTTTAACAGTTCATAGCCATTCGGTAACGAAACTGGCTCTCTGACTTGTCCAAAATTTCCCCCTTTATTCTATGTGACTCATGGTGCTGTCAAGCCACATTTCACTCGTGGTGGTTCCGCCCACAAGTTACTTTTTCCATCAAAATATCTTTTAACCAATATCCACTTAACCGCATCTGGTGCCTCTTTATCCCCACATATCCAGCTGACTCAAAAGCTGCTACCGACCTCCCATTCCCCACCTAAACTCACATACCCACCATAACCATCCCACCAAAATCATTCTACAATAAACCCACAACATGCCACCAACTATCCATTGTAATTAAAGACAAACCACACAACACAGGGTGGGTTGGGAAGGGCACAAAATCCTAACTCCTCATCCACCCTCACCTACTCCTGCCCACCCAAATAATGATTTTAAAACACCAAAAACCCTTCTGTTTACCCACAACCATTCCTATGACAACCACCAATCCTCACCTCCCCTTATCATCGGATCCCCTTCCTCTCCTGTTACTAACCTACCCATACTTCAACATTAACCCTCTCAACTCCTTCTTCCACACCATTCTATCTTTTCCCTACCCTCACCTCTATTAACTATTTATCTCCCTTCCTTCTGGCTCAGTCAATGTTATTGCCCCAACAGTCTAAACTGTAGGGTCTCCTTATTGCTTGTTAGGTGCTGTTATCAATGCTGATTAGCTTGTTAAGCCAATTAAGTTACATGTGTTTTTTATGGAATACGCTTAGATTTTAGCATGGAACATTAGGCACACTATATAGAATCCAGGGGTAAGCCATGCTGCTTTTAACTCCTAACCCTTAGTCACTTGTTCAGAACCCTTATTTTATCATCCTCACTTTAATATCCCCTTATCTCTTGTTTGTCCTGTTTGTCTGTCTAATTAGATTGTAAACTCTGTCGAGCAGGGACTGTCTCTTTATGTTCAAGTGTACAGTGCTGCATACATCTTGTAGCACTTTAGAAATGATAAGTAGTAGTAGTATAATTAAAGAATATTGGTTAGCAATGCTGCTGCCATTTATGCTCATAAGTGCACAATTACTGTGTGGATAGCAACATTGTCTAAATGTAAGCATGCAAATAGTGCTTAATTTGCTATTATTAAATGAAAGCGTTAGAGCCTTCTAGTAGCAGATGTGAATCCCTATGATGATCTGTTAAGGACAAAGCAATTAATTCTTCTTCTGAATTGAACCTTAGCCCTGTCCAAAACATGCTCAGGCAATATCCTTTTGCTTTTTGCTCTTTCTTTAGTTTTAGACTTGCATAGCCAGGCTTTGTAAAATTAGGGGTCCTTTTACTAAAGCTTAGCATGATAATGAAATTATTATTATTATTATTTTATTATTTGTTACAGTTGTACCCCACATTTCCACACCTATTTGCAGGCTCAATGTAGCTTACATAGTACCGTAATGGTGTTCGCCAAGTAGGTAGATAACAAATACAAGCTTATATTGTGGTCTAATGAGGTAGGTGTGTATTAGGTACCATGAGTGTTGAGGAAAATGAAGATTGTATATTGTCCAATATTATCATTGGTTATGCTGTGTTGCTGGGTGTGGGGATTTACGGTGGATCGGTGAGGTAAGCCTTTTTGAAGAGGTTGGTTTTTAGTGATTTCCTGAAGTTTATATGGTCATGGATTGTTTTCACAGCTTTTAGGAGTTCATTCCATAGTTGTGCACTTATATAGGAGAAGTAGGATGCGTATGTTGTTTTGTATTTAAGTCCTTTGCAATTTGGGTAATGTAGGTTTAGGTATGATCATGATGATCCGATCCTATTTCTGGTTGGTCAGTCTATGAGGTCTAACATGTATCCTGGGACTACGCCGTGGATAATTTTGTGGACCAGAGTTCAGATTTTGAAGATGATCCTTTCTTTGATTGGGAGCCAGTGCAACTTTTCTCGGAGGGGGTTTGGCACTTTCGAATCATGTTTTACCAAATATCAGCCTGGCTGCTGTGCTTTTGGGCAGTCTGGAGTTTTTTTGTGAGTTGTGCTTTGCATCCCGCATAGATTCCATTGCAGTAATCTGCATGGCTTAGGACCATTGATTGTATTAGGTTTCGGAAAATTTCTCTCGGGAAGAAAGGTTTTAATCGTTTAAGTTTCCACATTGAGTAGAACATATTCTTTATTACGGAGTTTACTTGGCTCTTAAGGGTAAGGTGACTCCAGCGCAGTTCAGTAAAACATCGGAATAATATTATCACAATAGTGCTGCAAACTAGTTCCCTAATGCTCAGCGCTAATGTCATGCAAATTTAGGTGCACTATCAGCTCTGAGCATTAGGGAGCTGTTTCGAAGTTAGGGGAAGGATGATGCCTGGTGCCTGTGCTGAAGAGTTGTGTGTCAAGCACAGCTCTTCAGCGCATGCTCAGAATGCTTGAAAGGGGAGGAGGAAGAGGTGCTGATTTTGCTGCTTACAGCGGGAGACCCAAAAGCCAAGTGCTTTCACTAGTTTTGGGACAGTTTCTGGGTGAATTTGAACAGCAAAATAAACATTTTGCAAGAGGATGCAACTCTGGACAAGGAGAATGGCACCACCACTGGTTTCCCACTGTTTTTTTTTGGCAAGACCAGGAAGGACAGTGCCTGCCCCCCCCCCCCCCCCCCCTCTCAGGCTGGAGCCCAAGTCCTTGATAAACCAGTGAGTGGCACTGTTTCTGCTGTCCATTTAAAAAAAAAAAAAGGCTAGTATTGAGACCTTCTCGGAGTGGCGGAGTAGCCTAGGGGTTAGTGCAACAGACTTTGATACTTGGGAACTGGGTTCAATTCCCACTGCAGCTCCTTGTGACTGTGGGCAAGTCACTTAACCTTCCATTGCCCCAGGTACAAAATAAGTATATATATATATATATATATGTAAACCACTTTGACTGTAGTTGCAAAATATCACAGAAAGACTGTATATCAAGTCCCATTTCCCTTTCTTGTTGGATTGTCTTGACAGCTCAGAACCGCTTTTCCCTTCTCAACTCTAATGCCAGCTCAGCTGGCATAGGGTTTAAAGTGGTAGGAGCACCCAAATTTGCAGCATTGTTTTCTGAGCATGAGGGGGAATAGGGAAGGAGCTCATTTTAATCTAATTTAAATGTCATCGGCAGTATCCCCTGGCATGCTCATTGTCATCCGCACTAGAGCCCTCTGAGCATTCTGCATAGTAAATGCGGGTGCTAGTCCAGTGCTAATGGCCTCTAGCACCCACATGTACCTTTGAACATTGAGGCATAAATGCTAAGAAGCCCATAGGTATAAAATACACTTCTTAGCATTTAACGCATGCTAATATTTAGTAAAAGGGCCCCTTAGATATTTATGTAAGATAAACATTTAAGTTATGGTTTATGCACATCTAAAATGCAAATGATGTTTCTAAAATCAGCATCTTAATTTAATAATAAACTACTTAAGAGACGATATTCAAAGGGTTTATGCCCTAATAATTACGTTTTCAAATTGACCTCATTGAAAATTTACTAGGGTTGAGTGCCTAAATCTATGCTCAAATTTAAAAACCTAAAACGTGGGTAGCAACGGGAAAGGATTTATGTTGGGGAAATAGCACTGATTTTCATCACTAGGCACCTGAATTAGATTCAGAAAATAAGGCAACTGAATGGCTGACCTACATTTAGGAGTATATTATTTAGAGGTCCTTTTACTAAGGTGCGCAGAAAAATGGGCTGCACTAGTATAGGCGCATGTTTTGGACATGCACAGATCCATTTTTCATCATGCCTATAAAAAAAGGCCTTTTTAAATTTTTGCAGAAAATGGACATGTGGCAAAATAAAAATTGGCGCACGTCCATTTTGAGTCTGAGACCTTACCACCAGCCATTGACTTAGTGGTAAGGTCTCATGTGTTAACCGTGCAGTAATCGTCTATGAGCGTAGAATGATGATGATTACCGCCCAGTTTCTGCCGCAAACCAGAAAATTATTTCCCAGCACGTGTAGTGGACGCATGTCAAAAATGAAATTACCGCAAGGGCCACGCGGTAGCCAGGTGGTAAGTCCAAATTGACGTGCATTGGGCGTTTGTAGGCACCTACATGGCTTAGTAAAAGGGCCCCCTAAGCTCTTAAGTTTAGGTTAATTTTTAGCAGGAAGTTAGACACATATATCTAATAGAAAATGGGATCCTTTTAGAAAGGTGCACTATCATGTTTAGCATGCGCTAAAAATAAGCATGCACTAAACGTTAGAGATGCCCATATATTCCTATGGGCATCTTTAGAATTTAGCATGTGCTAAAAATGCTAGCATATGCCTTTGTAAAAGACCTCCCCCCCCCCCCTTCAAATTGTGAAATTCAGCCCTTTTTTTAAATAAAAATAAATCTAATTTGTCTTAAAAGCAGGCTTTTTTTCCTGTTGTTTGTGACTTAATGAGTGAATGTGAATTAATTGAACTAGATATCAGATGAAGCTACATCTTCTGGAGTGTTAATATGTTTGTGAGATAAATTTTTGTCAACTAGATCTCTTTCCAATTGCCAAAGTGACTGTTTAGAATTCAGTACTAAATAAAGCCATTAATGCTGTCTGATTACAACCATGCCTACAAATTTAAATTAGTTTATAGTTTTTAGTTGTTTGACACAAAAGCAAGTAAGGAAAAGGTCACAGCACCTGAAACTTTAAAACTCTCTGTAAACATTTGAAATTGATGTGCAGTAGAAAGCAAAAACCTTGCTCCAACAGCAAGTTGTATTATCTCAATATTATGTGTTTAGAGTCAGGAGCTAACAGTTAACTGGTTAAGCTCCCCATCCTATATAATAAAATGCACCTCCAACATTCTGAAGCTGACTGCATGGCTGAGGCATTCCTGCTCTCTGTATCCATCTCCTGAATTGACATCACATACTTCCGGGTTCGTCACAAGCAGAAGTGACCAACCACACGAGGTTTCTCAGCTTTAGAATGTTGGAGGTGCATTCTATTAAATAGGATTGGTCAGTTCCTTGAAGCACAGCCAGAGCTCAGCATCCTGCACAGTAATGCTCAGACACCAGAGAGAGAGAGGGGGGGGGGCCTGACACCAGAGAGAGGGAGGGAGGGGGGGGGCCTGACACCAGAGAGGGGGGGTTATCTCTGTCACACACACACACTCTCTCTCTCTCACACTCTCTCTCTCTCTCTCTCACAGTCAATGTCTTTCTCTCTCTCACTCTCACACACCGTCTCTCACACACTCTATGTCTCACACTGTATCACATTCACTCTGTGTCACACAGTCACTTACACACTCTCTTGGTCTCATACACTCAGTCTCACAGAGAGTCTGTGTCTCACAGACACTCTCTCTCTCGCACACACTGCATCTGTGTGAAACACACTCTCTCTCACACTGTGTCTCACACATACGCACTTGCACACACTCTCATTCTCACACACACACTCTCTCTCTCACACACACACTCTCTCTCTCAAAGACACACTCACACCCCGACTTACTCTCTCTCTCTCTCTCACACACACACACTCGCACATTCACTCTCTCTCACACACACAGTCACTCTCACATACACTCTCTCAAACATACACACTCCGAGGAAAACCTTGCTAGCGCCCATTTCATTTGTGTCAGAAACGGGCCTTTTTTACTAGTTTTCTATAAATTTCCTGACCGTGCCAATTTAATGCAATATTATAATTGTATATTAAGTCATAGACATGTAGAAAAGTCAAGATCTTTCACATAGTATTCTCTTGTATTTCTTGACTCCTAGCCAAATACTCTACTTAAGAATGTTGTTTGATAATCCTGAATATGTCAGTGCATCAAATAAGCCCCCTTTTTAAAGATTTTAGACTGTCCACCTCCCATTCCGCAGCACACATGCATATTCCCACATAAGGCTTGTCCCATCTGACTTCAACTTGCTAATATAAAGAAGGAGTTCAACAGGGACCTGTTTACTAAACCGAGTTGTAGGTGCGCTAATTTTTTAGTGCACGCTAATGATAGAGACACCCATTATATTCCTATGGGTGTCTCTAGCATTAGCGCACGCTAATTTTTAGCATGTGTTAAAAAGTTTGCATGCCTACAGCATGGCTTAGTAAGCAGGGCCCACAGCAGAAATTACAATTAAGAACAATTGAAGGAGCTTCCAAGACTATCCAGCATCCAACCAATTTCTCACATCTGTCACAGAACAAACCAACTCAGGAATGGATGGGTCACAGTAGGCATGCTCAATTTCACTAAAAGGAGTGTGCTGGACATGAGGGGAAGAGAGAGCAGGGCAGGCAATGTGGTGACGCCGGAGACCAGCACTGGATGAAGGCTTCAGCTGACAGGGGTTGGGGACCCCTTCTAGCCAAACCAGGGGCCCAGAGCAAATTTGGGGGGACCCAGGCCCCCATGGCCCCATGTAGCTATGCTACTGCCAGCATATAGGTGTTTGTGTACATTTAAATGCATATATAGAAATGTGCCACCTCAGCGTTACTCAGTAACTATGTATGTATCTCCAATAGTATGTAGTTTATAGATAGGCAACACATGGGCAGCATCTGAGCGGATAGAGGTGCACATTTATGTGTATAACTTATACAATATTATAAGTTACACATGCATCTCTGGAACATCTCTGACTGGCATAAATGCTCGCATCTAAGTACCTACATGTGTATATACCAGGTTACTTTAGTATCCTATAAAAGAAAAGTAGGATTATATTTCCCTTTATTGACTATGTGCTAAGCAGTTGCCCTCTGGTGTCTGTGTATAGTGCACATTTAAAGAATTACCCCTTTGCCCCTAGATTATACATAGTGCAACTTGAGATGTGCGTCTAAATCTGGTCATATTCTGGATATGTGTGCAACTTAATTGGCTTAAGCCAAACAGCACTGATAATTGAACTTAAACAATTATTGACACTAATTGGCATTAATTAGAGTTTACGTGCACAAATGTCTAAACATATTCTATAAAGCGATGAACGTAAATTCTAAGACATAGATCTGGAAGAGGGCAAGGCCATGGGCAGGTCATTGGCAGGTCATGGGCATTCCTAGAATTTACATGCACTGTTATAGAATATGCCCATTCTATGTGTAATTTAGGTATTGGCATTTATATCAGGTTTTCTGTGCAGAAAATGGGTGCTGGGTGTATTCTATAAACTTTGCCTAGATTAAGCATATTTTTGTGTTTATTTTATAGGCGTGATATATAGAATCTAGCCCTTGATACCCAAAACAGGTCAGCATTTGCCCTGCAAATTTTAGGGCCTCTTTTATCAAGCTGCACTAGCGGTTCCCGTACGGCTTTGTCAGCATTGCCACACTGAGGACCAATAGCGAGGCTTGATAAAAGAGACCCATGAGGGGAGATAAATTACAGTCAACTTTGAAATTGAAGGCTGTGTAACTTTGATGCTCTGACATTTATGTGCAGCAGCAGAAGGAACAACATCCTTTCAAACAAAAAAAAAACAAAAAAAGTGCTTTTATTCTTGAAAAAGGTTTTTAACAACTTTATTGATGTCAAAAGTTAAAATATGACAAACTTTTGAATACATAATGGCATAAATTATCTTTCTAGTTAGTGCTTCATAAATTTAATGGTACGGAAATGGGATTTTTCTTTTGCTTTGATACTTAATAATAGAAGCCTGAAGAAAATGCCTTTAGCACTGCTCATCAGAATAAATCTTAATTATATCTCAGGAATAATGATTTCACTGTGTAATGAAGATGGCAAGGAGCTTATGAAATATTAGAATAACCATTGTTATTATAATATATGTCATAAAGACAAATCAATTTATAGTATGCTTTCTGTTCTCATAGGGTTTATTCACTAGCTCTTTTTCAGCTATGGATAGTGAACTTTGGGAACTATTCAATTGCTCATACATAGCTTTCAGAAATTAAGATATTCATAAAATACATATATATGTGTCCCAAATCTATCCAGATCCTGCCCTGAGAATGCCTCTGACCAAGTCAGAGAAATTTTATGCATATGCAAGATGAGTGTGTATACATTTAGTTGTCTTTTGAGAAGAGCTGATATAATCAATACTGAAGCTCTGTTTATAGTTTTCTAACGCAGGTGTAGAAATCTTTTGGCACTCAATGCTATATAAGCTAATAATGTGCAATGCAACATGGGATATGATCCTGGTCACCTTGAAAATGTGCATATGGCTATGAATTAGCAGCAGCATTGTCATTGCAAATGACAACCCATCTCTAGGCAATAGATGTATTCTTATGGTATTGGGGCAGAGGTGTACAATGGGCCAAGGATTTGGAGGGGAAGAGCAATCAAGGATTTCAAAAGGATGAAGTGTGTTGGTTTATCTATTATTGTCCAGGACTATGAGCTCACCTGCTTCGATGGTGCCATTAACACTAGAGTTGTGCATAACAAACCCTCTGCTGCTGCTGAGTTGATTATGGAAAACTTGCATCGATATATGATGTATTGCTAAGCCATGCTATTATTGAATGAGACATTCCTATCTGGCTACATAAACAACCATCAGCAGTGAACTGACAGGAGGAGCAGGAGAATTTGCTTATTTATAAAGCAGCATTGGGGCAGTCTGAGGTTGTGAGGCATTAGTGGTTGGTTTTAAGAAATGTACTTTATGTTTGTGCTACAATCCCCCAGACATGCATATGTCTGCTCTTTTGGAGATACCAGAGTTTCTGGCTACATTGACCATTGTTAAACTACAATGATAATAGGTTATGTCAATCTTCATGCTAATGATAGTTAGCAAGCGGAAGTAGCAGAAATTTTAGAAGCAGTGATGGCTCTGGGTTTTGACCAGTTTCTTGCTTGTCTCACTCATCAGACTAAACACATCACTGATTTGATTCTAGGATGCAGAAAAAGTTGCAGACTGCTTTAGTTAGCAACATAAGAACATAAGATTAGACATACTGGGTCAGACCAATGGTCCATCTAGCCAAGTATCCTGTTTCCAACAGTGGCCATGACTGTCTCAATATTAGACTATGGACTTTTCCTCCAGGAACTTGTCCAAACCTTTTTTAAACCCAGATACGCTAACCGCTGTTACCACATCCTCCAGCAGAGTTCCAGAGCTCAACTATTCATTGTAGTTCCAGAGCTCAACTATTCATTGTATTCATAAGTATTTCCTCTTATTTGTTTTAAAAGTATTTCCATGTAACTTCCTTGAGTGTCCCCTAGCCTTTGTACTTTTAGAATGAGTAAAAAATTAATTTATTTTTACTCATTCTACACCACTCAGGATTTTGTTGACCTTAATCATAAGATAAGCACTATAGTCACTCATTGCCTGGGTTCTGTGATACATAGAACCAGAGGAACAATTGAGGGTGATAGTTTGTCAATGGATTTCATTTACATTTTCCCTTGTCTGGAACTCAGGACTTGAGAATGCTAGTTGGCAGTTGGAAATCAACCATTGTAATGGTACTGGATGAGGTGGTGCCTATATGGTCTGTGATGTTATATAAAGCACAGAGGAGTCAGATGCCTTAGTTTCAGGGAACTAACAAAAGAACATATAAATACCTATACTGGGGCAGACCAATAGTCCATCTAGTCCAATATCCTGCTTCCAGCAGTGACCAATCCAGGTCACAAGTACCTGGCAGAATCCTAAATAGTAGCAAGATTCTAGGCTACCAATCCCATGGACAGCAGTGGCTTTCCTCATTTCTATCTCAATAGTAGACTATGGACCTTTCCTCCAGAAACTAGTCCAAACTTTTTTTTTAAATTCAGATACACTAACCGCTGTTACAGCATCCTGTGGTAATGAGTTCCAAGCATTTCCTCCTATTCATTTTAAAAGTATTTCCATGTAACTTCATTGAGTGACCCTAGTCTTAGTACTTGTTCACAGAATAAACAATTGATTCACGTTTATCTATTCTACACCACTCAGGATTTTGTAGACCTCTATAATATCCCTCTTCAGGCATCTCTTTTCCAAGCTGAGGAGCCCTAACCTCTTTTTCCTTATAAGAGAGGAGTTCTATCCCCTTAATCATTTTGGTTGCTATTTCAGAAGCTTTTGCTTAGAAAAGCGGAATGTTATTTATAGTGCACACATACAGCTATGGACAAAACTCACTATCATTCAACATTTAAATAAGTATCATGATTTAATACAGGCCACTAAGTATTATTTTTATGTACACTTTCATACCACACTGAATGACTTAGCTTTTTAAATTTCTTTCACAATACTCTGACTTGCTTCTGTTCTGTACAGAGACCTGGCTCTGTTTTCGCAAGGAACTGCCACTCTAAAAACTGTGGCTTTCTCTACTCCCCATTCTACCAAGAAAAGAAAAGGGGAGGGGAGGGGTGTGGCCCTTTTTGCTCCATCCTCTCTGTTTCACACTTCCAGAATCTGGTAATTCTCTCTCTGTGATTTTAATGCTCATTTTTTCACCTCTTCATATTCTTTAGATAGGTACCGGCTTTCTATTTTTTTTACTGATCTCGATTTGGTTCAACATGTCCCATTTCCTACACATGAGGCATGCCACGTATTGTTTTTGGTTCTTCCCTCTTCTACTGATCCTTTTATTTCTCTCTGACTTTTCTTCTATCCCCCTTCCCTGGACTGACCTTATCCCCTCCCCCTTTTTGTCCTCCCCCTTTGTTTCTGGATCCTAATTTCCCTGCTGTAGATTCCTCTGGTCTTACCCCCTTATTTTCCTACTTCCCCTATGATTTTGTCTCTCAGCCACTTCTTTAGCAGTCCAGTCTCTGGAACTCCTCTTTATCCCTTCCTGCTCCCAGTCTAGTGGTTCTTCTCATAAGCCCTGGTATTGGGCTGATTTCCATTTGCTTAAACATCAATTACGCCATCAGGACCACCTTTGGCATAAGTCTGGGTCTCCCCTCCTCCATCAGCATTACCTGGCATCACTCCTGCTTAATTTATTGCAGCTTTGCTCTGCTATATATCAATACTACACCTGTTCAAGTTGGCTTTTCCCATCTTTTCTGGCCCTGGGGACCCAGGGGCAGAGTTGTAGTCTTCATTTTCAAGACTAAGGAATATTGATTTTTTTTCTCTCTCTCTCTTTTTCACGATGTAGTTCCTTTCCTCCTGATTTTTAATGTATATTGTACATCACTTTAATATTTCTGTGAAGGGTGGTATGTCAATTTTTTAATAAACTAAACTACAGTCAAAAGTCTAGTGACTAAAATGGTTATTTTAAAGGCTCTAGTCTTCTTTGGGACTTCTGAAAACTGGCAAGTCAGCTCTTTTTCTTGTTTTAAATTGTGAGCCCTCTGTGGACAGAAAAATACCTAAATATATAAGATATCTGCAAGCCTGAAGGCTATTAAAATGGTGTACATTCAGGTATAGTAGGTATGTTTTTGTTCCCAGATAGCTTACATTTAACATAAAATCACAAACAGCACAATTGGGATTTGAACTTGGGTCCTCTGATTCTCAACCCACTTCTCTATTAGGCTACCCCTCTAATGCGCATGGAAGTCTGTGAGGCCATTTTATAAGAGGGACATTCCTATGCTGCCACACAGACGTCCATGTCCCTTGTTTATTTACCATTTATTATGGATATTCATGCTGGATGTTTCCAGCACAAGCATATCCATCTTGCATGTATTTTAGAACAGGCTGTATCCTGTTCTAAAATACATCTGAGATGGACATCCATTTGTGATGTGAAAGCATATTTTCAAAGCACTTAAACTTACAAAGTTATGTGGAGGGATATTTCCGATAGTATGTCTAAGTCGGGCTTTGGATGTTGTGCACTAAATATACCAAATCTGAATAGGGAATATACCCATTTTTGAAAAAAGAAAAATGTGTATCTTATTTTTCAAAATACTGTTTCAAATAAGGTTTTATACTTTGTGTTTTTATCTTTTTAGACCATTTAAAAAATATGAACAAATTAAAAATGCACAAAATCAAGCCACTGGGATGTAGGAGGGTCCAGAATTTTTTTTATTTTTTTATTTTTTTATTTATTGGTATATTTCATTATTTCACTACAAATTGTGAATATGCAATCGGCATTACAAACAGGAAATACATATAAGAATAAATCTCAAGGCCTATTCGTCCACAAATTAAGAAACATTTGGTTCCAAGAATCAGGAAATGTGAACAACAAAAGGTAATGAAAAAAAAAAAAAACTACCAGTTGCTACCTCGGGTTAACGGCCCTAGCCTGCTATTTATGGAGGGCATACAACATTCATATCTACTCTAGCATCAAGAAAGTCTTTTAACTGTTTAGGGTCAACAAATTGAAACTGTTTGCCCTCCAGCAGTAAATTACATATACAAGGAAATCGTAATACAAAGTTTATTCCCAATGCCAACGCTCTAGGACGCTGTTCCAAAAAGCCCCTGCGTCTAGTTTGTGTAGGCTTTGAGAGATCTGGAAAAATACGGACCTTTGAGCCCATAAACAAGTTTTCTAAATGTCTTAAGGAAAGTCTTAATATAGCATTGCGATCAGGCTCCAAAACAAAAGTGACAAGCATAGTAGACCTCTGGGTAATAATTTCCAGTGAACTCTCGAGGAATGAGGTTAGATTCATTCCATCCCCCACCACTGGGGGGTTTCCATCACCTCCCTTTGGGTTCCAGATGTAATAGGCCCGTGTTATGGGGGGCAATGAATCCTTATCCATTCCAAAAATGTCCACCATATATTTCTTGACCATTTCAACAGGTGGAATTAAAGGAGACTTAGGGAAATTTAGGAACCTAAGGTTAAGTCTCCTAGCCTGATTCTCCAAGTATTCCGTTCGTTTATGAAGAAAAATATTGTCCTTAACCAAAGCAGTCTCTAAAGTTCCCATTTCTTGCAATTTAGTACTCATATTTTCCAATTTCGAGGACTGCTGCGCAGACACCTGTGCTTGGAGTAGCGCAGCTTCAGAAAGAGTTTTTATATTGTCAGTATTTTCTTTTAATGTGGTTTGCATAGAGATTTGAATGTTATGTACCATATCCCATAGTGACTCTAGTGTCACAGTTGCTGGTCTAACCATGCCACAAGCTCCAGGAGAGGGTTGAGTTTGAGCACCAACTTGAGACAGTTTAGTAACAATGTCCTGAGGAAATACCTGTAGTGCTGATTGAATTAGAACTTCTCTTGGCTGGGGTTCATTCTCTAACGCTGCAGTCCTTCCCTCGAGCAGTTTGGGTTGTACTCCTTCGTTCTCCGTCCCTGCTTGGGCTGCCAGCAATTCCCTTCCGGGTTGAGGCGGAGCAATGCGTTCCACAGGGCTCAGGGAAGCCCCGTTAGCGCTCTCAATCGACGCCGACGCGTCGAGAGCTGCAGAAGGGGTCGAAGTTCCCCGAGGTCCCGGTAGCTGCCTCGGGAACTGCAGAGTCGTCTGCCGCCACGCCAAAGGTGCCTCAGGAGCTGAGGAATGCTCCTTGACTTTCCCCCTCCGTTTCCCCATCGTAGAGGTTACAGAGGCAGCGAGAACAGCAGGAAAAAACGGAGTCACCTCAGCAGCAAACACAGGTGCGTCCGGTCAAAGCGCCATCTTGGAACCGAGGGTCCAGAATTTTGAGCAGACTGGTCCCCCAAACTTTCCAGGAGAGCAATTGTACACTAGGGGGAGATTATGGATTTTCCCTATTGTGCAATTGCTGTCCGCTAGATGCTAGTCCCCCTACCTTCTCCAGGTTACTGGTTTGCTTGAGGTCATTCTAGTGTAGCACTTTAGTAACCAAACGTTGATGGGCGTAGCAACCTTACATGACAGTCTGGGGGTAGGGTGGATAGCTAGGACTGCCAATGTCTGATGGGATATGAACATCATTGCAAGCCCAGGTTTCTCAATCACATAGCAGATGCTTAGGCCATGTGGGTATCTTAATGAGGGCAGGTTTTGGTAACTTAACATATCACTCCATTTTCAATTGGCTCTCTAATATCTTCTGGTCCATAGGGCATAGGCATCTAATTTGGCTTCATAGGCAGCTTATTGCTTCAATAGCCTAGCACTACAATGTTTTGTAGCTTAGCAGTACTTGAATGATTACTGCTTTAAATTTCATATATATCCTAACTGCACCTGAATGTACTTATATACTAAAGGTACCTGAATATCATAGCTTATATAGCTTCCATAGTCATTGGACTTCCAGTTTTTCTTATATCCCAACTGCACAAAAATGCACACTGCCTTATGGCCTGCCGGCCAACAGGTTCCTTATATACTCACTGCAGCAGGATGTACACCACTTCAATAGCCTGCGGCCTTGCGGGTTTTCTTATACACTATCTGCACCTAAATGTACAATGCCTTACCATCTGCAGCTGAATGTGCATGGCTGGTTTGCTTCTACACCACCAGCAACTGCCTGTGTCCCATTTCAATAGATTTCAGCATGGTTTGTTTTTCCCACCTGCATCAGAATGAACAACGCGTCCCTAGGCTGTGGCTTCCATTTTCTTACATACCACCCACACATGCATATATGGCTTCAGTAGCCTCTGCCATTACAACTACCCTATGTATATATACCACCGGCAGCTGAATCTACACAGCAGCAATAGCCTTTGAACTTGTATGCTTTCTGATATTCCACAAGCACGTGGAGGTACACTGCTTCATAACCTTTGGCTTGCAGGTTTCCTTATACATTAGTTGTAGGTTTCCTTATATACTAGCTACACCTTTACTACTGCAACAACCTTTGTCTTGCAAGTTTCTTATATGCCACCAACACCTGAATGCCGCTTCAATAGCCTTCAGGCTGGCAGGTTTCATGTATATACTAATGGCACTTGCATTTACACTGCTCTAATAGCCTTTGGTCTGGCAGTTTGCATATATTAACTGCACCTGCATGTTCATTGTTTCCATAGCCTTTGGCCTTCCAGGTTTTCTTATATACCACCTGTGCCTGAAGGTGCTCTGATTTCAATTGCCTTCAGCTTGCAGTTTTTGGATATATCACTAGAATATGAATGTACACAACTTTGATACCATTCGGATGTCATGTTTGTTATATATCACATAATTCCCAAATGTACACTGTAGTTTCTTACATACTTGTAAGGCACTTGCTATGATTCCTACATATCATGCATAGAAGTCACATGCTATTCCTATTAGCTCATGCAATAGCGAGGATTTCTGTCTTGCTTCTGCAGCATACCAATTACTCGGCCGTGGGGCACCATCTGTTTTCAAATGTTTCTATCGGAGGTATATATAGCCCTTCTAGGGCTGGGGGGGGGGGGGGGCGGCTGGGTTCTTTACCAAAAACAGGATGTACATCAGATTGGAAAAAGGAGTACCACACTTACAGTTATTCCTGGCATTATTCTTTGTCCTTTGTGTGTAACCTAAGCATCCTATTGGGTAGTCTCAACACCAACACCATCATTACATGGGGTCAAAGTCCTTCAATTGCATCATAGTAACACTGGCCATGTCCTTTATTGGGTAATCTCAATACCAGCTTTCCACAGGGCCAAGTAATTTTAATGGGTAATCTCAACACTGGTCTTCCACAAGGCCAAGTCCTTATTGGGTAATCTCAACACAGGCTTTCAACAGGGCCAAGCTCTTTTAGTGGGCAATCTCAACACTAGCATTCCACAAGGCCAAGTCCTTACTGGGTAATTTCACCATTGACCTCCCACAAGGCTTTTATTGAGTAATTTCAACACCAGCCTTCCAGGAGACAGCCAGCCAGTCAAGTTCTATATGATCTCAAGTGCATGGTTGCACCAGTATACCTACATTAGCTACGGTTACAGCTACAGTCAATATGTGCTATCATTTCTCTTCACATAAAGGCTGTGGATATAAGTACAAATGCAAGTTCAAAGCATTGAGGAGCACAAGGTCATTTTCTGTTGCTCCAATCCTGGTTATTTATTTATTTGTTAGGATTTATTTACCTCCTTTTTGAAGGAATTCACTCAAGGTTGTGTACAGTAAGAATAGATCAAACATGAGCAATAGGCAATTACAGCAGAAAAAATATTCAAGTAACAATACAAAATATGGCATGGTATACTACTTAATCTAAATTACGGGAACTACTGGTTTAAATTCTATTTCTTGATACTCCTACCAGTTGGTACATGAGTATTTTCCTCCCAGCTTGTGTTTCACTTAATTAATTTATGCAAATAAACCTCAATGCTTCCAAGCTTGGCAAACGTCCAAGAGATAAAACTCACTAAATATTTGTATGAGTGCCAACGCTATCACTGGAGCTAGTCTTATCTCTGGTCCTATTTATTTTTTCAATCCTAGTAGGACCAAGTGTTCATAAACCAATGTAAAAAAAACTCCAAAAATAGGAGAAAAAACATACTAATTGTAATGACAACACAATACGTAACAACAGGTTAGTTACTTCTTCCATTAAAGGCTTGGTTAACCAGCACAATAAGTAGAATGGTTTCACCAAGATTTTGATTGATTAGCATAGGTGGAAAGATAGGACTACAAACTGTGGAATGGACAAAAGAGGGCCTACCCAGGGATGTCCACAAAGAAAGTGATGGTATTTGGTTGCATAGTCCTACCTGACTCCTTATAGAAGGGTATCTTATGCAAAGACATTCACAATAGCAAGCCATTGCATACTGGACACATTTTGCAATAACAAGCAATTAAATACCTGACTCAGTCTTCTAGCTAGAGCATTTTATGACAAGAGGTCTAGCCTTGTGAGTCACACAGCTCCCTCTACTTCCACCTTTGTGGAAAAGAAGATCAGAATGATTCCACAGATTCCTTTTGTGCTTTTAACCACACATCATTTCCTGAGGCACTGTTATATCCATAGCCTCTCTCAATATCAAATTCCATTCTATTTACTGTAAATTATAAATTGGAGGAGGCCCATGAGAAATTGTATTCTTGCTGATTTCTAATGTGGTCATGGATGGTTTCCAATATCTTAGCACAAACAAAAATGAACTGTTCTCCAGTATTTAATGAAGCTAAAATATCAAACTAGTGGAAACCATATACTCCCAAAAAATGATTGAATCCAGTGATAATAAATACTGTTCTTGAAACTGAAAAAAAAAACATTTTTTAAAATATTTTTCTTTAGATTCTGAAATTTTTCCTTTTAAAAAGGAAGAAAAAGCCTCAGCAGTCAAAGGTAATTGCCATCGGCTGAGCACAACGCGCTGAGGCATCCCACTGTAGTTTTCCTCTTGGCGTATGCTAATCCCACACTGGAAAATATTTTGTATTTCTCAGTTTAAAGAGGGGTGTCTATAGGTATAGAGTAGGTGTGTTTATGTTAATCAAGTACCACTGGCACTTTATCATGCACTACCCGATTAATGTAGGAGTAGCATGAGAGCCTTTAATGCTTTCTAAATGGGTGCTGGCAAGGGCTCCCACTGTAATGGCCACAGTCTAATAGGGAAATTAGCGCATGACCATTAAACAAACCCACAAACCAGGGGCGTATCTGCGTCAACGAATCAGCACTGCAGCGTTACTTCCTTGAAGCACATGGCCACGGAGGAAGACGAAATATGGAGATTGCGGATCGGACCTCGGCTGGCGGGGGTTGGGGCCCCCCGCTAGCAAAAGTAAGCAGCGGGGGAGGGTTGACGGCGGGGAGGGGGTGGAGAGAGGCGGCGGCGGCAGGGGGGGAGGGAGGCAAAAATGTGCCCCCCCTCTCTGGCTCTGGCCCCCCCTACCGCCGGATTCCAGATACGCCCCTGCCACAAACATGGCCATTTTACTGGCATGCAAAATGTGGCCACAGCACATGGTAAACCCACATGCTAAAAGTAGCGTGAGCCACCTTTAAGCCAGTGGCGTAGCTATGTGGGGCCATGGAGGCCTGGGCTCCCCCAAATGTTCTGTGTGGCTCCTTGTTTTGCTTAAGCATTGTTCAGTGCCAGTTCCTCCATGTTACCTGCCCTGCTATGTCTACCCTTCATGTCCGGCAGGCTCCTTTTAGTGAAAATGAGCATGCTCAATTTCACTAAAAGGAGCGTGCCAGATGTGAGGGGAAGACAGAGCAGGACAGGCAATGCAGTGGCGTGGGCACTGGACAATGCTTCAGCTGGCGGGAATTGGGGACCCCCACCAGTCAAGGTATTTGCTACCGCAGTGGGTGGGAAGCAGAAGGGCGATGGGGGGGGGGGGGGCAGCAGGGCGGTGGCAGGGTGGCAGACCAAAATGTGCCCCCACCTTGGGCTCTGGCCCCCTCCCACCTTGAGGTTTGGCTACGCCCCTGCTTTAAGCATGCCTAAGTAAAAGGACCCCAAAATAAATAATGAAAAGAAGACACAAATATTAAATAGAAAAGTAAAAGAAGTAATAGTACTGCCACTATCTCTGTCATACAGGGCACAAAAGTATTCCCTCTACCAGTTACCCATGTTTTAGAAATTAAAAGAAAAGATAAGGGGCAATGCATTCTGCAATACTGGGGCTAAATAGAAAGAAAAGCCATCCAAGCCAAAGGTTATACAGAGAAGTCATTAGATGACTAAGTTGTTGTGAATCAGTAGGGCATCTTCACAT